>NC_072403.2:46525250-47141000 GCF_028858775.2 Pan troglodytes | reverse complement strand
GTCCTGGAGCTTGAGGGCCACCATGGTGATGTTGACCACCTTGGCCTGGGCATCGTCCTGCAGCAAGTAGCGGGGCCCTTTCACCCAGACTTGGGTGAAACCAGGCTCACACTTCTTCTTCCTGATTTTGCACCAAACCTTGCCCTCCACGCAGTTTTTGTAGCCCTTACAGGAGCACTGCACAGACAGAGTCCCCCCTTCAAGGAGCCTCACTTTTTTGTATGTGCTCCCAGCAGAGGGGCCTGTGGAGACAAGACTTGTTGAATAAGGTCTGGCAAGAGGAGAGGAAGAAGACATCATGAAAGTTGAAGATCATGGTGAAGGGCAGGGTGGATATTGTCCTGCTGTCATGGAACCCACAGATTGAGGGGGAAATACAGCCCTGCCTTCAGGGAGCTTGCCCCAGTCTGAAGGGAGGTAAATGGGCCCTGAAAACAGCTAGCTCCCAGTATTAGGGGGGAGACAGAGGCCCCCCTCTCAGGGAGCTTTCAGTCTGATGGAGGAGGCAGGTATATCCCTCAGTGATCCCCCAGTCTAATGGAGGAAATGCAGCACTTACACTTGGAGCTCCATCAGACACAGCCCCTTTCCTCATGGTATTTTCTAGTCTGATGGGAGAGTGACATTCTTGTGGGAAAAACCCAGTGAGAAAGATGCAGAGACACTAACACAGGTCATTAAGTTCTGAAATTTCAGTGCCCAACTAATTAGGTAGATAAGAAAATCCAGTGTTTGAAAAAATGATTAATAGTTATTTATCTCACAAATAGGTTCACTGCAGTCCTCTTTAAATAATAACCTACCTTAGTTCATTCTAGCTGGTGTTTAGTTTTAAAGTATTCTAGTTACATAAAACCCGTAGATCAAGCCTGTCCAAATGTACATGTAAACAAACTCCCAATGGAGTATGAACCACAGGATTCTACAATTATTCACTTTCCACCTGCAATATCTTTCTCTCTATGCTGAGGAGTAAGATGTGGTCCAAGCCTTCATAATCCACAGTCTGGTAGAGAGAGAGCAGAATTGGGGTGTGCAAGGTGACTCAGGGGACAGAGAGAGGGAGAAAGCTGCCGTGGGCTCCCTCCACCCCTCTGCCTGCCCTAAGCTCAGCTGACTCTTCTGATAATTTTGCCCCAGAGTCTCCCACAAAACCACACATAAAAAGACTCTCCCCCATAGTACAGAATAGAGAGCACACATTTTGGGTCAAAATAAACACGGGTCAAAACCTTGTTTCTACCACTTAACGGTGTCATCGGGGCACCTAAAATCTCTGTCTTTGCATCAGTCAAGTGAGAATAGCACCACATCCCTCACAGGTTGCTGTGAGAATTCTGCCCCAGGTCAGTGCTTTGCACACAGTGCGTGCTCAATGTATGCTGCATTTTCCCACACGCTGGGGGCTCCCAGGTCCTCCAGTGGAACCCAGAGCTGTGATAGTCAAGGGCCCAGAACCCAGGACATCTGTCCAGTTGCCAGCAGCCACTAGAGCTGAGGCTCTGCGTGAGGCAGCACCCTCTCTGAGCATCACTCTGTTCTTTGCAAACTAAGCAGAATGATCCAACTCCATTGCATGGTGGATGAGCCCAGAATTTCTTAGCACAGGAGAGACCCCTTTTGGCTGTGGCAGAGGGAGGAAACTCTCTGACCCTGGGAGGTGCAGAGTTGGGTGACTTTGGGATGGGTCTCCAGGGCACTGTGTTCATGTGTGCCTACACCTCCCACCCTTTTCACAGGCAGTAGGGAGTGAGTTTTGCCAACCCCCACCATGCCCAGTGGTCTCTGGTAAAGAGCTACGAAGTCAGCCCCAACCTCTTCCTCACTGAACCCACAAAAAACTAAACAAGACAATTGGGCCAGAAAAGCAAGAAGGGTGGTTTCTGATAAAGATCTAGAGCTCCTGCTTGTGTACCCACTCCCTCCTCCACAAGGCAGCCCCTTCTCCCCTCCCTGAGATGCGGCCCTGTGGCCACAGCAGTAGCAGCAGCAGGAACGCAGCGGCCATGGCTCCATCCAGCTGGGCAGTCACAGGCCCAGCAAGGGGCCAAGGCACCCGGGGGATCCAGGGTGAGGGCCCACCCCACACAGGACGTGCCACCTGGGCCTGCCAGGGAAGGACCTGGGGTTCTAAAAGTGAAGCTACCCAATTAGGGAAGTTAGGCAGTATGGGACCCACCATCCCCAACCGACTGCAGGGGTTCATTAAGCCTATCGCGAGAGCAGCACTGGCAGCTGTTTCTGCCCCTTTCCTCGGAAATTCAGGCAGGTGTGGCTGCTCTACCAAGTCTGGACCCCCAGCCCAGGGAGGGCTCACAATCAGAGGGCTTCCCGTCATCCCCAACCTGCCCCAGAAACTGATCCCTAGGATCCAGGAAGGTGAGGCTTCTGGAACCTCAGGTATAGACTTTCCTGGAATCTTCTGGGCTCAGAGTCCCAGGGGTGCGGGCTCTCAGAATGAGGTGGGAATCGGTGGGAATCTTGAACTCTAGTTTCTTTCTTTCTTTCTTTTTATTATTGTACTTTAAGTTCTAGGGTACATGTGCACAACCTGCAGGTTTGTTATATATGTATACATGCGCCATGTTGGTGTGCTGCACCCACTAACTCATCATTTACATTAGGTATATCTCCTAATGCCATCCCTCCCCACTCCCCCTCACCCCACAACAGGCCCCAGTGTATGATGTTCCCCACCCTGTGTCCAGGTGTTCTCATTGTTCAATTCCCACCTGTGAGTGAGAACATGCGGTGTTTGGTTTTCTGTCCTTGCAATAGTTTGCTGAGAATGATGGTTTCCAGCTTCATCCATGTCCCTACAGAGGACATGAACTCACCCTTTTTAATGGCTGCATAGTATTCCATGGTATATATGTGCCACATTTTCTTAATCCAGTCTACCATTGATGGACATTTGGGTTGGTTCAAAGTCTTTGCTATTGTGAATAGTGCCGCAATAAACATACGTGTGCATGTGTCTTCATAGCAGCATGATTTATAGTCCTTTGGGTATATGCCCAGTAATGGGATGGCTGGGTCAAATGGTATTTCTAGTTCTAGATCCTTGAGGAATCGCCACACTGTCTTCCACAATGGTTGAACTAGTTTACAGTCCCACCAACAGTGTAAAAGCATTCCTATTTCTCCACATCCTCTCCAGCACCTACTGTTTCCTGACTTTTTAATGATTGCCATTGTAACAGGTGTGAGATGGTATCTCATTGTGGTTTTGATTTGCATTTCTCCGATGGCCAGTGGTGATGAGCATTTTTTCGTGTCTGTTGGCTGCATAAATGTCTTCTTTTGAGAAATGTCTGTTCATATCCTTTGCCCACTTTTTGATGGGATTGTTTGATTTTTTCTTGTAAATTTGTTTAAGTTCTTGTAGATTCTGGATATTAGCCCTTCGTCAGATGGATAGATTGCAAAAATTTTCTCACATTCTGTAGGTTGCCTGTTCACTCTGATGGTAGTTTCTTTTACTGTGCAGAAGCTCTTTAGTTTAATTAGATCTCATTTGTCAATTCTGGCTTTTGTTGCCATTGCTTTTGGTGTTTTAGTCATGAAGTCCTTGCCCATACCTATGTCCTGAATGGTATTGCCTAGGTTTTCTTCCAGGGTTTTTATGGTTTTAGGTCTAACATTTAAGTCTTTAATCCATCTTGAATTAATTTTTGTATAAGGTGTAAGAAAGGAATCCAGTTTCAGCTTTCTACATATGGCTAGCCAGTTTTCCCAGCACCATTTATTAAATAGGGAATCCTTTCCCCATTTCTTGTTTTTGTCAGGTTTGTCAAAGATCAGATGGGTGTAGATGTGTGGTATTATTTCCGAGGGCTCTATTCTGTTCCATTGATCTGTATCTCTGTTTTGGTACCCGTACCATGCTGTTTTGGTTACCGTAGCCTTGTGGCATAGTTTGAAGTCAGGTAGCGTGATGCCTCCAACTTTGTTCTTTAGGCTTAGGATTGTCTTGGCAATGCGGGCTCTTTTTTGGTCCCATATGAACTTTAAAGTAGTTTTTTCCAATTCTGTGAAGAAAGTCATTGGTAGCTTGATGGGGATGGTACTGAATTTATAAATTACCTTGGGCAGTATGACCATTTTCACAATATTGATCCTTCCTATCCATGAGCATGGAATGTTCTTCCATTTGTTTATATCCTCTTTTATTTCGTTGAGCAGTGGTTTGTAGTTCTCCTTGAAGACTTCACATCCCTTGTAAGTTGGATTCCTAGGTATTTTATTCTCTTTGAAGCAATTGTGAATGGGAGTTCACTCATGATTTGGCTCTCTGTCTGTTATTGGTGTATAAGAATGCTTGTGATTTTTGCAAATTGATTTTGTATCCTGAGACTTTGCTGAAGTTGCTTATCAGCTTAAGGTGATTTTGGGCTGAGACGATGGGGTTTTCTAAATATACACTCATGTCATCTGCAAACAGAGACAATTTGACTTCCTCTTTTCCTAACTGAATACCCTTTATTTTCTTCTCCTGCCTAATTGCCCTGGCCAGAACTTCCAACACTATGTTGAAAAGGAGTGGTGAGAGAGGGAGGGCATCCCTGTCTTGTGCCAATTTTCAAAGGGAATGCTTCCAGTTTTTGCCCATTCAGTATGATATTGGCTGTGGGTTTGTCATAAATAGCTCTTATTATTTTGAGATGCGTCCCATCAATACCTAGTTTATTGAGAGTTTTTAGCATGAAGGGCTGTTGAATTTTGTCGAAGGCCTTTTCTGCATCTATTGAGATAATCATGTGGTTTTTGTCTTTGGTTCTGTTTATATGATGGATTATGTTTATTGATTTGTGTATGTTGAACAAGCCTTGCATCCCAGGGATGAAGCCAGCTTGATCATGGTGGATAAGTTTTTTGATGTGCTGCTGGATTTGGTTTACTAGTATTTTATTGAGGATTTTTGCATTGATGTTCATCAGGGATATTGGTCTTAAATTTTCTTTTTTCGTTGTGTCTCTGCCAGGCTTTGGTATCAGGATGATGTTGGCCTCATAAAATGAATTAGGGAGGATTCCCTCTTTTTCCATTGATTGGAATAGTTTCACAAGGAATGGTACCAGCTCCTCTTTGTACCTCTGGTAGAATTTGGCTGTGAATCCGTCTGGTCCTGGACTTCTTTTGGTTGGTAGGCTATTAATTATTGCCTCAATTTCAGAATCTATTATTGGTCTATTCAGAGATTCAACTTCTTCCTGGTTTAGTCTTGGGGCAGTGTATGAGTCCAGGAATTTATCCATTTCTTCTAGATTTTCTAGTTTATTTGCGTAGAGGTGTTTATAGTATTCTCTGATGGTAGTTTGTATTTCTGTGGGATCGGTGGTGATATCCCTTTTATCATTTTTTATTGTGTCTATTTGATTCTTCTCTCTTTTCTTGTTTATTAGTCTTGCTAGCAGTCTATCAATTTTGTTGATCTTTTCAAAAAAACCAGCTCCTGGATTCATTGATTTTCTGAAGGGTTTTTTGTGTCTCTATCTCCTTCAGTTCTGCTCTGATCTTAGTTATTTCTTGACTTCTGCTGGCTTTTCAATGTGTTTGCTTTTGCTTCTCTAGTTCTTTTAATTGTTATGTTAGGGTGTCAATTTTAGATCTTTCCTGCTTTCTCTTGTGGGCATTTAGTGTTATAAATTTCCCTCTACACACTGCTTTGAATGTGTCCCAGAGATTCTGGTATGTTGTGTCTTTGTTCTCATTGGTTTCAAAGAACATCTTTATTTCTGCCTTCATTTCATTATGTACCCAGTAGTCATTCAGGAGCAGGTTGTTCAGTTTCCATGTAGTTGAGCAGTTCCGAGTGAGTTTCTTAATCCTGAGTTCTAGTTTGATTGCACTGTGGTCTGAGAGACAGTTTGTTATAATTTCTGTTCTTCTACATTTGCTGAGGAGTGCTTTACTTCCAACTATGTGGTCAATTTTGGAATAAGTGCAATGTGGTGCTGAGAAGAATGTATATTCTGTTGATTTGGGGTGGAGTTGAACTCTAGTTTCTTACATACACACATTCACAAAGAAATTCTTATAAACTCTAATTCATTCATTTATTGCAGATGGATTCTTTCTGTTCCTGCCTCTCTTTCTCTCCCAGGCTTCTATCTGCTCAGAACAGTCACTTGTGTTCCCTCTTGTAAATAACCTCTTACAGGCTTACTTGAAATCTGTTTGGTTTCCCATACAGTTTGGGTTGTGGGAGGGGTTCCTGTACTCTCATACATGGGTGTGAGTGCACATACACTCACACTCACACACATAGTCTTGCTTTCTCTCTCATACACACACACACACACACACGCCTATGCACACAGTCTCACACACCCTCCAGCCGCCTCTCCTTTCCCTATCCATGTGTCTCCTCTGTCCCTCTCCCTGCCTCTCCTCCTGTTGTCTCTACTCATCACCAGCTCCCTCTAGACCCCTAGTTCCTCGTGCAGGCTTCCTAAAGCCACCACAGTGCTTTCCCTCACCCACCTCATCTCAAGAGCCCCTTCCTCCCCTGCCTCCAGTCTCCGTCAGCATGCAGGCAAGCCCCCTCAACTTCCCCCTGCTCAACCCTGTCTCGCCTGTGCTGCTTCCATCTCCAGTGGAAATGACCCAGCACTTGGCCCAAGACCACATCCTTCACTTACCCCAAGGCCTAGAATCAGAAGCATTGATTTCTGATGTCCAGTATCTGTGTCATCTGCTCCTTCAGTGTGTGGGGACCCAGCTGGACCCCTGTGGTTATGTATGCTCCCCCTACTCACCAGTGCCATGTTTCTACTCCTTAGATGGGACTGTCAAAAAGTAAACTGAGGTACAATAAAATTTTAAACAGATTATTTTAGCAAACAACAATTCATGAATCAGGCAGCTCCAAACAGAAGAGGTTGAAGAGCTCCACTGGGGGAATGCAAGGGGAAGACTCCTACAGGACAAGTAAACTGAAGAAAATATTTAATTAGTTACAGTTATAAAGTTCCCTTATTTGGCCTATCCTGTTGGAAAGACCCTAGTTACCTACATAAGTTTGTTGGCTTCTTCTGACTGGTTGAGCTTAAGTTCTGTTCTTCCTTAATACACACATTTACAAGAAATAGCTCAAGTGAAGTTTCACTGATGTTTGCAAATCAAGCAAAGTTGAGGTCACTTATGAGGCCTAACTGGTTTCGTCTGCTCAGGAACTCTTCAGGCCTGGTCTCCATTTTCATTAATTTTAACAGGTCTCAGAGCAAAAAGTCCTCAAGCTTGCATGGCCACAATCTTAAACTGACCTTGAACCCCCAAGCTCCAAGCAAAGAAGTCTATCTCGGCTGACCCTAAGCTTTTATAGTCTCTCAACTCATTCACTCACTCATTCATTCATTCATTTGTTCATTCCCACAACCTCATTGCTATGCATGGGGCTAGGTAGGCACTGGGGGCATAGGAATGAGACACGATTGTCACTTGAGACCTCTCAGCTCACAGATGTGTTTTGTTTTCCTTATTCACCCTGCTTTTTCAATGTTTCCCACCCAGTCCTTAGAACTTCCTGAGCTCCCTGAGTTCAGGGGCCATCTCCCCTCCCCAGCACACACAGTATGTTCCTTCATCCCTTCCCCCATTAGAACAGTAAGTTGCTTCGGGGGCTTCGTGTGCTTGCAATCCATGATTCTATGAAACCGATACAGTGTGCCCAGCACTGTGCCAGGGATCATTAAAACTGTGAACCTTGGGATCACTGTGCTGATGAGGGTAGAAGGAATCAAACACTCATTCACTGATCGAGGAAGTATGTACTGGATTCAACCTTTTTTAAGAGAAATTTGGAAGCATTGGTCAAAGTCATTAAAAATATGTATACACTAGACATTTACATCCATCATTTGATTTAATACAGCAGTGTATTTTGTCTTTACATTTATTTTTCCCATTAGAAAATTAAGGTCTAATTTACATACAGTACTATTCACCCTTTTTAATAAACCGTTCTGAGAGTTCCGGAGACTTGTATCCAATGCCATAATCAAGAGAGAAGGGTGCCATCATCCCCAAAATCTTTCTTGGATCAGTAACTTCATGTCTTTGACCAAATTTGAGGAGCTTAGACATTTCTTTGAATAATTTTTTAGTCCCACACTTTTTCTCCTTTGCATCTGGGACACTGATGATGCAAAAGTTAGCTCTTCTAGTAATGTCCCACAGATAGCTGAGGTTTTGTTCATTTATTTTCAGTCTGTTTTCTCTCTGTTCAGTCTGAGTAAATTTATTGTTCTGTCTTCTAGTTCACTAATTATATCCTCTCATTTCTACTACCCTATGGTGTCCATCTAGTGAGGTTTTAATTTTGGTTATTGTAGTTTTTTGTTCCCAAATATCCTTTTGTTATTCTGCTACTGATTTCTAGTTTAATTCCGAAAAACTCTTTTGAGTTTGTTCTTTTCTTGTTCGTTTTCTTTATGACTTACTTTGGACACAGATTAGTTTTAAAATTTTAATTTTGGAAAATCTCTCAGCCTTTTTCCTCTATGATTTCTGTCTCGCTTATATTGGTTACTTATGCCTGTCCTTACTAGAATTGAATCCTTATAGAGTTATTTCTTTTAGTTCTTTAAAATTTTCTCATTTAACACTTAATTCTTTGATGTATTTAAAATTTATTTTATAGTATGAAAAGAGGGTAACATTTAATTTTTTCCAAATAGTTAAACATATGCTGTTTTCTTTTCTTTTCTTTTTTTTTTTTTTTTTGAGACGGAGTCTCGCTCTGTCACCCAGGCTGGAGTGCAGTGGCACGATCTTGGCTCACTGCAACCTCCACCTCCCAGGTTCACGCCATTCTCCTGCCTCAGCCTCCCAAGTAGCTGGGACTACAGGCACCCACCACCACGCCTGGCTAATTTTTTTTGCATTTTTAGTAGAAACGGGGTTTCACCATGTTAGCCAGGATGGTCTCGATCTCCTGACCTTGTGATCTGCCTGCCTCAGCCTCCCAAAGTGCTGGGATTACAAGCGTGAGCCACCGCACCCGGCCACATATGTTGTTTTCATTGTTAAATAAACTCACTGATGTGAATGGCTATCTTTGTGATATAGTATCTCTATATTTGGATGGTTTATGGCAAACTCATCAACTCTATTTACCTCTGGGGCTTCCTTAGGCAGTGAAATCTGCAGTAATTAACTGATCCTCAAAAAAAAGGGGTGGGAAGGGAATAAAAGATGAGAACACAAGAAAAATTACCAAATGCTATAAAAAGATAACAAATAGAACAAATTTCTTATAAAGAAATAAATTGAATAATCTATTACAGAGAAAGCAGAACCAGTGGGAAAACAATGATTTAAATAAGCATAGCAGATATTCTCAGAGCAATAAGGAACAATATTAGAAGCATAAAACAGAAGCAAGCAATAATGAAGAAGAAAAATTAGAAATATTGATTAAGAAAATGATCATTGTTGAAAGAAAACTCTGAATGCAATGACTAGCAGGAGAATGAGTAGGTAAGGGAAAGAGTCAAGGAGCACTCCCTAAAGGCATTAGGAAGGAATAAAGTGATAAAAAGTGTAAGGGAAACATTAAGAGGTATGGAGGATAGAAACAAATGTCAATATCTCCTCAAAGAAGTCCTCAAAGGAGAAAAAGGAGTAAATGGAGTAGAAGAACTTCTTGAAAAAATAATACCAAGGCTTTTCCCGAATTAAACAAATATGTAAGACATGAGACTGAATGTGTTCAGAGAGTTCCAAATAGAATGTATAATCAAGCTTTGGCTTCCTGCTCCCTCCCTCTTTACTCATTTTGTCGCAGCCGGGCTTCCCAACCACCTCTTGACTCTTCTCCCACTTTTCCGCTCGCCTGCGCCCCCGCGGGAGCCCGGGACCTCTTGGTGGAGGTCTGCCGCTGCAGCACCGCGGGCTGTTGGGGCAGCCAGGCGCCACTGCTGGCCTCTAGGGTCATACCACCCTGAAAGTGCCCGAGGCACGACCCAGACAGGGTCGGCCTGGTTAGTACTTGGATGGGATTCCGCCTGGGAATACCGGGTGATATAGGCTTTTGGCTTCCTGCTCCCTCCCTCTTTCCCCCTTTTGTTGCCGGGCTTCCCAACCACCCCCTGACTCTTCTCCCCCTTTTTCGCCCAAAAAGAAAAAAAGAAAAAGAAAAAAATGGATAATTACCCCACATTACACACATTATAATAAAAATTTCAAAAAGAAAATTATAAAATGTTCCAGAGATAAAATTGGTCAGTAGAGATGAATAACTATCAGATTATCAGACATTTCCATAGCAACACTATGAAGGTAAGAAAACAATAAAAAATGTTCAAAATTTTAAACAAAGCTACATTTTTTAGATGTTAACTTATGACACAGAATTTACCACCTGCTTGAAAATTGTGGTTAAGGGAATTATGACAATTTTGAGGCCAAGGATGTTAAGATAAAATATTTAAAAGTTATAGCTAAATGCTAGCTCTTAGCATCTGATTAAGGAAGACCTATTTTTATTTAGTCCATTTTTATCCCACTATCAATGTTCTTTAAGTGAAGCTCAATATTTCCATACAACAAGTCAACTTTTCCCAACCTACTGCAGTTGTAAAAGTTCAATAAGAAAGAATTGGGTTCAGCCACATACGACTGAAAACCAAATAGCAGTGGCTTCAAGACACAACTGTTTAATTTTAGGTACCATTTTAATTATGAAAATTTCCAAGCATACACAAAAGTAGAGATAATCATATATCTAGCCCCATGTAGCATCACTCAGCTACGTTTATTCTTGCCTTCCATTTTTTTTTTTTTAATTGGCAATACCATTCCATAGGTTGTGCTGTGTACTTCACATAGACTCAAAGAAAACACATAATCGCTAGTGTCTAGATTCTTGGTTCAGGCAACACAAGCTGGCAGTATTAATTAGATGTCTGAGATCCCACAACCCAGCTGATGCCACCTGTGTATAAGTCCTAAAGGAAGTCTCACATGATTCCACAAGAGAACGTGAAGGAGGGTATTCATCACAGCATCATTTATGATATAGAAAAGTGAAGGCAAAAAAGCACATGCACCCTGGGTTCGGAATGATGCGCTGTGGGATATGTACGCAATGGAATAAGCACTGAAAAGAAGTGGGCTGTGTATATGTGCCCAGCAAGGAGTAAGACAAGCATATGAAAAAGGTCTATCACAATTTCTTTTATGTAAGTGAAAACATAGTCACAGAAAAAAAAATACTGGATGTTTTACAAGAATACATTCAAATTTAAAGTTACATACCAAATGCATTAGAGTAGTTGCCTCGGAGAGGAAGGCAAGTGGACATAGGGAATGAGGATTAAAAAAATAAATAAACAAAGCAAAAGCGATGCCTCTCACAGATAGGTGATGATCATGTGGCAGGAGCTGAGATATACACGAAGAGACTTTTGTTTGATGTCCCATCCCCAAAAGAGCAAAAGAACATGGAGCTCTCTTTATGGTGGTCTTTTACAGGGCTGGCATTCAGCTGCTATGCACTGGTACCTCAAATTGGTTGCTCATGGTGGACCCCCATTCTGAGTGGTCAATCCCAGTCTCACTAGATATTAGTTGGAAAATGACTGTACCTATTCTTGCTTCATAAATATGTGCTCCTCTTCTGTTCCCTAAAACATTTATCTTTCACCCACCGTCAATTATTGTTAGTTCAACTTGATTTTCTCTTTTAGGCTGTGAATCTTCTCACATGTTAAGTAAACAGAATTTGGGCCCCAGATTATCAGATTCCATTTACGGATGAATGTTCTGGGTCCTGTTTTGGGCCACTGAGTCGCCTGCTCATGTCATTTTAACGCATCTAATTTTTTCTTTTACTTCCAGATCTTCCTCAGCTTCCAGTCTGCTGATTACAGCCTTTCTTAGTTTCAATTTCATCATTTATTTTTAAGTTATTTCTCTCTCATTTAGGATATCTGGGGTGGGACGGGAGGAAGGTGAGGGGATACAACTGCTGTCTTGCTCAGCTGCCCCTGACACATTTCAGTTCAGAGGTTGAATTTAATTAAGCACAAGAGGAAATTCATAGGACTCTAGGGCAGACCACAGGCAACAAACAGGGGAAATGTGAGGGATCCTGGAGACCTGCTGAGGTGGGGCTCAGAGAACCACAGAGTGCTGGAGAGGAGCCTGGGCACAGCTGAAGATGCTGAGCTGGGCATTGACCCGGATGCAGAAACCCCCACCCCAGGTCTTCCCAATGGCGAAAGTCAGGGCAGGGGAAGTAGATCTAAGGGGGCTCAGTGCAGGGGTGAGGGGTCATCACCGGGGAGTTCAGGGGCTGAAAGTTCTCTCCAATAGGCTTAGCGCTAGCCTTTCCTCACAAGGAGGTGGGGAGCAATACTTAGGCCAGCTCCCAATAGCTGGGCAGGGGAAGAACTGGGATTCATCCTGGATCCATGCTGTGGCTCATGCACCCAAGGGTCCTGGGACAAGGCTGTGCTGGGACAATCAGAAACCTCGTCACTGCTGTCCTGAGACGGGGCAAGAGGGGGAAACTCATGAATGGAAGTGATGCTTTTCTGATCCTTTGTCTCACCCTGTCCCTGTTACCTGTTACTCCTCTTCCCGCCCCTCCCCCGCCTTCTCCCTGTCACCTGCTTCCTTCCCTGCCCCTTCCTGTCTCCTAAACCTTCTACCCAGGCACTCTCAGCTTTGTCCTCCTGGTCTTTTTCCTCTCAGGACAGAGACAGAGGCAGAGCCCTGGGATGGGACTCCCAGAAAGCCTCTGTCTCTTTCTAAGGTCTGTGTCTGCAGGAAGGCAGAGATTGCAAGGAAACACATGTTTAAATTGTTCCCAGCTGTCATTTTTCCTGCTTTTGTGACCTGGCTGCTTCTTCCTAGCCATCTTTCTAGGAACAGAATCTGGCCCCAGCTCCATTGCCCCCAGGCGAAATCCAGGCCCCCTCACCTGTGGCACCTGCAGATCAGGAGCACAAACAGGACTCACGACATCAGGCCCTTGGCCAGGAGGAGTCCACATAGCACCAAGACCAGGAATCTGGGGCCACCTGAGCCAAGGCAGGCAGGGACTCTTGATTTCCTGCAGGGAAGAAGGAGAAAGGAGGATGGACTTGGGCCAGGATGTCACCACCTCCTGCGGTGTCCCTAAGCCAGGCAGGCCCCTTGTGGCTGGAGCTGTTTGCGTAAGGGCCCACCCTGAACGATGACACAGGAGTGTGGGGCAGGAGCCACAGAGGTCTCTGGGACTGAGAGGGGACCTAGTCAGAAGGAACCTCAAAGTCTTGAATGGAGGAAAAAGCTGGCCAGGGGAAGAACAAGGGATTGGAGTTCAGGGAAGGGGAGGGATGGACCTAGGGGAGCAGGAATTCTCCCTAACCAGGTCAGGTAGGATGGGACCATCAGGAGCCTCTTAGGAATCAGAGCCCAGTGCATCTTCAAGACCAGCCAAGATATCACATCTGAGGAAATGAGGCCTAGAGACTGCACAGGACCTGACCAGACCCTTAGGAGCAGTGACAGCACAGACCTAGACCTCCTGTCTGTTGGTCCCAGGGGTCCTCCCTCATCCCCTCTGTGTAGCCCCCACTCCTGGCCTGCCTAGCTCTGATCTAGGACTACCCTGTCCCAGGAAATCTGCTTTTCTCTTGTGGCCTTGGTAACTTTCTGCCTCAGTATTACGTAATATATGATAAAGTCAGTGAGCTCTTTTTATTTTCACTTTTTCATGGTTGACTTAGCTACTCTTGTATCTTCCTTTTTCATATAATTTTAGAGTAAATTTTTCAAGTTCTTTACAAAAGTAAACTGAAGTTGTGTTTGGGATTACATTTAAAGACTTTTTAATTTGGGAGAAATTGACATATTTACAATGTTATTGCCTCTTCCAAAGTCATGGATTGTTTCTATTTATTCAGATCACCTGTCATTTTTTAGCATTTTATACTTTTCTCCAAACAGGTCTTGGTTAAATTAATTCTTTCTAGAAACTTTATAGACTTTGTGACTGTAATGAAAACGATCTTATTTTTCTAAATGATTATTCCTCATAGAAATCTATTTGTAATGTATGTCAGTTGATTTTGTATCTGGCAGCCTTGCTAAACTCTCTTGTGAGATCTAATAGTTTGTTGTTTCTCATTCTTTTTCTGGGTAGATGATCCCATCATCTGCAAGTCATGACAGTTTTTCCTCTTCTTGTCTAATCTTCTTTCGTAACCTGTTTTCCTTTCCTTCAAGCATTGATCAGAATCTCTAATATTTTAGAAGACATTTATGGTAGCTATGAAAATCCTTAATTTGAGTTTTTACCTCCAATAAGTAATCTTTATGGTAATCATTGGTGTACAACCTTTACCAAGTTATCTGTTCTTACTTCCATTTTATTAAGAGCTTTTTCATATAACATAAATGTGCTCAAGGTTCCCAAATGCTTTTTGTGCAGCAGTTGACTTTTTTCCTATAGTTTATGAATTTGGTTTACTTATATTAATAGATTTTCTAAAGTTGAACAATCCTTTTTGTTTTGTGATAAAACTCTCCTCGATTATAATCAGTCTTCTTTTCAATGCACTCTTGAATTCAGTTAGCTAATGGTAATTAGGGAATGGACCCCATGTGCATCAGAGAAATGAACCTATAATTTAATTTTTTTGTATCTCCTTTAATTAGTTCTGAGATTTTGATGACACTAACCTGTTCAAATGACCTGGGCTGTTTTTGCTTCTTTTCTATTTTCTGCAACATCTAGTATGAAATATAAATCATGAAATGTAAATGTTTCTTTAAAAATTGGGTTACCTGAAAACCATGTGAGTCTTGAATTTTCTGTGAGGATGGGTCTTATCAACTGTTTCAGTTTTCCTATTTATTAATCTATTGAAATCTGTTTCTTCTTGTGTTAATCTTGGCAGTTCATATTGTTAGGAAATTGTGTGCTTCTAGGATTTAAAACAACAAGATTTTATTCAGGATTTATTTATTTTAAAATCTCTGTAGAATGAGTGTGTGGTTATTTTCTTCTTTTTCTTTGATTTGTTGTTTATTTATTATCTTCTTTTATCTTCTTTTGTCTTGACAAGAACATGTCTATCTTAGCAAACTTTTAAAGAATGAATTATGAATTTCTTTGATCTCCTTTTTCAATCATTCAATTATATGATTCTTTGGGCTTGCTCTGATGCTCGCGTTCCATCTTCTTGAGATGCTTCCTTAGCTCATTAATTTGAAATCTTTCATGTTTTCCAACAAATATATTCAAAGGTAATAATTACTCCCTAATATTTTATGCCTCATACTTTTTGATATATAGTGGTCATATTATCAAAATATATTTTATTGCATACTTAAACATTCATATATGAATGTATTAGTAAATAGTTTGAAAAGTGCTATTTTATTTCTCTTATGCATTCCTAATGTCACTGCGTTAGGTTTGGAGAATATATTCTGTGTCGTACTGATTCTTTAGAATTTCTTCACGCTTCTTATATGTCCTTATACAAGGTGTCCTTTTGTAAATACATTTCATGTATTTGAAAGAATGTATACTATCTGTTTTTATTACGTAGAGGGTTATAAACATATATATGTGTACTTACACACTATTTATATTTATGAATACTGTATTTTATAAAACATACATAATATACATGTTTTATATTTATATAGTTTAGAACTATATTTATATAGTTTAGAACATTTTTCAATCTGTAACTACATGTTTTATATTTATATAGTTTAGAACTATATTTATATAGTTTAGAACATTTTTCAATCTGTAACTACATATTTTATATATTTGAAAATACATATTTAAAAGCATAGTTTATATGTATCCTATATTATTATAAATATCTAATAAAATATGTAACATTGATAAATATGTGATGGTATTATACTGGAATTTATTAGTTATTTGGCTTAAAACTTAAACCCCTCTATTTAGTTTTGTCTCATTGGTCTTTGATCCTCTGAGAGGTATGTGAACCTCCAACTACAATGGCTAATAATTTATTTCTCCTTGCATTTCTGATAGTGTTGCTTGATATATTTCATGGCCAAAATTTAAGCACATATACGTTTATGATGGGTCTATTTTCATATTCAAGTGCATCTTTCATCAGTAGATATTACATATCTTTGTCTTTTTTATAAACAAATGTTATAGACATAATATTTTACCTTAAATTCTATTTTGTTCCATATTAAGAGTGCCAGAAGAGTTTATTTTGTTTCCTAATAGTCAAATATATTTTTCTAAATTTTAACCTTTTAAAATCTTTTTGTATGTTTATCTCTTATAGATAGTATAACATTGCACTTTTTAAAACTCAGAGTGTCCCTGTCCTTATTTTGTGAGTTTAATCCACTTAAATTTATTGGAATTGCATTTATTTTAGGACTTGATTCTACCTTTTTATTTCATTTTTTCCATTTATTGTGCTTTATTTTTTAAAAATTCGATTCCGACTTTCCTTTGGCTAGAGTTTTATTTTGCTGGATGAAAGGGTATACATTCTCTTGACTTAACCAGAAGACTCTTATCTACATTGATTTAGTACAATTGCTACATTGAGCTTATCAATAGCTACATATTGCCTCTCATGAGACAAGTACCCAACCATTCTTTCATGGGCCTCTGGTCTCTCTTTCTCACCCCATGTTGATATTGTCTAGAACAGGGATCCCCAACCCCTGAGTCACAGACCAGTACCAGTTCCTGGCCTGTTAGGAATCTGGCTGCACAGCAAGAGGGGAGTGGCTGGTGAGCAAGGGAAGCTTCATAGTATTTACAGCCACTCCCCATCGCACCCATCACTGCCTGAGCTTCGCCTCCTGTTAGATCAGTGGTGGCTTTAGATTCTCGTAGTAGCATGAACCCTATTATGAACAGAGCATGCGAGGGTTCTAGGTTGCACATTCCTTAGGAAAATCAAATGCCTGATCATCTGCCACTGTCTCCCATCACCTCCAGGTAAGACTGTCTAGTTGCAGGAAAACAAGCTCAGAGCTCCCACAGACTCTACATTATGGTGAGTTGTATAATTATTTCATTATATATTAAAATGTAATAATAATATAAATAAATAAAGTGCACAATAAATGTTATGTGCTTGAGTCATCCTGAAACCATCCCCCACCTCCAAGTCCATGGAAAAATTGTCTTCTGCAAAGCCAGTCTCTGGTGCCATAAAGGTTGGGGACTGCTAGTCTAGAATGTTATTTTTCAATGACCATGAATGTATTTTCTCTTGTTCTTCATTTTGCTCTTAGCTGCCATTCCTATAAATCAAAAAAGATAAAAACAAACTTTCCTAAGATGCTGGGCACACTTACTCCCTCACTTCTAGCAGCGTCTCCAGGGTTTACTTTTCATCCTAGCTGAGTCCTTCCTCCAGGAGTGTTTTCAGTGGGGATGTTTGCATGTGGCAAACCTTCTGAGGCCTTGAGAATCCAGAGGTTTTATGATTTCACATTGGAGTGACAATTTGGCTGAATACAAAACACTGGATACAAAGTTTTTCTTTAGTACTTTAGAAATATTACTGAATTGTCTTCTTTTCTCTAGTGTTCTTCTTAAGAAGTCTAATTCTTATCACTTTGTAGGTGATCTGAAAGCGTGCAGACATTTCCCTCTGCTTTTTAAGTTCTTCCCTTTTACATAATGGGTCTAGAGGTATTTTTGTGTGTGTGTTGGCTGTTTTCCCCTATTTGGCAATGTATGAATCTTTTCAATTTGAGGTCTTTTCTTCTATGATTTTGAAAAAATTTCCTGGATTCTTTCTCCAAATATTTCTTTCTTTCATCCTTTATCTCCCACAGGAGTTCTTGATACTCATACATTAGTACATCTACTCTTCTCCTTCGTGTCTCCTAACTTCTCTTTGATTTTTAAATCTCCAGTTCTTTCCAGGACCTTCCATGAGAATTCCTCACTCTTCTTACAGCTCACTGGCCAGCCACAGCCATCCTTCATCACATATATTGTGGTCTATAATATTTTTCACAACTATGATCAGCATTTGGCTCTTTTTTTCAATGGATCGTTCTCATGATCCACATAGTTGACGTCTCCCCTCACCCCTTTAGCCAGACTGATCATAGGTACCTAGAGTTCCTGGGGAATGGGCAGTTCCCATAGTTCTGCTTCACAGGTTTCTATTGTTGGGTGTGTTTCCATTTTTTTTAAGGTAGTGCTTCTACTAAGAGCCTAGGTATTTTGGCTTGTGAATTCAGATTCCACCGGGCATATTAGATACGGATCTGGTAACGGGGAAGAATGGAAGACTAAATCCTCTAGCCATTGAGGGTTAAAAATGAGAGGAAAAAGCCCTAAAGCAACAGTCCCCAACCTTTTTGGCACCTGAGAACTGTTTTGTGGAAGACAAATTTTCCACGGACCTGAGAGTTGGGGATGGTTTCAGGATGATTAAAGCACATTGTATTTATTGTGCACTTTATTTCCATTATTATCATGTTGTAATATATAATGAAATAATTATACAACTCAATGTAATGTAGAATCTGGGAGCCCTGAACTTGATTTCCTACAACTGGGTGGTCCCATCTGGGAGTGATGGGAGACAGTGACAGATCATTAGCCGTTCAATTATCATAAGGAGCGTGCAACCTAGAACCCTCGCATGCACAGTTCACAACAGGGGTCATGCTACTATGAGAATCTAATGCTGCCACTGATTTGACAGGAGGCAGAGCTCAGGCAGTAATGCAAGCTATGGAAAGAGGCTGTAATTCAGATGAAATTCAGTGGCTCACCACTCACTCCCTACTTTATGGCCCAATTTCTAACAGGCTTGGGGACCACTGCCCTAGAGCACAAGACCCCAGGGACCCCCATTAGCTGCCATGCTTGTTCTCTGGTTAGGGTTTCACCTTCAAACTCCCTGAGAGATAGTCTGTTTGTAATCCACCCGTGCTGGAGTTTGCAGGAGAAGAGGGCTACGGAGCAAATGCTCTGGCAGTTGGTTGTCTATTTTCATCAATCGCTCATGGCTTTTGCTGTGCTCCATGGTCCCCCAGAGCACCTGTGACCTAGTCTATTGCAGCCTATTCCTCCAGTGAAGGGGAGGCCGTCATGGCCTCAAAACCCATGACTGCAAGAATAGAAGCAGAATTTAACAGTATGCCTCTCATCTTTCTCTGGCTGACATCTCCAGCCACCATCTGCCCCAGGCTGCAGTCACTCTATTCATACTCACCCCTCAACACACCAACATGGCCTCCAATTTCCACATTTTCTGGGTTCCATTTTGTTTCATTGCAGAAATCCATGCTGAACTGTCTTTTCCATGGTTCCTCCACAATTAACAACCTGCATCCTCTTCCCCTTTCCTCTCTAACAAACTTTGAGTCATGGCCTGGGGGCTCCACGGCTGTAACCTATGCCCCAACCCACCAGAGAAGGATCCTTGGGTGCCCTGGACTTGATTACAAGGTTCAGGAGCTAATCAGGCCCTCCCTTCCCAAGACCTCCCTCCCAGTGTTAAAACCTCTGACCTACCTGGTCTCAGAGCCATTGATGGAGGGATGGCCAGAGGTCCCCTCTGGAGAAGTGATCAGAACTAAAGAGGACACAAAGAAGACAGTGGCTGCCCAGGGCACCAGAATAGAGAATGGGATTGGGTCCCAAAAGTGTGAGAGGAAAGGGATAGGGGCCAGAGGCAGCCCCTAAGGGTCCCTCAGGCTAAGGGTAACTGAGGCCTGAGATCTCCATAACCAGCTGAAGTCAAGTCTGGCACTGTCCTCTCCATGCTGGCGGGAGGACAGGGACAGGAGGGCTGGGACACACATGTGCAAGGTGTTCCATATGGACTCCCCTCTGGGGACAGCTGCCCATTGTCGTGAGAACATGGCGATCTTCTGATCACATCAGATAGTGCATGTTTCTCTCCCTAGGAGACAGTGGACCCTGAAGGTAGCTTCCCACAAGCCCAGGCCCCAAGAGATCAGTCCTCAGAGGCAGGCCTCCCTGGTTTCCCCTTCCCTGAATCTGAGGCTCCCGAGCTGCCTGGTGACCCTTCTAATCTTCCCCCACCGAGGCCTCCAACCTACCTGTGCTTGTTGGGAGCCAGGGAAGAGTCCACATAGGAGACGTGGTTGGGGCTAAAGAGAAAAGACAGCAGACAATGACTCTCCAGGGGCCCAGAAGAGAGTAGGGTCTACCCCATACATGAGAGGAGGTAGGGGCCCAGAGGCAGACCCTCAGGATGTTTTAGGCCAGGAGTGGCCTGTGCCTAAGAGCTGCATGACAGAGCTGTTGGTGTGTGTGTGTTAGTGCGTGTGTGAAAAGAAGAGTTGTGGGTGTGCCTGTGTAAGACAAAGAGAGACGCAGAGTGACAGACAGACTGTGTCTGTGTCCAGGGACCTCTGGGGGTACCTTCCCAACAATTGAGGCCAGGATGTACCGGGTGGAGGAGAGGTGAGAGTCCATGTTTGGGGACAGGATCTTTGCTCCCCTCGGACCAGAGCAGAAGACCTGGCAGGATGGGGGATGATAGAGGCATGGGAGGGGGTGCATGACATTTCCTTCAGGTCCCTGGGGGGTGGCACAGAGGTATTTCCTCAAGAAAAGAGCTCACCTGGAGACACCACCAGGTTGATATTTCTAAGAACAGTGATGATGTTTTCGGAAGCGTTGTAGATTCCACACCAGTAGAATCCCGAGTCATTCTGTGTCAGCTGAATCATGGTGATGTTGAAGAAGCCAGCATTGGGCTTGTCCCAGATTATGTAATGAGACTTCTGAACTGCTGTCTGGGGCTTGGAGCTGGTGACAAGTAAGGTACACCGACTTGGAGATGTCTGCTGACACCAGGATTTGGGCTGATAGGGCCCTCTCTTGGGTGAGTACTGGCATTGCAGGAGGAGGGTCTGTCCTGGGTGTTTGTGAAGTTCTTCAGGCACAGCACCCTTTACCCAGGAACTGGCAGAAAGAAACCCAGGTCAGAGCTCTGAAGGGACCCAACCTCCCCCATCACAGGCTGGGGAAGGGGAGAGGGAACTAGTTCTGATGCCCACACATGGAAGAGGGCCCCTAAATTCTGTCCTATGGTCACACAGCCATGCTGCTCCCTGCCCCACTCATTCTTCATCCCACTCCTTACACCCCCTGCCCTCTTTCCCTCCATGTCACCTGAGGCCAGGAGCAGCAGCAGCACAGGTGGAAGCAGCAGGTGTGGACCCCCCCAGGCCATTCCAGCCCAAATCTGTTTCTGACAGCGGAGGAGAGGAGAAAAAAGGGAGCCTTCTCAGGAGAAGGAGTCAGACGCTGGGTCTGATTCTGCCCCAGGTTCCCAGTGTCTCTCAGCTGGTAAAATTGAGGAAGTCAATGTCTTGCTGGGGAAATGGTCGGCCTGGGAGGGCGGGCTCTGCAGACCAGGGGAGGAGGGGCAGCCAGGCCTTGAAAGGGGCCACCAGCTACAGGGTCTGTCTCTGGGCCTGGGCACCTCAGCCCTGCTGCGTTGCTCTGCCGCCTTTCACTGAACTTCTCCCCATGTCTGCTGCTTTATGCCTTCCAGCCAGTCATACTGATCCTCTATTGCTAGGGGCAGCTCTCAGCATGGCCAAGAATAAAGCTGGTGAATAAAGCTGGGGTCATCCCTCTTTCCTTCTCTCTGTGCACTTCCTATAGGTGGTCAGGGCCCTTGGAGGCACGACCAGACCCCTGAGTCCTTCTGGTCTAGCCATGGTGGGTTGATGATGAGTTTTGACCCTGGGACATTTTGTAGAGGGCAGATTTTAATCCCAGGAATTACAAGATGTTCCCTGGAAATGGTGGGGCCAGGAAAGCAGGGAGGAAAGAGAGTGTTGGTCAGGGAAAGTTGGAGGGGAAGGCAGATAGGAGTGGATCAGTTATGGTAGCTCGGGATCATCTCAATCAGTGCTTGTTGGAAGAATACATGAGTGGATGAAAGAACAACATGTGTGTAAAATGTACAGAAAAAGAAAATGGCCAAAGTGAGAACTATCTAGCAACAAAATCAAGTGGTACTGGATTACTACCCAATGTATATATTAAATCTCTAGGAGTCCATGCTGATGTAAGTAAATGACTGAATAAAGAACTGGTGGGGGAATAGACAAATATCCCATGCAAAAGGATTCTGCTGTGTTCAGAATGTTGTTCCCCCATCTCATATATTCAGACTTAATTTCCATGTGATAGCGTTAAGAGGTGGGATCTTGTGGGAAAATCTTAAGTCATGAGGGCGTCACCCTCAAGAATGCAATTAATGCCCTTATACCAGAGATTGCAGGATGCAGATTTGCGCTGTCTGCCATGTGAGGACAGTGTTCATGCCTTCAGTCAACTGAGGTTACTGCAAGAAAGCGCCACCTTGGAAGCAGAGAGCAGCCCTCAGCAGATACCACATCCACTGACACCTTGATCTTTGACTTCCCAGACTCCAGAACTTTGAGAAAGAGATTTCTATTATTTAGAAAGTCTCCAGTCTAAGGCATCTTCTCATAGCAGCCTGAAGGGACTGAGAGAGATTGCAAACAATTCTTATAGGTATTCTGCCCTCAAGGCAGAAGCATAAATTCCCACTGCTTAAGCATGGGCTGTGCAGTTGACTTTCCTCCAGAGGATAGCATGGGAAGGAAGAGAAGAGTAACTGTACAGTGGAGAAACCTGACACTTACTGTGGCAGCCAGGCAACCAAAGTGCAGACCCACAGGGATAACTCAGGTTGTTAGAATGTGTCATTGACTTGATGTGATGACAGGGCAATTAGCTGTGCAGTCTCCTTCCCCAAAGCCGCTGGCCCCAGGAGAAAAACATCAAACAAATTCCACATGAGGGACATTCTACAAAATACCTGAGCAGCGTTCCTCAAAACTGTCAAGGCCATCAAAACTAAGAAATAATTCTCAGAAACTGCCATGAATAAGAGGAGCCTAAGCAGACATGAAGACTAAAAGCAATGTGGCTTCCTAGGTGGGATCCTGGAGCACAGAAAGTACACGAGGTAAAAGCCAGGATAATCTGAATGAAGTAAGGACTTCAATTAATAAAATCTACCACAGAAACAGTAGAATGGCATTACCAGAGGCTGGGAATTGGACAAACTGGGTAGATATTGTTGAAGAAACACAATTTAAGTTAGACAGAAAAAATAAGTTCAAGAGATCTATTGCACAGTATGGTGAGTGCAGTTCATAACTATGAATTGTACAATTGAAAATGACAGAGAATAGATTTTAAATGTTCTCACCACCAAAAAATTAAGTATATGTGGTATTGCTTGATTTAGTAATTTCACAGTTAATACACACATCAAACTATCCTACCATGCATTATAAATATATGAGTTCTACTCCTCAATTTTGTAAAATTATAGTAATGTATCAATATCAACTCATTAATTGTGAGAAATGTAGCATACTATTGGACTATATTAATAATAGAAGACATTGAACATAGCACATCAGGGAAGTATGCAATACCTACACAACTCTTCTGTGAATCTGAAAGCATTCTAAGTGTAAAAGATTAGTTTTAATATGTATAGAAACGATTTACACAAAGCATATGAATAATCACTTGATACATAACAAACAGCGTGTACATAACAAACAGCAAAGTTTTAAGAAATCTTAGTATGGCTAGGTGTGAAGCACCTACTAACACTTGATGGTAATAAGAGTCATTTTCTTAAACACACTGAAGTTTCTAAGAAAAGTATGATAAATTCTGGAAGAGGAAAATAGGAATTTATTCTCTGCATCTGTATCATTTGATGCCTTCAGTGTGATATGTCACACATAGTGTCCGATGTACTGATTGCTGTAAATGAAAATTTGTTACTATAACGTTTATACTACAGAATAGGGTTTATTTGGTGTAACAAGGCAAATACTATATTTTTACAAATAGCGTTTATTTGACATAACAAAGCAAATACTATATGTTTATTTTTCACTTAGTCATATTTGACTTTCATTGACAGCAAAAGAAACAACAAAACTTATAAATTTTAACTATTGTGATCTCAGTTTTGGCTGAGAGTATTCAGGTAGACACTGTGAACTCACTATATATTCATTGCCACCTCTTTCTTTCTTCCCTTCCTTTCCTTCTGTTCCTTTCCTTCCTTCCTTCCTTCTTTCCTTCTCTCTCTCTTTTTCTTTCTCCTTCCTTCCTTCTTTTTTCTTTTCTTTTCTTTTCTTTCTTTCTTTCTTTTTTTTTCTTCTCTCTCTCTCTTTCTTTTCTTGAGATGGAGTTTTACACTTTCGCCCAGGTTGGAGTGCAGTGGTGTGATCATGGCTCATTGCAGCCTTGACCTCCCAGGGCTCAAGTGATCCTCCCACCTCAGCCTCCTGAGTAGCTGGGAGTGTGGGCACACACCAATGCACCTGGTTATTATTATTATTATTTTTGCTTTTCATAGAGACAACGTTTCACCATGTTGGCCAGGCTTGTCTTGAACTCCTAGACTCAAGAGATCCACCCAGCTTAGCCTCCCAGAGTGCTAGAATTACAGGTGTGAGCCACTATGAGTGGCTGCCACCTCTTTCTCATGGGTCTTTCTATAGTAAAAGGTCTACAGGATCATTTCTGATTCCTTTGCAGCTAGGGTTCCAGATATATTTTAGGTCCCACCCATTCAATGTATTTGTATGAGACTTAAATGAGGAAGTGAGCTAGAATGGGAAGAGAGGCATCCATTGTGCCGGTAGACTATGGGTGAGATGGAGGGGTTCTGCAGCCAGGGCTGTGATGGCAGCTTCCAGATTTGGAAAGTTGCCTGATTTGGAAAGGGTGTTGACTGTGGCAAAGGCAGTGGTCCCTTAGTAGCCCATCCTGTGGCTTTAAGAGTGATGCCCAGAAATTACATAGGATCTGATTCTATAAAGCATTTAATGTTTGATTTAAAAAATCTCTTTCTCCTTAAAATCCGTAGCTTGGATTTTGTAGTTTGCAGCTAAATCTTGACTAATGCAAGTCCCAAGAAAATATATGCTATCTGTCAGAGTGAGGTGGGAGGCCAGTGTGAAGCACATGCCAAAAGGTATTGAAACCTTCTTTGAGGAATGAATCCCTCACACACATCAAGGGTAGAAAGTTATGAGGAGTGTGAAGATTGGGAGAGGACTTTTGGAAACAGCTGGTAGTTGTGCTGTGACCCTGGGGGAGGAGAGGGTTAGATTCCTGCATCTTATCTCAAACCTAGGGAGAGGCTTGAGATAGGGTCACAACTTGGAAAGATGGTTGTGGCCCCTGCAGTCTGGGAGATGTAGCAGCTGAGTTGGACTCAGTCTGAGAGCTGTATTGGGTAGAGACAGCAGGCGGCAAGCTGTCCTGATGGTGGAATGGAGGAGAGGTGACCTTGTGGGGGCCCCCAGGCTCCATGACTTTGTTGGGGTGAAGGAAGTGGATGGCTTCCGTGGGCCAGATGTTGGGCTGCACAGATGTGAGGCACCCAGCATGGGTGGTTGTAGATCCCATCCAAAAGGCCTGCTGGAGGTGGAGGGACGCATGGCAGGAAGCTGGAAGTGGACTGCGAAAGGCTTGGAGGCTGAAGGAGATGTCAGGAGCACCCACCAGGAAGGAGATCCAAGGCTGCATGAGGAAACTGCAGGTGACAGGCAAGATGTCATCGGAAGAGCCCACAACGGTGCCCTCTGAGAAACCTCAGCTTGAACTCTTTGGGTCATCACCAGACTTTCCTGACCCTTCCTCTTCTCCTCTCCATGCTCCAGGCCTGGAGGCTTCCCAAACGGCAGCTGGAGGGCAGAGAAGACCAAGTAAAGAAAGGAAAGCCAACGTGGGCCCTCTGCCCTCTGAGGGTTAAAATTCAGAGGCTTTGGGGAAGAAGCTTTATTTTACATGGAGCCCTTTTTCCTCCACACTAATCACTGAATTGAAGCCAGTTTTGGAATAACCTTTCCCCTATTTATAAACAGAGGGGATGAACGAGGGAGCACAGAGGATTTGGAGGGCAGTGGGGCAACTGTGTGATCCCACAATGATGAGTTGATGTCATCACACGTCTGTCAAAGCACAGACAGCGCGTGCTCAGCAGCAAGAGTGAGCCCTCAGGATGGTTGTGTGCTTGATGACAGGATGCCTCAATGTAGGGTAGCCGGCTGTAACAGCCGGACCCCTGGGCAGGATGTGGATAGTTGGGGGCTGTGCATGTGAGGAGCAGGAGGTATACGGGAACTCTATGTACTTTCTCTCATTGTTTTGAGAACTTAAACTGCTCTAAAAACAAGTTGATTACTTAAACTCCCCAGAAGAGGTATGTGTCTCGGTGCGGGGTCTGCCCAAGGGCCAGAGACATCCCAGCAGAGGGAGTGAGGAAGGCAGCGGGAAATGGATGTCAGGCCCTCTCGAGTTACACCTTGTGAGTCCCAATTGCTCTATTTAATGCCCAGCCGATGGCCGTCACTGTGATTTCTGAGGACCACCCTCATGTCTCCCTCTTGGGGTTGGGGGACTAAGCAGTGAGCTCAGGGAGGCAGTCGAGGAGGCCTTTCTTGACCACTGAACAGAACCAGGGAATGTGATGTTGCTGGGCAGGAAGGGTGCACCTGTGGGATCCTGGAAGGGAGAGTCTGCTGGTCTCCAGGGTTGGCCTTGTGGAGATTCTTCAGGAGGCCACCTCACCTGAGGAGTGAGAGAAAGGACGGTGCTTGAAAAGGGTCCATCTGAGCCCGCCAGGCCTAAGCCTGCCCTCCCTGCCCTGAAGGAAAGCCTGGGGTCCAATCAGCACAGCCTCTCCTGCCCTCCTGCTCTGGTCGTCCATCTGGGAACCAAGCCCAGCCGGTTCACATCCTTCCCCTGTCCCAGGGCCTGGCGCTGCCCCTGTCCAAAGACCTCCTGAGAACAGAAGTGAGGAGGAGTCAGGGGACAAGGCCTCTGGGGAGCCCCTGGGAGGCAGTCCTCCCACAGCAGCATCTGCAGTATCTGTCTCATTGCCTCATTCACTTCCACCTCAAGCCTGGCCCAGCCCCCACTCACCCAAGGCCCAGACTTTCAAAGAATGACAAACAGGACCAAGAACACCAGGCCTCTGTTCAGGATGAATCGGCACATCAGAACAGTGGCCGGCACTACCAGGTCTGCCAAGTCAAAGGCAAGTGTGGGCTCCCCAGGTCTGACCCTCCTGAACCCTCAAGTGTGTGTGTCTGCTGAAGGTTGTGCCTGGAAGCCCAGCCTGCTCCCTCCTCCTGGCCAGCAGAACAGACAAGTGGGGCTTGGGCCTGTGGAAGATGGGCCTCAACCCTCCCTGGGAGCCCCAAACCCTTCTCACTCCAAAGGAATCCACCAGGTCTCCCTCCTGCTTCTAGTATCTACCCACCTCATTCCTCCTGCTCGTGGCTGCTTGGGGAATCTGCACTGAGCTCCTCATGCTTCCACAAAGGGGCCTCCAGGAAGCCCTTAACACTTCCCTTTGACTGCAGTGCACAGTGACAGGGCTGCACAGCATTCAAGGCTCTCTGCTAAAGAAATTTATTGTCCTGCTCTAACCAATCCTTCTCCTTTCTCCACTCAGCTAAGCCATCTATGTTTGTAGATGACGCTTTGTACGTGTGTCTCCACCACCTGCTCCCAGTACTCCCCAGCATGGAATGCTAACCCCTTCTATGCTTTATAAATCTTCTGCTACCTTCAAAGTTTCTCTTCCTCTAGCAAGTGTTCACTGACACCCACCTCCAGCTCCCACACTGTGACAGCCAGAGTGTCTCTTTGCTCATCAGGTTCTTAGAGCTGTTGGTCCCATTCTTTAACTGCAAGAAAGAGGCTCCTGATTGCTCAGATTTCATTCACCACCAGACCACATTTGCTAGGTTGATGCCTTGTCCAAGAGGTATAAGAAGCTTATATAGTCATAGTGCCCCAAGCCCCAGCTCCTTTTCTCTGGGGTTGAGAATGGGACTTTTGCTGGCTTGAAGTGGGTACATCTAAGGCTTGTGTTAGGGCATGCGGATAGAAATTGAAGGGAAGGTCATTCTACCTGCTCATGTTCAGGACCCCCTGGGCCTGCTTGGAGCAGGAGATAGTGCCTGATGTGGTCCAGCCTGGTTCTCTGGAATCCACAAGAGAGGCATGAGCCTAGGGCCTCAGCTAATCCCAAAGTAATACTCTGCTTTCTTCTGTCCTCTGTGCAGTGATCCTCATTCAGACACAAGTTATGTTGAATCCAGAGTGTCTTTTAGGGTTGACTGTTCAGAAAGTGCCATGTTCTGGAATAGATAAAAGCTCTTCAGGGCCTTACCTAAGCCTCCATCCCTACTAGACACCCAGGTATTGCTTGAGAATGATGGGACAGCACACTCTGAGCTTCCCCTGCCATCTGTTCCACGTGGTGACTTAATCTGAGCTGGAGACAGACCTCCAAGGTGTCTGGAACAACTATTCTTCTTCTGTGACATATATAACAGAAAGACAAAGGCTCATTAGAGACTATTATTGGCAACTATGCACTAATAAATTAAAAAACCCAGAAGAAACATAAATTTCTGGACACACACATCCTATCAGAATTGAACCAAGAAGTAGGAAACAGGAATAGACAAATAATGAGTAACAAAATTGAATCAGTAATAAAAAATCTCTGAACAAAGGAAAGCCCAGATGACTCCATTGCTAAATTCTGTTGAAGTTTAAAGAAAACCTAATACCAATTCTCCTCAAACTAACTCAAAATATTGAGGGAGAAATAATTCTTCCAAACTTGTTCTATGAGGCCAGCATAACCCTGATACCAAAACCAGATAAGGATACACCTATAAAGGAAAACTACAGGCCAATATTCCTGATGAGCTCATATGCAAAAATCCTCAGCAAAATACTAGCAATCCAAATACAACAGGAAATCAAAAAGATTATACACCATGATCAAGCGGGATTCATTCCAGGGATGCAAGGATGGTTCAATATATGCAAACCAATAAATGTGATACATCAGATCAACAAAATGAAGGACAGAAACCACATGAACATCTCAACAGATGCAGGGAAAGCATTTGATTAATACAACATGCCATCATAATGAAAAGTCTCAATAAATCAGGTATAGAAGGAAAGTGCCTCAACACAATAAGACCCTATAAGATAACCTACAGTTAACATCATATTGAACAGGAAAAAGCTAAAAGCCTTTCCTCTAGGATTTGGAACAAGACAAGGATGCCCATTCTCACCATTCTAATTCAACTTAGTACTAGAAGTCTTAGGCAGAGCAATTAGGCAACAGAAAGCAAGGGCATTCAAATTGGAAAGAAGGAAATCAAATTGTCCCTGTTTGCACGTGACATGATTTTATATTCAGAAAAACCTTAAGACTCTTCCAAAAAACTCTTAGAGCTGATAAGTAAATTCACTAAAGTTGTGGGATATAAAATCAACATACAAAAGTCAGTAGTGTTCCTACACATGAACAATAAAGTAGCTAAAATGAAATTTAAAAAGCAATACCATTTAAAATAGTGACAAAAAATACCAAGAATAATTTAACCAAGTAGGAGAAAAAACTCTACAAGGAAAACTATAAAATACTGAGGAAAAGAATTGAAAAAGATACAAAATAATGGAAAACATCACATGTTTGGGAACTGGATGAATTAATATTGTTAAAATGATCATGCTACATGGAAATAGAAAAATAACCTAAAAATTCATGTGGAACCATAAAAGAACCCAAATTAGCAAAAGCTATTTCGAGCAAAAACAACAAAGCTGAATTTTCAGATTTCAAAATATACTACAAAACTATAGTGACCAAAAGAGCATGGCACTGACATAAACACAGACATATAGACTAATGGAACAGAATAGAGAACAAATAAATTAATTCATGTATATACAGCCAACTGATTTTTAAGAACAGCATCATGAACTTGTTTTAGGGGAAGGGCAATCTCTTCAATTAATAGTCCTGGGAAAACTGGATATAAATATGCAGAAGAATAAATCTAGATTTCCATCTCTCACCCTATCCAAAAATCAATTCAAATGGATTAAAGACCAAAGTGTAAGTCCTGAAACTATACAACTGCTAGAAAAAAAGAAGAAACTCTTCAAGATAATGATTTGTAAAAAAAGATTGTATGATAAGACTTCAAAAGCACAGCATGAAAAGCAAAAATAAACAAAGGGGATCATAACAAAATACAAAACTTCTGCACAGCAAAGGAAACAAGCAACGAAGTGGAAAGACAACCTACAGAATGAAAGAAAATATTTGCAAACTACTCATCTGACAGGGGAATAATATCCAGAATATACATGGAGCTCAAAAATCTCAACAGCAAAACCCCAAAAAATCCAGTTTAAAAATGTGGAAATGATCTGCACAGATATTTCATATATATATATACACATATATACATATATGTATAGTTCACATATACATATATGTATAGTTCACATATACATATATACATATATGTATAGTTCACATATATACATATATGTATAGTTCACATATATACACATATATGTATATTTCATATATATACACATATATACATATACGTATATTTCATATATACACATATATACACATACGTATATTTCATATATACACATACGTATATTTCATATATACACATACGTATATTTCATATATACACATACGTATATTTCATATATACGCATATATGTTTATTTCATATATACGCATATATATGTACATTTCATATATACACATATATGTACATTTCATATATACACATATATGTACATTTCATATATACGCATATATGTACATTTCATATATACGCATATATATGTACATTTCATATATACGCATATATGTACATTTCATATATACGCATATATGTACATTTCATATATACGCATATATGTACATTTCATATATACGCATATATATGTACACTTCATATATACGCATATATGTACATTTCATATATACGTACATTTCATATATACGCGTATATACGTACATTTCATATATACGCGTATATATGTACATTTCATATATACGCGTATATATGTACATTTCATATATACGTACATTTCATATATACGCGTATATATGTACGTTTCATATATGTACGTTTCATATATACGCGTATATATGTACGTTTCATATATACGCGTATATATGTACGTTTCATATATACGTGTATATATATGTGTATATATATACCAAAATGTCAGATTTTTATTATTATTGGTGTCCTGTCTGAAAGGCAGATTTAGCTGCATAAACTACCCAAGTCTCCACCCTCCTGACATAGGTATATCATAGCTTTTGGTTAAGTCCATATGCATCATTTACAATCTTTTACTAGTATTTTTGGGGGGTTATCCCTTAATATTCTTCTTCTTATTATTATTGTACTTTAAGTTCTGGGATACATGTGCAGAACTTGTAGGTTTGTTACATAGGTATACACGTGCCATGGTGGTTTGCTGCATCCATCAACCCGTCATCTACATTAGGTATTTCTCCTAAAGCTATCCCTCCCCTAGCCCCCCAACCCCTGACAGGCCCCAGTGTGTGATGTTCCCCTCCCCGTGTCCATGTGTTCTCATTGTTCAACTCCCACTTATGAATGAGAAGATGTGGTGTTTGGTTTTCTGTTCCTGTGTTAGTTTGCTGAGAATGATGGCTTCCAGCTTCATCCAAGTCCCTGCAAAGAACATGAACTCATCCTTTTTTTGGTACGTAGTATTCCATGGTGTGTATGTGCCACATTTTCTTTATCCAGTCTATCATTGATAGACATTTGGGTTGGTTCCAAGTCTTTGCTATTGCGAACAGTGCTGCAATAAACATATGTGTGCATGTGTCTTTATAGTAGAATGATTTATAATCCTACATTTATGCAGCCAACAAACATATGAAAAAAAGCTCATCATCATTGATCATTAGAGAAATGCAAATCAAAACCACAATGCCAGTTAGAATGGCGATCATTAAAAAGTCAGGAAACAACAGATGCTGGAGAGGATGTGGAGAAATAGGAACACTTTTACACTGTTGCTGGGAGTGTAAATTAGTTCAACCATTGTGGAAGACAGTGTGGCAATTCCTCAAGGATCTAGAACCAGAAATACCATTTGACCCAGCAATCCCTTTTACTAGTGTTTTTACAAGTGTTTTTCACAGCTGAACTATGAAGATTGGTGGATTACATTTTATTTTTTGTCATTATTTGGTTTCCTTAAAAAAAAAACCTTTTAGTTTCAGGTGTTCATGTGCAGGGTTTTTAGTTAGGTAAATTGTGTGTCATGGGGGTTTGATATATGGATTATTTTGTTATCCAGGTAATAAGCATAGTACCCAATAGGTAGTTTTTCACTCTTCACCCTCCATCCACCCTCCATCCTCAAGTAGGCCCCGCTGTCTGTGGTTCTCTTCTTTGTGTTCATGTGTATTCAATGTTTAGCTCCCACTTGTAGGTGAGTACGTGTGGTATTTGGTTTTTTGTTTATCCATTAGTTCACTTAAGATAATAGTCTCCAGATTCATCCATGTTGCTGTGAAGGACATGATCTCTTTCTTTTATATGGCTATGTAGCATTCCATGGTGTTTATGTACCACATTTTCTTTATCCAGTCTACCATTGATGAAGATTTAAGTTAAGTCCGTGTCTTTTCTATTGTGAATAGTGCTGTGATGAACATACACATCGTGCATGTGTCTTTATGGTAGAACAATTTATATCCTTTTGGGTACACAACCAATAATGGGATTTCTGGGTCGTATGGTAGTTCTAAGTTCTTTGAGAAATCATCAAATTGCTTTCCACAATGGTTGAAATAATTTACATTCCCACCAGCAGTGTATACACATTCACTTTTCTCTACAATGTCGCCAGCATTTGTGATTTTTTGACTTTTTAATAATAGCCATTCTGACTGGTGGGAGATAGCATTTAATTGTGGTTTTGATTTGCATTTCTCTAATGATTAGTGATGTTGAGCATTTTTTTCATATGCTTGTTAGCCACGTGTATGTCTTCTTTTGAGAAGTGTCTATTCATGTCCTTTGCCCATTTTAAGGTGGTTGTTTGTTTTTTGCTTGTTAATTTGTTAAGCTCCTTATAAATTCTGGATATTAGACCTTTGTTGGCTACATTAGTTGGCAAATATTATCTCCCATTCTGTAGGTTGTGTGTTTAATCTGTTGATAGTTTCTTTTGCTGTGTGGAAACTCTTTAGTTTACTTAGGTACCATTTTTGTTTTTGTCTCAATTGCTTTCAGTGTCTTTGTCATGAAATCTTTGTTCTGGCCTATGTCCAGAATGGTATTACGTAGATTATCTGCCAGGATTTTTATAACTTCAGGTTTTATGTTTAAGTTTCCCATCCCTCTTGAGTTGATTTTTGTATATGATGTAAGGAAGGGGTCCAGTGTTGATCTCCTGCCTATGGCTAACCAGTTACCCAGCACCATTTACTGGATAGGGAGTCCTTTCTCCATTGCATGTTTTTGTCAGCTTTTTTGAAGATCAGATGGTTATGTGTGTGCAGCTTTATTTCTGAGCACTCTATTCTGCTCCATTGGTTTACATGTCAGTTTTTGTACCAATACCATGCTGTTTTGGTAACTGTAGCCTTGTAGTGTAGTTTGAAGTTGGGTAATGTGATGTCTCCAGCTTTGTTCTTTTTGTCTAGAAGTGCCTTGGTTGTTTGGGCTCTGCATTGGTTCCATATGAATTTTAAAATAGTTTTTTCTAATTCTGTGAAGAATATCATTGGCAGTTTGATAGGAATAGCACTGAATTTGTACATTTATTTGGGCAGTTGGCCATTTTAACAATATTGATTCTTCCTATCCCTGAGAATGAAATATTTTTCCATTTATTTGTGTCATCTCTGATTTCTTTGTGAAGTGCCTTGCAATTCTTTTTTTTTTTTTTAGAGATTTTTCACCTCACTGGTTAGCTGTGTTCCTAGGTATTTTATTCTCTTTGTGTCTATTGTGAGTGGAATTATGTTCTTGATTTGGCTTTCAGCTTGGGCATTGTTGGTGTATAGAAATGCTACTGATTTTTGTACATTGATTTTGTATCTTGAAATTTTGCTGAAGTTGTTTGTCAGATCTAGGAGCTTTTGGGTGGAGAATATGGCTTTTTAAAGGTGTAGAATCATAACATTTGCAAATAGAGATAGTTTGACTCCCTTTCTTCCTATTTGGATGCCTTTTATTTCTTTCTCTTGCCTGATTGCTCTGGCTAGGACTTCCTGTACTATGTTGAATAGGAGTGGTGAGAGTGGGCATACTTGTATTTTTCTGATTCTGAAGGGGAATGCTTCCAGCTTTTGCCCCTTCAGTATGATGTTGGCTATGGGTTTGTCAGAGACAACTCTTATTATTTTGATGTATGTCTCTTCAATGCCTAGTTTGTTTAGGGTTTTTAACATGAAAAGAATGTTAAATTTTATTGAAAGCCTCTTCTGCATCTATTAAGATAATCAGGTAGTTTCTGTTGTTAGTTCTATTTATGTAATGAATCGTATTTATTGATTTGCATATATTAAGCCAACCTTGCATCCCAAGGTTGTTTTTGGTAAAGATGGGGTTTCCTCATGTTACTCAGGCTGGTCTTGAACTCTTGAGCTCAGGTGATTCACCTGATAGGTATTTTATTACTGATTCAATTTTAGAACTAATTATTGGTCTGTTCAGGAATTCAATTTCTTCCTGTTTCAATCTTGGGAGGTTGGATGTTTCAAGGAATTTATCAATTTCTTCTAGCTTTTCTAGTTTGTGCACACAGAGGTGTTCATAGTAGTCTCTGAGTGTTTTTGTATTTCTGTGGGATCAGTGGTAATGTCCCCTTTGTCATTTCTGATTGTGTTTATTTTGATTGTCTCTCTTTTTTCTTTATTAGTCTAGCTAGTGGTCTACCAATCTTATTTATTGCTTCAAAAAACCAATTCCTGGATTTGTTCATCTTTTGTATGGTCTTTTGCATCTCAATTTCCTTCAGTTCAGCTCTGATTTTGGTTATTTCTTGTCTTCTCCTAGGTTTGGGGATGGTTTGCTTTTATTTTTCTAGTGTCTCTAGGTATGATGTTAGATTGTTAATTTGAGATCCTTCTAACTTTTTGATGTCGGTGTTTAGCACTATAAACTTCTATATTAACAATGCTTTAGCTGGTTTAACATATCAGCAATTCTGGTATATCTTTGTTGTTATTAGTTTTAAAGACTTTCCTGATTTCTGCATCAATTTCATAGATTACCAAAAAGTCATTCAAGAGCAGGTTGTTGAATTTCCATGTAATTGTATGGTTTTGAGTGATGTTGTTAGTACTGATTTCTATTTTTATTGCCCTGTGATCTGAGAGCGTAGTTGGCATGATTTCAGTTTTTTTGAATTTGCTGAGAATTGTTTTAAGTTCAATTGTGTGTTCAATTTTAGAGTATGCACCATGGGCAGATGAGAAGAATGTATACTGTGTTGTTTTGGGGTAGAGAGTTCTGTATATATATGTTAGGTCCATTTGGTCAAATGTTAAGTTCAGGTCTCAAATATCTTTGTTAGTTTTCTGCCTCAGTCTAATACTGACAGTCTAATACCGTCAGTAGGGTGTTTAAGTCTCCTACTATTACTGTATGGTTATCTAAATCTGCTTATAGGTCGCTAGGAACTTCTCTTATGAATCTGGGTGCTCCTGTGTTGGCCACATATATATTTAGGGTAGTTAGGTCTTCTTCTGGAATTGAACCATTTACCATTAGGTAATGCCCATTTTTGTCTTTTTTGATTGTTGTTGGTTTAAAGTCTCTTGTCTGAAATTAGAATAGCAACCACTGCTTTTCTTGTTTTCCATTTGCTTGGTAGACTTTTCTCCCTCTCTTTACTTTGAGCCTATGGGTATCATTGCATGTGAGATGGGTCTCATAAAGACAGCATACAGTTGGGTCTTGCTTCTTTATCCAACTAGCCACTCTGAACAGACATTTCTTAAAAGAAGACATACAGATGGTCAATAAATATACAAAAAAATGCCTTGACATCACTAATCATTAGGGAAACACAAATCATAACCATAATATGATATCTTCTCTCTCAGGTTAGAATGGCTATTATCAAAAAAATAAACAAACAAAAAAATTTAAAAATAACAAATGCTAGCAAGAATGTGGAGAAAAGGAACTCTTTATACACTATTGATTGGAATGATACTAGTACAGACTCTGTGGATAACAGTATGGAGGTAACACAAAAATCTACAAATTGTACTACCATATGATCTAGCAATCCCACTACTGAGTATGTACCCAAAGGAAGGGAAATCAGTATACTGAAGCAATATCTACACCACCATGTTTATTGCAGGACTAGTCACAATAGCCAAGATAGGAAATCAACCCAAATGAAAAATGAATGGATAAAGAAAATGTGGCATAAATGCACAATGAAATACTATTCAGCCATAAAAGAATAAAATCCTGTCATTCGCAGCAATATGGATAAGCCTGGAAGGCATTATGTCAAATGAAATAGGGAGGAACAGAAAGTAAAATGCAGCATGTTCTCACTCACATGTGAAAGCTAAAAATGCTGGTTTCCTGGAGTAAAGAGTAGAACAGAGGTTACTAGAGGCTGAGAATGGTGAGGAAAAGGGTGACGGGGATAGGCAGAGATTTGTTAAAGGATACAAAATTACAGCTGGAGAGGAAGAATAAGGTCTAGTGTTCTATATCACTGTTGAATGACTATAGTTACAATAATATATATTTTTAAATAGCTAGGGAGAGGATATTGAATGTTCTCAACACAAAGAAATGATAAATGTTTGAGATGATGAATGCGCTAATTAACCTGATCTGATCACGCTACATTGTATCAAAACATCACTACATACTCCATAAATATGTACAATAATCATGTCTTAATTACAAAAAAGTAAAAAGTAAAGAGTAAATTAATCAGAGTTGAATGAAAAAGAAAGATTCAGTCCCTCAGTGACACTTGCCACATGACATGTACTCAACAATCACACATGACTACTGACTACGATGATTGACAGGGAGAGAGAACATTTCCACTATCACAGAAAATTATGTAGGATGATGCTTCTTCATAAACTTTGGCTTCAACAAAACTGATCAGCTAACAAAGTGTTCAGTTCCTCATTACAAATTTAGCTTCTTATTGACGCAGGTTAAAAATCTTATAGTACAACATGCTTTGACACCTAAGTATTTTGGCTGATAGTTTCCATTTATTTAAAACAGTTTTTCATACAAAAGAGAAAAAACATCACATTTTAAATCTTTATTCTCAAGGAAAGAGTTGCTATGTTTTTAGTGCCTCAGTCCCATCGCCCTTTACCCTGAGTCTCCTCCACAAGGGTCATGTCTTCGACCTGCCAGTGCAGGCCATTTGGATGGATGATGGGCACTGTCAGGGAGGCAAAACTTCCTCTGCCTTCTTAGGATCTTCACCTGAGAGCCCAAGACAAACTTCTCCACCTGGAAGGCAGTTGGGGTGTCAGGCACAGTGTGATTTGTGGCCACACCATGAACTCATATGGAACTTGACTGGTCTTGGGATCTTGTGCCTGCAAATAGCCTGAGGTGGCTCAGGAAGCAGAGAAAGGGTGCCAGACCATTCTCTGGCAGGGACCAGGGCCTAAGGCCCCAGAACTGGAAGAAGACCAAGGGACAGCCTCGCTAGAGGGACATCAGTGCTTCCTCTTAGACCCAGCTCTTTCCATGTGCGGTTCCATGTTTTCCCACCAGCCTCCATCAGCAAAGTTGCTGCCCCAGTATTTGGTACCTGCTTCTTCCAGAGAAATAAAGTTAGTTTCTATTTTATGTTTTTTTTTTTTTTTTTTTTTTTTTTTTAGTATTTATTGATCATTCTTGGGTGTTTCTCAGAGAGGGGGATGTGGCAGGGTCATAGGATAATAGTGGAGAGAAGGTCAGCAGATAAACACGTGAACAAAGGTCTCTGGTTTTCCTAGGCAGAGGTCCCTGCGGCCTTCCGCAGTGTTTGTGTCCCTGGGTACTTGAGATTAGGGAGTGGTGATGACTCTTAACGAGCATGCTGCCTTCAAGCATGTTTAACAAAGCACATGTTGCACCGCCTTTAATCCATTTAACCCTGAGTTGACACAGCACGTTTCAGAGAGCACGGGATTGGGGGTAAGGTTATAGATTAACAGCATCCCAAGGCAGAAGAATTTTTCTTAGTACAGAACAAAATGGAGTCTCGTATGTCTACTGCTTTCTACACAGACACAGTAACAATCTGATCTCTCTTTCTTTTCCCCACATTTCCCCCTTTTCTTTTCGACAAAACTGCCATCGTCATCATGGCCCATTCTCAATGGTCGCTGTCTCTTTGGAGCTATTGGGTACACCTCCCAGATGGGGTGGCCAGGCAAAGGTGCTCCTCACTTCCCAGACGGGGCGGCCAGGCAGAGGCACTCCTCACATCCCAGACGATGAGCGGCCGGGCAGAGGTGCTCCTCACTTCCCTGATGATGGGCGGCCGGGCAGAGGCACTCCTCACCTCCCAGACGGGGTGGCCGGGCAGAGACGCTCCTCACCTCACAGACGGGGCAGCTGGGCAGAGGTGCTCGCTTCCTAGATGGGGCGGCCGGGCAGAGGCGCTCCTCACCTCCCAGACGAAGGGCGGCCAGGCAGAGGCGCTCCTCACATCCCAGATGATGGGCGGCCGGGCAGAGACGCTCCTCACCTCACAGATGGGGCAGCTGGGCAGAGGTGCTCGCTTCCTAGACGGGGCGGCCGGGCAGAGGCACTCCTCACCTCCCAGACGAAGGGCGGCCAGGCAGAGGCGCTCCTCACATCCCAGATGATGGGCGGCCGGGCAGAGGCGCTCCTCAGTTCCCAGACGGGGTGGCTGCGCAGAGGCGCTCCCCACTTCCCAGACGGGGTGGCGGCTGGGCAGAGGTGCTCCTCACCTCCCAAATGATGGGTGGCCGGGCAGAGGCGCTCCTCACCTCCCAGATGGGGTGGTGGCCGGGCAGAGGCGCTCCTCAGTTCCCAAACGGGGTGGCTGGGCAGAGGCACTCCCCACTTCCCAGACGGGGTGGCGGCTGGGCAGAGGCACTCCTCACCTCCCAGACAGGGCGGCCGGGCAGAGGTGCTCCTCACTTCCCAGACGAAGGGCAGCTGGGCAGAGGCACTCCTCATCTGCCAGACGGGGCAGCCAGGTAGAGGCGCTCCTCACTTCCTAGACGGGGCGGCCGGGCAGAGACGCTCCTCACATCCCAGACGGGGTGGTGGCCGGGCAGAGGCACTCCTCACTTCCCAGACGGGGTGGTGGCCAGGCAGAGGCACTCGTCACTTCTTCCCAGATGGGGTGGCTGGGCATAGGCACTCCTCACAACCCAGATGGGGCCGCCAGGCAGAGGCGCTCCTCACATCTCAGACAATGGGCGGCCAGGCAGAGACACTCCTCACTTCCTAGATGGGGTGGCAGCTGGGCAGAGGCACTCCTCACTTCCCAGATGGGGTGGCCGGGCAGAGGGTCTCCTCACATCCCAGATAATGGGCGGTCAGGCAGAGACGCTCCTTACTTCCTAGACGGGGTGGCGGCCTGGCAGAGGCTGTAATCTTAGCACTTTCAGAGGCCAAGGCAGGTGGCTGGGAGGTGGAGGTTGTAGCGAGCCAAGATCACGCCACTGCACTCCAGCCTGGGCAACATTGAGCATTGAATAAGCGAGACTCCGTCTGCAATCCCAGCACCTCAGGAGGCCGAGGTGGGCAGATCACTCGAGGTCAAGAGCTGGAGACCAGCCCAGTCAACACGGCGAAACCCCGTCTCCACGAAAAATACAAAAGCCAGTCGGGTGTGGCGGTGCATGCCTGCAATCCGAGGCACTCGGCAGGCCGAGGCAGGAGAATCATGGGAGCCCGAGGCAGGGAGGTTGCAGTGAGCTGAGATCACGGCAGTATCCAGCATCCGCAACAGAGGGAGACCGAAGGGAGAGGGAGAGGTAGAGCGGGAGGGGGAGGGGGAGGGAGCTATTTTACGTTTTTTAAAAAATCTATTCTGTTTGTCATTTTCAAGTGTATAATTCATAGTTGTAAACTCCAGTCACCATACAGTGCCATAGATCTCTTGAACTTATTTTTTCTGTCTAACTTATATAGTGTTTCTTCAACAATACCTACCCAGTCTGTCCAATTCCCAGCCTCTGGTAATGCCATTCTACTGTTTCTGTGGTAGATTTTATTAATTGAAGTCCTTACTTCATTCAGATTACCCTGGCTTTTACCCCGTGTACTTTCTGTGCTCCAGGATCCCACCTAGGAAGCCACATTGCCTTTAGTCTTCATGTCTGCTTAGGCTCCTCTTATTCAGGGCAGTTTCTGAGAATTATTTCTTAGTTTTGATGGCCTTGACAGTTTTGAGGAACGCTGCTCAGGTATTTTGTAGAATGTCCCTCATGTGGAATTTGTTTGATGTTTTTCTCCTGGGGCCAGCGGCTTTGGGGAAGGAGACTGCACAGCTAATTGCCCTGTCATCACATCAAGTCAATGACACATTCTAACAACCTGAGTTATCCCTGTGGGTCTGCACTTTGGTTGCCTGGCTGCCACAGTAAGTGTCAGGTTTCTCCACTGTACAGTTACTCTTCTCTTCCTTCCCATGCTATCCTCTGGAGGAAAGTCACCTGCACAGCCCATGCTTAAGCAGTGGGAATTTATGCTTCTGCCTTGAGGGCAGAATACCTATAAGAGTTGTTTGCAATCTCTCTCAGTCCCTTCAGGCTGCTATGAGAAGATGCCTTAGACTGGGGACTTTATACATAATAGAAATCTCTTTCTCAAAGTTCTGGAGTCTGGGAAGTCAAAGATCAAGGTGTCAGTGGATGTGGTATCTGCTGAGGGCTGCTCTCTGCTTCCAAGGTGGCGCTTTCTTGCTGTATCCTCAGTTGACTGAAGGCAGGAACACTGTCCTCACATGGCAGACAGGGCAAATCTGCTTCCTGCAATCTCTAGTGTAAGGGCATTAATCTCATTCTTGAGGGTGATGCCCTCATGACTTAAGAATTTCCCACAAGATCCCACCTCTTAAGGCTATTACATGGAAATTAAGTTTGAGTATATGAGGAGGGGGAACACCAACATTCTGAACACAGCAGAATCCTTATGCATGGGGTATTTGTCTATTCTCTCCCAGTTCCTTATTCAGCCATTTACTTACATCAGCATGGACTCCTAGAGATTTATTTTACACACTGGGTAGTAACCCAGTACCACTTGATTTTGTTGCTAGATAGTTCTCACTTTGGCCATTTTCTTCCTCTACACATTTTATAGACATGTTGCTGAAATGACAGGGTTTTTCATTTCTCCTCTTTCATCCACTCACGTATTCATCCAACAAGTACTGACTGAGATGATCCCAAGCTACCATACTGATCCACTCCTGCCTGCCTTCACCTCCAAATATCCATGACCAGCACTCTTTCCCCCCTGCTCTCCTGGACCCACCATTTCCAGGGAACATCTTATAATTCCTGGGATTAAAATCTGCCCCCTACAAAATGTCTCAGGGTCAAAACTCATCATTGACCTACCATGGCTGAGACCAGAAGGACTCAGGAGTCTGGTCATGCCTCCAAGGGCCCTGACCACCTATAGGAAGTGCACAGAGAGAAGGAAAGAGGGATGACCCCAGCTTTATTCACCAGCTTTATTCTTGGCCATGCTGAGAGCTGCCCCTAGCAATAGAGGATCAGTATGATGGGCTGGAAGGCATAAAGCAGCAGACACAGGGAGAAGTTCAGCGAAAGGCAGCAGAGCAAAACGCAGCAGGGCTGAGGTGCCCGGGCCCAGAGACAGACCCTGTAGCTGGTGGCCCCTTTCAAGGCCTGGCTGCCCCTCCTCCCCTGGTCTGCAGAGCCCGCCCTCCCAGGCCGACCACTTCCCCAGCAAGGCATTGACCTTCCTCAGTTTTCCCAGCTGAGAGACACTGGAAACCTGGGGAAGAATCAGACCCAGTGTCTGACTCCCTCTCCTGAGAGGGCTCCCCTTTTTCTCCTCTCCTCCACTGTCAGAAACAGATTTGGGCTGGAATGGCCTGGGGTGGGGTCCACACCTGCTGCTTCCACCTGTGCTGCTGCTGCTCCTGGCCTCAGGTTTACATGGAGGGAAAGAGGACAGGGGGTGTAAGGAGTGGGATGAGGAATGAGTGGGGCAGGGAGCAGCATGGCCGTGTGACCATAGGACAGAATTTAGGGGCCCTCTTCCATGTGTGGGCATCAGAACTAGTTCCCTCTCCCCTCCCCCAGCCTGTGAAAGGAGAGGTTGCATCTCTCCAGAGCTCTGACCTGGGTTTCTTTCTGCAGGTTCCTGGGTAAAGGGCGCTGTGCCTGAAGAACTTCACAAACACTCAGGACAGACCCTCCTCCTGCAATGCCAGTACTCACCCAAGAGAGGGCCCTATCAGCCCAAATCTTGGTGTCAGCAGGCATCTCCAAATTGGTGTACCTTACTTGTCACCAGCTCCAAGCCCCAGACAGCAGTTCAGAAGTCTCGTTACACAATCTGGGACAAGCCAAATGCTAGCATCTTCAAAATCACCATGATTCAGCTGACACAGAATGACTCGGGATTCTACTGGTGTGGAATCTACAACGCTTCCGAAAACATCATCACTGTTCTTAGAAATATCAACCTGGTGGTGTCTCCAGGTGAGCTCTTTTCTTGAGGAAATACCACTGTGCCACCCCCCAGGGACCTGAAGGAATTGTCACTTACCGCCTCCCATGCCTCTATCATCCCCCATCCTGCCAGGTCTTCTGCTCTGGTCCGAGAGGAGCAAAGATCCTGTCCCCAGACATGGACTCTCACCTCTCCTTCACCCGGCACATCCTGGCCTCAACTGTTGGGAAGATACCCCCAGAGGTCCCTGGACAGAGACACAGTCTCTCTGTCACTCTGCGTCTCTCTTTGTCTTACACAGGCACACTCACAACTCTTCTTTTCACACACACACTAACACACACACACCAACAACTCTGTCATGCAGATCTTAGGCACAGACCACTCCTGGCTTAAGGCATCCTGAGGGTCTGGCTCTGGGCCCCTACCTCCTCTCATATATTGGGTAGACCCTGCTCACTTCTGGGCCCCTGGAGAGTCAGTGTTTGCTGTCTTTTTTCTTTAGCCCCAACCACGTCTCCTACGTGGACCCTCACCTGGCTCCCAACAAACACAGGTAGGTTGGAGGCCTCGGTGGGGGGAGATTAGAGGAGTCACCAGGCAGCTTGGGAGACTCAGATTCAGGGAAGGGGAAACCAGGGAGGCCTGCCTCTGAGGACTGATCTCTTGGGGCCTGGGCTTGTGGGAAGCTACCTTCAGGGTCCACTGTCTCCTAGGGAGAGAAACATGCACTATCTGATGTGATCAGAAGATTGCCATGTTCTCACGACAATGGGCAGCTGTCCCCAGAGGGGAGTCCATATGGAACACCTTGCACACATGTGTCCCAGCCCTCCTGTCCCTGGCCTCCCGCCAGCATGGAGAGGACAGTGCCAGACTTAACTTTAGCTGGGTATGGAGATCTCAGGCCTCAGTTCAGGGATTTTAACACTGGGAGGGAGGTCTTGGGAAGGGAGGGCCTGATTAGCTCCTGAACCCTGAAATCAGGTCCAGGGCACCCAGGGATCCTTCTCTGGTGGGTTGGGGCATAGGTTACAGCCGTGGAGCCCCCAGGCCATGACTCAAAGTTTGTTAGAGAGGAAAGGGGAAGAGGATGCAGGTTGTTAATTGTGGAGGAACCATGGAAAAGACAGTTCAGCATGGATTTCTGCAATGAAACAAAATGGAACCCAGAAAATGCGGAAACCTTAGACCGTGTTGGTGTGTTGAAGGGTGAGTGTGAATAGAGTGACTGCACCCTGGGGCAGATGGTGGCTGGAGATGTCAGCCAGAGAAAGGTGAAAGGAATACTCTTAAATTCTGCTCCTATCCTTGTAGTCATGAGTTTTGAGGCCTTGACGGCCTCCCCTTCACTGGAGGAATAGGCTGCAATAGACTAGGTCACAGGTGCCCTGAGGGACCATGGAGCACAGCAAAAGCCATGAGCTATTGATGGAAATAGACAACTAACTGCCAGAGCATTTGCTCCGTAGCCCTCTCCCCCTGCAAACTCCAGCGCGGGTGGATTACAAACAGACTATCTCTCAGGGAGTTTGAAGGTGAAACCCTAACCAGAGAACAAGCACGCAGTTAATGGGGGTCCCTGGGGTCTTGTGCTCTGGGGCAGTGGTCCCCAAGCCTGTTAGAGACTGAGCCGCAGAGCAGGAGGTGAGTGGCGAGCCACTGAAGTTCATCTGAATTACAGCCTCTTTTCATAGCTTGCATTACTGCCTGAGCTCCGCCTCCTGTCAAATCAGTGGCAGCATTAGATTCTCATAGTAGCATGACCCCTGTTGTGAACTGTGCATGCGAGGGTTCTAGGTTGCATGCTCCTTATGATAATTGAATGGCTAATGATCTGTCACTATCTCCCATCACTCCCAGATGGGGCCATCCAGTTGCAGGAAAACAAGCTCAGGGATTCCACAGATTCTGCATTACGGTGAGTTGTATAATTATTTCATTATACATTACAATGCAATAATAATAGAAAGAAAGTGCACTATAAATATAATGTGCTTCAATCATCCTGAAACCACCCCTCACATTCTGGTCAGTGGAAAAATTGTCTTCCACAAAACAGGTACCAGGTGCCAAAAAGGTTGGGGACTGCTGCTTAGGGCTTTTCCCCTCTCACTTTTAACCCTCAACAGGCAGAGGATTTAGCCTCTGTTCTTCCCCATTACCAGATTCATATCTAATATGCCTAGGTGAATCTGAATTCACAAGCCAAAATACCTAGGCTTCTTGGTAGAAGCACTGCCTTGGAAGAATGACAACACAGCCAACAATAGAAACTTGTGAAGCAGAACTATGGGAACTTCCCATTTCCCAGGAACTGTAAGTACCTGTGATCAGTCTGGCTAAAGGGTTGAGGGGAGACATGAACTATGTGGATTGTTAAATATAGTGAACCCCAAGTTTCTCTTCTAGGAATCAGTATGTCAGTATATTCAGCTCTCTTATTCTTTGATTCTCCATTTTAAAGTTTAACTTCCTGGTTCTCTTTGACCCCTCGCTTCTAGTTTCAGTAAACAACTTTCCTGCCAGTCCTAATCAATAGTTCACATCTGTTCCACTGGTCACCTGCTCCATCCTGACTCATCCTGGTCACTTGCTTTGACTTGAGTCACCTCTGGTCACCTGCTCCATCCTGACTCATCCTGTTCACCTGCTCTGACCTAAGTCACCTTTAGTTACCTGTTCCTAACCATCCTTCCTGCTAAACTACTCACCCCACCACTCTGGCTCATACCCCTGCCCTCTCCATAGCCAATCGGAATTAGCTTAGGCTGTGTGGTCCAACCCTAGCCACTAGGGGAATGACACAGCAGAAGGGGCTACCACCGTCAGGAATAAGAACTGCTGCCCCTCCCGTGTCCAGATGTGCTCTCGCTGTTGTTTCATCTGCAAGGAGCACCCTTTCTGCAGCCGTTGTTTCATCTATGAGGAGTACCCTTTCTGCAGCCGTTGTTTCATCTGTGAGAAGCACCCTTTCTGCAGAAAGTAAAAATTGCCTGGCTGAGAAAATTAAATTTATGTTCGAAGCTTTTCTTGCAGAACTGGGGAACAAGAATTTTGCATTTCTAACATGGATCATAAGGAAGATCCATCGAAAAAAAGAGCCAAATCGCAATCATAGTTGTGAAAAATATTATAGACCATAATGTATGTGATGAAGGATGGCTGTGGCTGGACAGTGAGCAGGAAGAGGAGTGAGGAATTCTCATGGAAGGTCCTGGAAAGAACTGGAGATTTAAAAATCAAAGACAAGTTAGGAGACATGAAGGAGAAAACCAGATGTACTAATATATGGGTATCAAGAACCCCTGTGGGAGATAAAGGATGAAAGAAAGAAACATTTGAAGAAAGAATCTAAGGAAACTTTTCAAAACTATAGAAGAAGAAAAGACCTCACATTGAAAAGATTCATAAATTGCCAAAGAGGGGAAAACAGCACACACAAAAAAAACACCAGTAGACCCATTAAGTAAAAGGGAAGCACATCAAAAACAGAGGGAAAAGTCTGAAGGCTTTCAGATCACCTACAAGACAACAAGATTGGGATTCCCTCTGAGTTCTTAAGAGGAACACTAGAGGTAAGAAGACAATTGAGTAATATTTCTAAAGTACTAAAGAAAAACTTTGTATATAGTGTTTTGTATTCAGCCAAATTGTCACTCCAATGTGAAATCATAAAACCACTGGATTCTCAAGGCCTCAGAAGGTTTGCCACATGCAAACATCCCCACTGAAAACACTCCCAGAGAAAGGAAGCCAGGATGAAAAATAAACCCTGGGGATGCTGCAAGAGGTGAGGGAGTAAGTGTGCCCAGCATCTTAGGAATGTTTATTTTTATATTTTTTGATTCATATAAAATGCAGGTAGGAGCTAAATGAAGAATAAGAGAAAATACGTTCATGATCATTGAAAAATAACATTCTAGACCAGTGATCCCCAACCTTTATGGCACCAGGGACTGGTTTCATGGAAATCAAGTTCTCCATGACTAAGACAGGGGGATGACTTCAGGATGATTCAAGTGCATTATTGTTATTGTGCACTTTACTTCTATTATTATTACATTGTAATATATAATAAAGTAATTATACAACTCATCATAATGTAGAATCTGTGGGAGACCTGAGCTTGTTTTCCTGCAACTAGACAGTCCCATCTGGGGGTGATGGGAGACAGTGACAGATCATCAGGTGTTTGATTTTCATAAGGAGCATGCAAACTAGATCCCTGGTATGTGCAGTTCACAATAGGGTTTGTGCTACTATGAGAATCTAATGTCGCCACTGCTCTGACAGAAGGTGGAGATGAGGAGGTGGTGCAAGTGATGGGGAGAAGCTGTAAATACAGATGAAGTTTCTTTCACTTGCCCACCACTCAGCTCCTGCTGTGTGGCCCTATTCCTAACAGGCTAGGAACTGGTACGGTCTGTAGCTCAGGGGTTGGGGACCCTTGTTCTAGACTATATCAACACGGGGTGAAAAGGAGACACTAGAGGCTCATGAAAGGATGGTTGGATACTTGTTTCATGAGACAAGCTCAATGTAGCAATTGTACTAAATCAATGTAGATATGAGTCTTCAGGTTACATCAAGAGAAAGTATATCCTTTCATCTAGCAAAATGAAACTCTAGCCAAAGGAAAGTTAGATATGAATTAAAAAAATAAAACACAGTAAATGGAAATATAAAATAAAATGGTAGATCTAAGTCTTAACATAAATGCAATTCCAATAAATTTAAGTGGATTAAATTCACAAAATAAGGACAGACACACTCTGAGTTTTAAAAATTCCAATTTTATATTACCTATAAGAGATAGATACACTTACAAAAACATCTTAAAAAGTTCAAAAAGTTAGAAAACTATATTTGACTATTAGGAAACAAAATGAACTGTTCTGGCACTCTTAATATTGAACAAAATAGAATTTAAGGTAAAATATCATGTCCATAAATTTGTCTATAAAATAGACAAAGATACATTATTATACTGATGAAAGATGCGCTTGAATGTGAAAATAGAGCCATCATAAGCATGTCTGCCTAAATTTTGGCCATGAAATATATGAAACAACACTATCAGAAATGCAAGGAGAAGTAAATATTAGCTATTGTAGTTGGAGGCTCACATACCTCTCAGAGGAACAAAGACCAATCAGACCAAAACCAAATAAAGGGATCTAAGTTCTAAGCCAAATAACTAATAAATTCCAGGTACTATGCCATCATATAATATTTAAAATATGTTATATATATTATGAGATATGTGTAAGAATATAGAATGAATATGTAATAAATTATACTTTTAAATTAATATTTTCAAATATATAAATATGTAGTTTCAGACTGAAACTGTTCTAAACTATATAAATGTATTATGTATGTTTTATAAAATACAGTATTCATAATATGTATTATATGAACCGTGTATAAATAGACATACCTATGTTTATAACCCTCTACATAATTAAAAACAGATAGTATACATTCTTTCAAATACAAGGAATGTATTTACAAAAGGACACCTTGTATGAGGACATATAAGAAGCATGAAGAAATTCCAAAGAATCAGTATGACACAGAATATATTCTCCAAACCCAATGCAATGACATTAAGAATGCATAAGAGAAGTAAAGATAAATAGCATTTTTCAAACTAATTATTAATATATTCATATGTGAATTATTAAGTATGTAATAAAATATATTTTGATAATATGACCACTACATATCAAAAAGTATGGGGCATAGTTAATATTGGAGAGTAATTAGTAGCTTTGAATATATTTGTTGGAAAACATGAAAGCTTTCAAATTAATGAGCTAAGGAAGCATCTTAAGAAGATGGAACATGAGCATCAGGGCAAGCCCAAAGAATCATAAAGGAGGGAAAGAATCATGGTAAGCGCTGAAATAAATTGAATGATTGAAAATGAAGATCAAGGTAAGTCATAATTCATTCTTTGAAAGTTTAAAAAGATAGCCATATTCTTGTCAAGACAAATGAAGATAAAAGAAGATGATAACCACAAATTGAAGAAAAAGAAGAAAATAACCATGCACTCTTTCTATAGAGATTTTAAAATAAATAAATCCTGAATAAAATCTTGTTTTAAACCTTAGAAGTGCACAAATTCCTTAAAAAAATATGAACTGAGAAGATTAACACAAGAAGAAACAGATTTCAATAGATAAATAAATAGGAAAACTGAAATGGTAGATAAGCCCCACCCTCACAGAAAATTCAAGACTCACGTGGTTTTGCCAGTAACTCAATCTTTTAAGAAACATTTGATTTATATTTCATACAAGATGTTGCAGACAATAGAAAAGAAGCAAGAACAGCCCAGGTTATTTGAAGGGGCTAGTGTCATCAAAATCACAAAACCAGTTACAGGGGTTATAAGAAAACTAAATTATAGGTTTATTTCTCTGATGCCCGTGGAGTCAACTCTCAAATTACCGTTAGCTAACTGAATTCAAGAGTGCATCAAAAAGAAGACTGTATTATGATTGAGTAGAATTTTATCACAAAACATAAAGGATTGTTCAACTTCAGAAAAAATCTATTAATATAAGTGAACCGAATTCATAAACTAGGGAAAAAAGTCAACTGCTGCACAAAAAGCATTTGGGAACCTTGAGCACATTTATATTATATGAAAAAGCTCTTAAAAATCGAAATAAGAACAGATGACTTGGTAAAGATTGTACACCAATGATTACAGTAAACATTATTTAGTGGAGAAAGCATAAACTCAAATTCAGGATTTTTGCAGCTACCATTAATGTCTTCTATAATATTAGAGGTTCTGATCAATGCTTGAAGGAAAGGAAAACAAGTTATAAGAAAGAAGATTAGACAAGAAGAGAAAAAACTGTCATGACTTGCAGCTGATGGGATCATCTATCCAGAAGAAGAATGAGAAACAACAAACTATTAAATCTCACAAGAGAATTTAGCAAGGCTGCCAGATACAAAATCAACCTACATACACCACAAGTAGATCTCTATGAAAAGTAAACATTTAGAAAAATAAGATAGTTTTCATTATAGTGACAAAATCATTAAGTTTCTAGAAAGAATTAATTTAAGCAAGACCTATTTGGAGAAAACTACAAAATGCTAAAAAATGACAGGTGATCTGAATAAAGAGAAATAATCTATGATTTTGGAAGAGGCAATAACATTGTAAAGATGTCAATTTCCCCCAAATTAAAAAGTCTTTAAATGTAATGCCAAACACAACTTCAGTTTACTTTTGTAAAGAACTTGAAAAGTTTACTCTAAAATTATATGAAAAAAAGACGATGCATGACTAGCTAAATCAACCATGAAAAAGTGAAAATAAAAAGAAGCCACTGGCTTTACCAAATATTAAGTAATACTGAAGCAGGAAGCTACTGAGGCCACAAGGGAAAAGCAGATTTGCTGGGAAAGGGTAGTAGTCCCAGAATCAGAGATAGGCAGGCCAGGAGTAGGCGCCACACAGAGGGGACCTGGGAGGACCCCTGGCACCAGCAGACAGGAGGTCTAGGTCTGTGCTCTGTCACTGCTTCTAAGGGTCTAGTCAGGTCCTGTGCAGTGTCTGGGCCTCATTCCTTCAGGTGTGATATCTTGGCCGGTCTTAAAGATGCCCTTTGCTCTGATTCCTAAGAGGCTCCTGATAGTCCTGTCCTACCTGACCTAGTTAGGGAGAGTTCCTACTGCCCCGGCTCTATCCCTCCCCTTCCCTGAACTCCAATCCCTTGTTCTTCCCCTGGCCAGCTTTTTCCTCCATTCAAGACTTTGAGGTTCCTTCTGACTAGGTCTCCTCTCAGTCCCAGAGACCTCTGTGGCTCCTGCCCCATACCCCTGTGTCATAGTCAGTTCAGGGCGGGCCTCTATACAAACATCTCCAGCCACAAGGGGCCTGGCTAAGGGACACAGCAGCAGCAGGTGACATCCTGGCCCAAGTCCATCCTCCTTTCTCCTTCCTCACTGCAGGAAATCAAGTGCCCCCATCTGCCTTGGCTCAGCGGGCCCCAAACTCCTGGTCTCTGTGTTGTGTGGACTCCTCCTGGCCAAGGGCCTGATGCTGTGAGTCCCGTTTGTGTTCCTGACCTGCAGGTGCCACAGGTGAGTGGGGCTTGGGTTTGGCCTGGGGGGCAATGGAGCTGGGGCCAGACTCTGTTCCTAGAAAGATGGCTAGGAAAAAGAAGCCAGATCACAGAGGCAGGAAAAATGACAGCTGAGTCCAATTTAAACATGTGTTTCCTTGCAATCTCTGCCTTCCTGCAGACACAAACCTTAGAAAAAGACAGAGGCTTTCTAGGAGTCCCATTCCAGGACTCTGCCTCTGTCTTTGTCCTGAGAGGAACAAGGCCAGGAGGACAAAGCTGAGAGTGCCTGGGTAGAAGATTTGGGAGACAAGAAGGGGCAGGGAAGGAAGCAGGTGACAGGGAGAAGGGAGGGAAAGAGGAGGAACAGGTAACAGGCGCAGGGTTAGACAAAGAGGCAGAAAAGAGGGTCAGGGAAAGCATCGCTTCCATTCATGACGTTCCTTCTCTTGCCACATTTCAGGACAGCAGTGATGGAGGTTTCTGATTGTATCAGCCCAGCCTTGCCCCAGGACCCTTGGGTGCATGAGTCACAGCATGGATCCAGGATGAATCCCAGTTCTTCCCCTGCCCAGCTATTGGGAGCTGCCCTAAGCGTTGCGCCCCACTTGCCCGTGAGGAAAGGCCAGCACTAAGCCTATTGGAGAGAACTTTCAGCCCCTGATCTCCCTGGTGGTGACCCCTCACCCCTGCACTGACCCCTCTTAGATCTACTTCCCCTGCCCTGACTTTCGCCATTGGAAAGACCTGGGGCGGGGGTTTCTGCATCCGGGTCAACGCTCAGCTCAGCATCTTCAGCTGTGCCCGGGCTCCTCTCCAGCACTCTGTGGTTCTCTCAGCCCCACCTCAGCAGGTCTCCAGGATGCCTCACATTTTCCCTGTTTGTTAGTGGTCTACCCGAGAATCCTATCAATTTCCTCTTGTGCTTAATTAAATTCAACCTCTGAACTGAAATGTGTCAGAGGCAACTAAGCAAGAAAGCAGATGTATCCCCTCACCCTCCTCCCCTCCCACCCTAAATGAGAAAGAAATGACTTAAAAATAAATGATAAAATTGAAACCAAGAAAGGCTGTAATCAGCAGACTGGAAACTGAGGAAGTCCTAGAAGTAAAAGAAAAAATCAGATGCCTTAAAATGACAAGAGCAGTGGATTCAGCAGCCTAAAACAGGACCCAGAACATTCAATGGAATCTCATCATCAGGGGCCAAAATTCTGTTCGTTTAAAGTGTGAGGAGATTCATAGCCTAAAAGAGAAAATCAAGTTGAACTAACAATATTTGATGGTGGGTGAAAGATAAATGTTTTGGGGAACAGAAGAGGAGCACACATCTGTGCAGCAAGAAAAGGCACAGTCATTTTCCAACCAGGTAACATCTAGCGAGACTGGGATTGACTACTCAAAATGGGGGTCCACCATGAACAACCAATTTGGGGTACCACTGCAAAGCAGCTGAATGCCAGCCCTGAAAAAGGCCACCATAAAGGGAGTACCATTTTCTGGCCAGCCGCAGTGGTTGATGCCTGTAATCCCAGCACTTTGGGAGGCCATGGTGGGTGGATCACCTGAGGTCGGGATTTCGAGACCAGCCTGACCAACATGGAGAAACCCCGTCTCTACTAAAAATACAAAATTAGCTGGGCGTGCTGGCACATGCCTGTAATCCCAGCTACTCGGGAGGCTGAGGCAGGAGAATCGCTTGAACCTGGGAGGCAGAGGTTGTGGTGAGCTGAGATCACGCCATTGCACTCCAGCATGGGCAAAAAGAGCGAAACTCCGTCTCCAAAAAAAGAAAAAAGAGAGAGAGAGTACCATTTTCTTTTGCTCTTTCTGGGGAGGGGCATTGATATGGTTTGGTTGTGTCCCCACCCAAGTCTCATCTTGAATTGTAGCTCTCATAATCCCCATGTGTTGGGAGGGACCTGGTGGGAAGTAATTGAATCATGGAGGCAAGTTTTCCCTTCCTGTTCTCCTGATAATGATTAAGTCTCATAAGATCTGATGGTTTTATAAAGGCCAGTTCCCCTGCACATGCTCTCTGCCACCATGTAAGATGTGCCTTTGCTCCTTCTTCACCTTCTGCCATGATTGTGAGGCCTACCTAGCTATGTGGAACTGTGAGTCCATCAAACCTCTTTTTCTTTATAAATTACCCAGCATCAGGTATTTCTTCATAGCAGTATGAAAAGGGACTAATATAGGCATCGAACAGAAGTCTCTTCATGTATATCTCAGCTCCTTCCACATGACCATCACCTATCTGTGAGAGGTACAACTTTTGCTTTCTTTATTTTTTTAATCCTCATTCCCTATTTCCACTTGCCTTCCCCTCCAAGGCAACCACTCTAATGCATGTGATATGTAACCTTAAATTTGAATATATTCTTGTAAAGCCTGCAGCTTTTTTTTCCTGTGACTGTATTTTAACTTACATATAAGAAATTGTGATAGACATTTTTCATATATTCGTTTTGCTCCTTCCAGGGTACATATACAGAGCCCACTTCTTTTCAGTGCTTATTCCATTGTGTACATATTCCACAGTGTATCATTCCGAACCCAGGGTGCATGTGCTGTTTTGCCTTCACTTCTCCATATTGCAAACAATGCTGTGAGGAATATTGTCCATCATGTTCTCTGGTAGAATCAGGTGAGATTTCCTTTAGGACTTATACCCAGGTGGCATCAGCTGAGTTTTACGATCTCAGATGTCTAAGTAATGCTGTCAGCTTGTTGCCCGAAACACGAATCTAGACACTAGAGATTATTTTCTATGAGTCTGTGTGAAGTACACAGCACAACCTATGGAATAGTATTGCCAATAAAAAAAAATGGAAGGCAAGAGTAAATGTAGCTGAGTGATGCTACATGGGGCTAGATGTATGATTATCTTTTAAAAAAATTTTTTTGAGTCTGAGTTTTGCTCTTGTTACCCAGGCTGGAGTGCAGTGGTGCGATCGTGGCTCATTGCAACCTCCGCCTCCCAGGTTCAAGTGATTCTCCTACCTCAGCCTCTGGAGTACCTGGGATTACAGGCGCCCGCCACCACGCCCGGCTAACCTTTTGTATTTTTAGTACAGATGGGGTTTCATCATGTTGGTCAGGCTGGTCTCAAACTCCTGACCTCAGGTGATCCACCTGCCTCAGCCTCCCAAAGTGCAGGGATTACAGGCATGAGCCACCGTGCCCAGTCGATTATCTCTTTTTTGTGAGATACTTTTGTGCGTGCTTGGGAATTTTCATAATTAAAATGATACCTAAAAATAAACAGTTGTGTGTCGAAGCCACTGCTATTTGGTTTTCAGTCATATGTGGCTGAACCCAATCTTTTCTCGATTTACTGAACTTATGCAACTGCAGCAGATTGGTATGTGTTCACTTACAGTATGGAAATATTGAGCTTCACTTAAAGAACATGGGTAGTGGGATAAAAGTGGACTAAACAAAAATAGGTCTTCCTCAATCAGATGCTAAGAGCTAGCATTTAGTTATAACTTTTAAATATTTTATCTTAACATCCTTGGCCTCAAAATTGTCGTAATTCCCTTAACCACAATTTTCAAGTGGGTGGCAAATTTTATGTCATAAGTTAACAGGTAAAAGACATATACTTCTTCAAAATTTTGAACATATTTCATTGTTTTCTTACCTTCCCAGTGTTGCTATGGAAATGTCTGATAACAGTCTGATGGTTATTCATCTTTACTGACCTATTTTATCTCTGGAACATTTTTATAATTTTCTCTTTGAATTTTTATTATAGTATGTTTAATATGGGCTATTTAAGTATCCATTCTATTTGGAACTCTCTGAATACATTCAATTTGATGTTTTAGATATTTGTCTAATTCTGAAAAATCCTCGGTACCATTTTTTCAAGTATTAATAGTTCTTCTGCTCCATTTACTCTTTTTTCTTCTTCTGGGAACAGAATGACAATAGAATATGTGGGAACTAAAAACGACAATAACCAAAATTAAAAGCTGACTATGTGGACTCCATAGGAGACTGGAGATGACAGAGGATGTAATTAGTTAACTGGAAGGCAGACTGAGAAAATTTACTCAGTCTGATCAGAGAGAAAACAGACTGAAAATAAATGACCAGAACGTCAGCTATCTGCGGGACATTAACATAAGAGCTAACCTTTGCATCATCAGAGTCCCAGAAGGAAAGGAGAAAAAATGTGAGACTGAAAATATATTCAAAGAAACATCTAAAGTAATCAAATCTGCCCAAAGACCTAAAGTTACAAATACAAGAATTTGATTTTATCCCAAATATAATAAGCCCAAAGAAATACACACCAAGACACAGCATAGATAGCCTTCTGAGAAGTAAAGACAAAGAAAATATCGTAAAAATGGCCAGAGAGAAATAATTATCTATAAAGGAATACCAATTCTAATTGTAGTGAATTTCTTATCTGAAACAATTGAAGCCAGAAAAATGTGGCACAACATTGTTCAAATGCTATAAAAGACAAACAACACAATTGAATAAATATTTTTCCAAGGGTATACAAATGAGCAAATTGTGCATGCTCAAGATGAAGATGCTCAATATCATTAGTCATTAGGTAACTACAATTCAAAACTTAAGTACATTCACTGGATGGCTATAAACAGAAAGCCAATACAAGTATTGGAGAGATTGTAGAGAAATGAGAACTCATACATTGCTGGAGAGGGTGTAAAATTTGCAGCCACTTTGGAAAACTATTGGTAGTTCCTGAAAATGTTAAACATAGAGTTGCCATATGACCCAGTAGTTCTACTATTGGTTATGTACTCAAGAGAAATGAAAACGTATGTCCACACAAAAACTTGTACAAGAATAGTCATAGTAACACTGCTTATAATAGTTGAACAGTGGAAACAAATAAAATATTTGTCAACTGATAAATGGTAAACATATATATCCATTCAGTGGAATATTATTCAGCCTTTAAAAGGAATGATGTATTAATACAACGTATAGCACAAGTACAGCTACAACATGGACAAACCTGGAAAACATGCCAAATGAAAGAATCCAGTCACAAGGAACACATATTGTTCAATTATGTTTTTACGACATATCCAGAATTGATAATGACATTTTTGATTGAAGATATTTTTGTCTAGAAAGACAAAAATATTAGTGGTTGCCTGGGACTGTAGGAATGGGGACTGTGGTAAGCTGATAAACGGCCTCTTAAAAGATATCTGTGTCCTAATCCCTGGAACCTGTGATTGTTACCCTTATATGGCAAAAAAAAAAAAAAAAGATCTTTGCTGATATGAGTGAGTTAAACATCTTGAGATGGTGAGATTATCCTGGATTACGTAGATGGGAACTAAATGCAATCACATGTATCCTTATGTAAGAGAGTCAGAGTGGGATTTGAACACAAAGAGGAGAAAGTGATGGGAAGATGGAGCAGAGGGAGACTGAAGATGCTGGCCTTGAAGATTGGAGTAAAACAGCCCCAAACCAAAGAATGCTGGCAGCTACCTGAAGCTGGAAAGGCAAGGAACAAATTTTTCCCTAGTGTCTCTGGAGAGACTGCAGCCCTGTTGACATCTTCATCTCAATACAGTGTGAACTGACTTCAGACTTCTGCCTTCAGAATGGCGAGACAATAACTTAATACTGTTTTAAGCCACCAAGTCTGCAGTAAACGGATCCAGGGAGTGCCTGCTAACGGGCATGGGGTTTCTTTGGGTGGGGAAATGCTGTAAAATTGGTGTTAGTTGTACAACTCAGTGAATATATTGAAAACCACTGAATTGTATGCTTTAGATGGGTCAGTTTTATGTTATGTAAATTATAGCTCACAGAATTGTTGAAAAAAGTCATTGTGACCTTGGGTTAAGCAAAGATTTATTAGATATGACATAAAAATTGATTCATAAAAATTATATATTGGACTTCACCAAAATAAATCAACATAAAGTGCTTCATACTGTACTATTTCCATTCTGGAAAGAGAGAAATGACAGGAAAAAACCTCACCAGATCAGTGTTTGTCTGGGACTGAAGGGATGACTAACAAGGAGCAGAGGAAAGCTTTTGGGGATGATGGCACTCTTCTCTGTCTCCATTACGGCATTGGATACAAGTCTCTAGAACTCCCAGAACTCTTCACTGAAAAGGGTGAATAGTACTGTATGTAAATTAGGCCTTAATTTTTAAATGGGAAAAATAAATATAAAGACAAAACACACTGCTGTATTAAATCAAATGATGGATGTAAAAGTCTAATGTATACATATTTTTAATGATTTTGACCAATGCTTCCAAATTTCTCTTAAGAAAGATTGAATCCAGTGCATACTTCCTCGATCAGTGAATGAATGTTTGATTCTTTCTACCCTCATCAGCACAGTGATCCCAAGGCTCACACTTTAGACGGTGATTGGCTCAGTGCTGGGCACACTGTATCAGTTTCATAGAATCATGGATTCCAAGCGCATAAAGTCCCCACAAGAGATAAATCCCCCACTCCTGAAGCAACTTACTGTTCTGATGGGGGATGGGATGGAGGAACATACTGTGTGTGCTGGGGAGGGGAGATGGCCCCTGAACTCAGGGAGCTCAGAAAGTTCTGAGGACTGGGTGAGAAACATTGAAAAAGGAAGGGTGAATAAGGAAAACAAAACACGTCTGTGAGCTGAGAGGTCTCAAGTGACAACTGTGTCTCATTCCTATGCCCCCAGTGCCTACCTAGCCCCATGCATAGCAATGAGGTTGTGGGAATGAACAAATGAATGAATGAATGAGTGAGTGAATGAGTTGAGAGTCTATAAAAGCTTAGGGTCAGCCGAGATAGACTTCTTTGCTTGGAGCTTGGGGCTTCAAGGTCAATTTAAGATTGTGGCCATGCAAGCTTGAGGACTTTTTGCTCTGAGTCCTGTTAAAATTAATGAAAATGGAGACCAGGCCTGAAGAGTCCCTGAGCAAAAAATAAAAAAACAGTTAGGCTTCATAAGTGACCTCAACTTTGCTTGATTTGCAAACATCAGTGAAACTTAACACGAGCTATTTCTTGTAAATGTGTATATTAAGGAAAAATAGAACTTAAGCTCAACCAATCAGAAGAAACTTATATAAATAACTAGGGTCTTTCCAACAGGATAGGCCAAATAAGGGAACTATATAACTATAACTAATTAAATATTTTCTTCAGTTTACTTGTCCTGTAGGAGTCTTCCCCTTGCATTCCCCCAGTGGAGCTCCTCAACCTCTTCTGTTTGGAGCTGCCTGATTCATGAATTGTTGTTTGCTCAAATAATCTGTTTAAAATTTTATTGTGCCTCAGTTTACCTTTTGACAGTCCCATGTAAGGAGTAGAAACATGGCACTAGTGAGTAGGGGGAGCATACATAACCACGGGAGTCCAGCTGGGTCCCCACACACTGAAGGAGCAGATGACACAGGTACCGGACATCAAAAATTGATGCTTCTGATTCTAGGCCTTGGGGTAAGTGAAGGGTGTGGTCTTGGGCCTAGTGCTGGGTCATTTCCACTGGAGCTGGTGGCTGTACAGGCGAGATAGCATTGAGCAGGAGGAAGTGGAGGGCACTTGCCTGCGTGCTGACGTAGGCTGGAGGCAGGGGAGGAAGGGGGTCTTGAGATGAGGTGGGTGAGGGGAAGTACTGCGGTGGCTATAGGAAGCCTGCACGAGGGACTAGGAGTCTAGAGGGAGCTGATGGTGAGTAGAGTCGACAGGAGGAGAGGCAGAGAGAGGGATAGAGAGAGGAGACGTATGGATAGGGAAAAGGAGAGGCTGCTGGGGTGTGTGTGAGACTGTGTGCATGGGTGTGTGTGTGTGTGTGTGAAAGTGAATAAAAGACAAAGTGAGACTGTGTGAGTGTGAGTGCATGTGCACGCACACCTGTGTGTGAGAGTACAGGAACCCCTCCCTCAACCCAAACTTTATGCCCTGAGTCTTAATAATTTGCATTTTTCCCGCTTGACAAAAGTAAGATTTCAAGTGAGCCTGTAAGAGGTTATTTGCAACAGTGAACACAAGTGACTGTTCTGAGCAGCCAGGAGCCTGGGAGAGAGAGAGAGAGAGAGAGGAAGGAACAGAAAGAATCTGCAATGAATGAATGAATGAGAGTTTATAAGAACTTCCCTGTGAATGTATATATGTAAGAAACTAGGGTCTGAGATGCTCCATCTCAGCCTAAGAGCCTGCACCCCTGGGTCTCTGAGCCCAGAAGATTCCAGGAAGGTCTATACCTGACGTTCCAGAAGCCTCACCCCAGCCCCCTTGCTGGATCCTAGGGACCAGTTTCTGGGGGAGGTTGGGGAGGGCGGGGAGCCCTCTGACTGTGAGTCCTCCCTGGCCTGGGGCCCCAGACTGGGTGGAGCAGCCACACCTGCCTGAAGTTCCGAGGAAAAGGGCGGAAACAGCTGCCAGCACCGCCCTCATAATAGGCTCAATGAATCCCTGCGGTTGGCTGGGGGCAGTGGGTCCCACACTGCTTCACTTCCCTAAATGGGCAGCTTCACTTTTAGAACCCCAGGTCCTTCCCTGGCAGGCCCAGGTGGCACATCCTGTGTCGGGTGGGCCCTCACCTTGGATCTCCAGGCCTGACACTGCCCAGCTGGATGGAACCATGGCCCCAGCCTTCCTGCTGCTGCTGCTGCTGCTGTGGCCACAGGGTTGCGTCTCAGGTGAGGGGAGAAGGGGCTGACTTGTGGAGGAGGGAGTGGGTACAGAGGCAGGAGCTCAGGGCCTTTTTCTTACCCTCCTTACCAGCAGTTTTCTTGTTTAGTGTTTTGTGGGTTGGGGAAGGAGGAGATTAGGGCTGACTTAGCTCTTTACCCTAATATCAGGCCCCAGGCGAAGCTAACCCAGGCCTCCCAAGCCAAGATAAAGCTCTGGACCCTCTCTGCATTGGCTCCTTTATCTGCTAGGCTTCCTCAGGCTTTAAAGCAGAGCCCTCAATTTCCTCACACAAATAGCTTTCTCTGCTTGGCCTCTGTCAGGAAGCCCTGTTTAGTTATGACAGCAATCATTGCATCATGTGTGTTTTGAACTGAATTTGAACATTTTTCTTGAAATGCTGATGCCACATCCTGTCCCTGCCTCTGTCCTGAAGGGACCAGTGTGTGAATGCCTTTCCCACCTCACAGATACCAATGCTCCTTGAGGGACCTCACCCATTCCTGCCCCTCTCGCTGCCATGGCAACCAAGTTACCACTTCCTGTTCAGTTCTGGGCATGGTGGGGGTTGGCAAAACTCACCACTGCCTGTGAGAGGGGTGGGAGGTGTAGGCACACATGAAGACAGTGCCCTGGAGACCCATCCCAAGGTCACCCAACTCTGCACCTCCCAGAGGGTAGAGAAACAGCTTCCCACTGCCAGGGCAGAAAGGGGTCTCTCTTGTGCTAAGAAATCCTGGGCTCATCCACCAAATAATGAAGTTGGATCATTCTGTTTAGTTTGCAAGGGACAGAGGGATGCTTAGAGAGGGTGCTGCTTCACACAGAGCCTCAGCTCTAGTGGCTGCTGGCTGGGACTTGGGATGGATATCCTGGGTTCTGGTGGGACAGATGTCCTGGATTCTGGGCCCTTGACTGTCACATCTCTGGGCTCCACTGGGGGAACTGGGAGGCCCCAGCATGTGGGAAAAGGAAGCATGAGTTGAGCATGCACTGTGTGCAAAGCACTGACCTGGGGCAGAATTCTCACAGCAACCTGTGAGGGGTGTGGTGCTATTCTCACTTGACTGATAAAGAAACAGAGGTATTTCTGTATCAGTCAAGTGTCTGTTTTGATATTTCTGTATCAAACAGGTGACCTGATCACACCACTAAGTCGTAGAAACAGGGTTTCAACCCTTGTTTATTTTGACTCCAAAATGTGTGCTCTCTGTTCTCTACTAGGGGGGAGAGTCTTTTTACATGTGGTTTTTTTGGAAGACTCTGGGGTGAAATTATCAGAAGAGTCAGCTGAGCTTAGGGCAGGCAGAGGGGTGGAGGGAGCCCACGGCAGCTTTCTCCCTCTCTCTGTCCCCTGAGTCACCCTGCACACCCCAGTTCTACTCTCTCTCTACCAGACTGTGGATTATGAAGGCTTGGACCACATCTTACTCCTCAGCACAGAGAGAAAGATATTGCAGGTGGAAAGTGAATAATTGTAGAATCCTGTGGTTCACACTCCCTTGGGAGTTTGTTTACATGTATATTTAGACAGGTTTGGTCTATGGGTTTTATGTAACTAGAATATTTTAAAACTAAACACCAGCTGGAATGAACTAAGGAGACTTATTATTTAAAGAGGACTAAGTGAACCTATTTGTGAAATAAATAACTATTAATCATTTTTTCAAATACTAGATTTTCTTATCTACCTAGTTCATTGGGCACTGAAATTTCACAACTTAATGACCTGTGTTTGTGTCTCTGCATCTGTCTCACTGAGGGCATGACCTGGGTTTTTCCCACAAGAATTCCCTGGGATGCCTGGCACAGTGGCTCACGCCTGCAATCCCAGCACTTTGGGAGGACGAGGCAGGTGGATCACGAAGTCAAGAGATTGAGACCATCCTGGCTAACATGGTGAAATCCTGTCTCTACTAAAAATACAAAAAATTAGCCGGACGTGGTGGCAGGCACCTGTAGTCCCAGCTACTCAGGAGGCTGAGGCAGGAGAATCGTTTGAACCCAGGAGGCGGAGGTTACAGTGAGCTGAGATCGTGCCACTGCACTCCAGCCTGGGCAACAGAGCGAGACTCTGTCTCAAAAACAAAACAAAACGAAACAAAAATGAATTCCCTGGGAATCCCTGAAGACAGAGCTTGTCACTTTCCCATCAGACTAGAAAATACCATGAGGAAAGGGGCTGTGTATGATGGAGCTCCGAGTGTAAATGCTGTGTTTCCTCCATTAGACTGGGGGCTCACTGAGGGATATACCTGCCTCCTCCATCAGACTGAAAGCTGCCTGAGAGCGGGGATTGTGTCTCCGCTGTAATGCTGGAAGCTAGCTGTCTTCAGGGCCCATTTACCTCCCTTCAGATTGGGGCAAGCTCCCTGAAGGCAGGGCTGTATTTCCCCCTCAATCTGTGGGTTCTGTGACAGCAGGACAATATCCACCCTACCCTTCACCATGATCTTCAACTTTCATGATGTCTTCTTCCTCTCCTCTTGCCAGACCTTATTCAATAAGTCTTGTCTCCACAGGCCCCTCTGCTGACAGTGTATACACAAAAGTGAGGCTCCTTGAAGGGGGGACTCTGTCTGTGCAGTGCTCCTATAAGGGCTACAAAAACCGCGTGGAGGGCAAGGTTTGGTGCAAAATCAGGAAGAAGAAGTGTGAGCCTGGCTTTGCCCGAGTCTGGGTGAAAGGGCCCCGCTACTTGCTGCAGGACGATGCCCAGGCCAAGGTGATCAACATCACCATGGTGGCCCTCAAGCTCCAGGACTCAGGCCGATACTGGTGCATGCGCAACACCTCTGGGATCCTGTACCCCTTGATGGGCTTCCAGCTGGATGTGTCTCCAGGTGAGTGGGCTGCAGGGGCTCTGGGACGGGTGGAGGGAGTCCTCCCTGCCCCACACTCCACTAATATCAGAGATAATAAGGATAATAATCCATCAATGGTCATGTTGCCCTGTAGTGTTTTCAAAGTGCCTTTATGGCACTATTCATGGCACTATTGTCACCATTTTACAGATGAAGATAATGAGACCTGAAAACCCAGTGTGACTCTGAGCTTGTCCGGGGTCCCAGAGCTAGCAGGTGGCTGAGATAAGGTTCAAACTAGGCACTGTCTGTGCTGTGTTTTATTCACTCATTGCTTCAACATAATTCACTGAGCTCCTATTATGGGGCAGGCACTATTCTAGGCTCTAAGGAGACAGTGAGCAAAAACACTCACAATCCAGCACTATGGGAGATGACAGGCACACTTATTATCCAGACAAATAATTGCAGAAAACAAGAGGTGTTCATAAGAAACTAGGAACTGTTTCAAATAATTGCAAATAACTAGAGGTGTTCATGAACTAGTAAGCGACTCGGTGGTGGGGGAGCTACTGAAGTACTGGGGGTCAGTGAACACCTCCCTTAGCAGACAACACCAAGCAGAGCCCTGAATGGTGAGCATTCTCCAGCCCTGTTGAAATCTGGGTGCTTTGAAGGGCACTTTGTCGCAAGAGCTGAATATGCAAAGGTCCTGAAGTCAGAAGGAGCTTGGCTTGTATAAGGCTTATTTAGTCACTCTAAATGGAGTGTGAGGCAATGAACGAGGAGGTTGGAGAGTCAAGCAGCCCTGAAGACCATAAGTTGGAATTTGGGTATAAGAGGAAGCTACTAGAGAGCTCAGAGAGCTGTCATGACTTGTTTTTAAGAAAGTAGTGGCCACTTGTTGAGGATGGATTGTGAATGGTATGAACATGGGTAGAGAGGCCATTGTGGGCATCTGGCTGGAAACAACAGTGGCCTGGAGTACAATGTAGGCACTAGTGGCAGAGAGACGTGAATGGGCTCAAATCTATGTTTTTCAGACTTTCTGTTCAGCTCATATGTTTTGAAGGTAGGACAGGATTTGCTCAGTTGAGAGGCGAGCCAAAAGGAGGAATCATGGATGATCCAAGGTTTTCTATTTGATCAGCAGGTGGATGATGGTACCATTGATAGCGTAGGGTAAATCTGAAAGAGGAGCTAATTTGGAGGAGAAAAATCAAGAGCTTTCTTTTGTCATGTTAAGTTTAAGATACCTCCTAGAACCCCAAGTGGGGAAATGCAGCCAGCAGTGATATACCTGCCTGGAGCTAGGGTGAGAGGTCAGAGCTGGGGTATGTATTTGAAAGTATCTCTATAAAGATAGTGTTTAAAGTCCAGGGAATTAGAGAAATCTACAGACACAGAAAGTAGATAAGTGGTTGCTTAGGGCTGGGGGAAGGAAAAGGGGATACAGAATCATAGATAAACAGTAAGGGGTTTCTTTTGGAGATGATGAAGATGTTCTGAAACTCACTGTGATGATGGTTGCATAACTTTGTAAGCATAATAAAGAACCACTGAGCTTTATACTATAAATGGGATGTGAGTTATATCTCAATAAAGTTCTTAAAAATATCAAGATCTAAAAGCTCTCCCTTGAGTGTAGGCAAAAAAGAGTGGAGCACCAAGCCGTGGGGTCCTTCCACATTTATTAGATAGAAAAGGGCAAGGACTCAGCTAAAGAGCCTAAAAAAGGCAGCCAGTTATTATGCAATTTACTATCCATCCTTCCCCGTTCACCTAACCCAATTGCATCTCCATCTTCCACGGGGTCTGAACTAGGGAAAATGCTGTCGCTAAAATGTGGAGCCAAATCTCATTCCTCCCCTCTCCAGTTCCGAGTGAGACCCAGGGAAGTTGAAACTGGTTCATTGAAGTCTTAATATGTAGGGATAGAAACATTAAACATTATATGCTTTTATTTTTTCTCACCATTTCCTCTAATCATGTTATGTCACATCTCACTTTCCACCTCTTAAGGACAATTTGTGAAGATTTCAACTTTGCAGACCTTTTCTGTTATTAGGAAATAAAAAAAATCCTTATTCCAACTACAAACTCTGGTCATCTAGCAGTATTGGATATTCCACTGCCCCCTGAAGACCAGGTTGTATGGTCCAAGGCATCTAAAGTGGAGAAGGAAGGTTGCTGGCTGCCCAGCTCCCCATCCTGCATCTTGGGCTGTGAAGAAGGCGGGGTTCCTCTTGGTTACCTCTTCTTGGCCCTCTTAGTGTGTTGATGCAGGAATGAGGGAGGGGGAGATGGTTATGTGGCTTAACTGAGTGTTGTAGGAATGCTTTCCCTGTTGGATGTCATTGCTTGTCTGGCAGCCCTTTGAGATCCTCTCTGAGTGTCCATATACTCTCCCAAGGCACTGATGTGTGAATTCTCTGAAGAGTTCTTTGGGGGTGTCCCCACTGCTGAGTATGATGTTGTGGGAGCTCTGACTCCAGGTGAGCGTCTTGCTCTATCCCCATCCTCACCAATGCTGCTTGTTCTGGGTCCCCTTCTCCAGAAAAATGGCTCAAGCTCAGCCACCTTCCATGATGACAATTTGGCCCTTAGGAAATTGCCCTTTCCATGCACAGTAGTGGGATGTAGCAGCCTCTGTCTCCAATTTTCACATTCCGTGCTGAGATAAAACCATCACTCACTGCTAGGTTGATGCCTCACAGCTCCTCCACCTCCCTCCTCATCCACTATCCAAAACCCAGGCTTCTTCTAGCAAATGGGATGGAAAAGGGCTGGGTTGATGGGTGAGTGTAGCAGGACCAGTTTGATATCTCTTAGTGAGCCCCCAAGGAAAGTGTCTGACCCCAACTGACTGCAGCTTTCTTCGGAATTTGAGGACCTTGATGCCACCTTGTCCTCATCTCTGGACCCTACTTGTCAATTATGGAATAGCTGGAAAAGTTCTTGTTTGACATTATTTTATGGAAATCTTTTTAGCCCGTAGGAACGAAGAGGGCCTGGAAAGTGAAAAGAGAGAGATGGGGATGGAGAGGGAACAGGTGGCCTGACATGGGAGAGAAAAAGAAATTGTGGTAGTCTCTCCCTTCTTCAGTACGCCTACTTCCTTCCTCCTGATATCACTTTCTGAACAAATACACATCTGATCACTCAGCAGCCAGAATCCTAGGCCCAAGGTCAAGGAGAAGAGAAGAGGACAGGCCCCCATCCAGGCTTCCAGGCAACTGTGTGGGTTGCCAGGATCTGCTCCCAGCACTGAGGCACCCAAGTCAATCTAACGTTCCTCCCTTTCTGTCTTTCAGCTCCCCAAACTGAGAGGAACATTCCTTTCACACATCTGGCCAACATCCTCAAGAGTGGAACTGTCACAACTGGCCAAGCCCCTACCTCAGGCCCTGATGCCCCTTTTACCACTGGTGTGATGGTGTTCACCCCAGGACTCATCACCTTGCCTAGGCTCTTAGCCTCCACCAGACCTGCCTCCAAGACAGGCTACAGCTTCACTGCTACCAGCACCACCAGCCAGGGACCCAGGAGGACCACGGGGTCCCAGACAGTGACCGCGTCTCCCAGCAATGCCAGGGACTCCTCTGCTGGCCCAGAATCCATCTCCACTAAGTCTGGGGACCTCAGCACCAGATCGCCCACCACAGGGCTCTGCCTCACCAGCAGATCTCTCCTCAACAGACTACCCTCCATGCCCTCCATCAGGTACCTGTGGGGCCTGGGGTTGAGTGGCACCAGCACTTCGTGCCCAAACAGACCTGGAGGTGCAAGTCTTATATCTGACCTTCCCCTTTTGCTCCCCAGGAACCCAATGTGGCCTGCTTCTGAATGGGAGGTGGGGGACTGGAAGTGACATAAAGGATGGCAATGGAGAGGAGGGGCAGGAGAGAGGAGGGGCAGGGGAAAGGAGGGTCGGGGGTGGGGAGGAGGGGCAGGGGAAAGGAGGGTCAGTGGGGAGGAGGGGCAGGGGAAAGAAGGGTGGGGACAGGAGGGACAGGGGAAAGGAGGGTGGGGGGAGGAGGATCAGGGAGGAGGAAGGTCAGGGGAAAGGAGGATCAGGAAGGATGAGGGTCAGTGGGGAGCAGAGTTGGTGGGAGGAAGGTGGGGGAAGTGTCAGCAGAGAGGAGGGTCGGGATAAAGGTGGGGGGAGATGAGGGTTGCAGGGATGAGGGCAGGGGACTATGAGAGTCGGGGGCATTAGGGTCAGGGGGATGAGGATGGGGGTAAATGAAGGTTGTGGGGGAGGAGAGTCAGAGAAGAAGGTCAGTGGGAAGAGTATCAGAGGAGAGGGGGGCGGCAGAGATGAGGGTAGGAGGCGATGAGAGTTGGTAGAATTAGGGCCAGGGGGGATGAGAGTCAGAGATGAGCATGTCAGGGGATGGGTGGCCTGAAGGGTCTGTGGATGGAGAGGAGAGGGTGAGGATAGGGCAAGGATGCGCCTCATGGAGTAGGAAGTGGAAAATGGGGGATGCTTTAATTTGGGTTCCTCTAGAGAAGCTGACTCTGAGTCAGGGATTTGCATCTTATATGGAACACTGGAAAAAAGATGGGGGAGTGGGACAGGGCAGGGAAGGCCTCTAATAAAGAGTACTTAACCAAGCAGCTGCTGTGCACAACAAGAGCCTAATCCCAACGGGCAGAGTCAGATCTAGCGTCAAACACACATCTGAAGGGCAAAGGAGCCCGCATAGTTACACACCAACTCCAATTGGTTATCGGTAGAGGGCTGCCTGCTGTGTGTGGCATAGAGGGCTCTAGTGACAAGAGAAAGGCCTCAGCCTCCCACCCACAGAAAAGGAGGTGCTGATGATGTGTGCAGGTGGAAATGACACAGGCAAGAGGACACAGGCAGGGGCCCGACAGCATCTGCTACAGAGGATAGAGTGGGGGAACAGGCATCCTCAGACCCCTTGAGGAGAGCAAGCATCTTGATCTCTTTAGCCACAAATGGGAGTCTCCTAGAATCCTCATCCTCACTGATGAACAGATTTGGGGGCATAATGGAGGAGAGGTACCAAAGTAGAGAGATGTTCCCCTCTACCTGGGGACGTCCTCCTCTTAACTCCGGATGTCACACTTGCTTCTGTGGCCGGGTCTGTAAGGAAGAGGGTGGCCGTCTACCCCGGGAAGGGCACGCTCTCAGGGTTTCTGCTGCTGGTCCGATCCCAACGTGGGTTAGGATGGGGGACCTTGGTGCTCACCCGCTTCCACCCTGTCCCTTCTTCTCAGGCACCAGGATGTTTACTCCACTGTGCTTGGGGTGGTGCTGACCCTCCTGGTGCTGATGCTGATCATGGTCTATGGGTTTTGGAAGAAGAGACACATGGCAAGTGAGTAGAGCCCACCTCCCAGCCTCCTGAGGGCAGAGCTCTGGGTAACTGCACTAAGGGTTATGACCTCGAGTCCCCACGTGGTATGGCCCTTGGCCTGTGTCCAGTCAAAAGGACTGTGAGGCTTCCACCTGGGGAGGAGGGCGGCCAGGCGGAGACCACCCAGCACAACCCTAAGGGGATGACCTGGAAGGAACCAGAGTCAGAGCCAGAAAGGGGCTGGGGCTGGTGGAGGAGCATCGGGGCACCGTGGGCAGGGCAGGACACTTCCTCAGCTCTCCCTGTTTCTTGCAGGCTACAGCATGTGCAGCGATCCTTCTAGACGTGACCCACCTGGAAGACCAGAGCCCTATGTGGAAGTCTACTTGATCTGAGGCCACTTAAGCATGGGGTGGGGAGCTTCTCCCAGAGTGGCCCCAGGGGGTTAGAGGAGGGGTGAAGACTGGGGCCAGTATCGATCTTATGAAGCTGGAGGACTTGTGCAGTGCTGGACTCACCCAGGACTTCCCAAACCCAGAGGCGGCCATCCTAAGCAGCCCCACAGCCCAGTGTTCTCCTGGGGGGCAGGAACCTGGGGAGAGGCCCAGAGCAAAGGGCATCAGGGAGAAAGTCCCGAGGAAATGTGACCAGTGGTTTCTCCTCGGGGCTGCAGACCCCAGGGCTCTTGGTGGAGGCAGGGGAACCCTGAGAGTACTGTTTACAGAGAACCTCAGCTCCCGTCTGCCTCAGAAACCCTATTGGGCTGAGCTGCCCTCCCCACCAGGGCCACTGTGTCCTCTGCTTCCCTCCGTTCTGCTTCAGCTTCCCCTAAGGTTAGGGAAGAAAGAATCGGGCTCACGAATGCCAGAGGCAGTGATGTCCCATCCTGGAGGAGAGGAAATAGTGACTAAAAGCTGGGGACCCACAGAGGGGTTGGCAGCTTCCCTTGTCGGGCCAGGTGTCCTTTGCTGGGCCTCTGGATGGCCCTGCCCTGACTGGGGCTGCTCCTCCCTCCTGTCCTGGGACCCCGCAGAGCCCACGCTCTCACTGCTGCCTCCTGCTGGCCGCTGCCTCCTTAGAAAGCTGTGACCAGGCAGCTAAGAGCCTCTGGGCTGCAGGGTCAGTCTCTCCCAAGACTGAAGTGCAGAGGCTGGACTTGGGGCTCTCTCCCCCAGCTTCTACACCTGGGCTCCAAGTCTGAGTTCCCACAGGGGACCCAGCGGCCTTCAGCAAGTCCATACCCTGGGGTGGCTGAGACCTTGGCTCTGTATGGAGGCTGCTCACCCCACAGACACTGGTGGGGAGACCATGGCTCAGAGGAAGGGTGGAGCAACCCTACTCCTACCCCTCAGGATAGAGAGAGAAGACACACTTGGGACACAGTGAAGACAGTAACTTGGAACTGACCACGGCCTGGAGGACTGGCCCAGGCAGGGGGACAGGGAAAATGGAGCCCAAGTAGCCTCTGGCCAGGGACCCAATGGCCCGAGGAATCTGCCTCCCACCCACTGACTCAGGGCTCAGACTCAGCCTCTATTGTCCAGAGCACTGGCTTGGCGTCCAGCAATGAAGGCTGGAGAATGCAGCCTGGATTCCCCTACACACACACACACACACACACACACACACACACACACACACACACACACAGGTGTCTACTGACCTGGAGTGACTGGAATAGCACCTGGGGATAAATGTGACAACTGTGCATTGAACCCTGGGTCAGGGACGTTCCAATGGCCAGGAGAGTGACACAGCCAGGACCCTGGTGGACAGCCAGAGGGGCCACTTCAGGATGGATGTGGGGAGAGTGGAAGAGGCAGGGAGTAATCCTGGGGGACAGCAGGGAGGAGGCACTTCTTCCCTATGTCCAGGAGAGGGCAATAGAGGGAAGACTGAGGCTGATGAATTGACGGGTCTGGTCCCAGGACAGACAGACAGACAGACAGACAGACACACGCACACACACCCATCTCTGTCTAGCAAGCAGCCTCCTAAGATGGCTGTTCTCCCTATCATGACGGTGTAGCCACCATCCTGTTGTATACTAGGAGAGAACTTAACCCACCTGGGGGAAAATAGCTCCCCAAGAGCTGGCACCAGTACCACTGATGGCCCTGCTTCCTCTGAGTGAGATGCCCAGGAGGAGGAGCCCTAGGGAAGAAGTCAGGGACAGGGACCAGGATACCATTCTGTCACTGTGTGACCCTCAGCAAGTCACTAACCCTTGGCCTCATTTTTCCTGTCTTGTGAAAGAGGACAATAATTCCTACTTCTCAAGATTGTTTTCAAGATAAAATAACATTAGCATTGTACAATGATGCAAATGCCTCATTACCATTTTTCCTTAAGTTGTTTTCCAGCTCTAATGTTGTTTCCAACATTACATTTAAGACCTTAGGATTCTGTTTCTTGGTTTTATCATATCTCTTCCCAAGTGTCATCACTATATGGATGTTGAGGGCCCCCGATGACAGTCCCTTTGGTAAGGTCCTCTTTTGAGGAGGGGAGGGTACAGGGTGGACTCATCTCAGTGTGAACTTGGCAAGTCACTGTCCCTCTCTGATCTTGTTTCCTCATCTGGAGAAGGAGTGAGAGAGGAGAAAGGAAGAAACCAGTCAGGCAGGCAGTTAGGGTGGGTTCTTGGTAGAATTCTTTTAAACAAAAGAACAGCCTGAAAAATCAAGCTGCAGGCACAGATATGGGAACTTGCACAGGGGGGCTTGCCTAAGACATGCCCACAGCCTCATAGATAAGACAGACTACACAGGTGACTTGCCCAAACATGCCTGCAATGGAAAATTTCGTCCCCTGACATGTGCAGTAAGGGGAACAAAGCAATATGGAGTAAGTAACTCAAGCCAAGGGCCCACATGCGCATTAGAAGGACAGCGGGTAGCTACCAGAAATTCATGCCTTATGCAGATGAGTTGCCCAGTCCTCATAGGTTTCTTATAAAAGCCTTTACATTCAACTGTAAAAATGGCAACCCTCTTTCAGGCCTCCTATCCACAGCAGAGAGCTTTCTTCTCTCACTCATTAAACTTTCACTCCAACCTCATCCTTGGTGTCCACACTCCTTAATTTTCATTGTTGTGAGACAAAGAACTCCAGTGATACCTCAAACAATGAGAGACTGCTACATTGTGGTGCATTGGTGAGACTGTAACAGGAGGGTGGAGAGGAGCTCTGAAGCCTCTTCTCACTTCCTTGGGTATGTGTGTCAGAGGTGTTTAAACCAGAGGGACTCCATCTTGTATAGAGGCTGAGTAAAATAAGGCTGAGACCTACTGGGTTGCCTTCCCAGATGTTAGGCATTCTAAGTCACAGGGTGAGATAGGTTGACACAAGATACAGGTCATAAAGACCTTGCTGATAAAACAGGTTTGCAGTAAAGAAATCAGCTAAAACCCACCAAAACCAAGATGGCAATGAGAGTGACCTCTGGCTGTCCTCACTGCACATTATATGCAAATTATAATGCATTAGCATGCTAAGAGACACTCCCACCAGCGCCATGTCAGCTTACAAATGCCATGGCAACATCAGGAAGTTACCTTATATGGTCTGAAAAGAGGAGGAACCCTCAGCTCCAGGAATTGCCCACCCCTTTCCTGGAAAACTCATGAATAATCCACCCCTTGTTTAGCATATAATCAAGAAGTAACAATAAATATAAGCAGCTAAGCAGCCCATGTTGCTGCTCTGCCTATAGAGTTGCCATTCTTTATTCCTTTACTTTTTAAATAAACTTGCTTTCATTTTACCATATGCATTTACCCTGAATTCTTTCTTGCATGAGATCCAAGAACCCTCTCTTGGGGTCTGGATTGGGATCCCTTTCCAGTAACATGTGCAGAACAGTTGCATGGACACAGCTCAGCATTAATGAGGTGGGGCACACCGGAAAAGAACAAGAACAAGCCCTGGCCTCAATCTGCTCACAGCCTCTGAGGGAAGGGAGACATGGCACTGCTGGGTACACCCCAGACCTTAGCACAGGGTAAGACACCACAGTGCAAGAGATAGGAGGTTCTCAAGTCCTTCCAAGATGGGGAACTGGGAATCCTGCAGGCTCTGGCTAGCCAGGCAGGCTTCAGGGAGGAGGTGGGGCTCTATCTGAGGCGCAAACCACAGGGTGGAGTCAGGAGGTGAGATCTAGGTGCAGAGACTGCACAGGCCATGGCAGCTGGGAGCCATGGGGAGCCTTGACGAGAAGGGCTGTGGAGGGTGGAAGGGGACATGGCCACTCACCAGCTGGTTGCTGAACCCAAGCAGAGGCCTTTAGCTGTGTCCTGAAGTAGAGCACGGTAGCTGTGAGGGTGACCAACTGTCCCTGTATGCCCCTGAGGGGTTCCTGGAACCAAGTGAACCAGCACAATTTGCTCACCCTAGGAGCCTGCTCCCATATGAACTCCCATGGTAAGGACACAGGGGCTGAGGAGCTATAGACCAAGCCCTATATCCCCAGCCCCACTGGACACTTTCCTAAACACATCAGCCTTTCACTTCCTCCCTCCTCTCTCAACTTTCTTCTCGAAGCTCCGGGGACCCAGATCCACAGCAGATCCACGGCAGGAAGGTGCAGGGCAGGTGGGGCATCGGACAGGCTGCTCACTTTAGCAGATGAGACAATAAAGCTTCCTGAGCAACAGGCTGTGGACATAGAACACACACCTGGGAAGGGCTGGCCATCATGGCCAATGGAAGAACAAATAAAGTAAATCCAGCACCTCCTGGAAATACACACGCCTGCATGGAGCCCAGCAAGCAGGCATTAGGTTTACAGTTCTCTTCAATGGCTGCAACATGCTTTCACTCTGGATCAAATTGAGAGAGTGGATGCCGTGCTGCCAGCTCCTCATGTGGGACTGATGGACATTAGGAGTGGTGAGGGCAGGTCTTCTCTGCCAGCTTCTCTGGGGTCTTCCTCAGCTGCAGAGAGCTGCCTTGCCAAGGCCAGACTCCCCTCCCAGGACACCCCACCTCCCCTGACTGACGAGTCCTGAAGGGCCATCCTGTCTTAGGAACTCCTCCCAAGATAGCCTGAGTCTCCTTATGGCCTCTATTGCAGCCTGACTTCTCCTTCTGCCTGTGAAAGGAAAATAAATCTCGGAACCCCAAAATCACTAAGCCAGGAGAAAAATCAAGCTGGGAACTACAGCAGGCAAACTGGCCTCCCATTTTATTCCTAAATAAGATAGCTACAAAGATTAAAAAACTATGTACCTCTCTCACAATTTGCCCACAAGACAATTCTTTGTGGGCCTCGAGATCTTTACCCTAAAACAGTTCTGTTGATTTTCACCCTGGCAATGTAAACTGCTAGCTGGTCTTCACAGGTGCAGGAAAGAAAGTTACCCCTCTGCTTGCCTGGGACAAATGAGTATCTGATTGCTTCTCTGCCCTACTGTTTATGTAAAAATGCAGATTCACTGAGCCAGACTAAATTGTGTGTTCAGTGAAAGACTGATAGAGGACTTAAAAGAATGCAACCTTTTGTCTCTTATCTATCTACGACTTGGAAGCCGCCTTTCCCACTGCCCCGTCCACACAAACCCTGGACCAAATGCACATTGGTCCAGACCGAGTCGATGTACATCTTACATATATTTATTGATGCCTCATGTCTCCCTAACATGTATAAAAACAAGCTGTGCCCCCACCACCTTGGGCACATGTCTTCAGGGCTCCTGAGACTATTATAGGCATGTCCTTAACCTTGGCAAAGTAGACTTTCTGAATTGATTGAGGCCTCTCTCTGATATTTTGGATTCACATGCCCCATCCTGCTTCCTGCTCTTCTCTTCCCCAGATGTTGGTCCCAGAGCGCTTTAAACCTCCAGTGCTAATCTGCAGCTGACTCTGTGCCCAGGAACCCAACCTGCAGCACCACGGTTTATAGTTTTTCTTTTCTTTGTTGTTTATTAACTGTCAATCGCCTGTGACAATTGATTTTCTATAGTTCATCTAAGGACAATTATTTTTAAATGTGTTTGATTAGTGTCATCTTTCATCAAAGGCTCTGGAGTGATTATGGCAGCTCAGAGCTGGGGAAGGAGATGATCTGGGGACTGAGATACCCTTTCCCCTCCTCCTCCCTTCCCCATCTTCCCCTCCCCAGGCTTTACTCTCTCCCACCTTTGCCATAGACACCCCCTGCACCTCCATTCCTGGAAGTGAATCTCCATCTCTTTTCTCCTCTTCCCCTCCTGTTGACATGGAACTCCCCGGTTCCAGGCAGGCCTGGTCATGAAGTCTCTGACCCCTGGGAGCCAATGGGTCTTCAGGTTCTAGTCAGACCTCCAAAAGGCCCCCTAACACTGTCACTCACCTTCAGCCTGTGTGTTAGCTGGGTGAGGAAGAGAAACTTCAGGCTGGGGAGGAAGTGGTAGAATAGAGGGGAGAGAGGAGAAAGAGGTTTTTATTTCGCCATAGTTTCCTCCTGGACTTTCTCAGCTTTTCCCACCCCCAGCGCCAGTGGGAGGGAGGTGGCCTGACAAGTGGGAAGAGGCTGGGGCCAGAGGAAACCAGCAGGAGCTACAGAGTATAGGCTGAGGCCTTTCCAGGCCCGGATGTAGAGCCTGCAGCTGGAGGGGCTCATGTAGGCCAAGGCATCCCCCTTCCTTCCAGGCCTCCTGCTTCCTCAAGGGAGACTTTGACTTCCTCAGCAATTCATCCCCAGGGCCGGATCCTGCCAGCACTGGTTCCCGCTCCCCAGGGTTTCCCCGCTCCCTCACTTTCCTCCCACCATCCCGGCTCAAGAAGAGGACCCATGACCTTGGAGGCCACACACCTGCTGTTGAGAGTTCTGCTGGTGCTCCTGGCCTCAGGTGAGGGGAAGGGGAGCAGGGCCAAGGGAGGGGGAAAGGAACCTTGTTCTTACAGGCTTGTTGTGAAGATTCAAGGAGAATACGGACTTGAAGGGCCCAGTTCAATTCATAGCACATGACCAGGACTGTTTCTTTCACCTCTGTCCCCCTTCCAGCCCTTGTCCGTGAGCAGGAGAGCTATTCCAGGGTACTGTGGGTCTAGGGAAAGGGCACACTGTGTAGTTACCACAACCTGTGGCCTGCTTTGTTTTCTACCTCTGCCTGATGGTTTCCAGGCCCCAGCCACGGGCACTGACAGTGTCTTCCTGCCTCTGTCCTCCCCTCCCTTCTCTCCATCCACCATCACTCCAGATGATGAATGCTGGGCTCTTGCAAACCATACTTTCTTGCATCAGGAGATTAAACCAGAAACCAAGGGGTGCCGATCACCTGAGCTGAGAGATGTTCCTGAACTGCTTGTCCTCCCCCTTTGACATTTGACAACCCAGACACCTTCCCTAAAAGCCTGCTATGGTATAAAACAGTCTACCTCTGTGTTCTTCCTTTGACTTAAAATGGGACCTATTAAAATGTATTTTTTATCTGGGAGAGCTATTTGTCAATGACATCAGTATACTCTGAGAGCTCACTGCATTTCCTAGAGAAGAGTTGAGCTTAAGGACCTGAGACAGAACTGTTAAGCAAAGGGTGCCAGGAGAGCTGGGTGGAGACCCTGCAATAGGGGCCCAGATAGAAAGCCAAGGGATAACAATTGCAAAAGGGAAAGAGCAAGGACTTGAGATAGCACCAACATTCCAGTTTTGCACAGAAAGAAACCGACCCTGAGGTGGAATGGCTTACCCTAGACAACATAGCTTGTGGGGAAGAGCCCCTGATCACATGGCTGCCTACTGGTCAGCTGAGCCGAAGGGGACCTCAGAGGACAGGCTGGAAGCTGGGGAGGGCCTGTGGTGACAACAGGCATGGCAGGAGGGATGATTTTCAGGGCAGGAGATTGGTCTGGGCTCTGACTTTCCTCATCAGGCGGGTCCTTATTCCAAAGCCCCTGAGTCAAGTCCATCATCCTGGGTGTGGCAGTGACCGTTGTGCTGCTGCTGCTGCTGCTTGCCCTCCTCATCAACCGGTACCTCCAGAAAGCCCGAGGAAGAGCTAGGAAAGTGAGTCCTGGTCACTGGCCCTGAGCAGACAGCCAAGTGCTTAGCCATTTCTAGGGCAGCTTGAGAGCCGTGAGGACAAGGATTCTTTTTTTATTTTTTATTATTATACTTTAAGTTCTAGGGTACATGTGCACAACGTGCAGGTTTGTTACATATGTATACATGTGCCATGTTGGTGTGCTGCACCCATTAACTCGTCATTTACATTAGGTATATCTCCTAATGCTATCCCTCCCCCTTCTCCCTATCCCACGACAGGCCCCAGTGTGTGATGTTCCCCACCCTGTGTCCAAGTGTTCTCATTGTTCAATTCCGACCTATGAGTGAGAACATGCGGTGTTTGGTTTTCTGTCCTTGTGATAGTTTGCTCAGAATGATGGTTTCCAGCTTCATCCATGTCCCTACAAGGACATGAACTCATCGAGGTCAAGGATTCTTATGCTCATTTTACCAACTAGGAAACTGAGGCCTGAGAAGTAAAGTGGCCAAGATCCCCTGGGAGCCCCAAATGGCTTCCCTTCCTTCTGCCAGAGCAACAGCCTGGGCAGCCCTGAGGGTGGTGGACTCATCATCTTCTAAGGCTCCAGGTCAGCTCACCCAAAGCCAATTCAACTCAGTGCCAATTTGTCTATAAGTAGGTGTGCTAGTATCCATTTTGGATCATGTATTTTTGCCATCTTTTAGGTTAAGACTTCTAAAACAAATCTATGTAAAGATGTTTCTGGTTCATGGTATTGTTTTTTAACTGTTTTTATCATTTAAAAATGTTGTCTTCCTAAAAGTACTTCCGGGACTTTTTAATCTTCAAAGTTTTAAGTTTTCAGTATTAATCACATATGAAATCTGTAGCATCTTGTGTAAGATTTATCAGATTAGTCCCCTTAATGAATGTTACCTCCTTTCTTGCTGTTTTATGTTGGCTGGTTTGTTTGACACATAGGTACTGTGTGCTCAATAACCCTATACTGAAGATATTTCTGTTGACAGCAAGACTGAAATGTGGGAGTGGGCCAGAGGTATATTGGACTTCATTGGTTTTAATTATTCAAGCTATGAAAATCCAAAGAAAGCAGTGGGTTGTAAAATTTTATATGCATATTTTTAATCAGTGTAAAATCAATTTAATAGGTCACAACAGGATTTTTATAAAAACATAATAGAAGAGCATAATGTCATAATGCTTTACCCTTTTTTTGTTAAACTTTTATTTTAGGAGTGTGTGTGAATATGTGTCTGGGTGTGAGAGTGTATGAGTGTGTTTGTGTAAGTGGTAGGTAAATTGTGAATCACACTGGAGTTCCTGGTTCAAAAAATTGGAAACACAGTACTACATATAAATTCATCAGCAAATAGATTATACTTAGGTCTAATTTTAAATTTGGAATTTTCAGCGACCTGGAATTGATAATTAAGTTTATGGATTTTATGCACATTAATCATAGACAGCCAGTTTGTTTTGCTCCTTCGTATCCCTGGACACCACTCTTTCTGGGCACGGGGGACCTCCCCAGGCAGAATGTGGCCACTGATCCAGCCCTGGCCTCTTTCCCATCAGTGTCCCTTCTGCCCAGCCAGGACCCCAATATCTCCCTCATGTTTCCATCGGAGTTGGGTTGGGAGAGATTCCTTGCTTAACCTTGACTGTCTTCTTTGCAGGTGAGGGTGAATCCTACCATGTTTATGATGACGTCCAAAAGGAGAAGACCACAGTAAGAATGACCCTTCCCTGGGACAGCAGTACCACAGCTTTCCTGTGCAACTTTATTCTTGTCTTTTTTAATTTCCTGGTTTATACTTACTCTTAGTTCCTATTTACTCTAAACCTTGCCTCGCACTGGTGACTACTCATTCCCCTGCTGCCTCATGCATGGCTTAGCTACGTGTTTCCTTTCTCTCTGTTTCCCAATTCAAATCTCCTAGAGAAAAAGAGAAGTTGGCTAACCCAGCTTTGCCCTTCACCCCTGTGGAAGGCAGCTTTTCATGTCTCATAGGTCATGAACCAGCTTGTGGATTGGCTGCCATTGGTCCAGTCAGCTGTGGGGAAGGGTGTCACATGGCAGACAACATGGCTCCCCTAGGATGCTCTCCTAGCAGGTGCGAGAGACTGGGCAGTTTCCCTTGGGTAAGTCTGTCTTGTCTAAAGATCTGAGACTCTTGGAATCACAGAATTGCAGAATTCAAACGATCTAAAGTCATCTTGATCAACCCTCTGTGTAACATTGGAATCAACTCTACAAATAACATCCCTACCAAGTGCTCTCTTAGCTCGGTGCTACTCAAACTTGAGTGTGCATAAAACCACTTGAAGAGCTTGTTAAAACAGTTTCCTGGGCCTCACCTAAGACATTTTGCCTTAATACATCTGGCATGGAGCCTGAGGATGCATTTTTAACAAGCTCTGAGGTGATCTGGTGCTACTGGCCTGGGAACTGAAGGCAGAATTCACTGGACAGTGAGCACTTATCAAGTACTCACATTGATATAGAGCTGCTTTACCAGTGATGAATGCCCTCCATGTGGCAAAGACAGCTACCAACCAGCAGGGGTCACCTCCTCCTTAAAGGGATATGAGGAAGGAGGAGCAAAGAAAAGTCAAGTACTTATCAACTAGAGGGCAGAAGGTGTGAGTCTGAGGGCTGTGATAAGATCATGGAGGAGATTTCTGGACACTTGCCCCCCTTTTCGCCAGGATCTACTAGGACAGAGTCCAGGTAGATAGGGTCTGGGGACCCAGTGCCTTTGAGTAACCCAATTCTCGCCTCCCTCTGTGGCCATCACTTCCTTTCTGACCAAGGGCTATGAAATCCTGACAGACTGTGCATGCATTTTATTGGTGCCTATGTCCTTGAGAGACCCCTCCCTTAACTGTCCTCTCAGGACCTCTAAGCCGGGCTGAGTTCTGCCCTCCCCCTAACCCCCAAGCCAGATCCCTCCTCTTCCCTGTCCTCCTGATTGAAAATCCCCTCCCACTCATGAGATTCTTACGACCCTGCCAGAAGGAATGCCAGGATGTGGGTAGTGCCTACTGCTCAGGAGTCTCCCTGGCCCTAGCCCTCGCCCTGTCTTTGCCAGGCAGGGTGTGGCGAGGACCTTCCTTCCCTATGGCCATCCACACAGCTCCATCAGAACTGATTTGGGCACCCCTGCCTTGCACAGAATCATTATCCAGTCTGCTAGCTGCATCTCAAACAGAGTGGGCTGGGGGCTGCCTCCTGCTTGGCCCACATATTTTCCAAAGGGCCCTTCTGGAGACAGGGGTCCCTCTTTTATTGTGTGTCCCCAAGAAGTGACTTTGAACTCTGGGAACTTCAGGCCAAGTGACCAGAAGTGGTATCCTGCTACATCATGGGGAAGATTGCTTGGAGTTGCAGATTCCCAATGGTGACCTTAAAGGTCCCTGATTCTAGCTTCCAGTGGGACGCCAAAACCCTCTCTACAAACTTCAGTAAGGGGTCATGAAGTCTCTGCCTCCATCTGTCAAAGGGCAGGAAGCTCACCAACTCCTCCTTAGGCAGCTGGCTTGTGAAAGCTTTTGTCAAATAGGACTTGGCTTGTCCTCAGTCACAGTGAGACATCAGCCTTGTCCACAGGACAAGACTGAAGTCAGGCTACATCATGGCCAGAAAGAGAGGAGGATGGAGAGAAGAAGGGTGGGAGGTTTGAGGCCTGGAGGGCCAGGCTGTGAGGATGAGGTCTTCCTCTGGGAGAGAGGTAGGTAAGCTCCTATTACTTATGACTGTGACATCTGTGCTGCCATCATCCACCTTCTAGGGTCCCAGTGTCAAGGATGTGGTTCTGTCCTCAGCCTTTGGCTCCATGGGGACACAAACCTGTAGGGCCAGACACTCAGGCTAAGGGAGATGGGGAACAAGGAGGGAATGGGGTGTTCTGGGTGTCACCCTGGCTCCTGAGGTTCTAATCCTGCCCTGCCTGGCTTAGTCTCCTCCTGCAAGCTGGATCTGACTGCTGAAGGCTAGGCAATTGCTGCACCATGCTTTTCCACCTGAGCTAGCCCTGTTTTGAGAAGGTCACTGGTGTTGAACTGTGGCCTCATTTGACCTCTGGTCCTTCACAGTTATAGGCTCTTGACAGTGCCTCCATGTTTGTTGTATATTTTAGACTGCATACCACTGGGAGAGCCCATCTCCAACAAATGATCCCTGACTTGGATTTCCTGTTTGCATTGGTCTGGCTGCAGCACCAGGAGCCACCCTCATGAACTGTCAAAACCCGGGGGATTTACCTAGACCTAGAGCTCCAACGTTACTTCTTATTTTTTGAAACAGAGTCATTCTGTCACCCAGGCTGGAGTGCAGTGGCATGATCTTGGCTCCCTGTAACCTCCGCCTCCCAGGTTCAAGCCATTCTCCTGCCTCAGCCTCCTGAGTAGCTGGTACTACAAGTGCATGCCAATCCTGGCTAATTTTTGTATTTTTAGTAGAGATGGGGTTTCACCATGTTGGCCAGGCTGGTCTCGAACTCCTGGCTTCATGTGATCCTCCCGCCTCAGCCTCCCAAAGTGCTGGGATTACAGGGGTGAGCCACCACCCCGGCCAGCTCTAACAGTTTTGACTGATCTGTATAAATTACAGAAGCATTTAGGGGTGGCTACTGACTGTCAGGCACTGTGCTCAGGGTTGAGGATACAGAGATTAATTCTAGTAAGCCGACATTTATGGAGTGCCTATTATGTGCCAGATTCCTTTTCATGGATTAATGGCTCGAACATCCCTGTAAGGTATTTTACATATTTAGATATTGTGGCATAGAGAGGTTAAGTAATTTCCTGAATTCACACAGCTAGTAAATGATGAATTCTAGACTCCGAAGTTTTAACCACTATGCTTCTGGGTCCCTGTTCCCTTAAAGATTGTGTGTGTGTGTGTGTGTGTGTGTGTGTGTGTGTGTGTGTGTTTGGGGAGATGCATGGAAAAACAATGACGATATAAAGCAGTCACGGCTACAGCTAGAGGAATGCTGAAGGTGCCAGAGGAGGATGGAGAGGATGGGGGAAGCATGACCTTTCCTGACACAAGCCTCCAGGAGGCAAGAGGGGAGAGCAGGGGTGCAGCTGACTCAGCTGGGGAGTTCAAGGGGCAAGATTCCTAATTAACCAGTGGCCCCAGACAGGAGGATGTGGGTTCCTCCTCCCCACCCTGCCCCAGGGAAAGGGCTACCCCTGCTACCACCAAAGGCCTGAAGGCACCTTTCCAAAGCTATGACCTCGGGAATGTACACCTTTTCCTTATCTCAGTACCGGGGCATCCATGGCAACCTCAGGCCCCACAGGAGGGGTATGTGAGGAGGACCAGGACAGGTTGGAGAGGGAGAGCTGGCCCTTGATCTCTGGAGTCCCAGGAGGCTTCAGGCCCACTGTGCATGTCTGAGTGTGTAAGCAGCCTTCTCCCTGCGGGTCGTTCTTCAGGCCACACAGTGGGCCCTCCCTTCACTTCGTCTCCCTATGCTCTTGATGCATATGACACAATATGCAAAAATTTTATTCATCAACCTGCATATTTGATCTTTGGGTGGTTGTTTCAAACTACTGTTTTGAGATAGCTCATTATGCAGCAACAAACAATCAAAACAAATAGCCAAGACAAACGTGAAGAACAAGGTTATGGAGGAAGGAGATGGCCTTACCCTATCAGAAACCAAGACTTACTACGAAGTCATAGTAATTATCATGCAATCCTGGAATGGAAAACTGGCAAAGGCAACAGAATCAAGAAGCAAGGAACAGATCTATGTATATATGGCAACTTGATATTTGACAGAGCAGGCATTATGAATCAGGTGGAAAGAAGAGAATATTTAATGCTGCTGATACAACAATCTAGCCATGTGGGGGAAAACATAAAATTAGATTCCTACCTTATGTCTTATACAAAAATAAATTCCAGGTGGGTTATCAACCGAAATGTGAGTAGCCCAACAATAAAATGTTTAGACAAAAATACGAGTTGTTTATGACTTCAGGGGCCAGAATGATTTCTTAAGCAAGATCAGGAGTGATGGCGCACACCGGTAATCCCAAGACTTTGGGAAGCTGAAGCCGGTGGATCACTTTAGCCCAGGAGTTTGAGACCAGCCTAGACAATGTGGCGAAACCTCATCTCTACTAAAAATACAAAAATTAGCTGGGCGTGGTGGTGTGTGCCTGTAATTCCAGCTACTTGTGAGGCTGAAGAATGAGAATCACTTGAACCTGGGAGGCGGAGGTTGCAATGAGCCAAGATCATGCCACTGCGCTCCAGCCTGGGTGAAAAAGCACAAACCATAAAGGGTAAAATAATATGACATATTTGGCTATATTAAAATTGAAAACTTTGGTCCAAAGAAGATACGAGAAACAAAGTGAAAGGATGGGCCACCGACAGGGAGAGGCATTTGCAATGCATAGAACTGATTAAAGATTAGTGGCCAAAATTTATGAAGAACTCATTCAAATCATAAAAAGGACAAACCACTTTCAATTGACCTATAGGGAGAAACAAAACACAGAAAATTTAAAAACCAAAGGCACATAGATAATGTTTAACTTCACTAGAAATCAGAAGAATTCAAATCTCAGCTAGATGCAATTATATACGGATTGGTAGGGGGCTTCAAATATGCCTGTAGTTATTTATTTAATATATATTATAACATATATTTACACACACACACACACACACACACACACACACACACACACACACACACACATATAGTCAGAGAGAGAAATGACCTCACATTTTCTAATTCTAAGGAGCCTATGATAATAATCATAGAAAAAACATATATAGTTCCATGGAGGCATTTAGGTAGCCCAGTGGCATTTGTTCTGTAAAATGCATATAAAATCACTTGGGGTATGTGTTGATTGATATCAGGTTTCTATTACATCAGTGGTTGATGCATCATGGAGGCAATAACACATGGGAACGGGGAAAAATTTAAACATGGCACTATATACAAATTTTAGTGTTAAGTAAGTTTACTATAAAATTCTACCTAATACAATGAAAGAGATAACATAAGCTTTTCATCTCCTAGATTTGAAGCAATTTTGTTTTTTTCCCTTCATTTTCAAATACAGCAAAATATTAAGGATTGACAAAACTGAGTGATAGGTACAAGTGTTAGTTATATTAGTCTCTACACTTCCCCATGTGCTTAAAATATTTCTTAATTAGAAAAATAAAAACAGCTATTGCAGAAGTCTACACAAGAGCCATAGCCCAGGGTGCTGTAACTTCAGGAAGAGAGAGTGGCATTGAAGAGAGGACTTAAGGTGCCACCACCTGGCTTGAGAAGAGAGACGGCCATGAGGATAGCAGAAGCATGGGGATGGATGTGGGGGAAAGAGGAGTGATGGTCTTCTGTCTGGTGTAGCTGGTGAGAAAGAGGGAAGAATTGAAAACACACAGGGATGTACTGCCAGTTTGACTAGGAGAAGCCTGGTGACGAGTGAGTGACAGTGAAAGATAAGTTAGGAGAATCAGTTTGGGGAGGAAGAAAATGAACTTAGGTTTGCATCTTCATGCAACTGCAAGACAGTTAACCTTAAGAAGCTGCTGATGAGCATCTGGAGCTCAAAAGAGAGATCAGGACTAGGTCACTTGCTGACCCAGAGGAAAGTGGCCAGAAGGGCTCTGATTTTTAGGGGGATAGTTTTGTTCAGGTGATGAGAGAAAGAAGAGGATTCCAGGAAGGAGTCAGAGAAGCTACCAGAGAGGCAAAGGACATACCAGTATTCTACAATGTACTAGTCAGGGTTAGCTAGCTGCTGTAATAAAAAATGTTAACAAGTTTATTTCTCACTCCCATCACATGGAGGTTGGTGAGGAAGCTCTGCTCTGCTCCACGCATCACTCAGGAACCCAAGTTTCTTCCAGCTAGTGGCTTTCTTGTCCTTTAGAATCTCAGAGCCCTCCACTGCATCCTCTATATCTGGGCAGCAAATGAGAGAAGAGAGAGAGAACATTCAAGATTGCGCAGGAGGCTTTATGGGACAGCCCTGGAAGTAGCAAACTTGAAATTTCATTTCTTTCAGAACCCCATCATGTGGCCACCTCTAACTGCAAGAGAGGTTGGAAGACAGTCTAGCTGTGTTCTCAGGAGGAAATAGTTGGGTGAACAACTACTTGGTCTCTTCCAATAGTCAAAATGTTGAGAAATGAAAGTTCTAAATCCTCTGGGAAGCTTCCCTATGCTACAGAAATTTGACCTGTCTTCTCTTTCCTAACGGCTACTTCTCCTGCCTGAGCTTCTTTCCTCTGAGAATCCTTGCTGGATTTCTCAAAATAAGCCCTGTTCCTCTCCTCTTGCAACTATCATATGTACAACTTACTTACAAGCTGGACTTTGCAGTGGTCTTGTCTTTCATGGAGTTTCATTCTAGGAAACTCAGTACACACACACACACACACACACACACACACACACGCGCGCGCGCACGTGCACGCATCATCAGAGTAATCTACAACTTTATTCTGTCCTCCAAGGAAACACATGAGTTTATATTCTCAAAGCCCATATTTATCTTGCTGTCAATACCTGGCAGCTACCTTCTCACTCACATCTCCCAACCAAATCTCTCCTCGAGCCAGTTTTTCCTGGCTCTTTAATCCTTTGCCCGCCCACTGATAGGTCATTAGTGTCTCCACTGAAGAAGACATGTTTCCTCAGCCAGAACCAGAATTCGATAAGTTGGGGCTGAGTTAGGTGAAAGAGTGGATTCTCCATGTCTCTTTGATCCCTGATATTTTAGGTCTTGTGTTTTAGGAGTTGTGATATTTGAGGCTGTGGTGATGGTTTGGAGATCCAAGGCATGAGATTGACTAAAGGTGGGTTTGTTACACAACAGTAGCCTTGTAACACAAAAGCAGTGAATCAAGAGCGAAGGCAAGTAAGCTCACTGTATCTGTTGAAGGATTGAGACACGCTTCTCAGTGTTTCACAAAAGATTGATTTTCCAAGAGATATTAATAAGTGTTATGTGAACTTACTAGGACCATGCTACTAATATATTTTCTCCAAATATTTTTAATGTAAGGAAAAATAAGCCATGTTTATTACAATTTGCAAGAACCAACTTTTAGAAACTCTTTTAATATCTACTAATAAGAGGATAATTAAATAAATTGCTATATCCACACCAAGGAATCCCACGTAGACATTATAAAGAATGAAGTAAGCCTATATTTGTTGATATGGAAAGATGTCCCCGATATATTAAATGGGAAAAATGAGAGCCCTAAAATAAGCTTGTGTGTGTGTGTGTGTGAGTGTGTGTGTGCACGCACATGTATGTACAAACACAGAAAAAAGTCTAGATGACTGAGCACCAAAATATTAGTAGTAGTGATTCTCTCTGGGGAATGGGATTAGAAGACTGGAAGAAAATTCCACTCTTAATAAAATTGTTAACAAGTCTGGCTCTGGAGCCGGACTACCTAGGTTTAAACCTAAGTTCCACCTTTTACTAGTTGGGTGATCCTGGACAAGTTATTTAACATCTCTGAGTGTCAGTTATCTGGAAAAATAATATTACCTGCCTCATAGGTAATGATGTAATACATTACTCATTAATGTGTTAATACAATATGCATTACAATATTGATTAACATACTATATTAATATATTAACATCATATAATACATTGATTTATAATGATGCTGTAAATACTTTATGTAAAATGTTTAGAAGAATGCCTATCACATGGTAAGCACTCAATAAATGTTAGTGTTTTCAGTGGGGAAGTTATGGACAACTTTTACCTTTTCAGAGTGAATTTTTATGTATTTTTCACAGAAAAAGTCATTAAATATGGTTTATAAAAGATTTTGAAAATGCTTAACATATTTTATATAGTTAATAGTGTTAAATTAAGTTTAGCCTAAAGTTGCCTCCTTGCATATTTTAAGTCTGGCCTAAAAGTTTCAGTACATAGTGGACTGTAACGTAACTGGATGTGTAAACAGGCTGTAACCTGCTCTTGTGCCAATCACCAAGTTTCCTTCAAACAAAGGTGGCCAATTATGTTCAAATAAAGCAAATGCCAAGCTGTAAGAAACCCAGCGGCTTCTGTATTTCACTTCTGTTTTCCGTATGTCATTTTCATTTTTCTACCCATAAATCTTCTTCAGCCATGTGATAGGATTGGAGCCTCTCTGACCTATTCTGATTTTGGGGGATACCTGATTTGTGAGTCATTTTTTTGCTAAATAAAACTCTGTTAAATTTAATTTGTCTAAGGTTTTTCTTTTAACAATAGATATAATCCCCTTTAAAGCTGTGTCCCTCCTAAGTATGGCAGGTAACCCTGGGAGAAATTGCCCGTTACTAGAAGGTACGTTGTTTTGACTGCATAAGAAGTACTTACCTCCCAGCACTTTGGGAGGCTGAGATGGGTGGATCACGAGGTCAGGAGTTCGAGACCAGCCTGGCCAATGTGGTGAAACCCAATCTCTACTAAAAATACAAAAATTAGTTGGGCATGGTGGTGGGCACCTGTAATCCCAGCTGCTTGGGAGGCTGAGGCAGGAGAATTGTTTGAACCCGGGAGGCGGAGGATGCTGAGATCGTGCCATTGCACTCCAGTCTGGGCAACAGGGCGAGACCTGGGTGACAGCGTAAGACTCCATCTCAAAAAAAAAAAAAAAAAAAAATGGAAGTACTTACCAAGTAACTATTGATATCATTGATGTATGTCGTCTCCTTAGTAAGTGCTATTATGCCTTGAGTCATAATTTTAACACATAGGCCTTTTAAAATTAGTTAATATTTCTAAGCTGATATTTTAAAAATTCTGCTTAAAAGTATTGGAGAATCAAATTTTGTAGTAACTGATTTGTCTTAAGGACTATTTTTGCTTTCTACTCTAATCCAGGCATAGGTTATAACTCCAGAGCTCCTGTTGATGTTGTGAAATTTAGAACAGTTTTAAAAGAGTTTCATGGTTAAATAATATTAGGATGCACTTTGGTTTCAGGATGTATTTTCTTGTTTGATCCCGAGCTGCCCAGTGTGCTGTGGGTGTAAAGGGAAGAACTTGTGACCTAGCTTAGATGAGGACATTCCAGGGAAACAGTGCCCCACCATCTATGGGGTCCACCAGTGCTGTTCCATTAGTGGGAATCGAACCCTCTGATACAGGAGGTAGAAAAAAGCTATTTAGCTTTTTTTTGTGTGTCTGTTGGCTGCATAAATGTCGTCTTTTGAGAAGTGTCTGTTCATATCCTTTGCCCACTTTTTGTTGGGGTTGACTGATTTTTTTCTTGTAAATTTGTTTAAGTTCTTTGTAGATTCTGGATATTAGCCCTTTGTCAGATGGGTAGATTGTAAACATTTTCTCCCATTCTGTAGGTTGCCTGTTCACTCTGATGGTAGTTTCTTTTGCTGTGCAGAAGCTCTTTAGTTTAATTAGATCCCATTTGTCAATTTTGGCTTTTCAGTGATGTGCAAATCAAAACCACAATGAGATACCATCTCACACCAGTTAGAATGGCGATCATTAAAAAGTCAGGAAACATGCCGGGTGTGGTGGCTCACGCCTGTAATCCCAGCACTTTGGGAGGCCAAGACGGGTGGATCACGAAGTCAGGAGATCGAGACCATCCTGGCTAACATGGTGAAACCCCGTCTCTACTAAAAACACACACACACACACACACAAATTAGCCGGGCATGGCGGCGGGTGCCTGTAGTCCCAGCTACTCGGGAGGCTGAGGCAGGAGAATGCTGTGAACCCAGGAGGCGGAGCTTGCAGTGAGTGGAGATCACACCACTGCACTCCAGCCTGGGTGACAGAGCGAGACTCTGTCTTAAAAAAAAAAAAAAAAAAAGGCAGGAAACAACAGGTGCTGGAGAGGATGTGGAGAAATAGGAACACTTTTACACTGTTGGTGGGACTGTAAACTAATTCAACCATAGTGGAAGATAGTGTGGCAATTCCTCAAGGATCTAGAACTAGAAATACCATTTTACCCAGCCATCCCATTACTGGGTATATACCCAAAGGATTATAAATCATGCTGCTATAAAGACACATGCATACGTATGTTTATTGCGGCGCTATTCACAATAGCAAAGACTAGGAACCAACCCAAATGTCCATCAATGATAGACTGGATTAAGAAAATGTGGCACATATACACCATGGAATACTATGCAACCATAAAAAAGGATGAGTTCATGTCCTTTGTAGGGACATGGATGAAGCTGGAAACCATCATTCTGAGCAAACTATCACAAGGATAGAAAACCAAACACCACATGTTCTCACTCATAGGTGGGAATTGAACAATGAGAACACTTGGACACAGGGTGGGGAACATCACACACTGGGGCCTGTCGTGGGTTGGGGGGAGGGGGGAGGGATAGCATTAGGTGATATACCTAATGTAAATGACGAGTTAATGGGTGCAGCACACCAACATGGTACATGTATACATATGTAACAAACCTGCATGTTGTGCACACAAACTCTAGAACTGAAAGTATAATAATAAAAAAAAAAATAAAAGAAAAAGAGAAAAGCTATTTAGGCAGTTAGTGAGGGCAAGGAGTCCTTGGCTGAACTTCACTTCTAACAAAAAGCAACCCAAGAAATCACTTCTTTTCTAACAAAGAGCAGCCTGGAAGATTGGGCTGCAAACATAGATAAGGAAGCTGGAAGCTTCCACAAGGGGGATGGCTGCAGCTGCACAGATAAAAAGGGCTACCTGGGGCCAGGCATGGTCACCATGGGGGCTCTACCTCACCTTTTTTTAAGCACATGCAAAGTAAGAAAGAAATAAACAACTTGGAGTAGCCAGGCTATGGACCCACCTGCATAATAAAGGATTGGGGTGGGGGCTGGCAGAGATTCGTGCCCTATGCAGACGGCACACCTAGTCCTAACTGGTTTTCCATGCTTTATGTAGATCAGATACTGCCTCCCCACTAGCTCATCTGTTAAAAACCCCTGAATTTCACTGTGGGCCAGCAACCCTTTTGCTGGGACCCCTCTCTGTACCAGAGGGCTGTTCTCTTTTTTTTTCTCCTATTAAATTTCTGCTCTAAACCTCACCTTTGGTGTCCCTGTGTCCTTGATTTCCTTGGCTATGAGACCAGGAACTCTGGGTGTCACCCCAGACAACAAGGTCACTTCACCTCCCTGGCAAAACTGTTTTCTTTCTCTTCAGAGAGGCAGCAATTCTCTAACAATCTTCTTTCCTTTTGAAGGTGTTAAAAGCTTCCAGCCATGGCAGGACCTGTCTTCATTGGCAGATCTCTGTGGTCAAAGTGTTGGTGCCCATTTTTGCCCTGATGGCCATCCTGACTTCTCAGCTCACACTAAGACCAGAAACCCAAATATGCCTTTCTGGCTGAGATGGTCTGACCCATATATGTCCCAAATTCCCTCTGTTAACTCATTTGAGGGTCTCCTTTCACTTTCCCAACCCAAGGTATTGATCTAGAATTCAGCCACTACAGATTTACAATATCAGCAGCACTTCCATATCCAGCAACAAAGAGGCAGCACCTTCCTGGCACCAGCATGGTGCCTGGCACATAGTAGGTGCTTGATGGAATAAATGAATGTGTCCCTTGGGAGAGCTACTCCGGGCTCTCCCACTTAATCCAATAAGAGTGAAAAGAATAAGGTAGCTGTAGACCAAGTTTGTAAACAGACGCATGCACAACGGGTTTAACTGCTGATAATTTAAATGAGGCTCTTTTAAAAATGGGTAAGGATAAGGGAACCAGCAGGGGATGGTGATGCATCCAAATACAGAAAGCTGTTAACACCCTTCTGGGCTTGAAAGAACAGGGAGGGAGAATTCTCTTACTGGAGCCAAGTGAGGGCTGGAGCCATGGAGGAGCCATCAGTAGGAGCTATGGCCATAGAGGAAATCAGCCATTGTCTGAACCACATCAAAGCATGGATGAGGTAGGGAGAAACAAACACCACAACTTATTTCTCTTCCCACGTTCCAAGCTCCTTTTGATGTCCCTTTGGCCAGGCCCAGCAGTAAGCCTGGGCATAGGGTCCAGAGGGATCAGTCTCCCAGGGATGGAGCAAGACGGAGCAGGGCAGAGCATGGGTCAGGATGGGAGCAAGCATAAAGAACCAGCACAGTGGTCACCCATGTCAAACGCAGAAGAAAAGCTTAAGAGGTGCCAGAGCTGAGAGGAGGCCATTCACGACTTTCTAGGGAGCAAGTACACAGGAGCAATTGAAGACCATGAATAAAAAGTTGTCTGGGCTGGGCATGGTGGCTCATACCTGTAATCTTAGCCCTTTGCGAGGCTGAGATGGGCAGATTGCTTGATCCCAGGAGTTAGAGACCAGCCTGAACAACATGGCAAAACTCCATCTCTACAAAAAATACAAAAATTAGTCAGGCGTGGTGACACATACCTGTAGTCTCAGCTATTCAGCAGGCTGAGAAGTGGGAGAATCACTTGAACCCACGAGGTCAAGGCTGCAGTGAGCAGTGATAGCTCACTCCAAAAGACAGATTCCAAGAGCTTCCAGCTTGCTGAGTAGGTGGAGGTGCCTTGAGGATGGTGCACCCAGAAAGGACATGGAAGACTACTTGGATTAGCCCAAAGGACTCAGGAACTAACCATTGGTCACAGATAGAATAATCTGGCCAGGCATGATGGTTCATGTCTGAAATCCCAGCACTTTGGGAGGCCAAGGTGGGAAGATTGCTTGAGGCCAGGAGTTTGAGACCAGCCTGGGCAATATAGTGAAATCCCATCTCTGCAAAAAAATTTAGAAGTTAGCTGAGCGTGATGGCACACACCTATAGTCCTCGTTAGTCAAGAAGCTGAGGCAGAAGAATTGCTTGAGCTCAGGAGGTTGAGGCTGCAGTGAGCCATAATCACGCCACTGCACTCCAGCCTGGGTGACAGAGTGAGTGAGACCTTGTCTCTTAAAAAAAATAGAATAATCTGAAAGTCAATAACAATACTAACTATAATAGATTGTTATATATCAAATATGTCTAAATCATTCATTTATAATTATACTAAAAATTAAAATCGAATTAGTTATAATTGAAGAGTACTAATGAACTAATGCATAATTTTAAAAACATGTTAATTAAAGAAAGAATAAAGCATTCCTCTTGCCCTTCTTGTACAGGCCAAATGATGGGTGAGAGTAAGTATACTTTCCTTATAGAAGTATGCCGAATAACACATAAAAAAGGAATGATCAACTTTGCAACCTCAAATGAATTAGTGGATCTGGGTGTTGAGCCAGAACAGCTGCTAGCATGACAGAAAGAGCACTCCTCCACGTCAGGTGCCTCCTGGTGGAAGAATATACTGCCACTTATGAAGTATTTGGCAAAAGAAAAAAATCTGAAAACCCTCTATAGCTAAGTATCAATTTATAGAAAATGCAGAGCACAGAGGAGAAAGCTAAGCAATACTGTGGGGATGAATCAGCAAACTTCACATCACAGGAAATTCTACAGGACAAACAATCTGGTTTCTTCAACAAATAAATTGCAAGGGAAGATAAAAATGAAGGGGGAAACTACAGATTAAAACAGACCTAAAAATTTGGGTGTGGTGGCTCACGCCTGTAATCCCAGCAGTTTGGGAGGCCGAGGCAGGCGGATTTCCTGAGCTCAGAAGTTCGAGACCAGCCTGGGCAACATGGTGAAACCCTGTCTTCTACTAAAATACAAAAAATTAGCAGGACACAGTGGCGCACACCTGTAATCCCAGCTACTCGGGAGGCTGAGGCAGGAGAATTGCTTGAACCCAGGAGGCGGAGGGTGCAGTGAGCCGAGATCACACCACTGCACTCCAGCCTGGGAGACAGAGCAAGACTCTGTCTAACAAAGAAAAAAACAAAAAACAAAAACAAATAAAATAAAACTGACCTAAAAGACATATTGACCAACTGCAACGTGCAGACTTGTTTGGATCTAATTTATTTTTAAGCCTGGAAAATATATATATGACATTACTAAAACAGTTGGAAATTCCTTAGGTTTTATTTTCAGTTTTAAAAAAGAGTCTCTTAGCTGAAATCATTACAGATGAAATAATATAATGTATGAGATTTGCTTCAAAATTATACGTGAGACAGGGGAGTGGACCAAGGAAAATTGGCCACGAGTTTATAACTGGTTGAGGATGGCTTATTGGTAGATGGAGTTTATTATACTTCTACTTTTGTGTATATTTTAAATTCTCCATAGTGAAAAGGTGGAAACTTTTTCTTTTTCTTTTTTTTTAAAGAAGAAATGTGTGGACAGGAAGGAGTGGAGAAATCAAAGACCCTGCAAGAGAGGATTAGGAGAGAAAGCAAGTTGCCAGGGACCATCCAGGGTAGAGAGAACAGTCACCCGGGAAGAGGAAGTGGACATCTGGGATGGAGGGAGGCAGGAGGATGGAAGGAAGATTTCAGGGAGAAATAGATTAAGGAGGAGGGAAATTAATACCAGTTACCTTTATTTTATTTTATTTTATTTTATTTTTTGCAATTAACAATATGCCATAGCTTTACATACCCAGATAGTGAAGCTAGGCTCAGAGAATTAAGAAACTTGCTCAAAGCCACATAACTAGTAAATAACAGAGCTGGGTTTAAGCAGAGATTTGGAAGAAGCCAAAGTCTGTGTACTTAACCCCTACTCTGTATTTTTAGTTTCCTTCCCACCCAGGCTTCAGTGCCCACACTTTTCCCTCATATGCAGGCTGGATATCCTTCCTGACCCGTCAGAATCTGGAGCAGTTCTGATTGAATCAAGAAGCAGGAGAGGTTCCCTATGCTTCCATCTCAGCCCTATGATGCCTGCGATGTCTGCACCAGGCTTAGCACCTGGGTTTGTCTCGTCTCCTGAGTTCTCATCCAGCCCTTCCCTTGGTCTAACATCCTGCATCACTTCAGTTGGGCCCATTGGCTGCTGCCAGACTGGCCTGCTGCCTGCCTGAGACCTAGTCCAGTGCCATCACACACTCGCATGTACACACACACTCCCCAGGAGGTGTCCTGGCTTGGAGAGGGGAGTCATTGGCCCTGAATAGGAACCGAGATCTTCAACTTGGAAAATATGAAGTGTTAAAATGGAAGAATTGCCTGAGCTGAAAGTGTCAGAGGATGATGCAACAAATACAAAGAGAGAGATGGGAAGAAGGGTCAAGTCTGAGCCAGATCAGAGGCGGGATAAAGATTGGGACTTGAAGGCAGGGGTTTGGATGTAGGAAGGTAGGATAAAGTAAAAGCAGAACAGAATCAAAGAAGGAACTGGGAAAGAGAAGTCTTAAGTGGCTGCATATTAGTGAATGGCATTTGTGGGCTCTTATGTTTGTAGTTTGGTGGCCCCAGCCAAGGGTGGAATGGACACCACCAATCACTCCTTTAAGCCCAGTTCTCAGGCAAGGCTTTGCAGGGGCTGTCCCAGGTTGGGCTGACAATAAGCCTAATCAAATTGGAGTTATTCCAGCTTTAAGAGGCCTGTTCCTATGTCGGCTGTTCCAGTCACATGCCTCCCGAGCCTAGCACAGGGGCTGGCACTGGCCATGGTCCTGACCAACACCTAGTGCTTTCCTGGCTGCTCAAGCTGGCTGGGTGCAGATGGGAAGATAATGGAGGATCTGATCTGAAAGGTGGTGAGGATGCTCATACTTGACCGTCTTGATTTACTCCTAGGGAGAAAGGAGAAGAGAGAGTGAAAGTGTGTGTTTGAGGAGAGTGATGATTTGGAACAGCTACTCTAGCCTCCAGGAGTTCTGAAGAGGATGACCAGGCAGCTGTGAGGTCTCAGTTAAAGTTAGACATCAGGAGCATGTCATGTGTGCAGTCATGCTTCTGGTTCTGAGGCTTTCCCCAGCAATGGTCACCATCATATCTAGGAACACAAAGGCTCCATGGTTCTGTAACACCATGCCTGGCACATGAATGAATGCATACATCGGTGAGTGAGGAAGTTCAGACGTAATGACAGAAGGACATAAACTCTGTGCCCAGATGTGAGGTGGAAGGTATCTTTGAATTCAGACTTAGCAAAGGGAAAAGAAGAATCCTGTGCTTGGGAGTGCGGGTGGTGCAGAACTGTTCCTGTGCTCAAATATAGGATCGAGGGATCAGGAAAATTAACACAAGTTTAAAGAAGAGCCTTTGACGTACATGTGCTGTGAGTAATTGGTAAGGATTTCTTGGTGCCTTCGCTTTTCCATGAGGTTTAAAGACCTTTTCCTCACGTGGGAAGGAGTGGGGACATGGGGTCAATATGCAGCTTAAATGGACCAGAAGGTAAGATAAAAACTTATGGAGCTTATGAGTTATGCTTCTGCCTAGAAAACAGAAAGCTAGAATCATGTAAAATAGCACCCCAAATCATAAAATATTTAGGTAGAAATTTAACAATATATGTGCACGATTTGTATGCTGAAAACTGAAAACACTGATGAGAGAAATCATAGAAGAAACAAATAAATGGACAGCTGAACTGTGTCCATGGCTTGGAACACTCAACAGTGTTGTCTATTTCCCTCTAAAACTAAACCATAGAGTCAATGCAATCCCAACTGAAAGCCCAACAGATTTTTAGGGGTGAGAAGAAGAGGATTAGAAATCCACAAGCTGATTTTAAATTTTACATGGCAAAGCAAGGTAACTAGAAGAGTCAAAACCATTTTGAAGAACCACTGTTTGATTTTAAGACAGTGTAAAGCTACAGTAAGTTATCAAGACAGTGTGATATTGGAGAAAGAATAGACATATAGATCAATGGAACAGAACAGTCAGAACTAGACCTACATGCCAATTGATTTTCAACAAATATACTAAGGTAATTCAATGAAGAAAAGAAAGTCTTCTCGACAAATTATGCTAGTACAATTGGACATTCATATGTTGAAAAAATTGCAAAGTGCATCTTATACCACATGCAAAAATTAATGAAAAATGAATCATAGACCACAATGTAGAACCTAAAACTATAAAACTTCCAATGGAAAACATAGGAGAAAATATTTGTGACTCTGAGGTGGGCAAACTTTTTAACAGAGCACAGAAAAGCACAAATTGTAAAAAGAAAAATCAAGGAATTGGACTTCATCAGAAATAACATCTATCCATTTAGGCTGGGTGCAGTGGCTCATGCTTGTAATCCCAGCATTTTGGGAGTCTGAGCCAGGCAGATCACCTGAGGTCAGGAGTTTGAGACCAGCCTGGCCAACGTGGTAAAACCCCATCTCTACTAAAAATACAAAAAAATTAGCCAGGCGTGGTGGCAGGTGCCTGTAATCCCAGCTACTCGGGAGGCTGAGGCAGGAGAATCGCTTGAACCTGGGAGGCGGAGGTTGCAGTGAGCTGAGATCTCACCATTGCACTCCAGCCTGTGTGACAAGAGCAAAACTCTGTCTCAAAATAAATAAAAAAAAAAAAGATGCTGCTAATGCTGCTAAGGAAATGAGAAAAAAAGTTACAGACTAGAAGAAAATATTTGCAAATCACATATCTGATAAAGGACTGCTATCCAGAATATAAAGAATTTTCACAGCTCAATAATAATGATAATACTAAACAATTAAAAATGGACAAAAGTTTTGAACTAATACTTTGCTGAAGAAGGTACAGATGGCAATAAACAACAAAAAGATGTCAAATATCGTTACTCACTAGAAAAATACAAGTTAAAATTGAAGGAGATATCACCTTAAACCTATTAGAAAGGCTTTTTAAAACCTGACAATATTAACTGTTGACAAGGATGTAAAAATGGTACAGCCTCTTTGGAAAAGACTTTGGCAGCTTTTATAGACTTAAACATACACTTACATGTGACCCAGCAGTCCCATTCTTAGGATTTTATCCAAGGGTAATAGAAACATATGTCCACACAAAACATATGTACATGAATGTTTACAGTGGCTTTATTTATAATTGTCCCAAACTGGAAACAACCCAAATATCCATCAGCGGGTGAATGAATACGCTACTTGTGGTTCAACCATAGAATGAAAGATGGTTTAGCAATAAAAAGGAATACATTCTTGAGAAGCGCAACTTCACGCATGCTGAATTTATTCTGATGAGTGAATAAAGACTGACCCAAGAGGCTACATACTATTTAATTCCATGTCTATGACATTTTAGGAAGGGCAGGAAGCTACAGAAACAGATGTCAGCTTAGTAGTTGCCAGGCCCTGGATTGGAGAGAAAGAGACTGGCTAAAATGGGCACAAAGGCTCTCGCTTAAGCTAAATGAAACTTTCTATATTATGGTATTGTGTTACACAGACATGGTGATTGTGGTGGTTGTTATAGAGATGCATGAGTTTGTCAACATTTATACAACTAGACATTTAAAAGGGGTAAATTTTTGAATATGTAAATTATGGGCCAATAAACCTGACTTTTAGAAAAAGACCCTAGAAGAGTACCTACAGAGTGATCTTCAGGCAGCCTCAGACTTCAGCCCCCAGGCCCTTGGGGCAAGGCCGGGCAGTTGGCCCTTTGAGTGGAGGCCTGTCTTCTCCTCACTATGAATTCCCCATCTCCAAGCACATTCCCTGTCCGTAAGTTAGATGCACAGTAAATATGAGTAAATAAATGAATAAAAGAACAAATAAGTGAGTGTTTGCAGGAAACTAAAGTAGACCCTGATAATCTACAGGCTCCTGCAGGCTTCTCCAGCCTCTTCCGCCACTCCCAGCACAACTCCATTTCCCACTCCTAGAATTGACTCAAGCCTCCCCCATCCAATCCCCGACTCACTGGGCCATTTCACACTTTTGTGCCTTTGCACACGTGGGTCCCTGTGCTTGGATCACCATGGAAACATGTACGTGTAGAAAAACACACCCCTACCCCCAGAACTCTGGGAAATATCCTGTCCTGTCCTGTAGGATAGGATGATCAGGAGTTCAAGCATGTGTGTGCACAAAATAAACACCAGTGTGAGCATGTGTGCACAGGAGACACCCAACAGTTCCAAGAAGGCTAAACTTGGGCAGAAAATTCCAGGTGGGAGAGAAAATTTTCTGTCTTATGGACAGCCCGTTTCCCTTTTCCCTTCTAACTAGGATAATGGTAATAGTTAATATTTGTTGAATGCTGTGTGTCAGGCCCTACTGGAAAGCACTTTACCTGTAGGAACCCATATGGTGCTCCTGATAACCCTTGCACTATCATTATTCCCACTGTATAGATCAGGGAACAGACACAGGTAGGTTTTGGATGTGTGGTTACACAACCAGAAAGTCAGGAAATCTGGCTCCAGAGCTGTGTACTTAACTGCTGCCACACTACAGGAATGACAGCCCTGGGGGAATGAACTAAGAGGTGCTGGATGAAGGTCCTGGCCTCTAAAGGCACAGCTGTTCTCCAACTCTTGCAAGGCTGAAACCAGAAGATGGTGGGCATTGCAGCTGGTGGAGGGTCTGAATACAGCTGTGAGGATAGTGATCCCTGGGCTAGGCTCTGCAAGGAAACTGAGCAGTGCAGGGCCTTACCAGCCCCAACCATCTGGGGGCCACCCTGGCTGGCACCAGCAGGAGGGTGGGCTGGCTTCTCAGAGGTCTGGGAGACTCAGCCTCCTTCTGCCAGGGCTGCAGTGGCCAACTCCTCCTCCCCCCTGTCCCCACCCTGCACCGCCTCCAGTCCCCAGTCCTGACTATTGCTTAATCCCCAGGAGCCCAGTTCCTGTGGGCAGCGCCTGACATGCCTGATCCTCTCTTTTCTGCAGTTCAAGGGAAAGACGAGATCTTGCACAAGGCACTCTGCATCTGCCCTTGGCTGGGGAAGGGTGGCATGGAGCCTCTCCGGCTGCTCATCTTACTCTTTGTCACAGGTAGGATCCCCTCCGTGCCCTGTGTGATGCCTTCTCTCCCTCACTTTGAGCATGTGGTTGGGGCGCGGGTGGTGGGCCCTGGGGTGAATTATGAAGGCGGTGGCAGTCCTCAGCATGCCTGAGTGCCCTGTTCTGCACTCCTCTCCTCCCCACCCTGCCCATATTCTTCACACCCTCCTTCCCTCCCCAGTATCAAAACCTACCCTCAGACTCTTTCTGCATGTGGACATGTAAGGGGCTGGTGGACTCTGGTTGCATTGGAAGGGAAGGAGTGCTAACAGTGGCATCCCAGGCACTAGCTGGCAGTTGGGGGAAGCTTTGGGGGGCACTGGCACTGGTAAGAGCCTCTGAAATTATAAGCCACTAATTATGAGCCCCTACAGTTATAAAGGAGGAAAGAACCTGAGGATGTTCATCTGCATATTTGGGGCACTCTCTCCCCTGCTCTGAAGGTCCCCTTGTCCTCAGCTCTTGATGGGAGGTGAGGAGCGTAGAGATTTCCGTTGCTGAGTTGAGGGGAATTGACACACCAAATTTTTGTATATGATTGCTTCTTCCCACTGAGGAAAGTGCACCTTTTGCTCCCCCAGAGCACTGGACAAACCTGGGCAAGAGGAGAGATGGTGCCAAATGGAGTCTTGTTCCTGCAGCTTCTTAGATGGTGGTCAGGGGGAAGGTGGGGTTCTGAGGCATGGATGGGAGGTGGTCAGATGGGAGAGGGCCACGGCCCATCTGGTCTCTCTAGTTCCAAAAGGCAAGCCACCAACTTCCCAATCCTATCTTTCAAGCCTCTGTCACAGTAATGGTTGAAGATGGCAGGCAAGGGAGGACCAAGAGAGAAGTCAAAGCAGGGGGCTCTGGGGGCTGCCCCAGCAACCGGCTGGTGCTCTAAGCCCATCTCCCCCGCCCTAAGGAGGGTTCCCAAAATAGCAGCCTCATGTCTCCCCCAAAATATCTCTGAGACGGGTCCTTCCTGAAAGGGGAACAAAGCCACAGAAATAGGGAAGCTGGAAGTTAAAGGTCAGGAAACTCGGTACCAATGTGGGCGGCTGCAGAGCAAGCAAGAGTGGCGGGGCAGGGAGAGCCAGCCCCAGGCTGAGAGGAGAGGTCCTAGTCCCAAATGATGGCAAAGAGATGTGCAGAACAGAACTGGAGGGGGTTTTAAGACCAAGTGCCTCCAGGATAGACCCAGAGAAGGTCAGTTACTTCTCCAAGGAGGCCCAGCAAGAGCAACAGTGAGAAAACCAAACCCAGGTCCCAGGTTTCCTGGTTCCCAATTTCCCACAAACACATGCTGTGCCATCTGCTCCCAACTTGTATAAGAACCTAAGCTCCTTCAGGGCAGGATTTTTGTCTGTTTAGGTCACTGCACAGAGCAAGTGTTCAATGCGTATTTGGTAAACGAAGGAGTGAATGAATGTCTCCTCCCCAGAGCTGTCCGGAGCCCACAACACCACAGTGTTCCAGGGCGTGGCGGGCCAGTCCCTGCAGGTGTCTTGCCCCTATGACTCCATGAAGCACTGGGGGAGGCGCAAGGCCTGGTGCCGCCAGCTGGGAGAGAAGGGCCCATGCCAGCGTGTGGTCAGCACGCACAACTTGTGGCTGCTGTCCTTCCTGAGGAGGCGGAATGGGAGCACAGCCATCACAGACGATACCCTGGGTGGCACTCTCACCATTACGCTGCGGAATCTACAACCCCGTGATGCGGGTCTCTACCAGTGCCAGAGCCTCCATGGCAGTGAGGCTGACACCCTCAGGAAGGTCCTGGTGGAGGTGCTGGCAGGTGAGTGGGCAGTGGCTGCCTCTCTGGCCTGCCCCTGTTCCAGGCCTCATGTTTTGGGCGTCTGTGTGCAGAACCACCCACTGGGCTCTCAGGGATCCTGGGAAAACCCATCGTATGGTCTCATCTCCCTACTCAGGGCTACCAAGGATAGTTGTGCAGGTTGCTCACTATACAAGGGGGCCAAAATCCAGCCCGGACTCCTTTTGCCAGACTGTGTTCCCTGGTGCAGAGCTGCATCACCTGCAAGAAGGGCACCTTTCTCTACTTTGCATTAAGGCACTCTGTGAACTAGCCTGGCCTTGGCCCTCCTTGCCCAAACAGCTTTATCCATCTCCATCCAGTTAGCATGTGAACATGATAGGAGGTCCTTAAGGAGCAGGAGATTAATTTATTCCCTCACCAACTAACCAATGGCCCTATCAACGTAAGTGAAGCACCAACCTGGTGCAGAAAATCACCCCTAGAAAGGAACACTGCTTGTGCTGGGCAATGTGCTTCACTTCTCTGGGCCTCCATTCTCTCATCTGTAAATGGAGAGGGTGGTGTCTGTCCTGCTGACCCCACAGGGTTCCTGTGAGTTTTTATTTTGGAGGGGGGCGTTGGGGGCAGGGTGTGACATGTGCTCCAAGCCTCCTGCTACTGAACTGTCTTGGGATTGTCATTCCAGGTGTGAGTAGGTGGGCCAGGGTGTCTCCTTTCCACCCCCGAGCTCTGCGCAGGGACCACCCTCCAGGAAGGCCTTCTGCTTGAGTCTGCAGAACACAACTGTGTCCCCAAAGGAGAACAAATCTGGGGCTACAGAGGCCTTTTCTGACTCTCCTCCTTTCCAACTCCTTCTCCCAGTATGGCTCTTTACCATGGAAATGAGGTCAGGAGTAGTATTTGCCTGACGTGGGGAGGCCAGGGGAGACTGCCAGTCATAGACACAAACCCCACCTCCACCACTTTTCTAAGGATGGCCGGTGGCAGTGAACTCCCTTAGCCAACTCCCAAGAGGGAGACAGAAAAATAAAAGTAGCCCATAGCTTGCGTAGACAGCTTGACAGTTTAGATAGGAGTTTCAAGTACATCCACGATTGTATTTGCTCTTCTTAGCCCCTGTGCGGAAGGAGGGGGGCATTGCAGTTACTGAGCTCCGATGAGGTGCTGGATACTGCACAGAGGTGCCCTCACGGAATCCTGGCAACCCTGCTATTAAGGAAGTGTTCCTAACTGCCCACTTTATAAGTGGGGAAACAGAGGCTTATGGAGTGTAATGACCTGATCCACATAGGACCAGTGCCCAGGGGACCTCACCCCACCCATAAAGGTTCTCCCGCCAAGGTTCTCCCCCTGCCTTGAGGAGGAAGGGGCTGGAGGCTCATGGCTCTGCCTCCCATAGACCCCCTGGATCACCGGGATGCTGGAGATCTCTGGTTCCCGGGGGAGTCTGAGAGCTTCGAGGATGCCCATGTGGAGCACAGCATCTCCAGGTACAGCGATGGGTCTTTTCCTAAAACCCGTGGGCAGACTTCCACCCTGCAGAGCCCCACGGGGGTGGGGGCTGGGCATCCTGAACTACAAATTACAAGGCAACTAGAGCCTGAAGGGCCCTGGATATGTCTTATGTAAACACCCCTCCACCAGCTGCTACATGTTAGTTAGTTAGTGTGACTGTGTCAGTTGTTCATTTATTGGAAGACTTCCATAATGCTTTGTAAAGAGCAGCTGCTCTACGACTCCTGAATATCAGCTCCCGCCCCTCCCCTGGCAGCCCCCAGACATCCCCATAATTCAGCAACAATGAACGTTTTAGTACTTTAGTACAAAGCTAAGACCCCCAGATCTCTGCTTCATTGGTAGGACCAGAATCAGTTCTGACTGGTCCATGCCTGTGTACTGGTGTTTAAACGTTGCTCATATAACCACATGTGTGTACACACACACACCCATGGCATAGCACTGTATACAGAAGAAAACTGCTCAGTGAGGGAAGGTGGTGTGGTTAAGTGCACTCAGCAGGTTAGTGGCAGAGCATGCCTAGAACTCAAGTCTCTTGACTATGGGCTCCCAAAGCTCCAAAAAGGCCCATCCCAGAGATGGTGCTGGGTGGGATTTGCTGAGGTCCTAGAAGCTCCTGGTTTCTCCCCATTCCCTGAGAGAAGATTCTAATCTGTAGGCCATCTCAAGGCTCCCATCTGCCCTCTTGTCTCTCCAAGGAGCCTCTTGGAAGGAGAAATCCCCTTCCCACCCACTTCCATCCTTCTCCTCCTGGCCTGCATCTTTCTCATCAAGATTCTAGCAGCCAGCGCCCTCTGGGCTGCAGCCTGGCATGGACAGAAGCCAGGGACACATCCACCCAGTGAACCGGACTGTGGCCATGACCCAGGGTATCAGCTCCAAACTCTGCCAGGTGGGCTTGGAGAGCACAGCCATCAAGGGTGGACTGGGCAGGGATGGGAGGCGGTGCTGAGAGGGGCCACATGAGTCCTTGGACTATTGCAGGGCTGAGAGACACGTGAAGGAAGATGATGAGAGGAAAAGCCCAGGAGAAGTCCCACCAGGGACCAGCCCAGCCTGCATACTTGCCACTTGGCCACCAGGACTCCTTGTTCTGCTCTGGCAAGAGACTACTCTGCTTGAACACTGCTTCTCCTGGACCCTGGAAGCAGGGACTGGTTGAGGGAGCGGGGAGGTGGTAAGAACACCAGACAACTTCTGAATATTGGACATTTTAAACACTCACAAATAAATCCAAGACTGTCATATTTAGCTGGATAGTTTTGGGCATCATGAAAGTCTCATTTTCTTCCACAGGGGTAAGAAAATGAATTTGGATGAGAAAAAGATAAGAGATTTTGCTCCTTGAGACCCAGGACCATAGGATACCACATCCCTCCATTCTCACAGGCTCCAATCAGCCAGTCAGTTTTTTTCTTCTCTCTCTTCCCTTCCCTAGATCTGATCGCCAAGTTCTGCCTCCTCCTCTGGGGTTTCTCTAGCACCCAGTCTTCCTCTGCTCTCCTCCCCAGCATTCACCCTCTCCATCAGCTTCCCCTGGATTATGGAACCTCCCTGCCCCAAGGCCCCCTCCAGCTGACTCAGTTCCTCCCCACCAAGGTCAACTCCTGGCAGACTCATCCATTCATCTCCTTAGAACTCTGTTTTCATCATATCATTTCCCCTTCGGAGAAATGACAAGGGCTTGATAATGTACAGCATTATCAAACTGGGAACTGATGGTTCAAGCCCCTCATCATATAGAAGGGAAACTGAGGCTCAACAAGGGAAAGGAACTTACCCAAAATCCCCACCCAAAATCCCCAGTAGAGCCTGGAAATCCAAATTTCACTTGGCATTCAAGGTGCTCTTTCCTCTGACTCACTCCTACTTATTTGTTCAACAAGTATTAGTTTGAGCAACCAGTCTGTGGCGAGTACTATTCTGAACACTGGAAATACAACAGTGGACAAAAGAGGCAAGAGTTGTGCCCACACAGAGCTCACTTTAGTGGAAGGAGAGGAGACAGACAATGCACACAGTAAGTAAGTCAATCTGATTACCTGTTAGAGGCAAAACGTGCTGAGGAAAAAATTAAAATCAAGCAGGGTTAGGAGTATGGGTGTGCAGGAGGGACAGGGGATGATACCATCTTAAATGCAGAAGCCAGAAGGTGCCATTTGAGGAACACTTGAAGAAGGCCAGGAAGTGAGCCATGAGGACATCACAGGGAGGAGTATTCAGGGCCGAGCGAATAGCCAAGGCAGCTCATGCAACCTCATCTCTCTCTTCAACACACACACCACCCTGGCCAAGACTCATGGGGAAACTGGGAGGAGACTCCCCTGAGGGTGAGCTGCAGGGGAAAGAAGAAGTGAGTTGGCCATATTCTTGGGCTCTCTGGACTGGGCCCCAGAGAAGTGGATGCCCAGGATCCCCTGTGGCCATAGCTCACATGGCTGCCTTGCCACCTAACCTGTGCTTGGGCACCTAAGGTTTAAATCACTAGGATGGAGCCCCTGGCATGGCCCTCATGTTCCAGCCTCACTTCAACATGTCACTCCCCTGGTCCCAGCTGTGCCCCAACCCTGCCTTGTCCACTCCCAATGTAAGCTGCTCCACTGGCTCCCTGCCCTGGAGCCTTGGGATTCTGGTCCAACCTGTGTTCCCATGGCCTCCCTGGCTCAGGGGCACATTGAACTTCCTCATTGTGTCCTGGGGCATTGCCCCCTTCCTATAGATCTAGGGCACAGGTAGCACCAAAAATGAGCCGAGCCCAAACTGCGCCTTCTCCACCTACCTCCTGCCCCAGTTGTGGGCACCAGTGCCGATGAAATGGCCTGGGAGGCTCCCTGCAGCCTGCCTCGTGCTCCAGGGCAGTGGCTGCCATCAGCCCCAGCCCAGAATCAGGCTTTCCTCCTCATGGGAGCTTGGCTTTTTCTCTTTCCTTCTCTGCCATGTCAGAGACATTCCTCTTTGGACTGGAATCACCACAGGCTCCCCTGCCTCAGACTCTCTGCGAGCACTCTGGACTGAAGGGAAGTGAGGCCATTTGGCCTCAAATTTCAACTCTGCCTCCTATTAAGATACCTTAGGCAAGCTCCTCAATCCCTCTAAAACCCAGTGCCCTCACTTGTAGAAACAAATAAACAAAACAACCACTTCCCCTACTTTGCAAAGTTTTTGTGAGGTTGAAAGAAATAACATTCGTGGCCAGACATGGTGGCTCACGCCTGTAATCCCAGCACCTTGGGAGGCTGAGGGGGGTGGATTACTTGAGGCCAGGAATTCAAGACCAGCCTGGCCAACATGGCAAAACCCTGTCTCTACTAAAAAAAAAAGAAAGACAAAAATTAGTCAGGCATGTGGTGCATGCCTATAGTCCCAGCTACTTGGGAGGCTGAGGCAGAGAATTGCTTGAATCTAGGAGGCCAAGGTTGCAGTGAGCCAAGATTGCGCCACTGCACTCCCGCCTGGGTGACAGAGTGAGACTGTTTCAAAAGATAAAAAAAAAAAGAAAGAAATAACATTGTGAAGGTCCTTGGCCAGGTGACTGGCACATAGTAGGTCCTCAATAAACACTGGTTTCCTTCATCTAACGCCCAGCAACATGATGCCTCCATGAAGGCCAGGATCTTGCCTGGTCGCCTCTGTCTCAGCACCCAGCAGTGGACCATATTCAACACTTAGTCCAGTGTTGAATACAGTTCACCTCTTCACACCACGCCTGGGTGGCTTGTTAGTATGAAAATAACTTTCTTATAAGGAAATCAAAGAAAGCCTGATATGCATTGGCAAGACAGACATAAGCACATCACCAACTAGGGTGACCCGTCCTGGTTTGTTCAGGACTTTTTCAGTTTTTGCACAGAAAGTCCCAAGAAACCCCTCAATCCCAAGCAAAAACGGGAAGTTGGTCACCCAATCTCCCACTTCCACAAGGCCCAGCTTAACACATTAACTGATTTTCTCAAGCTCCTGCTCCCAGTTTCCCATTCCTCACTCCCTTGTTCCCAAAGGAACGAAGGAAAAGGAGGAAAAAAGGTGAGACGGGAGGAGATGGGAGTGAGGGAGAATGGCCTTTCCAGGCCCTTTTCTAGGTCTTACCCTCCAGATTAGGGCAATGAGCCCCTCCCACCCATCCCCAGCTGCTGTAGTCTCTCTGACCACTGGTGCTTCCCCTGTGTCTGAGGTCAGATAGTTTATTAGGTTTATTATTCACACTTTGTCCCAGTTCCTCGAGCCCAATTCCACAGGGCAACATGAATGAGAGCCAGGTGCCTCCTGTGCAGGCAATGAGTTTGGATCACAGGAGAGAAACCCCCAAATTATGAGACTTGGAGTTTATATAGAGAATCTGGTATATCTTCCTCTCTGGAAGAGAGAGAGAGAGAGAGAGAGAAACGTTTACTCTGGAATGTAAACAAATCTCCGGTGAAGAAGAGGAAGAATGCGAGCAAATCTCTGGACGTTGCACTCAAGGTATGTTTGCTATTCAATCACCCTTCAGCAAAACTTGGCCAATACCCTTTGCACAGAAGGACTAGAACATGCAGCAATGTGAAAATATTTGTGAAGAATTGTCTTCCAACAGAGAAGATAGAGCATTCATGAAACAAAAATAGTATGCCAGAATTTAAAAATGCTCAAAGAATAAGGAATATCTTGGCTTCTAAATTAAAAATATTAAAAAATAACATTTTAAAAGACAAAAATAGAAGGATGGAAGAAAATGAGGAAATCTCCTTGAAGGCAGAACAAAAGAGACAAAAAGTGGAAAATGAGATAGAAAAGATATGAAAATGAGATGAACACACGACATTCAATAACCAACTAGTTAAGGAGTTGCAGAAAAATGGAAGGGGAGAAGAAAATGGACATGTAATTATCAAAGTAAGAATTTGTTTCCCAGAACTGAAGAATGTGGATCCAGATGGAAGGGTTCTATAGTGTCCAGGACAATAAATGAAGAAAGACCCAGTCCAGGGCACAGGATCAAGGTGAAAGTTCCTGTTTGAGGTTGCACTGCATACAACCTCCTAAAAGCTTGGGTGGTCGTGGGGCACTCCCAAAGAATTGAGAGTGAGAATGGCATTGAGTGAGGTGCAGGGCACTCTACCTTCCTCCTTCACAGCTGTGCACCCTCAGATTCTGTATTAGGAAGATCCTGAAGATCATCTTTCCTCTTTCTCTCTTGTCCTCCAATTGTCACAATCCTCCCATCTCACCCCTTAGCTGGGCCCCAGCCCCTGCAGGCTTCTAGCTTTCTTCGGGTCTTCTCATCCTGTCTTGCCCACCCTTACCCTCAGGGCAGTTCCTGAGCACTGAGCCAACCAGGGCTTGGAAGAACTCCCTTTCCCCACCCCTGGAGGTGCCCATCATTTCCTTTCTCCCACCCCAAGTGACTTTCTGAGGCAGATGTTTCCTGCCTTCAGGCGAATGCTGCATCAGTGCCCAGGCAAGCCCAGGAGTTGACATTTCTCTGCCCAGCCATGGGCCCCAACCTGCTCTTGCTGCTGCTCCTGGGACTAGAAGGTAAGGTTCAGGAGGAGCTGCAGCTCTGGGCCCCATATGCTCAGCCCCATGCCCAGGAGTAACGTGTTATTGTGAACGCCACACCCATACCAGCAGCTGGGCTGGGAGATGCTCCCAGCTCCTGCCCAAAATTTCCACCTCCTTTCCTTCCCCAGGTCAGGGCATAGTTGGCAGCCTCCCTGAGGTGCTGCAGGCACCCGTGGGAAGCTCCATTCTGGTGCAGTGCCACTACAGGCTCCAGGATGTCAAGGCTCAGAAGGTGTGGTGCCGGTTCTTGCCGGAGGGGTGCCAGCCCCTGGTGTCCTCAGCTGTGGATCGCAGAGCTCCAGCGGGCAGGCGTACGTTTCTCACAGACCTGGGTGGGGGCCTGCTGCAGGTGGAAATGGTTACCCTGCAGGAAGAGGATGCTGGCGAGTATGGCTGCATGGTGGATGGGGCCAGGGGGCCCCAGATTTTGCACAGAGTCTCTCTGAACATACTGCCCCCAGGTGAGTTATCCTAGGCCAGCTACCACCCCTTAGACCTACCCTCCCCACCCCCGCCTATTGCCAGGGCTCATGGGTTCTTGAGGAGTGGGGGCCCCTGGGGAGGAGGCATTCTGAGGAGATATCCTCTTGACAGCTCTGCAGGGAGCGGAAACCAAACTGGGTGGGAAGTCTGAGATAAATCAGCTGAAAACCATCCCTTTCCCTCTTCCACACTACTGCGCTTCCCCACAGGAAGGCATGTCCTTCCCACTCCAGGGACTTGGCCTCTTCTTCCAGCATTTTCAACATACTTGATGCTAACTTATTTTTTAATTAGAAATATTTTAAACAATGTTGAATCTGAGTGTATAAAACCAGAATTAATTTTTGTAGCTTCCAGTGTTTTATTCCTGTAATAGTGGGCTTGATGGCTTAAGAATTATGGAATTCATACCTTAATTAATTTTATAAGTCTTCACAGGGCATCTAGTATGTCTCACCTACAAGTAGGTACATTCAGTGCCTGAACAACTTCAACTCCTTTCGTTTTAAAAATGGAAAAATGTCATTAATATTTTAAGCCAATATTCTTGACCCTATTTTCAGTATTAAAGACACTGTTTTTGCAGGTTTCATTCCCACAGCCCATAACTTTTCTAGTATATAAGCATTTGTTAAAAGAAAATTTTAAAATATTAAAAACTTGGGTTTTTCTTTTTTAAGAAAGATAGGATGTTCTAAAAATAAAAAATGGTCAGCTACCTGAAGCACAGACAGCCAGCCACTCCTTTTCTTTTATGGATACTGGCAATTTTTTCACCTTTAGGTCTTCCTTTTCTCAAGTATTTTATGCCCAACCCCCAAATAATAAAATTAAGTAGAGCATTTTCCCTTCCCTTGTTTTTTGTTTTGTTTCATTTTGTTTTGTTTGAGACAGGGTCTCACTCTGTTGCCCAAGCTGGAGTGCAGTGGCACTATCGGCTCACTGCAACCTTGGCCTCTCGGGTTCAAGTGATTCTTGTGTCTCAGCCTCCCAAGTAACTGGGACTACAGGTGCCCACCACCATGCCCAGCTAATTTTTGTATTTTTAGTAGAGACGGGGTTTTATCATGTTGGCCAGGCTGGTCTTGAACTCCTGACCTCAAGTGATCCGCCTGCCTTGGCCTCCCAAAGTGCTGGGATTGCAGGTATAAGCCACCACCCCTGGCCCCTTCCCTTGTTTTTTTTCCCTCTAAATAAGAGGGTAGACTATGTTGTCATTAGAATCCTTCTCACCTCAAGCCTGTGGTTATTGTTTTATATTATAAATATATTGTTAATCCTTGTCATCCTTTGCCCTCCTCATTCCTTGACACTTTGAGTTACTAAATTCAGGTTCTAACTCACTAAAAGGCAAATTATGACAAGATGAGACTCCCTGGGAGGAGGGTCAGGGAGGCAGGGACCTGGGCCCCTGACCTGCTGCCATGGGGCAGGTGCTGTGGAGGATGATGTTCAGGCAGGCAGGTGGCGCGTAGCATCCAGAGATGATGTGGCTTGCAGCTCAGGTGAGCATTTAGCTTCAGAGAAGGTGGTCAAAGGCAGCCTAATAGGCACCAGGAGGGCAGGACATGTGCCACAGCAACCCCAGTTCCTGGTGTGGCATAGGATGGGGAGTAGGAATGGTGAATCTCTCAAGAACAAGGCAAGGCCCCATTCCGGTCGGTCTGAAAGGACTGGCCAGGTTCCTAAGACAAGTCTCCAGGCCCAGAGAAACCAACCCCAAGTCCTGCAGCCAGAAGTCAAGCACATCATATGGGTGACAGAAGCCTTGTCCTCAAACTGAGTCTCAGGATCCCAGCAAGGCTCTCAGCAAGGGTCAGTTGGTTAGTGTTGCATCACATGAGGGCCCACCCAGATTTCCTTCAGTCCTGAGGGCAGAGCTTGGGCTAGGGTTGCAGGGTCACAGGTATGTGAGGAAGCCCCATTTAAGACCCATGAGATCCAGGAGCTATGTCACCATTGAGGATGAGAACTGGAGAAACCTATTCGGGTGGGAAGGAGAGGTGGGTACAGATCATCCAGTAGGTGTTTTTACACAGACTTAACAGCTTGATAAGGCCAGAGGGGTGAGGGGTAGAGCAGGTAAAAGGGAAGAAACGCAGCAGGAAGATGGGGGGAGCTGGTGGTAGAGGGAAAAGTGGGTGTAGTCACAACCAGGTAAAGACATAAAGAGCCAGTGCCATTTCCTGATCTGTGGAGTGACAGGCCCCTAAAGAACATCCCAGCCTCCCCTTTCTGTGTTTCTTCCTGGGGTCCTCTCCTTCCTTGGCTCCACTCCTCCAGTCCCTCAGACCTCAACAGGATATTGAAGCCTGCCCATATGGGCATGCACTCATTAAATGTTTCCTTCTGACTCCATTCCTGGCCTGACAGAGGAAGAAGAAGAGACCCATAAGATTGGCAGTCTGGCTGAGAATGCATTCTCAGACCCTGCAGGCAGTGCCAACCCTTTGGAACCCAGCCAGGATGAGAAGAGGTACTGACAGGATTGGATTTGGGAGGCCAGGAGAAGGGTGGTGGTGGAGACAATGACTTGTTTAGAGCTCCAAACTAAATCGAAGGGGAAAACCTATGATTCTTCCCACCTCTGGGGAACTTCTGGACAGACAGACAGACAGATACATACTTCTCTGTCCTGGGTCAGCAATGGTGCCTTCATGCTGGTGATTCTTCAGCCAGGATACCTTAATGAGTCCCTCTTCTGCCCTACCTCAGTCAGCTCCCCTCATTCTATTTCATCTCCCTCTCCCAATCAAGAATGTAACCCTTCTGTCACTGCTCCAGGGCTCCTGGCCAGCAGCTCCCCACAGGCTTCAGGTCTAAGCCTGCCTATCCCTTTCTGTTCCTCAGCATCCCCTTGATCTGGGGTGCTGTGCTCCTGGTAGGTCTGCTGGTGGCAGCGGTGGTGCTGTTTGCTGTGATGGCCAAGAGGAAACAAGGTAGGTGGCTATCTTCCTATCTCAGCCTGGCCCTACCATTCCAGTATCAACCAGTTGTGCAGATGAGGCCAGGAGTCTAGGTCCAATCCCCCTACAAATGGATTTGCCTGGGCTTAAGTCTCAAGGCCCCCATATCCTAGAATTCCCAGGGCTGAGGGATGGAGGGGAGGGAAGGAGATTCAATGGGAGCAGTCTGCAGAAAGACAGGAATTAGAAAGGGTAGGGCAATGCAGTGGGAGGAAAGGCATTGGAGAAGGTGGGGAAAGGGTCTCGGGAGGTAGGCTGAGCGCTGAGGTGGGTTGAAGGGAGCTCTGGAAGCAGTAAGTGGGTGGGGAGATTTACGGCAGGCTGGGGAGATGGAAGGGGTAAAGGTTTGGTGGTGGGAGTGGGGAAGGTGAGTCTGCAGTAGTGAAGAGGTTTCAGAGGCTTCTGAAGGAAGGGAGTGAGGGAAGGGCTCTGAGCCAGCCCCGGAAGCAGACTATGCTGCTGTTGTCTGTCCTGCCAGGGAACAGGCTTGGTGTCTGTGGCCGATTCCTGAGCAGCAGAGTTTCAGGCATGGTAAGAGGCCTCTGCAGGCCCGCAGCCAAATTCCCCAGACTTTCCATTCATCTCACTCACTGAGAGGTCCTAGGATGATGGGGTGGAGAAAGGACTGGGACCTAGTTGGGGTCCAAACCCTCTTCCTAAATGCTGTAAACTTGACACTAATGGTCTCCCTTGGCATCCCACCCTCCCAGATTTGGGGAGAAACTTGGGGCTTGAAAATCTTCACAATGAAGCCCTCTTGCCCACTGACATACTCAGGATTCAAGAGATAGATCTAGTGTGGTCCTGGGCTTCCCACCAAAGGGAGTTCTGGGGCAGAGGGAGGCATTCCTGACTTGCCTGCTTTTGTTACAGAATCCCTCCTCAGTGGTCCACCACGTCAGTGACTCTGGACCGGCTGCTGAATTGCCTTTGGATGTACCACACATTAGGCTTGACTCACCACCTTCATTTGACAATACCACCTACACCAGCCTACCTCTTGATTCCCCATCAGGAAAACCTTCACTCCCAGCTCCATCCTCATTGCCCCCTCTACCTCCTAAGGTCCTGGTCTGCTCCAAGCCTGTGACATATGCCACAGTAATCTTCCCGGGAGGGAACAAGGGTGGAGGGACCTCGTGTGGGCCAGCCCAGAATCCACCTAACAATCAGACTCCATCCAGCTAAGCTGCTCATCACACTTTAAACTCACGAGGACCATCCCTAGGGGTTCTGTGCATCCATCCAGCCAGCTCATGCCCTAGGATCCTTAGGATATCTGAGCAACCAGGGACTTTAAGATCTAATCCAATGTCCTAACTTTACTAGGGAAAGTGACGCTCAGACATGACTGAGATGTCTTGGGGAAGACCTCCCTGCACCCAACTCCCCCACTGGTTCTTCTGCCATTACACACTGGGCTAAATAAACCCTAATAATGATGTGCAAACTCTTAATGGCTGAATGGGAAAGGAAACTGCCCAAGTTTGACTAATTGCTTGGCCTGTGAATGGAAAAGACTCTGGTCTAAATTTTGTGCTGTATGATCTCCTGTCTCTCATCAGTGGGAAAATGGCTTCCTTCCCTGGTCAGAACACTACAATGCAGTTTGATTCAAGGGATGCTGAAAAGTCTTCTTCAGAAGTATTTTTTGCTTATCTCATGATGCCTCCAAGTATAGATTCATTTGCTTGAGTCAAGGAAGCTCTTCTCCTTTCTGCTCTGCACCTTGTGAATATGTGACATGATGTGAAAGCATATGATAGGGCGGGGGTGGTGTTAGATTAATGATAAGTTAAAAGAGACCCAGGACAAATGGTGTGTGAGAAATGGCACTGGAAAGAAATAGGAATAAGGACAGAAATGGAAATAGACACCAAGTCTGTTCCCTGGCAGGACAAAGGATTTTCAAGCACCAGAAGACCTTTACAGACATCAGTCTTACCAGAGCTGGCTGTCTCTTAACTAGGTGGTCACTGGTAGCACTGTTTCCTTTGGTCTAAACTCTGGAGCCCGGGAAGGGCCCCATGGAGAAATGAACTGAGGGGAGGGAAAAGGGAATGGTAAGGGAATGGCCATGGTCAAGTATAAATGAAAGCTAGTCCAGGCTAGGGGTGAAAGAGCCTTTAAGGACTTGCCAGAATTTCTTCTGAAACTGTTCAGTTTGAAAATATAGTCATTCCTCCATACCCATGGGTTCTGTATCCATAGATTTAAGCAAGCGTGGATCAAAAATATTAGAAAAAAAGAAACATTAGATATTTCTTTAAATATTAGAAAAAAAATGGTTATGTCTGTACTTAACATGTACAGAGTTTTTCCTTGTCATTATTCCCTATACAATACAGTATAACAACTATATAACATTTATATTGTATTAGGTATCTTAAGTAATCTAGAGATGATTTAAAGTGTATGAGGAGATGTGTGGTTATATGCAAATACTACACCATTTTATAAAAGGGACTTGAGCATCCATGGATTTTGTTATCTACAGGGGGTTCTAGAACTAATCCCCCACAGATACTAAGGGATGTATGTATTTGCCCAAATTGGGATGAAATGCTCAGTAACCCAGTCTTGTTACAATCACAAATAGCTAGGCATAAAGAGGTTTTCACCATCTGGAGGGGCCCTAAGCTTAGCCTAAGCACCTCAGGAAGAAGGACAAGCGGTGTGCCCTGGGCTCCAATTTGCCCACCAATCAACTAATGACTAGGGACTGCCTGCTGGGGAGTGGAGAGGTGGCAGAAAAAAGGGCAGAATAAAGACTAAAAAAAACCCTCTGGAAAAACTCACCATGGTCTAAACATATTTAGAGCTTTTTAGAACATGACAGAAGTAAAAAGTGTATTTTTACTTTTGAGTACAAAGGAAAATACTAAGAAAGATAACAATCAATTGAGTGGTGAGGAAGAGGAAATATAAAAATTCCATCATTGATCATGATAGGAAGTCTATGAATACCAACCAAAGTCATAGTTGTAAAAGTAACTTCTAAGATGAAAATACTGCCATTCAAAATTTTAGAGTAAGAAACACATGCAATATAAAGCAAAGCAAATGCAGGCAACATGGTGAGATGACCTCCTTATATCAGAACCTTTGGAATTCAGTTAAAGAAGTGCTCAGAGGAAAATTCACACTCTTAACAATTAAGCATCTTACTCAGTTAATTTTAAAAGAGAAAGACAATATAATACATAAAAGAACGGATTATTTAAAATAAAATGAAATTAAAGAGACACTGTTAGGCAACTTAAGAAGAGTGAAATAAAAAATGACAAAGGAGAAATAACACAAAGACAATGAAAAAAATAATGAGAGTATTTTGTGCCAAAGCTGGGAGTATTGATGGAATGGGAATGATGACAAAGGAACCTGAAATAACTTTTTTGGTTGAAATGTTCTCTATCATGATTGTGCTAGTGATTACATAGGTATATATATTTGTCAAAAACCTATCACTAAAACGGGTGCATTTCCCTATATGTAAATACTATTTTGATAAAGTTGGCCTAAAAAATAGTTGAAAGACTGTTGAGGAATAGTTAAAATAATTTTAGAGAGAAAAGAGCCCTTTAAAGAATGAACCAAACTCAGAAGCCATAAAAGAACTCACACATTAAAACTGATACATGGCAGAGTAAGAACCTCTGAAAATTCTCTCCTCCAAAAAGCAACAAGGCCGGGCATGGTGGCTCACACCTGTAATCCCAGCACTTTGGGAGGCTGGGGCAGGTGGATCACCTGAGGTCAGGAGTTCGAGACCAGCCTGGCCAATATGGTGAAATCCCATCTCTACTAAAAATACAAAAATTAGCCAGGTGTGGTGGTACATGCCTGTAATCCCAGCTATTCAGGAGGCTGAGGCAGGAGAATTGCTTGAACCCGGGCAGTGGAGGTTGCAGTGAGCCGAGATTGTGCCACTGCACTCCAGCCTGGGTGACAGAGCAAGACTCTCTCTCAAAAAGAAAAGAAAAAAGAAAAAAGCAACAAGAAACAAGAAAACTGGCAAATATATTCAGAATCAACTTTTTCAGAACTCTGGAAATTAACCAAAGACTTGCATGAATAGAGGGAATGTTTACTTAAGAAAAATGTCTTTCTCCCCATCTATCTGATTTAAAAGAGAACTTCATAGAGTAACAATTATAAATCTAAAGTTAAAATTATCTGTTTAACACAACAGAAGGTAGTTGATGAAGAGAGGAAAAAAGACATAAGACAAATAGAAAACAAATAAAATGGCAGGCATACATCTAACTTTATAGTAATTACATTAAATGTAAATGGATGAAACAGAATTAAAAGGCAGAAATTGGCAGAATGGATTAAAAACACATGATCCAACTATATGCTGCCTATAGGAGAAAAACTTCAGATTAAAAAACACAAGTTGGTTGAAAGTGAAAGAATATAAAAACATATACCATGAAAACTAGCTAAAGAGAGCTGGAATGACTACACAAATATCAGGCAAAATAGAGTTAAGACTAAAATTGTTACTAGAGACAAAAAGGACATCTTATAATGATAAGAAGGTCAATCCATCAAGAAGACACTACAATTATAAATATATATGCACCTAACTATAGGGTTTCAAAAAATGTGAGGCAAAAAATGACAGAATTAAATGAAGAAATAGAAAATTAAACCATAATAGTTGGAGACTTCAAAATCTCACTTTCAAAAATGGATAGAACAAGTAGACAGAAAATCAGCAAGGAAACAGTAGACATAAACAACTCTATAAATCAACTAGACCTAACAGACATTTATAAAACACTCCACCCAACAGCAGTAAAATACATATTCCTCTCATGTGTACATGCAGAATTCTCTAGGATACACTATATATTAGACCATAAACAAGTATCCATAAATTTAAAAGGATTGATTAGACAAAAATATGTTCTTTTACCATAATGGAATAAAATTAGAAATTAGTAACAGGGGTAAATTTTGGAAATGCATAAATATGTAGAAATTAAACAACATACTTCTAAATGACAGCTGTGTTAAAGAAGAAATTACAAGGGAAATTAGAAACACTTTGAGATAAATAAAAATATAAACACAATATACCAAAATTTATGGGACGCAGCAAAATCAGTGCTTAGAATGAAACTTATAGCTTTAATCACCTACATTAAAGAAGAAGATCTCAAAGCAGCAACCTAATCTTTTACCTGAAGCAACTAGACAGAAGAGCAAGCTAAAATCAAAGCAAGCAGAAGGAAGAAAGTAATAAAAATTAGAACAGAAATGAATGAAATGAAATAGAGAACAGAAAAACAATAGAGAAAAATCAACAACACCAAGAGTTGGTTCTTTGAAAAGATCAACAAAATCGATAAACCTTTTTTTAGCTAGACTAGCCAAGAAAAAAAAAAAAGACTCAAATCAGGAAAATAAAGAATGAAATTGGAGGGAGAACTACTGGCATTAAGAAATCAAAAAGGATTATAAAGGAATACTATGAGCAATTGTATATCAACAAATTAAGATAACCTAGGTGAAATGAACAAATTCCTAGAAAGACACAAATTACCGAAATGGACTCAAGAAGAAATAAAAAATTGATCTATAGCAAGTAAAGAGGTTAAATTAGTAATTAAAAAAACTCACAACGAGAAGCCCAGGCCCAGATGGCTTCACTGGTGAATGCTACCAAATATTGAAAGAATTTTAAAACCTACCCTTTAAAAATTCTTCTAAAAAACAAATGAGAAGGGAATTCTTCCTAACTCATTCTATGAGGCTAGTATTACCTTAATCCAAAAAACAGACAAAGAAATCACAAGAAAACAAAAACAAAAACAAAAACACTACAGACCAACATCCTTTATCAATGGAGATGTAAAAATCTTCAACAAAATACTATCAAATATAATATAGTAACAAATAAAAAGTATTATACACCATGACAAAGTGGGATTTATCCCAGGAATGCAAAGTTGATTTCACATATAAAAATCAGTCAATGTGATATTATACCATATTAACAGAACAAAGGACAAAAACCACATGGTCACCTCAACAGATGCCAAAAAAGCATTTGACAAAATCTAACACCATATCATGTCAAAAATACTCAACAAACTAGGAATAGAAGGGAATTTCCTCAAGATGATAAAGGCCATCTATCAAAAGCATACAGCACACTTAAAAGGTGAAAGACTGAAATCTTTCCCCCCAAGATTGGGAACAAGACAGGAATATTCACTCTGTACCATGTTTATTCAACATTGTACTAAAGGTTCTAAGAAAGAGAAATCAGGGAGGAAAAAGAAATAAAGGGATTCCAGATTAGAAAGAAAGAAAACCATCTATTTTTAGATGACATGATCTTGTATATATAAAATCCTAAGGAATCTAAAAAAAACTTAGATCTAGTAAGTTCAGCAAAGTTTCAGGATGCAAAATCAATACACATTCTCTAACTTGTCTGAGAAAAAAAGAAAAATATATATACGCAAAAATCAGTTGTATTTCTATATATACTTGCAATGAATAATTCAAAAATGAAATTTAGAAAGCAATTCCACTTATAATAGTACCAAGAAGAATATGATATTTAGGCATAAATATAACAAAAGAAGACTAATATTTATACATTAAAATGACAAAACATTATTGAAAGACATTAAAGAAGACCTAAATATATGGAAAAGATATCCCAGTTTCATGGATCAGAGGACTTAGTATTGTTAAGATGGCAACTCTTCCCAAATTATTCTATAGATTTGATGCAATGCCTATCAAAATTACAGTTGTCCTTTTGGCAGAAATTGATGAGCCAATCCTAAAATTCATATGTAAATGCAAGGGACCCAGAATAGCCAAAACAATTTTGCAGAAGAAGAGTAAAGTTGAAGGATTCACACTTCCTGATTGTAAAACTTACTATAAAGCTACAATAATCAAGACCGTATGGTACTGGCATAAGGATAGACATATAGACCAATTGAATAAATGGAGAGGCCAGAAATAAACCCATTCACTTAAGATCAACTGATTTTCAACAAGGGTGTCAAGACAATTAAATGAGTGAAAGAATATTTTTTTAAAAAACAAATGATGCTAGGACAACTGGATAGCCACATGCAAAAGCATGATTTTGTAACATGACCTCACATGATATACAAAAATTATCTCAAAATAAATCAAAGACCTACATATAAAAGCTAAAACAAAAAAGTCAAGGAAGAAAACATGAGTAAATCTTTGTGACCTCAGATTAGTTGATAGTTTCTTAGATATGACACTTAAAGCACAAGAATCCAAACTAAAAAACAGATACATTGACTTCATCAAAACTAAAAACTTTCGTTTCGCAAAATGATTCTGTCATGAAAGTGGAAAGACAACTCACAGAATTGGAGAAAATATTTGCAAATCAAATCCAATAAGGGTCCAGTATGCAGAATATATTTTTAAAACTCATAAAATGCAGCAATAAAAGGCAAAAACTCCAATTAAAAAATGGGCATATAATTTGAATAGACATTCTCCAAGAAGATATACTAGTGTCCAGTAAGCTCACGAAAAGATGCTCGACATCATTAGTTACTAAGGAAATATAAATCAAAATCATAAGATACCACTTCATACCCACTAGGATAGCTATAATAAAAAAGACAAACAAAAACAAGTGTTGGCTAGGCTGTGGAAAACTGGAAGCCTCTATCATTGCTGGTGAAAACGTAAAATGGTACAGAGGCTTTGGAGAACAGTTTGACAGTTCCTTAAAAAGTTAAACACGGACTTTCTGTATGACCTGACAATTCCTGGAAACGCCAAGATAGGTATATATGCAAGAGAATTGAAAGCCTATGTTCACACGAAAACTTGTACATGAATGTTTACCATAGCATTATTTATAACAATAGTTAAAAACTGGAAACAACCTAAATGTCCACCAACTGATGAACAGATAAACAAAATGTGGCATCATGTGCTACAATGTGGTACAATGGAATGTTACCTGGCCATAAAAAGTAACCCTACACCATAAATGAACCTTGAAAATATAACACTAACTGAAAGAAAAGGCCATGTATAATAATTCCATTTATATGAAATGTCCAGAATAGGCCAATCTTTAAAGACAGAAAATATATTAGTGGTTAACAAAGGTTAGGGGAAGGGGAAATGGGGAGTGACTGCTAATGGGACCAGAGTTCCTTTTTGGGGTGATAAAAATGTTCTGGAATTAGATAATGGTGATGATTGTACAATCTTACAAATATACTATAAAGCACCGAATTGTATACCTTAAAAGGGTGAATTTTATCTTAATTAAAAAACTGCCAAAAGGGAATGCCAAAAAAAAAAAAAAAAAAAAAAAGGATGAAGTAGTGCAGGGTGTTATTACCTATCACCACCATTTGTGGGAAAGAAGGATGCAGTAACTATATACTATTGCTTACATGTGCATAGTATAATTTTGCTAGGGTACACAAGGAAGTGGTAACACTGATTATCTCTGGGGAGGGCAACTGGTGTCTGGAAGACAGAGATGGGAAAGAGTTTTTCACTGTTACACACTTGTTTCTCTTGAATTTTGTACCACATAAATGTAACATCTACTTTTAAATATAAAAGCTGAACCAATAATAATAGCTACTAGTCACTGAGTGCTTACTATATGCCAGGTGCTTTATAGTCATTTAATCTTCACATTGACAGTCTTTTGTCCTATTTTTAGGACAAGAGGATATTTTAACTCCATCTAGAAAGGAAAAGGAAACTTTCTAGAAAGGAAAAGGAAAACTTCCTTTCAGAAAAGGAAACTGAGGCATATAGAAGATAAATTATATGCCCAAATGAATGCAGCTAATAAGCAGCAGAGTTAGAATTTCAACCCAGTCTATCTGGTTCCAGAGTCCTTGTCTGGACTGCTACTCTATATTACCTCCCAGAAATTTAAAGGAACGAGGAAGGAGGACAGAAAGTGGGTGAGAAGAAGAAAGAAAGGAAGGAAGGGATAAGATGGGAGGAATGCAAGGGGGAAGATGAAGGGAATAGAGGGACAGGAAAAAGAAAGGTAGCAAGAGGGAGAAAAGTGGAAGGAGGAAATGTATAGATTAGATTGCATGATTTAAAGGGTAAGTACAGGCCTCCCTTTCATAAACTTCTCCCTTCCTGTCCTTAAAGTTCTGATCTTGGCCATTTGAAGAGAATAGTGAAGACTGGGTACAGGAAAGCCTCGTTCCCATGAAAGCCTGCATAGCCTAACATAATCTCTGGAATCAAATCTGACTTAGAAGCTCAGATCTACCATTTTGTGGCTGTGTTTGTTGGGGTAAACTCTTTCTAGCCTTCCATTTCTTCATCTGTAATATGGGATAATAGTACTTACCTCACAGAGTTGATAAAGGATTTAAACAATGTATTTCAAGCACAAGTAAGTAAATAACAAATTGCAGCTATCATAACATAAGCAAATTCACTCTATGGACACTAGATGATTGAGTTATAAAGTGTAAGAAATCAATGGGAAGATCATACTCAGCAGAAGAAACACCATTAAACAGATAAAGGCCAAAGATGGCAACTCCAAAGAGAAGAAAAAGGAAGAAAGCTAAAGTTAATACATACTCTGGCAACTTCACAATTTTACCTGGGAATGCCCAAATCACATAGCACAAAGGAGAAATGGATTCCCACAGCCCTTTGTACCTCTCAAAAGACTCCTTGACTTCTTAGGAGCCCATTACCATATCTGTGCCAAAAGAGGGCAACACCAAGGCACTCGCACTACCAGCCTTCCTTAAGTAATGGCAATTTCTTTATTAGGGTCATAGTTTTTCATCTGCTAATGGATCTCACCTTATAGAAGATGGAATCAGTTCATCTTAAAGCCCTCCAGGCCTCCCGTCTACTCCTGGTTGTAACTTCTGGTAAAGTTGTGCTAATGACTTTTAAGAGTTAAAAAAAATCTAAGTGGCATGTTTTAGAAAAAAATAGTCTTTTATTTTGATAAACATGTAGATAGCAGTAACTATAAAGGCTAGTATACTTAATATGTACATTATATCTTTAAAAGGAGAATCTGGGGCATTTCCTTGTGTTATATACAATAACAGAATCATGGTCCCTTCAGGTTATTGTTCTTTTGTTTTAATACATACATCTTGAGTTTCTTCTGCATCCTTGTTCTCCTTGACATCAGCCACTCTGTCAAATCCTGAAAGAAGGAACACAAAGAATGTCACAAATACAAAGAATGTCCTCAGCAATTACAAAGTTAAATAGCAGCCATGGGAAAGAAGATTTGCAGGCCTTTGAGGAAAGGAACTATATTCTTTCCTCTCCTTTTCTTGCCTAATCTTATCATTCACCTTCATAGACATTACATTGTGACTTCTAAGACCTTTTTCTCTCCTTAGTGACCATCCAGTTACTCCAAGGAAACAACCCAACTGCTTTGGCTAAAAGCAAGGAAGAACTTTCTATGCCAAAGGGTTACCAATACTGAAACAAAGAGCTGAGAGAAGCTGAAGAAATTGCTGTTTAACAATAGAAGGGATTCCTATCTGTCCAGGCAGGGCCTAGCACTAGGAAGAGGATTATACTTACCTCTGGAGCAAGGACTAACTCCTTACATCTGTGTGTCCCTTTTTATTTCAGAGGTGCAGCCTTTGACTGCTTGTGAGTAAGAATCTGAGACTGTCTTTATGTCTCTCACACAAGGGTTCCAGGAAGAAATGCTTACTCTGTATTCCTAAGTTTCTTTTCTAAGAGTTATTTTCCTGCAGAAATTCTCCTTTTATCCAAATCCTGGTCAAGCAGGTGTGAAAAGGTCTGATGCTGTTAGTCAGGGACATTAATTCTCTCTTTTCACATCTCATTACAGAGGCCTTAAGCTCAGATACCCACTGGTGATAGACAGGGCAGGTCACACATTGAGAGAAGAACTCCTTAAAGTACTGAAAGGAAAGGAAGGTCCATTAGCTCTGGGATTAGTGCTTCATTCTCCTAACATGCCACTTCATCAGAACTTACAAAGGTCCTCATTCAGCATATTCACTCATGGCTGGGGGAACAGGAAGGAGTTACTGATGGCAAAATAAGCCTGGAAAACAGGGGAATTGGAATGTGTTTTAGACTCAGAAGGGCTGTAGGGAGCTGTGTCAAATTATAGACTGAACCACAGAGTACAGGTCCACTGAGCAAGGCTAAATGTTAATATTTTAATGATACTGGGTAGCAGCTGGCAAAGGTGGAAAGTTAAGAAACCCAGTCCAGAACTAGATGCAATAATATCGGGAAGGATACATAAGGTAGGTAGAAACTTTCTAGGTGGAGAAACAAAGGATTCAAAGAGTAAAGGGAAACAGAGCCAGTAAAAGGGAAAAAAGGAAGAGATGCAGGTGGTAGAAAGAGCACCATAGGGTAGAACTAAGTGAATCAGGTGTTAGTCGAAGGACAGCTGAGAAACAGGTACCTCAAGGGTTTGGCTGCGAAGCTCTAGAGGAATATGCATGAAGATACCCTCTGGCATTTTCTGTAACATTAACACATGGCATTCTAGGAATCGGACAAAGCCATGTGCACCAAATAGCGAGGCATTGGTTCTTTTCACCAACTGGCAAGCCTTGGAGAAATAGTGCTCAAACAGGTCCCACTGTGATTCCTGGGCAAACCTGGAGGAAAAGAGTAACAGCTCTCAGCAATATCCGCTGCTTACCCACCATGACTTTTGCTTAAAATCATCACTTCTTTAAGGCTCTAAGACCTCATGGACAATCAGAATTGTGATGCTAGAAAGTGACCAAGGCTACTAACTCACATACAAGGAAACTTAAAAGGAGACCAATTATATTCAGCCTTGCTATGGGTTACTCTAGCAGTTAAATGTAACCCTAAACGTAACCCTTGACCTATAGGCCAAAACCTGTTAAAGGACAAGAGCCCTTCTAATAAGATGGGAGGGTATGGGAGGTGAATGGTCTTTAAAAGTTGGTTAGAGAGGTTCAACAGTCCTGTCTGGTGGGGAGAGACAGCTTAAATGACTTAAATGTCTATCCTTTTCCACAGCCCTTGAGTAAGACATTACCACATGGCCAGGGAGGAGTGGACCCCCAGCATGACATTGCTCTGAGAGGTTAGAACACGGCTGTGCTCGTAGACTTGAACGAAACGCAGACACTTACTAAAGGGCCGACACAGCAATCCTGTGGACAGAGAAGGTAACCACGCTAGTATATAATATCAGTGTAGGAACCAGGGTATAGAAGGTATGTGATACAGGGAAGGAAAAAAGACCCCAAAGGCAGAAACCCCTGAATCACAACATGGTTCCCAGACTTTAAGGAGCCAGAGGTCAGGGGCAGAGGCCATGCCTGAGGGACAGGTTCATGACTGCCTGTATTCCAAACCTAGAGCCCCATCTGAGGTCTGAATCCCTCAGGAGTACAGCAGAGACCTGTGAAAGATTTACCTTTTCCATAGAGCAGCAGATCTAAGCAAGCAGAGTAAAAGCAGGCCAGGCCAAGGACATCATAACTCTGAGAAATGAGCACCCACTGACTCTCCAGTACATGGACACACAGACCAAATCTGCCGAGAGAGAGAGCCACTGGGACCAGCTAGGGAGTGAGGAGGATGGGTAGGAAAGGAAGGGATCTTACACCTTCAAAGCAGCCTAACATCCTTTAAATCTCTTCATAGCTCTATTTATAAAGAGAATATCTAAGCCTGGGATCAGATCCATCTCTAGGCAAAGGAGGTGGGAGATTGCCTCTGAGGCAGTTTCCAGAGTCTTCAGCTGCTGCAATTCTCTATCTCCCTGCAGATTTTTTTTTTGAAGAAACTTTGTCCATGAGACCCAAGTACTGAGGAATACATAGTAGCTCTGACTCTGCATTTCCACTCCTGACTCTTCCACACTTAAGATAATGTGTCTGGAGTGGCCAAGGGAAGGATATCCCAGGGTGTGGAAATGGAACAGCATCTCCCTCTCCACTCCAAACTTCTCTGGGAAAATATACACACCCCTCTTAGGAAACAAATACAAATGACAGAAAATGATCTTAATACTTCTTCTTCAGAAATGCAGATCTGAAGAGAACTGAGAGAATCAGATTCTCCAGAGCTGGTTTCTGGAGGTGTCTGCATATCTCACGAGCTTGAAAACCTGAGGAGGTTTAAGAGCACCATGTGAGGTCTAGCTGTGAACATGTACTCTCTAAAAGCCCTAGACCCACCATCCCTAAGTCCCATTACCCAGCTTGATGGAGAAGTCAAGATGACCAAGGCAGAGCTTGGTGTAGGCCAGGGCCTGCATGAGCTGAGCTGTGGCCAACAACCCCTCCCTGGAGAACCAACATAAACTGCTTTTCTGAATGGCCATCTGCTCACAGTGCAGCCACTTGTCCTTGATGCCCACGCTCTGGGAGAACTGAGAGAGCTCCACATAGGTAGAGACAACCTGCAGGGAAACAAACACAGGGCAAAAGATTCCCATTGTATATTCATGTGACATTTCCATTTTGTTCCTTTCCTATGTAAGAGCCTATTATGGTGCCCTGCTGCTCACCCAGTCTAAACTCCTGGTATCCCACCACTTGCCTCCAACCCAGCTAGAAAAACATGCTCCTTCTCACCCCTACACTTCTAATTGGATCATTCTCACTGCCTGTTCTTTAAACAAACCACTTTCTCTACATGCTCCTGCTTTTCCTCTCCAATCCATGACTTTCCCTTTCAAAACACTGATTAAACTCCCTCTTCTTTGTTTTCTAATTTAAGACCTCTGATATTTGCTCCATAGAGCTCTTCAGGGCTGCTGCCTAGATCTCTCTATATAACTATGTGCACATTTGAAAGAGTTAGTGCTCTATATAACTATGTGCACACTTGAAATAGTGCTCTCTTCTTGGAACACTGTCTTCCCTAGCTTTCCAGGATGCCACGCTCTCTTGGTTTTCCTCCTATCTCCCTGGCAACTTATTCTGTTTCTTTTGCTGGTTTCTCTTTACCACTCTGACCTTTTAACACTGGAGCTGTTAACAAAGTCCCTGGACTTTTTCTCCTTTCTATACTCATTCCCTTGGTGTTCTCACCCAGTCCTGTGGCTTTAAACAGTATTTGCACACTGATGGTTCCCATATGTCTATTTCCAGCTCAGACCTCTCCCATGAACCCCAGACTTGAGTATTCACCTGGACTCATATTCCCCAGACTTGTCTCCACCTTGATGTCTAATGGGCATCTCAAATAAAACATGTCTAAAGCCTAGCTCCCAAATCTTCCCCCAAATCTGTTCCTCCTGCAGACTTCCCTATCCCAATTAAGAGCATCTCTGTCCCTCTAGAAGTTCGGGTCACAACTTTTCAGATTATCCTTGACTCTTTTCTTTCCCTCACATCCCAGAACTGATCCATAAGTGAATCCTGTCGGCTCTATTTTGACAAAAGACCACCCCCAACTTTTTTTTCCCTACCACAATAATCCAAGCCATCACCATCTCTTGCTTAGATTACTGCATTAGCCTCCTAACTGGTCTCCCTGCTTCCTCCCTTGTCCCCTTCAGGTTACTTTCAACACAGTAGACAGAATGATCTTATTAAAATATAAGTAGATACTGTCACCCCTCTTCTCAGAACCCATTAATGGCTTCCCATCTCTTTCAGAGTAAAAGCCAAAACTCCTACAGTGGCCTAAGGTCTGCACCGTTTGCCATCCCACCCCTTCCTGGTCCTTCTGACCTCATCTCTTGGTTCACTCTCCTCCTCTTCCTCCCCTCCAGTCACACTGTCCTTCAAACACAGAGTGTATGCCTTGGGCATTCACTGTGCCCTCTGCCTGGATACTCTACTCCCAGACAGCCTGGCTTTCTCGCCTCTTTCAGATATTTACTCCAATGTCACCTGCTCAGCAAAGCTTTCTCTGACCACACCTTGTTCAAAACTATACCCCACCCCTCACCTCACAGAACCCCATATCCCCTTGCCTCCACTTTATTTTTCTCCACTGCATGGATTATCACCTAACATACTGTATATTTTACGTATTATATTTCCCTGGAGTCAAGATCAGTGCCTGGCATATAATAAGTGTTCACCAAATAGTTCATTGTTGAATATGTGGATAAGACAGAGAGAAAGATAAGACACTAAAATGAGGAAGACACATTTCCTTTTGTTTTTTCCTAGGTCAGCAGTTTTAAATCTTTTTTAGATAACAGGCTTCTTTGAGAATCTGATGAAAGCTATGACCCCTTTTCTTCCTCCTGCCAACCCCCAAAGGTTCTTTTGAATATACACATAAAATTCTGCATTCAGTTCAGGGAGTTCACAGATAATCTCATACCTGGAAACCCATCTATAAACTGAAAATTGAGAAACCTCGCTTGAACAGTGTTGTCTGGGTTATTGGAGAATCATGCTAAAACCAGGAACTTGGTTTCTGAGTGAGGTCCAAAGGTAAAGCAAGGACTTGCTTACCTGGGCTTCATTTGCAAACTCATCAGCTGAATTCTTCTGCATAAGAGTAGCCAGGCAGGCAAACCTGTAGCTACTGGCTGTGGCCTCCCGGTTATAGAGCTGCCAGAGTAGGGAGAGGCAATGCACCTGCTGCTGCAGGACTGCCAAATTCTTCTTACTGTTGTGAGGCACAGGGTGGTTAGCACACGCTTATTCTTTACTAATGCCCAACGTTCCCTCCCTATAAGAGCTCTAAGTCTACTCATGATGGGGCCATCTACAGATGTTCAAATTCAGAAATAGTCCTTGGATCCCACTACTCCTAACCTCATATGCCATTTTGATTAATCCCACTTGATCGGGAAAAGTTCAGAGAGAGGTTTCAAAAAAAGATTCATTCTTTGAATCCCTATTTGCTACATGTAATTGGCTGGGGGAGTAAGGTGGAAGAGTTAGAACTGTATGCTATACACTTATCTGTTACATGCATATATATATGTATGCTGACTGTTACATGTCTTGTTATCTGCTTGTCTGTTAGATGCTTGAAGATTACTTGATAGAAAAAGAGTAGTTTTAGGTCAAAAAGGCAAAGCTCAGGCTAGTTAACTACAGTTTCAGGAAGGCTTCTCACTTCTCACTAGGGTCGTTTGGAGGTTGGCTCAGGGTACAGGAATGCCAATACTTTTCCAGGAATGTCTGGAAAAGGACACCAAACCAGGTCCAAGGGAAATTCCTTTTCAGCAGTCGAAGGGCTTTCCTAGCCAATTTTTTGGCTAAAGTGATACGTCCCATGTTGAAACAGACCTGGAGATGGGAAAAGAAGAATTAATGTAAATATAAGGTTTTGGATATAACACACTGGCTCTTTCATTTTGAGATATGTAGTTGGGGTTACTGAGGTGCTAGAGTGAGCTGTGCTAGAGCATAGCCTGGTTAGCAGTCACCCTAACAAGCACCAGTATGGCCATAAGTGAGTAAAGGGTTTAGAAAATAGGATTATGGAGAAAGTATCCTCCTTTCTCATCTCCCACACATTTGTCAGTGGGCAGTAGAGGAAGGCTGTGATTTAAAATGTGATGCTGCTAGACTGAGAAGGGATCGTCATTTGAGTGGAGACTCAGATGCTCTCACATGACATAGAAAGCATCTATAATATCACCAAATCCTTTATCTCTCTTCCTAAACAGGTTGAATCATAGTAGATGTGGGGTGGGAGCTGGGGAACTACCTTGAAGTTATCCTGTATCTTCACATTCTAAGGCTGAATCCCTCAAGAAAGTGATAAAGTCTACGTGATTCTAGAACAAAGAACAATCTTGGGAGGACTGTACAATAACTTTCTCTTATAAAGGGAAAGAATAATTATTTAACTTTGCTCTGAAGACCTCTTGGTTGAAGCATAAATAATGTAACAATGTGACAACTCTAATATTCCCTTTGGCCTTCAAGACATTATGTACATTAAGTTTACTCTCCTAACCCAATTATCTTAAGGTTTACATTAAAATTAGTTTACATATACTCCAATGAGCAAATTAGTTTATATCTACTTCAATGAATAAGAATGGATAATTTACAAAAAATACAAATGACCAATAAACTTAGAAGAATGATGTATCTTATTAATTAAGAGAAACACATTAAAACAATATAACTTTGTCTAGGAATTAGCAAGGTTAGAAAAGACTGGAAGTATCTGATCTTAGTAAGGATATGAGGAAATGGAAAAAACTCGAATTGATATAATATTTTTGGCTGGCAATTTGGTAGTGTATTTGTGAATTTTAAAATTGTGTCTTAGCATTGCCACCTTTGGAAATTTCTCTTACAGAAACACTCTCACAAGGGGAGAAAGAGATACTTAAGAAGAATATTCACTGTAGCAATGTTTATAATAATCCCCAAATTAGAGATAACCTAAATGCACCTGAAGAAGGGAAGAGCTAAGCTATGATCTAGCCAATGGAGTACTTGGCAGTTGTAATTATGTGGTGGATCAGTATGCATACCAAAATGTAAATATGTTCCGTCTGTACTATTAAGAATAAAAGCAAGCTGCAGGAGCAAGAAAATGTAGAATATGAGCCTATAAAAAAATGGAAAACAATGATATGGCTGTTTGTATACAGTTGGTGGAACATGCATACAATTACTAATTATGGTGGTGGGTGTAGGATTAGTGGGAGCTCTTTCACTTTCTACCTATTACATATTTCTATATTTTAAATGTATATAAACCTTTTATCACATTATCACATTTATAATCATACACAAAAAACAATGAAAAGATTTTAAAAGAAATAATAGGGTAACCCTCAAGGAGAAATAGCCGACACTATTTCAAGGTCACTCCCTGCCCTCACCTCTGACAGAAGACGGCAGAAAGTGGCCTCCTCAAACTGACAGATCTTCACCTTCTGTTTTTTCAAAAATGAAAATGCTGAGGGTTGGCCCAGAAGACTGCTTGCCTTCCTCAAATAAAAGAAGGCCTCCAAACAGGGCAAGGGATAAAGAAACCAGATCAGGATTAGGATGATGCTGGGGTGAGATTAGGGCAAAGGCTGGAGTAAGGTTATGATGAGGATCAAGATCAGAATTTGAAACAGATTTGGATTTCAAGCTAGAAACGGGAGCTGGACTGCTTGTGCAAGAGTCAGGGGCAGTGCTGGCACAGGTTGGTGCTATTCCATTACCACATTCCCACTGCATGTTTTTTCCTAAATCCTTTCTAGCTCTTCTCTCTCTCCTACTTTCTTCCACTTTTCACTCATGGTTATGATTGTAAGAGATCTCAATCACATTCTCAAAGTAAAAGGCTCAGCTGAAGGGCAGATTACAGAGCCTGCTCACCATATAATTATCTGACAGGTCCAAGCAGGCAGCCGCAGCCTCCAGCAGGTAATAAAATGCACAGGTGGTTTCTTCAAGGACCAAGCAATGCTGGGTGAGGGGTAAGAGCACTAACTTCAGGATATCCTTACAGTGACAAGGCTTTGTGGTCAACAGGTCTTTCTCAGGGCTGGTCTGAGCCAGCTTCCTCTTCACTTGATCTAGGAACTCTTCCTCTGTTCTTTGTGGAAAGAAAATGAAAAACTGAGAGTGGCCACCTTTATTGGGGCATTACCGGGTCTCAAAGTCACTTTTTCCAGGAAGCCTTCCTGTATCATTCATTAATTATTTGCCTATCCTTCTCCTCCATTACTCCATAAAATTTTAAAAGTCAGGGACTACAGCTGTAACTGCAAAGCTCTATTAGGAATTTTTAAAAGCCGAAAGCCAATCTAAATACCTCAATCTAAATGGGGAAATACCACACTTGAATAGTTAAATAACAACTAAATATTAAATAAAACATAAAAATGATACAAAGCAATAATACATTTTTTCTGTTAGCATTTTTGAATTTTCTATACCACATTTTAATATTATTTTATATATCATCATCTAATCCTACAACAACCCTGTCATTCAGGCAGGCAAAAATTACCTCTTTTAGGTCATTGAGGCTCAGAGAGATTACATATAGCTTCGTAGCTACTGAGAAGCCAAACCAAAACTAGAGCTTACCACTCTGACTACTGATCTAGTGTACTTTTCACAGGCACGCTGAGCTCAAAAGTCAGATCTCTCTGAGTTATAATGATCTAAAAAAGTGGAGACTGAGGAGGGCCTTGAAGGATGGTCAACATATTAATAGGTAGAGAGATGTGGAGGTCACTCAGCATTTAACAAGGGAGAATTGTGTGAGCAAAGACACACAGGTTAGTGTGGGAGTGGTTCATGTGGAATAGATTTTTGTTTGAAAACAGTAAGAAATCAAGTTAGATAAGTGGGAGGGAAAACTGTATATACAGTGGCTGGTGAACTCCAGGTAGGGACATTGAACACTGATAAGCATTAGAGACCCAGGAGGTACATGGTTAGGAAATGTATGCTCATTTTAATATCATCTGGGCTAAAATAATTAACAAGACAAATTTATAGCTGGAAATAAATATGCTACATATAAAATGCACTTAAAAGCTATTAAAATACTGGGTGTGATGGCTCACGCCTATAATCCCAGCACTTTGGGAGGCTGAAGCTGGCGGATCACCTGAGGTCAGGAGTTTGAGGTCAACCTGGCCAACACGGTGAAACCTCATGTATACAAAAAATACAAAAATTAGGCAGGCGTGGTGGCATATGCCTGTAATTCTAGCTACTTGGGAGGCTGAGGCAGGAGAACTGCTTGAACCTGGGAGGTGGAGGTTGTAGTGAGCCGAGATGGTGCCACTGCACTCCAGCCCGGGTGACAGAGGGAGACTCCATCTCAAAAAAAAAGGTATTTAAAATAAGTTTTTCTCAACCATTATCCTTGATGAACATTGATGCCAAAATCCTCAATAAAATACTGGCAAACCGAATCCAGCAGCACATCAAAAAGCTTATCCACCATGATCAAGTGGGCTTCATCCCTGGGATGCAAGGCTGGTTCAGTATATACAAATCAATAAATGTAATCCAGCATATAAACAGAACCAAAGACAAAAACCACATGATTATCTCAATAGATGCAGAAAAGGCCTTTGACAAAATTCAACAATGCTTCATGCTAAAAACTCTCAGTAAATTAGGTATTGATGGGACGTATCTCAAAATAATAAGAGCTATCTATGACAAACCCACAGCCAATATCATACTGAATGGGCAAAAACTGGAAGCATTCCCTTTGAAAACTGGCACAAGACAAGGATGCCCTCTCTCACCACTCCTATTCAACATAGTGTTGGAAGTTCTGGCCAGGGCAATTAGGCAGGAGAAGGAAATAAAGGGTATTCAATTAGGAAAAGAGGAAGTCAAATTGTCCCTGTTTGCAGATGACATGATTGTATATCTAGAAAACCCCATTGTCTCAGCCCAAAATCTCCTTAAGCTGTTAAGCAACTTCAGCAAAGTCTCAGGATACAAAATCAATGTACAAAAATCACAAGCATTCTTATACACCAATAACAGAGAACCAAATCATGAGTGAACTCCCATTCACAATTGCTTCAAAGAGAATAAAATACCTAGGAATCCAACTTACAAGGGACGTGAAGGACCTCTTCAAGGAGAACTACAAACCACTGCTCAATGAAATAAAAGAGGATACAAACAAATGGAAGAACATTCCATGCTCATGGGTAGGAAGAATCAATGTCGTGAAAATGGCCATACTGCCCAAGGTAATTTATAGATTCAATGCCATCCCCATCAAGCTACCAATGACCTTCTTCATAGAACTGGAAAAAACTACTTTAAAGTTCATATGGCACCAAAAAAGAGCCCGCATTGCCAAGTCAATCCTAAGCCAAAAGAACAAAGCTGGAGGCATCACGCTACCTGACTTCAAACTATACTACAAGGCTACAGTAACCAAAACAGCAAGGTACTGGTACCAAAACAGAGATATAGATCAATGGAACAGAACAGAGCCCTCAGAAATAACGCCGCATATCTACAACTATCTGATCTTTGACAAACCTGAGAAAAACAAGCAATGGGGAAAGGATTCCCTATTTAATAAATGGTGCTGGGAAAACTGGCTAGCCACATGTAGAAAGCTGAAACTGGATCCCTTCCTTATACCTTATACAAAAATTAATTCAAGATGGATTAAAGACTTAAACGTTAGACCTAAAACCATAAAAACCCTAGAAGGAAACCTAGGCATTACCATTCAGGACATAGGCATGGGCAAGGACTTCATATCTAAAACACCAAAAGCAATGGCAACAAAAGCCAAAATTGACAAACGGGATCTAATTAAACTAAAGAGCTTCTGCACAGCAAAAGAAACTATCATCAGAGTGAACAGGCAACCTACAAAATGGGAGAAAATTTTCGCAACCTACTTATCTGACAAAGGGCTAATATCCAGAATCTACAATGAACTCAAACAAATTTACAAGAAAAAAAGCAAACAACCCCATCGAAAAGTGGGTGAAGGACATGAATAGACGCTTCTCAAAAGAAGACATTTATGCAGCCAAAAAACACATGAAAAAATGCTCACCATCACTGGCTATCAGAGAAATGCAAATCAAAACCACAATGAGATACCATCTCACACCAGTTAGAATGGCAATCATTAAAAAGTCAGGAAACAACAGGTGCTGGAGAGGATGTGGAGAAATAGGAACATTTTACACTGTTGGTGGGACTGTAAACTTGTTCAACCATTGTGGAAGTCAGTGTGGCGATTCCTCAGGGATCTAGAACTAGAAATACCATTTGACCCAGCCATCCCATTACTGGGTATATACCCAAAGGACTATAAATCATGCTGCTATAAAGACACATGCACATGTATGTTTATTGTGGCACTATTCACAATAGCAAAGACTTGGAACTAACCCAAATGTCCAACAATGATAGACTGGATTAAGAAAATGTGGCACATATACACCATGGAATACTATGCAGCCATAAAAATGATGAGTTAATGTCCTTTGTAGTGACATGAATGAAATTGGAAATCATCATTCTCAGTAGACTATTGCAAGAACAAAAAACCAAACACCGCATATTCTCACTTATAGGTGGGAATTGAACAATGAGAACACATGGACACAGGAAGGGGAACATCACACTCTGGGGACTGTTGTGGGGTGGGGGGAGGGGGGAGGGGGGAGGGATAGCTTTAGGAGATAGACCTAATGCTCAATGACGAGTTAATGGGTGCAGCACACCAGCATGGCACATGTATACATATGTAACTAACCTGCACATTGTGCACGTGTGCCCTAAAACTTAAAGTACAATAATAATAAAATAAAATAAAATAAAATAAAATAAAAAGAAATAATTTCCTGCCGGGTGTGGTGGCTCACGCCTGTAATCCCAGCACTTTGGGAGGCTGAGGTGGGCCGATCATGAGGTCAGGAGATCGAGACCATCCTAGCTAACACGGCGAAACCCCATCTCTACTAAAAATACAAAAATTAGCAAAGTGTGGTGGCACATGCCTGTAATCCCAGCTACTCGGGAGGCTGAGGCAGGGGAATCACTTGAATCCGGGAGGCGGAGGTTGCAGTGGGCCAAGATCATGCCATTGCACTCCAGCCTGGGCAACAGAGAGAGACTCCATCTCAAAAAAAAAAGAAAGAAAGAAAAAAAAAAGAAATAATTTCCCTATAGAGAATCAAAAATTGCCTTTCCAAATCTTCTGTTAACCTTAATACTGAGTACAAGAGTCACCACTCCTCATCTGCAAGTGACATAAGTGGCTCAGTTTAATGGTCATCTTTCTGTCACTTTTGGTCCCTCCATGTTCACCCTCAGCATCTCTGTCTACCTGCAGCATTCACTTGAGAAGGCCTCCTGAGTTCTGGATGGCTTTGTCTGGAACTGAAAACTATCTGTAGGGAGAAAAAAATATGATTAATTCTCCATGTTTGGATGAACTGAGGACATTTTAAATTCCTGACTACCTTTCTTCTGCAGTTTACAACACAAAATTAGGATGGTAGTTTGTAAATTCCTTTACAACTACTTGTGATTCAAATAATAACTCTCTTTCTTCCCAAACCTTTAAACTAGTTCTGATTTTGAAGGAGGTGCTCAGTAGTTTCAAAATGAAGGAAAAATAAAGAATGTGTCTATCCTGGTTTGCTGGCTATCACTAATAGTGGAAATCCTTGAATACATATGGATCAATTTCGTGACCAGATCGGAGTGAAGTGTAAAGGCTAAAACCAAGTGAAGAAAATTGTGACAGTATAAGATACCACAGTTCCCTAGTCAGTGACCAAGAGAGCTTTCCAGCTTTACCTAGCAGGCTTTTAAATAGCCTTTATCCTAAAGATTTGACTCTTCTTCTAAAGCTGCCTTCTAATAGATCACAACAGCAAATATTAGGAATGATGTTCAGATGTTACCCATTGGAACTCACAGCATGGATGGTGGGATTGATAAGGAGTCTAAGAGGACTGTTTTAGGGAGGATTTGGGTTAAGTAAAAGGACTGGCTTGCTGATGATAATAATGTTAAATCACAGCTAAGATAACTGAGGATATTGGCAGCTCTACTGCAGTACATAACTCCAAGAGGCACCATCATATCATAGCCTCTGTAATAGTACCCTCTGGAGTCAGGCAGTGCCTGGTCTGCAATGGCAATGCACAAAGGCCTTGGGTCTGGGAAGCCTCCTTAGGGTTCTGCTGGGCTGAGAAGGTCTTGAGCCTTTTTACTACAGATGGACCAGGCTGTCTAATCCAAAGCAAAATAAATAAATAAATAAATAAACAAAACTGACCTCTTTTTATTTTTATTTTTTTTAATTTTTTTGAGACAGAGTCTTGCTCTATCGCCCAGGATGGAGTGCAGAGGCGCGATCTTGGCTTACTGTAAACTCTGCCTCCCAGGTTCACACCATTCTCCTGCCTCAGCCTCCTGAGTAGCTGGGACTACAGGTGCCTGCCACCACGCTCGGCTAATTTTTTGTATTTTTAGTAGTGATGGGGTTTCACCGTGTTAGCCAGAATGGTCTCGATTTCCTGACCTTGTTATCTGCCCGCCTTGGCCTCCCAAAGTGCTGGGATTACAGGCGTGAACCACTGTACCTGGCCAAAACTGACCTCTTAAAAGCAAAAAAGTCACACAGGAAATATGAACAATAGCACAATTTCTTCACAATACCAGACTTTGGAAAGCACAACAGGTGCAAATGCACACAGAGCTCATCAACCAATGACTAATTGCTCCAAGTCACTGGTCCACCTTCATAGTCATGATGTTATAGCTAGAAGAGGAATTGTATCATACACCAAATCCCTCATTTTAGCCTTTTGCCAACAACTATCTATCATTTTCCACATACCATCACCCCACCCCCAATACCAAACCAACTCCTCTTTTATCAAAGTAGGGAAAGAGGACTTGGTTGGGTCTTGATAGCTATCTTCAAGTACAGAAGAGAATATAACTATGAAAAATGGGGGAAACTACAAGGAGGCAGCTTACACCCTGATGAAAGAAGAAACTTTCTGACAGCTGGAGACAATGAACTGTTCTGTAAGGTAAGCTAACTGAAAAGGTTAAACTAAGATGAATGAACTCATCTGGGATGCAGTTTAACAGGATATGGTGAATATCTATTAACTAATAAAACCTTCTTCAGGTAGCTAACTCCTGCTTATCCCTCAAGATGCAATTCTGACATGATCTACTTCAAAGGAGAATCTTCACTGACATATTTCCCTGGCTGAGTTAATGGCCCCTTCTCATTTTCATTGCTTTTACCATGCCATACTAGAATTCTCTATCTATATGTCTATAGTAACCCCCAAAACAGATAGCTTCAGGAGTGCAAAGACCAAGGCTTATTCACACCATATTCCTTAGTATAGAATCTGATACACATAAGGACTCAATGTGTGTGTACTGAGCTGAAAAATAATAGTAATAATCAAAACAATAGCTAAAGGGTATTGAGCAATCACCACATGTCTGGCACTGTTCAGAGCACACTATATATTTTAACTAATTTAATCCCCACAATGACCCAGTAAAGTTGATATTATTATTATTTATTAATTAATTTATTTATTTTGAGACAGAGTCTCACTCTGTCACCTAGGCTGGAGTGCAGTGGCGCAGTCTCGGCTCACTGCAACCTCTGGCTCCCAGGCTCAAGCGATTCTCCTGCCTCAGACCCCCAAGTATCTGGGTTTACAGGCACCTGCCACCATGCCCGGCTAATTTTTGTATTTGTAGTAGAGAGGGGGTTTCACTATGTTGGCCAGGCTGGTCTTGATCTCCTGACCTCAAGTGATCCACCCGCCTCAGCCTCTCAAAATGCTGGGATTACAGGTGTAAGCCACTGCGCCCAGCCCATGAAGTTGGTATTATTATGTCCCCAATTGATTGAGGTTAAGTAACTTGCCCAAGATTGCCAATCAAAACAAATATGATCTCTAAGTTAGTTTTTAACTCTGAGATTACATTTTTTTAATCTCTAGTACTTCAGGAATAAATAAGTGGTTCTTTCTACCTACTTTTCTCCTTTAATCTGATTTCAACTTTTTGATGAAGAACTCCAAGTACACAAATACCCATATATCCTCTTTCTGCCTCCTGGGTTTACCTTGGGGAGAAGGCAGCTGCAATTTTTCTGTGATCACTTGTGTTAGCACTGAGCCAGTATCTCTGTAAGTACAGAATCGAGAGGTCCCCTTGGAATTCTTAGTAGAACAAACTGCAAAATGATGAAAGGGGACAAAGTCTCCTCCATGGCAGCTCCCACAGCGGCAGGCCAAAACTTGGAGAAAGCAGGCACATTCAAGGTGCAGAGCTATCTGTTGTTCCTTGGGCCAGAGCTCCCAAGCAGCTGCCCGTAGCAGAGGCACTCCAAATTCCAACACCTCAGTTTGTGGTAGGGATAATTCTTCTTGTAGCCTGAGAAGAGAGGCTGAACCACCATCTGAAATTTAGGAAAATCTAAGTGAGATTTTCCTTTATAATCCTTTGTGCTTCAATATGGCAAACTCCCAAGCACATGGCTGCTAGTGTGTAAGAAAATTCTATTTACAACTCTAGGCTAATATTACTGCCTCCTTTGTATAAAAAATTTTGCACCATTCTAAGAGTGATATTGACCATATCTTGTATAAAGTACAACAGAGAAGAAATGATCAGTGGTACAAAAAAATCCTGTACTTCTATACCACTGATTTCTTAATTGTTTCTCCTAAATTGAGGTTTTACTTCAAATTATTACAAATGTCAAATCATAGGAAATTCTCTGTTCAAATATAGGGCCCAAACATATTTCAAAGTCAAAGGGAAAGTATTTGTGAATTATATGTGCTTTGGGTAGTCCATGCTACCATCTTATTCTTTCATGTGGATAATTCGAGATTGCATGCTATTTATATCTTGCTTTGTTCATGTCTGTTTCAATGCCACATGTGTTTGTCTTCCTTGTGAGTTTCTAAAATTGGGGATGGTTTATCCTTTTATCTCATTCTTTGCACCTAGAAGCCAATAAAAGATTATGCCAATATTTTCAGAACCAAAAATCAAAACACAAATACTAACACCTGGGTTAAAAAGGAGCTAGAATTCCTGAAATGAAGACAAGTCTGAAAATACAGGATATTTTTCACTATCCATGGCTCTTTCATGGTTTAAATGATAATTTTCTCTCTGTTTCTTAGCCATAGGCTTTGAGAGAGAGACCCTCAAACTGGGTGTGGTGGTATGCGCCCACTGAGCCCAGGAGTTACAGCCTGGGCAACACAACAAAACTCCATCTTTAAACAAACGAATGAGAGAACCCCTTGATATATGATATTGATGGTCTTTCTGAACACAGATACCCCCACAGGGACTCTTTGTTCAGACCTGAGAAAAAGGGAACAGCCCTTCCTTACCTAACTTTGTCTTCTTCTCTTTGGTTCCATCAATGATGTCGATAGAGGAAGGCATTAATATGGGCTCAGCAGGAAGCTCTTGGCTCTTGTCAGACCAGCAGAGCACATGTATACCCACAAGAGCTCTCAAGACCTGAAGTAGCTTATTTTTATCCCAGCCAGGCAGGAGGTGCTGCAGCAAATCTATATGGAAGGAGTGACCAATGATTGCAGCACACTTGACCAGCAACTGTTCCTCTGGGCTCAGTTGATCCAGTTGGCTTACTGCTATTTCTGCCAAAATCAATCAATCAGTCAATCAGCAGTGAACAAGATTTCTATAAATCTAGAATATATCATGTTGAAAATCTGTACAGTTTTTTTTTTAATAAAGATGAGAACTTTTCATCTACCCCTGTCTATTGCTCCCACCTCAATCCTCCCTTCTCCACTTAGCCAAACTTCTTTGCTTATGCTAAGAACAACCTCTGCTTGGGAAACTGAATTTGGACTGGGAAAACTGAATGAACTGGTGGCAAGCCACAGATTTGGGCTTCCTTGGGTATAATAATTCTTGTAAAAGGTCATGCCTCTTGCAGAGCCTGAAAGCGATGCCTGTTCGGGCCATTATAAGAGATATGGCCTTTAGTTGGTCCATGAGGCCTCTAAGCACCCATGAGTCATGGTTTCATTCCCCACAGCTGAGCTATTACTTGAGGTTCCAGAGAATAGCCCCTGGAGTGCTATGTAAACTCCTGTGAAAACTCTCACTGAAGAAAAGTACCTGCTGTTGTCCTGTTAGCATCCTGTATTTCCTTCTGAGTAAGAAAAGCCATTGCTAAGTATGGTCTATCATAGTTCTATCAGTGTAAACTGTCTAGTTGAACCTAAAACCTTCAGAGTAAAGAGCTTATAATATAATAGCTAACAGTCATGGAATATTTATTATGTGCCATAATTTATTTAATTTAATCCTCAACTAGCCCCATGAGGTAGGGACTATTATTATCCTCATTTGACTGATGAGTGAGAAGTTGACTAACTTATGCAAAGTTCCATAGTTGGTTAGTGCAGGAGCCCATGGTGCCCAGGGTTTTCTGACTCTAGAGCCCTGGCCCTTAACTACCATGGTGTCCTGAACTGCTGTTTCATGTGTGTGTCTTATTTTCTCAACAAGACCATACTTTACTTGAAGGTATGCTGTTCATTACAATATTCCTCAAGAGGGCTTAGTATTAGTACCTTGCCCACCAAACACTTGAATAAAATATTAAAATAAGAAAAATTCATTTCTAAGAAGAACATCCCCTCTCCAACTATGCCTACCCGATTCTGATAGTTTCATTATTCTTTATGGCATCAGTCATTCTACTTTGCACTCTTTTTTTATCAAACTCTTGCTATGTGCATAACATTGTATCTTCACTAACACCATGGATTTTCTTAAATCTTAGCAACATCATCTTCTTTGCTTACTGTCTACTCTGGAACAAGAATATGCACAAAGGGAAACTCACCACCTATTTTGTATTAAATAATTGGAAAACTTTTCCAGGTCATCAGTCAGCCCCAAAGAGAACAATAAGCTCGCTTAAGTAAAACCTTACTCAAGTAGCATTACAAGTCTTCAAAGAGCTCTTCAGGCAATGCCAGAACTTATTTCTAGAAGGTAGATTTCTTTTTTAGAAGAAATGAAGCCAGAATGATAATGAGAGACCTATACTCAACTACTCACCAAATCACTAATTGCAGTGATATCTGTAATTGGTTCACTTGAAGTCTTCAAGAGACTTACCTTTCAAAAAGGGTGGGAGAAGTACTGTATCCAAGTTCACATCATCCTTGACTGTGCAGACATAAAGTTCCTGGCCTTCCTCAGAGTTGGCAGGAGAAATACTATACATTATGGATTTCATGGCATTGGCTATAAAGAAAACAGGCTATGACTGAGGAAAGCACCATTCTCAGTGACTGTAGTTTTAAAGGCACAAAAATATAATAATTTAGTCAAAAAAAAAAAAAACCTAAAGGATGAAGATGACTGGAGTGTACCATGGTTTAAAGTGTTTTACCCCACCTGTCTGCCTGTTCTCTAATTTTCTCTTATAAACTAACAACATTCTCTGTACCAATCGGTATCTTACAACTAATCACTATTCCTGTTCACCTTACAACAGCTCTTGCTTCTATTACATCACAGCTCTGGGATGCCTTCTGCTTTTATACATACTTCTACCCTTTATTCCTCTCCTAATTTCCTCCCTTCTCCCATCCCCCATCCAAATCCTCAAGTCATCCTTCTCATCAATAGTGTACAATTCTTTTTTCTGGACTTTCATGTTTATAAATCCTAATTTCCTAGCCCCACCTCTTGGGCTGCTTATTAAAGAAACTATTGTAGATTGATTGGATTAAGTTATCTGAAGCAAATCTTGAGTATTTTCACCCTAATTGTATAAGATTTGTACAGTGTGCTTATCTGGGAAGGCCTAGTGTGGCCCACAATGTTAGCAAGGAAAAAGTATGTACCTCGTAAAGGCCAAGTAATGTCACGTTGGAGAACGAACTTCAGCAGCTGGACCAGGGTAGAACTCTGGGAAGCTAAGCTTACCTGAGAGGGTTTCCCACTTGCTGTTTTCCTCTTCCTCCTTTTGTAGGACATGAAAGAGCAACATGTCGTTAGAGAGAAGGTCCTGGCATAGGACCTCACAATAAAGTGGGTTTCCAAAGCACCTGTGAAGGGTAGCTGCAGGGAGGTAAGTAAGGGATTGCACATTAGAGATGACCACTTTAGGGGAGCCAAGTGTAACAGTACTTCATTCCGAGGAATCTTCTTTTGTTAAAGTCATTACATACACTAACAGAGGGGGACAGAGGCACAGAAATGTAAAAAAGTAATTTCTGATTGGCCTTGAAATGCATCTTGGCAATAACTTTTCTTTCTCAACTATTTTTCTTTCATTGATGTTGAAAGGAACTAACATCCCCTTGCTAAAGGGTCTGGCAGAAAGGGGCCTTATCACATATAACTGAAGCCACCCAAGTCCTAATTGTCTTGTGAAAACCTGGGTGGATAGCCCAGGGAGGCAGCCCCTTACTTGATTACAAGAAGACGGTCTCCCTTAAATCTAGTCTCGGGGCCTCATCATGGTTACTAATGCCATTCTCTCCCCCAACTCCAGTAAGACCTGTGCCTTCTCATTTATATTATGGCACTGGTTCCTCCCTTAATGAAGTGCTCAGTTAGTCCTAGTCATTCACATCTGCAGCTCTTGGGCGATGCTCACCACCCCTAGTTCCCAACATGCCATTCTCAACAGCGAGGTTGTTGCCAACTTCGAAACAGGCATAAGGATAGCTTGAGGGCTCTGCAGGAACTGCTCGGCCCAGCCACACAGGGTGAAGATAGGGGTCAACGTCATCACCATGATGATGGGCATACTGGAGAGCAATGTTTCCAAAAACTCCCAGGAAGCTGCATCCATATACTGGGCCTCGTCAATGAGGAAAATTAGTGGTGTTTCCCTCACTGCCTGGAAAGAACAGCAAAGAAACAATAACGACCTCTGATTAGAAATGAAATCACCTGGTTTTCAAATCTACCATGAATTTCCCATCAATAATTTAAATAAAATGTTAACACAGGCCAGAGTTTTCAGAGTAAAATGTATTCTAAATCCAGGTAATATTTTACTTTATAAATGTAAAATCTAGTTCCTAAAAAAAGTACTCGGTTTCTGTGGACAAGAAAATATTATACCTGAAACATGAAATAAGCATCAAAATATTCTCCAAATCAAACTTGAAGCTTTCAAATAGTTCATTCTGGCAAAAGCTTCATTTGTGTGGGAACTCATAATACCTTAAAACAGCAATTTCTAAACCAGGCTATGCATCGGAATCACCTGGGAGTGCTTGCCAGCACTCCCAATTACCAGGTCCCACTCAAACAGACTTTAAAAATCTATTTACTTTTAATCACATTCGGAACTCCCACTCCACTCTCCACTGCCTCAAGTGACCATTCTAATGTGTTTATTGCATAGTTCTTTGTTTCTATGGTGTTCTTATAAAACATGCATTGTTGTTTTGTCAAGTAATTGTTTTTATGTAAATGCAACTGTATTACAGATCACATTATTTCTCCCTCTCTTTCTAACCAGGACTGTTTTTAAGATCATTTCATATCACCATGTTTTCATATATTCCCCTATTTCTAAATTCTGCATTTTATTCCATCATGTTCATGCATGCATTCATGCCCATACCTCCCTGGCCTCCACACTGTTAAGAACATACTTGTTGAGATACATACCCAGGAGTGGAATTGCTGGGTCTAGAGGATACACATTATTAAAATTTGACTAGTTGCTTTTAGATTGCTTTCCAGAATGGTTACATCAATTTCTGCTCATACAGATTTTTTATTCCATAATCCTAAGTTAGAACATGAGTATCTGCATTTTTAACAAATACTAGGTAAAATAGCTATATAACTGCATTTAGAAACTACTATTTTAAATTAAACTACTAAAATTTTATTTAGAAACAGGATCTGGAAGAGCAAAGATCTTTTCTTGTATGCCATGGTGTGTTGTAGGATGAATCCAAGCTTAAAAGTAGAAAATAACAAGGAAGATATCAGCAAATAGGCAGGCCAAGAAATGCCTGAATCAAAGTGTGATGTGGACAGATTAAAATAAACATAAACTATCTCCATATATTAAGAGTTAGTGACATGTAGTGAAAGTACCCACCTCCTAAAGTACTTTAATAAAACACTCTTTAACTTTCTTTTGTCTGGCCACGTCATCCATGTGCGAAACTTTGAAGGACAAAGGAAACTGACCAGGAAAATTATTACATGTTAGCATTTAAAATGAAAATCTAATAAAAACATGCAGGTTCTCCAAAGGGAACACAAGATAATTCTATTTTGACTGAGAATGGGTTCCTGCAAGATTGAGCACAGAGTTACAAGGGCCAATCCAACATTAATATATAGTTCAAAGGAGGAGATAGAAAATTCATGAAGGGTTAGAGACAGATATCTATCTCCTTTCCATACCAGACTCTAGTAAAACCCTTAAAGGGTTATGACTAAGGAGTAAATGACAGGTTGAACTTAGCAATGACAGTTTGGGCAGCTCCAGTACCCCAGTTATTCCAAGTATACCAGGATGAATCTGTACATGAGACTTGTCAGAACAAGATGCAACACACATCACATAACATTGTTTCCTGTGCTAGGCTGAGGCACATGAACTACCAGGAACCTGAGAGCCAAAGTGAGATGACTGCTAATCTACGTAGGCAAGGGTTTAAAGTCCCAAGCAAGGCCTATCTTAAGAGAGGGATATGTTGAGGGATTAGACAGATCTCAGTGTTCCATTCCAAAATACTCTGCAGGGTGGGTAGATTAGGAGAAGTGACAGAGGATAAATAAAACAAATTGTGGACCAGTGAATTTTTAGCTTGTTCACTACTGGAAACCCCATAAACCCTAGACCTCTGAAGGCTTTTGAGATCCAGATGCTGGTTTCAAATGATATATTCTGTGGTAAGGGAACAGGAAGGTAGGGTTAAAAAAATAAAGAAATTGGAACCAACTCAAGAACACGTGGATATAATTCCTGGGGATATGCCACTGGTGAGGGCCACCTTAATGTATTTAGTACTTTAAAATATACAATGCAATCTCTCATATACCATCTCCTTTAAAATTCACATAAAAACATACAGTAATATAACTGTTATTTCACAGGTGAAAAAGCTATGACTCAGAGAGGCTGTGATTTGCTCTAGGACATAAAACTACTAAGTGTCAGGTTCAATACTAGAATTCACTCTCCTCAAAAGGAGAAAGCCTGAGTTTTGGTGTTGAAAGAATTTCACATCTTGGTCCTACCATATATGTATATGTATATCCTCAGGTTATTAGATTAGAAAACAATCCTAGGTCTGACTATCCACAAAATATAACAGTAACCCAATTCAGAAAGCCACTGCCTTCATTACCTTCACAAATAAGAGGTCACTAAAAAGGCAGTGAAGTTGTTCTTCCACTATCCCACAAAGCTGTCTTTGTAGGCACTCTTGCCGGTAATAGGCTGGGCATGTATCAATCTCAAAGAAGATGGCCATGAGGGTCTGGATGGCATAGAAGCACTGCTTGGAATCTGCTTCCTTCAGCATCAATGGCAACACCCTGGTGAATATGACTATGGTCATCAGGAGTCCCCTGTACGACACATAGGTTACTCACTTCACCAGTCCAAGAATGCTGAATCTAATGACACAAGAGTCTCACTAACAAGAGAAAAAGGCCCCAAGAGAAGTAGGCTCTGACTAAGTCAGAAAGCAGGAGTCTTTACCTATGCCCTTCCTTCTGTGCCAGGAAGTTTATTTCAGCCAACAGTTGGCTTTTTCCATAGCCTTTTCCACCTTCATACAGAACTGCTTCTCCCTTCTTCTGGTGCAAACACCCTTGCTGTGCCATTTGGAAGGCTTCCAATTCTTTCTCGCAGTCTGTAGAGAGACAGGGAGCACCTAACACTCCTGGATATCAATAATCAACATTATTGATTGTTGCAGGCTTTTTGGTAGATACTCTATTGATTTGAATCAATTTGCAAATCTAACTCTCAGAATGGCTTTTTTCCTCCAGAATTCCCAGAAGAATCTCATTCATTGATGGGGCTTCATATCTCTTTCCAAAAAATCAATTCTGAGCTAATATATGCTGGTCTTGAGGGCTTATGCCAGAGCCTAAGTAGTAACATTCAGAAAAATTAGGCACCACCCGTGTCCACAAGGACACGGGTGTCTCTTAGCTTTTTGTAAAAATTTTCTTAATAACAATTTAGTCTTCAAAATCTGTCACTACTATGTAAAAGTAATGGACTAATAAGTATAGACTAAAATAAATACCAAGATAGGGAATATATAGTGTGGGTGACAACAGTCTTGGTGCTATTTTCACTATTCTAAGGATGATGAATTTTTCTCTAAAGATGATCCACAATAAGCTGGTCCGATCTCAATAGGTAACTCTGACTTACAAAGATTATTACTAAATGTTGGTGTTTCTCAGGCAGTTATAGGACTTCACCTGAAATTTGAATATTTGACATGGAAAAGAAATAGTAAATCCTCTTCAAAATAAATATAATTTCACTAGGAAGGTTGCTCTCTATTTTTTAATAAAGCTTAAAAGCATTTAGTCTTGCACTGTTTTGTTTTTTAAATCACATTTAGCTGTCTATAGCTGAAACAAATATGATTTAAGTTACAAAAGAAAACATACCTAACAAAGGGTGATTTTTGTTTCTCTTTCTTGCCAAATGTCTTTTTCCAAACATTCTGGGAAAAAGAACAAAGTGAAATGTATCTGTTAAAAATAGATTAGGAACAGCTGTCTTCATAAGCAAATGCTTTCATATAATTAAGGAGGTACAGAGTTCTGAATAAAAAGGTTTTTAAAAACTAAAAATTTTGGGGGAGAGGGAGTAAAGAGGGAATATTATTGATTGTTCCAGGCTCGGGGAAGTAAATGAATGGTGAAGTACACAAAGAAAAAAAGAACAAAGAAGATCTGGGTTAGTGACCTATTGCTATTCTCTTCCTGTAGGAGAAAAAGATGTTCACTGAAGAACTAGCTAAGAGCTAAACATAAAAGCTAAATCTCTCAGACACTAAAAACACTCCTTTTGTGTGTCTTATTCCAGCATGCCAGTACTAGCAGCATCTTTTTTTCCAATTTCATGTAATCAAAAACTTATTGCTCTGTAAGAGATGAGAATGAAACTATCACACAATGATACTCACATACATCTTCTGTGGCCACGATATTCATATATCTTCCCTGGGTTGGAGATGTTTTTCATCATTTTCTCTGGGAGTTTCTTGAAGTTGTAAGCAGGTAGCATGGATCTTAGATATGTTACCTCATCACAGGACACCAAACCTGGATATGCAGTTATCATTCTGGCCGCTAGACTCACTTTTGGGCCAATAACTGTGTCAGAAAGACAGGTGGAGAATTTTTGGGCCATGTCTTCCACCTTCCTCCCTTAAGTCATAAAGATAACAGTCCAATGTCCTATTCTACCTGTATATTCGTGTCTTGCTACTGCTCCAACCACGCCACAGAATACTGGTCCATTAGTGATACTGATGGAAACAAATCCAGGGATCAGAAAAGCAACAATGGATAAACATACAGTCAGAAGCCTCCAAGTCAGGCACTAGATCTGCCACTCCCCAGATCCAGAAGTCTAGTTTTAGAGCTTAGAATGGAAAAGGCCAGAGGTTGCTGTCAGTCTATATAACACGAGGGGTACAAAGTACTGAATATTAGGGACAGAACCAAAAGAAACAGAATGGTTCCCCTAATTAAGGAGTTTTAGTTTTAGTTGGGGGTTATTAGTAAAAGATTTTCTTTCTTTTTTTTTCTTTTGAGACAGGGTCTTGCTCTATTGCCCAGGCTGGAGCACATTGGTGCGATCTCAGCTCACCGCAACCTCTGTTCCTGGGCTCAAGTGATCCTCCCACCTCAGCCTCCCAAGTAGCTGAGACTACAGGCACACACCACCATATCCAACTAATTTTTTAATTTTTTTGAGAGAGATGGGGTTTCATTATGTTTTCCAGGCTGGTCTGAAACTCCTGGGCTCGAGGAATACACCCGTCTTGGCCTCCCAAAGCATTGGTATTACAGGTGTGAGCCACCACACCTGGCCAGTAAAAGATTTTTATTTTTAAAAGCCAAGCCCGGCCTGGCCCAGCCCAGCCCAGCCCAGCCCAGCCCAGCCCAGCCCAGCCTACTTTCAGGAACACCACAATATCCAGCCCAGCCTACTTTCAGGAACACCACAATATCCTAACTCACTGGCTGTTTGTAGTCTCTGTTTCAGGTTCTTTCTCTCTTATCATAACCCTCCCCTGGAGTTCCTCAAGCCTCAGTCAAAGGATCTTTCTCTTTATTTATGCTCTCCCAACATGAACTGAATCGGTTCTTAACTTTAAGTCCCACTTTATGCCACTCTATTCTTAAATTCACTTTCCACCAGCATTCAACCTCCACAAGGTAGCCAAAATCAGCTTTAAAGTGTTAATCACATCATATTACTCCCCTGCTAGACCTTTCCACGGTTTTCCTTTATACGGAAATATATAATTCCAACTCTTCACTATGGACTACAGAGCTTGGTGGTCTCATAGCTACCATCCCCCAACCTTGCCTCAAACCACTCTTCACCCTGCAAGCTACGTTTTGGCCTGCTTTTAGCTCCTAGAGCATGCCGAGCTTTCTCCTGTCTCAGGACCTTTGCACTTGGTATTATGTCTGAAATGCTTTACCCCTAGTTCTTCACAAGCTGTTCCCCTCATCCTTCAAGTGTCAGCTTAAATAATACCTCCTCAGAGGAGCCGCCTATGACAACCCTGTCTCATACACTCCCCTACCCTAAAATTATTTTTTGTGTTTTTTTTTAACCACTATACTATGTTTATTTCCTTGATAGAATATATAAGGTATGATTATTGTGTTTATTGTCTGTCCCACTAAAATGGAAACTCCACGAGGGTACTCTGTCTTACTTTCCCCTGTATTTCTAGTACCCAGAAGTTGCTGGTATTAGAGTACATACACGATATAGAATGTTTACGTTCCCCTTCATCCAAACCTATGAGAAAAAGCAAACGACCTTCCACATGTGTTCCTCAAGGATAAGAGGTAAGTCAAATAATCAAATTCTTAACGGAGATGCCTCAAAGTAATTATTCTGGTGAATCTCAGAATGATGGACGGAAGCATACAGGGCACTGTCAGTAAAGGATGAGAATGTTACGTAAGTACTAAAAGGTATAAGGTCAGAGTAATTTCTGTTGGGTAAGCCTAACTAAAAAGTTCAAGAGTGGGTTCTTGCCCTGCCTGCACCTATTACAGTCCATGTCACAGGGTAGGTACTCAAAACATGGGTACTGCACAAATGAGTTTTTTCCAGATACTGGATATCTGCCAAATATCTAAAAGCTTAATACATGGCAGAAAATAAGAAAACAGCTATTCCTTCCTCACAGGATCAAAATATAATAAAAAGATGTTTTATAAATTTTGTCTGAATACACACTTGAGATACATTATTGTTAGAAGAGAATACTTTATTTTGAAATAAAATACAAATGTGCAAAGGAAATTAGCTCCTCCTGCCCCCCCTTTGAACAATGAGTCAAGAGAATGTGAGACTGGGTAGAATAGCAGATAATAGGCAAAGGTCTAGCTTTTCAGTGGCAACTTGAAGAAACCAAAGATGAATGATGCTAAAGGAATGACCCTTTGGTACCTGTTTTAAAGTACTTCTGGCCCTCTTCTTTTATAAACCCCCAGGAGCCCAGCACCACACCTTGTTACCCTACAATGATCACTCACGCTCCACGATGTCACTAATGTAATAACTGACGATATGGGCCAGTTTGTCCATGTCACGTTCCGACTTGCAGGTCAGGCTGAACCTGTCCATTAACGCTGTAAATCCTGACCAACAAAGCAGAAATTACGATGTTAACTCCAAATCCCAAACTTTTTGGCCCCTTTCTCCCCACACATCAGGCCAGTGTAAAGGAAACAGATCCCTTCAAGCTGAGTAATTCCTTTATCCATTAACATGGTGTAACTTAGAAACTACTAAGGGCCAGGTTGGTTGCCGCTGCCACTGGGAATCCAAAGGACCACCCTCTCTGCTTCCAAGAGCTGGAGATGGTGCCCTTTTCATCTGGAGCCAGCTCTTTCCCCTACTCTCTTAGGCTGCCTGGCTATGGGAAACAATAGGATCCCTCCTCACGTCTGGCTAGAGAACCACTCACACAGTGAGGACAGGCACCTGGTATTACCCATCTTCATATCCCTGACACAGAATAAGTATTTGTTAAATGAACGACTCGCGGAGTGGCTGCTAGATAGCTACGGCCAGAACAACGGCGGGCATATACTTACGACGCCAAGAATGAATTAACTGAACGAATAAAATAATTGAAACAGAACGCTTAATAGAAAATGCTCGGGGTTGGGAAAAACGGGTTCAAAGCCCGCCGCGTGGTCCTGTAAAAATCCTTTCCTCTGAATTTCAATTTCATCATCTTTGGGGTGAGCTCAAGGGCTGAGCCGGTTCATCCCAAAAGATGTCCTCCCACGCTAAAACGAAGATACTCAAAGTTTCCTAAGGAAGCCGCGGCACGAAGTTAAACTGTGCCTTAGCTCGCGGGAGGCTAGGCCTGTAACCGTCGAGGCCTCCAGGGGCTTAGACCCAACGGCCGCCTCTCCCGCAGGCCAGGAGACTGAAGTGCCGGCCGTCGCCCTCACCCGTCACACGGACGCCTAGGAGGACGCCCTGGGCCGTGGCGAGCTCAGGTTCCGATCCCCGAGGCTTCCGAAAGACCAGTAGGTCGGGAAGCAGCGCCGCCAAGCGGGCCTCCACAGGCCACAGAGGCGGCGTCGCATGCCGCTCGCCGGTCACCATGGCTGCCCGCCTAGGTACCGGAAACAGGGTCCAGCCGCGTAGCAGCCAATCCGCATAGCAGCCAATCCACATAGCAGGCTCTGTTGGGGGCCCTGCCGCCGGCCAATCCGCGCAGGCTTCCTTGGGACAACGCCAATCGGAAGCGACTTCAGTCGCCGCCCCACCACTTTCCCACAGCCTTAGCGGGGCCTACTTCCGCGGGGAGAAGGGGCTGGAGGTGCGGCGGTCCGCGCTTTCAAAGGAGCAAAGCTGTCTTTTCTACTGGAAACGGGGGAGGTGAAGACGCTCCTACAATAAAGCCGTTGGTGTGAGATAAATATCGTGAGGTCCTTCCCCCATACCACAGAGTAGAATCTTGGGTCATCTCTGAATTTGGTAAGGACAGGTTCCACTGGCATAAATCTAAGCCAAACTCAAGCACAGTTTGACTAAAGCTATCAAATACTGTCAGTGCTTTTCCTTCATTGTGGAGAGTTTCTCCTCTCTCATCTGCCAGGGCAGGTCTACTGCTGTCCTCATGAGTGCTTCCTCGGGCTGTTTGTCTCTTGTGTGTTGATAATGGCATATCGGAGGCTTCTAGTCTTTGTTGCTTAGATTCCCAGCGACCGTAAGGTAAAGCAGTAACAAGGTGAGCATGCTGTGGATTTTTAACAATCAGAAAAGTACTTTTGTTTTGGTCTTCTGCCAAAACAAAATCTAACAAAACATAAAAAGTACATCTTCACTACCTGAAATTCTACAATACTTAATCAAGGCTGTTTTTGTGATAACGGCTAATTTTCCTCATGGAATTACTTCATCACATTTTGATAAACACTTTCAGTAGTAGCATCAAATGTATGATCAGCCTGCAGGTGACAGAAAATATCTCCCCAACAGGGTGGAAGGGCCAAAAGGGAAGAAATTAAGGGGAGATAAAGCTAAGAGGCTCAGACATTACAAGTTTGATACTGTTTACAGAGACACCGTCCATGCAGACAAGTCTTGTCGGGGGAGATCAAAATTTCAACACTGGAAACACAAACTAGAACCCAGGAGTTGCAGATTCCTCAAAAGTCACATTACTTTTCGGTTGTTTTTATAAATTTATTTTAAAAAATAACAATTGCAATGACATTAGTGATCGATCACCTGTACACCCCCGTACTGCTGGGGGAAAAACCTTCGATATAGTTGAATCCCAAAGAAAAATCAAGACATTATTATCAGGCACCCTATAGCCACAAAATGCTCTGTTGGTCCAGTGGCATCGACACTGACATGTTCAATGTACCAGTGCAGTTAAAATATATACACTTAAAATTATCCTGCAAAAAAAAAAAAAGCACTCAGGTTGCATAACTAGGCATTAAACCAATTATTCATTCATCCATTCACTCTTTCTCCATCTGTAAAGTCATCACTACAGTCACAAATAAAAATGAATAAAAGAACTAGTATCAAAGAAAAAACCCAAATGTCAATACCCTGCCCCCACTTTGTGGGCTACTATGGTGTGCCAAAGTGACCACAAGAAAAGGGTCATGAGCTATTTGAAATGCAATGGCAAAATGACAACTGAAGCATTTCAAACAAAATTCAAACTCATCTCCCCCCAAATAAAAAATTCAGCAACAAGGCTGGCATTACTATGTACAAACTTACAGACACAAATAAATAGCATCTTCTAACTGTTGGCGGCTTAAGCACTCAAAGTTAGGTCTGAGTAATTTCTTTCTGAACTCTGCATCTTAGACTCCTAAATTAACCAAGGAATATAAATTCCTCATTGTTAGTAATCTATTCTCTGAAAAACTTGGGACTTACTGAATAACATTAATATCCCAAACTCTTGTAGAGCTAGAAGTTTCTAGTGAGCTTACCAAAGGATCAGTCCTTTGACATCTGGAAGCCAGGAGCAATTACCAGATCCCTGGGACTAGGAATATTTCACTTCCTGTTTCCTTTGCATAGCTCTGTACCTCTATTTCTATCATTACAATCATCTCTGTTTGTGGTGTTTTTAGAGGGCTTAATTTCTGTCTTAATACAGTTAAGCTGAAGTCAAAGAAGAACCAATTTTTATTCTTGGTATTTAACCCCCAATGTTCCTCAGAATTATTGGGTTTTCCTTGTTTCCAGAGAAGGCAGCCAACTCTTCTGAAATATCATCTTAGTTCTCTCAGGGTTCAACATCTAAAAGAGAAATAGATTTCTGAGGCACAACCCATTCTGGGAACAGTGGCCCAGTTCCTGACCCTGCCAGGCATGTTTCTTTCAGTCTGCAGTTTATTCTCACAGTATGGATGCAATGAGAAAACCTTTCTGCACAAGGCCTATGGAGAAAACATGAAAACTGGCACCAAAGAATCAGCTGCCATGGGAAGAATAAAAATGCTCGCTTTCTAGGGCCAGCATTGTGCTGCAGGAGTGAAGCCAACATCCACCTCAAGCTTTAGTGGGTAACTTGGACTCTGTCCAGGACAGTGTGACTGATCAGTGCTTTCCAGAAATTGTCAAGGACCAAATCTCAGGCTTCTTCCTTTCAGTGCTTGTTAAAGGTTCTCGAGTAAATGTGAATTACTCTCTTCATCTTAATGATCCATTCCAGGTATCCATCCACTGGAGAATCGTGCTCTATGATAACATATGGGTGTACATGCTCTCTCTCTCTCTTCCTCTCCCCCACTCTCTCCCTCTAGGCTGAAACACATGAATCTTTCAGTTCCCCAAATGCTGTCACAAAGTCTATGATTGAAAATCTCTAGTTTGGCCCTTCCTTTAGGAGTATTACAAATCTCCTCAGTGCTTCAGCAAAGAAGTTGTTGAATAGTCTTGTTCTCTACTTAGGAAAGGCAGTTTCAAGGTTTAATAACCCTCTACATTGTCTTAGAAGTAGCCACAGCAAGTACGATGGTCCAGATTGACCAGTCAACAGAGGGACAAGCAGGCCACAACTTTTCAAAGCTAGAAAAAGAGATTCGGCAATGTATATTTTTAGTGCTTGAGTCTTTTATCATTCTATCCCCAGAATTAGCTTTTTCTTGGCTAGAGTCCAGAAATATCAACCTACCATCTGGGCAGAGAGGAATTCTATTACCACAGATTGGAAAAATGTATCTCAGGAATTTATTGTTTCCATATCACAAGATAGAACTTCCTTGCCTGGAAGCCATCTCTGAATACAAAGCATCCATTCAGTTAGTCAGTGTGAGATTCCCCCACCAGAGGGATAAATGCTGTCTAGATTCCATGGGAAGGAGTGGGCTGCTGCTTTCCTGATTGCAGTTTTGGTTGAGAAGGTCGTTCTTCCCTGCTGAGATGGCTGGCTGACATCACCAGTCAAGGTAAGTGCTTTGTGTACTGCTGGGGTGGCATGTGTCTCCTTGCATCATCCGAATCCATGAAATGTCAATGTCATCAACAGTCTGAAATAGGTCCTGACTGAAAGAGTAAGACAATGGCTTGCAACTTCAATTTGCCAGGCATCGCTGCAATTGTAATACTGAGCCACTTATTAAAAACTAAGTGGTTTCTGTCCTGTAGAAAAGGGCAGAATGTGATCATCAATGTCCCATTGGAAGAGTTGATCAATTTCCTGGAACAGTGAGAAACATGACCTTGATCAGCTCCATCACATGGCGTGGGGTTAGGACACTCGGATGATCTGGGTCATTGCTTCTTCATCGGCTTGGTTTGGATCCTAGAGACAAAGATGACACGATGATTAAAGTCCTTTGCAAAAGCAACAGGAACTCATGGCTCTCACTACTTATCCCCCCAAGAGAATACACATAACTTTACCAAGTAAATCAAAGGCTTGTAATACATCTTAAGTCTGCATACATGGCTTAAAGTGTAGCCCCATTAGGAAAGAAGAGACAATAAACCTTATTCTTAAAAGAATTTAAAGTCTGGCCTGCACTCCATGGTGAAACACTGCAGGGCTGTTAGTGTATCTCTTTCCTAAGAACCTTGTGTTGTTCTCTATACTTAAGGGTTAAGAGTATTCAGATTCAGGTGTCTAAGGAAAAGACCCAGAGGAACCATGTCATGCTGTATTTTTGTCACTGTTTTTTGATCATCATTTAAATACTGAGTACTTAGCAGGGCTGGAAAGAATCATTAGAATCTATACACTTTAATGTACTCGTTTTACAGATAAATCTGAAGGCCAGATGGGTAAGTGATTTGCGTGGACTAGGGTCAGGGTCAGAAAGTTAGGAGTCCAGCAAGGGCTAACTCCCAAATCTCCTGACTCCCATTTAATCTTCTTTCCACTAAACTCTATATGCTGTTTCTCACTTAAGACCTACAGTGTTAACACAAGGATAAATCCTTGGAAGCTTTTTGCAACACTCTGCAAGAACCACCTTTAGTTCCCCCATACCAAGGCTCTGAAGCCTTGGTAGGCAGGATCTGAGAAAAAGCTGAAAGCCTTCTGGAGATGGAAGACTGGAACTGGGTCTTGAACAATGAGCAAAAATAACTAGCATTTACTGAACTCACCATGCACTAGGTATGGTGCTACACAGATGCCTAATGTGGATTAATGAATGAAATCCCTACAACATTGCTGTGAAGTATCAACAGTATTCCACTTTACAGATAAAAATAAAAGAGGCTGAATTGACCAAGATCATACTGTTAGCACACAGAATGAGGAGAGTTCCTGGCACAATGCCCTCCCGGCACAATAGCTGTCAGGCCCACATTCATACACTGTATGAATGAATAGCAATGAGAAAGGAGGGGCTCTCACACTACAGGTGAGGACTAATAGCACTGAAAGAGTTGTTAGTGTTCATGTGGGGGGACACCGAGGAAACCTAGTTTGATTGTTGAGAGGGGTGATAAGGCAAAGTTGCTTAGATGTTATACAGAAATAGTTAGAGATTTGATGCAGTTAAGAAATGAGAACTATTAATAGCATGCATCCTTGACCTGGGGACTGGCAGGTTAAAAAAAACACTTTAACCATCTGGCAGTACTATATAAGGCCAATTAGAGGAGACTGGAGATTAATTTGATGGATATTGCAATAGTGCAAGTGGAATGTGATGTTAATATAGAATGGAGTATCAGCAAATGGGAGGAATCTATTAATTCAAGAAACACTGATTGCTTGGTTCAGAACTGGATACTAAACCCAACAAATACATCTAAGTCAGTACTTAAATACAACTTACTTAAATAGAATTAAGTCCAATAAATATAACAGAGAACAAAACAATCCTCTACCCTCTATACAACTTATAGTCTAGTGAAGGAAACAATCTTGAAAAATTCAACAACTTAAATATTATTACACTGTAAAGAAAAGGGCCAAGCGCAATGGTGTGCGCCTGTAATCCTAGCACTTTGGGAGGCCAAGGCGAGAGGATCGCTTGAGCCTGGGAGTTTGAGACCAGTCTGGGCAACAAAGTGAGACTCCATTTCTACAAAAAATTTAAAAATTAGCTGGGCATGGTGGTGCGTGACTATAGTCCCAGCTACTCGGGAGCCTAAAGTGGGAGGATCACTTGAGCTGGGAGGTCAAGACTAAAGTGAGCCATAATCACACCACTGCCTCCAAAAAAAGAAAAGATGTTGTAAGAACATACTGAGAGAGAAGAGATCTATTCTAGATAGGGTATTTAATTAAACCCAGACCTAACAGATAGGGAGATAGCCATGAAAAAGATAAAGGGCATACAGACTGAAAATTCTAAGGACAAAGACCCATGGCAGGAAATAGACCAATGAACAGTAAACAGCAGCGTAGAGACCAAGAAGTAGAAATGCAGTTAGAGGTAGACAGAAGCTAGAGCATGTAAGGCTTTGCTGGGCATAGTAGTAAGCACTTTGGATGTCAGTCCAAGCGCAAATGGGAAAGGGTAGGGGTTGAAGGAGCTTGAGCAGAACAGGGACTTGATAGGATAAACATTTTAAAAAGATCACACTAGGATGTGGAGAGTAGGCTAGAGGGGGACAAAAGTGGAAGAAGGGAAACCAAATTAAGCAGCTATTTTATAAATCTAAGCCAAAGAAGAGAGGATTAGACCAGGCTCACATCAGTTAGAAGGGAAAAAAGTAAACATTCAAATTATATTTGTGATGGGGTAATAAAACTTGTTCAATAAAAATAAAACTTGTTCCTTGAAAATTAAGAAAAGTGTGATTTTCAAGAAAGAATGAATAGTAATAAGTGACATAGACGAAGAGCATCTATCTCAACCCTGCAAGTAGCTGGGACTGCAGGCATGCATCACCAGGCCTGGCTAGTTTTTGTATTTTTTTGTAGAGTTTTGCCATGTTGCCCAGGCTGGTCTTGAAATCCTGGGCTTCCCACCTCAGCCTCCCAAAGTGTTGTGATTACAGGCATGAGCCACCAAGTCTGGCCTAGTGGTTTTAAGATAAAAGATAATCTAAAGAGACATAAGATTGCATCCAGTTTAGAGAATGTGAGTAGTCCCAGAGTAGGAAAATAGCAAGAGGACACTGCTGAAGGCTTCAACTCAAGTCAATACAAGGTAATAAAGAGAAGAATAAAATGTATATGTCTTCCTACCTGCATATGGGGACTATCCTTTTCCTTTGGAGAGAAAAATCGTCCACCTTCACCACGCTTCCGTGCCATGGCATGACGGTGCCGAGACTCATGCAGGTATTTCTAAAACGAGAAATATAACCATTTAACTATTAATACTATCCAGAACTAGCACAGTTATCTAGTGCACAAATTCCATTCTCCAAAGTTTAAGACAGCTGGGATCAAAGTCACAAGGGACAATTATGACTTAGAATGACGATGAAAGCTTTGGAGAAAACACCTAGTAAGTAATATAGCTAACCATATAATAACTACTGTAAGACTGTGAATGCTTACAGTATGAATTTTTTTAAAAAAAAACAGACTACCACCTACACTTCACAATATATACACTTTCCTCTGCTTTAATAACAGGCCAAATTTCGTTTGAGCAAATGAGTGTTCAGTAAAAAGACTTTCCTAGCATTAAAGTTTATTATTATTATTTTCTAGAAACGGGGTTTCACTCTGACACCCTTGCTGTTGGACTGCAGTGGCATGATCATGAATCACTGCAGCCTTGAATTCCTGGGCTCATGTGATCCTCCTGCCTCAGCCTTCCAAGTAGGACTACAGGCATTTGCCACCACACCAGGCTGGACTTTCCTAGCCTTATCTGCATGTTAGGTGTGATCAGGTAACTAAATTCCGGCTAGTGAAAGGTACAACTTCTTCAAAGTTTCTTTGAAAGAAAGGGTACCTGGCCGGGTATGGTGGCTCACGCCTATAATCCCGGCACTTTGGGAGGCCCAGGCAGGTGGATCACCTGAGGTCAGGAGTTCGAGACCAGCCTGGCCAACATGGTGAAACCCCGTCTCTACTAAAAATACAAAAATAAGCTGGGCGTGGTGGCGCACACCTGTAATCCCAGCTACTCAGGAGGCTGAGGCAGGAGAATCACTTGAACATGGAAGGTGGAGGTTGCAGTGAGCTGAGATTGTGCCACTGCACTCTGGCCTGGATGACAGAGCAAGACTGAGTCTCAGAAAAAAAAAAAAAAAAAAAGAAAGGGTACCTTTCTTGTTCCCTTTCTTCCTAGGCTGGAGCCTAAGCAGGAATCTTGGACCATGAACAGCACACTAGCAATATTAAAGCAGTGAAACAGGTCTTGAGAACTGTGAAAATATGCTACCAGTCCAGGATAATTTATCTCTGGACTACTTTTATGTATGAAAAGGAATAACATCTTATTTAAGCCACTGTTTGTTTTCGTTGTTATAACTGCAGCTGCATATTAGTAATAACAAATGCTAACTCTTACAAAAGAGACAACAAGTATCTAACGTCAATTGTTTGGAAGGTACGTGAGAAAACAAGCCATATAAAAGATAATTTCAAAAGTAGAACCCTGCTATTCTCCTTTCCTATATCCTTCCCAATGTTATACATACCCTTCTCTCCTTTGGAATTTTCCCTTCTGCCTCTAGTTTAGCTCGGGCTTGCCTCCTCTTAAGAATACGGTGGTATTGTTTGGCATTCACGTAGAGAGGCTCTTCTTCAAGCATCTCTGCTCCAGGTAGAGGGATTCTTTGGATAGCAGGCACAGAGCCAGCCCCAGGAACCATCTGTGTGAACAGGAAACCAGAGCTTATTGGTGGCATGAAGTATGGACATAGAAACAGTTTCTTGGTTCCTCTTCATCCATTTTTTTTGTAAATGCCACAAAAAGTAATTTTTATAGGGTACTTGGGTAAATGCGGATCCCTGGAGAAATTTATACTAAAGATCTGCACTTTAAACAAACACCCCAGATGACTGTGTCATAGGAGGTTCAGGTGCCACTCTGAGAAACTATATAACCATGCCCTAAATTCATGTCCACCCATGGCTCTAGATATTTCTGTTGCCATCTAATGGTCAGGAACAGTAGTCATAAGACAAAAAAACAGCACAAAAATAGATAGACCAAGTGCTACTAAATGCCTATATTTATAAAAATAATTTAATAGTTAACTTATAATTCAATCCTAATTTTTCTTAAAAAACACCAAAACACTGTACTAAATGTACGTGAAAACAAGTAACAGAGTCCTGTACCCCACAGCTCTTTCCCAAATACAACCGCTTTGAATAACTATATTGAATCTTTTATAAAAATTATTTATTTTTCATTCAATTCGTAGAAACGAGGTCTCTCTACGTTGCCCAGGCTGAGCTCAAACTCCTGGACTTAAGCCATCCTCCTGGATTAGCCTCCCAAGTAGCTAGGACTACAGGTGCATGCCACTGAGCCAGGGTTGGTTCTGTTTCTTTTCATAGCTTCCTCCACCTCTGTGCAGACTTCTGTTACTCATTCTTAATTTATGCATTTTAACACCCTATTTTGACATATGAGGATTTAGCTTTCAATTACACCACCCAAATCTTCCTATCTTCCCAATACATTTACATCACACTTTTTTTTTGGTTTCTCTATCAATTACAATCTTTCTAATTTTTAGCTTATTTCTTATTTTGTCCATCATGGGCAATACTACTTTCCACTTCTCAAAGATTAGTATATAATTCCCTTCGTTATTTGAATTCTGAAAAGAATTGCATAAAATCACTATTTATCCATTGCTTTATCTCCAGCATCTAGAATAGTCCCTGGTGAATAGTCCCTGGCACATAGTAGGTGCTCAGAATGAATTACGGTTTGTCATAATGTTATTGTCAAAGTAGATTACCGACAGTGCCTTAAGGATCGATCTCAATCCCAAGAGGTCAACATAATAAATTTTAGGAGGCATCAAGTTGCATGTTCAAGAAAATTTCAAAGACAAAGCTGAAAAATACATTTTCTTACCATGACCATCCCTCCTGAATTGACCACATTGCCTGCCACTGGTAGTGTCACAGTGACAGTCCCTTGCCCACTGCTGGTTGTGTTGGTATTGGCTCCTGTTTGAACAATCTGTGCTCCTGCCAAACTGGCTGCTGGGATAGTGATCATGCCTGAAACAGGGACTGTAACTTTAAGAAAACAAAACATAAAACAAACAAAAAACAGGCACACAGAACAGAAAGAAGGGAACATAGTTAGTCCCTCTTCTATCTGGTACACACTCACTGATCCTGGCAAAACACACTGAAAAACACAAGGGGAGAAAAAGTACTCTCCCACTGTGGTGTGCTATATATAATCTAAGTAATCACAATCTTTGAAACTCTATTAACTTTCTAGGTCCCAGTTTTGAGTAACTCTATCCTTAGCAGTTTTCAAAAGGTGAAAAGGTTTGGAGGCCTCCTCTTCTATAGGTCAGTCTGACTATAGCTATACCTACTGCTCTTGTACATAATGAGCAATCTGCTTCAGGACAGAGATTTTAAAACTTATACTTTGTTTATCTCAAACTGACAATGAGTCAGTTGTAGTATTAAAACTTAAAATTAAACCAAGCATTCCAAGTCCCCAGACTATCAATAGCAGCACTTGAGGATTTGTTCACCATTCTGTTTGAGCTCTTGCCTGGGCTCAATCCAGTTCAGGGCCTCCCCGGAGTAATACAAGAGCACACAGTGCACTCTCTGGATCCTGTATATTGCAAATTTGCAATCACAAAGTCATGGAATCTAACAAAGATGTCCTTTTTTGATTTAACTATTTGACTAACAGGTGCTTCCAAAAGCCTTCAAGTTCAGTTTCTGCACTCCTCCTCCCAGACCAAACAGATCTCTCTATTATTTATGTTATCTATTCCTAGAACATACTTCCATGAGGGCCCTGCATTGTATTTATTTGTTCACATGTCTCTCTTACTAGACTAGAGGCTCTTTGAGGACCCTTCTTAGTAAAAGTGCTGTATACATAATAGTCATTTAAAGTAATGGAATGACCCAGAAAAAAACATAAGCAGCAATAGCACTCTAAAGCCAACTTGATTTTTGATCTATTTCTCTCTTTACCAATGAACTCCCTATTTCTAATCTTCTGTTTAGAAACACTTCTTCCCTAAAAGCTTACACAATCCCTAGATTAGCAACCACTGTAGAAACTGCTACACATGGAATCACTGTTGGTCACGGATGGTGACAAGAAACCAACAATCAATGGAGAGCTAGAGGAAATCTTTTTTTTTTTTTTTGTCCAAAAAATATGTAGTGTCAAGTTCACCACTCAAATTCTAAAGATGTCAGTTGTCTAAGGGACAAAAAAGTTGCCCCCAAAAGTCCTAGGGAAGCTTATGGGTACACTTACCTTGCTGGAGAATGGTGCCATCTGCATTAACTGGCTGATAGACGATGGTCTGCCCTTCAGCAGTCTGTGCCACTTGCTGTCCCTGGACAGCAATCTGCTGCTGTGTCTGGAGGAAATAAGTAATGACACAATTCAATAGATCCCAAAGATACTAACAAAGAACAATGGAGTCCTTAAAAAAAAAAATTATTTTTTTGAGACAGAGTCTCACTGTGTCGCCAGGCTGGAGTGCAGTGGCGCAATCTCGGATCACTGCAACCTCCGCCTCCTGGGTTCAAGCGATTCTTCTGCCTCAGTCTCCCGAGTAGCTGGGATTACAGGCATGCGCCACCATGCCCAGCTAATTTTTGTATTTTGACAGAGTTTCACCATGTTGGCCAGGATGTTCTTGATCTCTTGACCTTGTGATCAGCTTGCCTCGGCCTCTCAAAGTGCTGGGATTACAGGCATGAGCCACCGCGCCCGGCCAAAAATATATTTTTTTATGGTTTTCATCCCCTTTTCTACTATACATGCTATACATGAAATATCTGACTCAGTTATCTGACTCTTCCAAATCAGTTTTGCTCCTGTGTGACAGAGCTAGTGGAATTACCTGAGTCTGGCCAGCAGTGACGGCCGTCTGGGGCTGCTGGATGATGATCTGCTGGGTCTGGCCCTGCTGGCCCTGCACCTGCACAGCCTGTCCACCCTGGATCTGGATCTGTCCAGGTGGGACCAACTGTATCTGCAGAAAAGAACATAAAAAAAGGATTGTACTCTACTGACACTGGTCTCCTTTGGTCCCCGAGAGTTATCCACATTTCTCTAGAAAGCAGAAAATGTTCTGAAGAGGAAAAAAGAAGTCCTGCTCTGCCCTCCATTATGAAGTAGACACAACTTATTTTCCATTTATGAAACAAATAGGGAATTTTGACACTGTCTGGATACCTGATATTAATAAATCAATGTCAGTTTTTATGAAAGATAGCAGTGGTATGATTATATATATTGAAAAGCATGCATATTTAAAATACACTCTGGGCCGGGTGTGGTGGCTCACGCCTGTAATCCTTGCACTTTGGGAGGCCGAGGTGGGTGGATCACTTGAGGTCAGGAGTTCGAGACCAGCCTGGCCAACATGATGAAACCCTGTCTCTACTAAAAATACAAAGATTAGCCGGGCATGGTGGTGCACGCCTGTAATCACAGCTACTTGGGAGACTGAGGCCGGAAAATCACTTGAACCGGAGGCGGAGGTTGCAGTGAGCCGAGATCACGCCACTGCACTCCAGCCTGGGCGACAGAGCGAGATTCCGTCTCAAAAAAATAAAAAAATAAAATACACTCTAAAGTGCTTTATTATTATTTTTTAACCTTGCCATTTTGGTGAATGATAAAGTACTTTTTTACAGAGGAAATACTATATATATTAAAAATGCTGAAAGCCGGGTACAATGGCTTATGCCCGTAATCCCAGCACTTTAGGAGGCTGAGGCGAGCAGATTAGGTCAGGAGTTTGAGACCAGCCTGGGCAACATGGCAAAACCCTGTATCTACTGAAAAATACAAAAATTATCCAGGCATGGTAGGACATGCCTGTGGTCCCAGCTACTTGGGGAACTGAGGTGGGAGGATCATTTGAGCCTGGGAGGCAGAGGTTGCAGTGAGCCAAGATCCGCACCACTGCACTCCAGCCTGGGCAACAGAGCGAGTAACTGTCTCAAAAAAACAAACAAAGAAAAAACCCAAAATGTATTCTACTCTAGTCAAATGTGACTGCAGCCCAGGACAACACCTTGATAAGGGCCTTGAGAGGACCTTGAAAGAATCCAACACAGCTGTGTCAGGATTCCTAACTCACAGAAACTATAAAATAAATTTTTTTTTTTTTTTTTTTTTTTGGAGACGGAGTGTCGCTCTGTGGCTCAGGCTGGAGTGCAGTGGTGTGATCTTGGCTCACTGCAAGCTCCGCCTCCCAGGTTCATGCCATTCTCCTGCCTCAGCCTCCCGACTAGCTGGGACTACAGGCGTCCGCCATCACGCCTGGCTTAATTTTTTTTTGTCTTTTTAGTAGAGACGGGGTTTCACTGTGTTAACCAGGATGGTCTCAATCTCCTGACCTTGTGATCCACCCGCCTCAGCCTCCCAAAGTGCTGGGATTACAGGCGTGGGCCACCGCACCGGCCAAATGTTTGTTTTAAGCTGCTAACTTCTAGGATAATTTGTTATATGGTAATAGATAATTAAGGCAATGTGACAGATTATATTCCTCCTATTAGTTTCCAATTACCTCACCAATACTCACTACTGTCATTAATGTTTGTCAAATTTTTGTTGATTTAATTTGTATCACCTATTTGGTCCTAGGATTGGATAGCTAAACCTTATAAAGCAATTATGGAAAGCAAGGGATAGTGTGCTATCCAAATCTATCTTCTTTCTTTTTTTAATGGCTATAGCCACTTTATTAGGAGTGTTATCAGAAACCTGACAAGAAGCTTGAAAAATATTTCTCTAAATTTTGGAACTAAAAAACTGCAATACAACCCTTTAAATGTTCGGTGTGCAAAATCCTATTTTCATATAACTAGTGGACACTTTTTTTTTTAAGTGCAAAAGAGAAAGCAGTGAGGAGAGCCCCATAGCTCAAAATGTCTAGTATTTTATATTCAATACCTCCCAAACTTAAAAGCCAGAATACATGGCTAGTACTAAGTAACCTTCTCTTTACTTCTTTGGCCATTAATTCCATCAACAAACTTTTTTTATTTGAGCATTGCTTCAACAGAGATGGCAGTCTGGAAGGAGGATACTTTCAGAAAGATAGATTTTTATAGCCAGGTCACTTTCCATCCATAATTTCAACTTGGGACCACCTTGGTCTGGAAAGAAGAACATGCCTAGAAACTTAAGTTATCACAAAGTCTACCAGCTGATAGGAAAAAGGACTACTGATGGAAGGAAGGTGAAAAAAACAGGTTAATGGGTTCCATGTCTTAGAGACATTCATGGATCCTACTTTGTTAGGGGATAGATTGCCTAGGTCTTCTGAATTATTTTTTCCAAATACTCAGCTCATAATTGGCATTCAGAAAGCATTGGCAAATAAATAAGTAAACAAATTTATCTGGTTATCTGAACCAACTTCATTTCTAAGTTTATATTGGCTGTTAGGAGTTCCTTTCTATCTATTCATATTCTTTGCCCATTTTCCTATTTTTGTATAAACACATAAAAGTTATTTATACATATTCTGAATACAAACTCAGTTGTATGTATTAAAAATATCTTTTCCAAGTTTTCACCTTGTTTACTTTTATTTGATGTATTTCAATGCATATTATGTTTTAGTCAATTTGTTTTTAAAAATATCCTTCTCTATAGCATAAAAATTCTCTTATATTTTCTTTTGAATTTTCCAAGTTTACTTTTCTACATTTAGATCTTTAATCCACCTAGCAAATATTTTTTAAAATACAGTATGAATTAGAAATCAGTTTCTTTTCTGTATCATTCTTCAGCCATTTCTTCATTGATATGTTTATACCACTTTTATTATATGCCAACTTCCAATATTCTTCTATTTCTTGGCTGTCTCTCTGGTTCCAGTGTCTTTCTCAGGCCAAGGATTTTAATCTAAAATTATATGCAGAATTTTTCATGAGACTGGACATCTCTACTTTTTCTTAGAGGGTGCAAGCTTTACTAGGATTCTAAAATAGAGAATACAATTCAAAAAAGGTTAAGAAGTAGTCTTCTTTAAAAAATGGCTATTCAAAGAATACTAATGAGAAAAAAAACTCCTATACAAAGGGGATTAAAGCCTTAAGTATTGTAAGGGAGGCTATGGAATCTCACCTAGAGAGCTTTATTTACGTAACAGGATATATTTTTTTTCAGCTTGGTTAGTTATAGCCCTACTTGGAAGCAGGGAAATAACTCTTTGAAGGTTCCTTATAGCAAAATAAAACCCCATAAAAATCACAGAATTTAGAGCTAGAATGAACCCTAGATATCATCTCATATAAATTTTATTTTTGGATGAGCAAACCGACAATTAAATAACTTGGCCAAGATCAGAATGCTTATTTAATGGCAGACCTGGTAATGAAAGCTGGACCACTACACTCACAGTATACTGTTCCTAACTATACCACATTGTCTCTACTCAACAGTGGAGAAGGCACAGCAAGGGGGACTGGAGAGGAAGCAAAGAGAGAAGAACAGAAAGGATATAGCAATAGGGAATCAAGGAAAGCACATGCTGAAAAGATATTTAAAGCCTCATATATTTATGCAAAGAGAAATGTGAAAACTATTTTTAATCCCAAGTATAATTCTATCTTGGCAAAAATATGCCAGTGGGCTCAAATATACTCTTACCCTTTACCCAAGCAATCCCCAATCCAAAGAAATTATCCTGAGAATTCAGTTGAAAAATAAAACTATCGTGCCCAAATGTTTACCTACAAAGGCAAATGAAAACCAAAATCCTTAACTATATTTTATAAATTAGAAATTCTGATTCATCAAGTTGACTGAACATTATGAAAGAATTAAAAAAAAAAAAAAAACGAAAACACAACCCCACATGCATGGTACAATTATGCCCAAAAATTATGCATAAAAACACAAAAGAATACACAAAAAGTATAAGTTTGATTTATGAGCAGTGGGATCATGGCTGCTTTTTTCAACTTAAATTCCTCCAGAAAACTAAGACATTAATGTGACTGCTGTAACTGTTGAAACAATATAAACATTTAGATAGAGTAACTAATAGTTATCTCATACTCCCTTTTCCATGACTATAAACATAAACTCATGGGGGGTTGGTTATGAATTACAAAGATGAGATCACACACTATTTCTCTGCAAATCATTTCCACTAAAAATATTTCAATATTAACCCACCCCAAGTCAACAGTTCATTTCTTTTAATGATGATGCAATATTCCCTATGAATATATTATGATTTATTCCAACCATTTCCTTATTCTTATTAATGGACACTCAGATTGCAATTTTATTTTTTGCTAGTACAATGCTATGAAAAGTGTCTTTGTAATTTCTCCCTACTATTGATGCTTTTCTTCCTATAGGACAGATTCTCAGAAGTGGGACTGCTAGCTCAAATATTCGTTGTATTTAACAGATAGTGAGGTGCCTTTCCAAAATAACTCTACAGTTTGAAATTACCAAAAATAGTGATTCTTTTTCTCCACATCCATCCTAACAGTGGATATAATGACTTTTTGTTTTTTTTTTTTTTGCCATCTCGATGAGAAATATCTAATTTTAAAATATGATACCACAGAGTTGTATGTAACATTTCTACATATTTCTGTTAATCTCTTCTTTTTTTTTGAGACAGAATCTTGCTCTGGTGCCCAGCCTGGAGTGCAGTGGCACAATCTTGGCTTACTGCAACCTCCACCTCCTGGGTTCAAGATATCTCATTCCTCAACCCCCCAAGTAGCTGGGATTACAGGTGCGTGCCACCACGCCCGGCTAATTTTTTATTTTTAGTAGAGATGCGGTTTTGTCATGTTGGCCAGGCTGGTCTTGAACTCCTGGCCTCAAGTGATCCACCTGCCTTGGCCTCCCCAAGTGCTGGGATTACAGGCATGAGCCACTGCGCCTGGCCTTCCTTTAATCTCTTCTACATCTTTGCTTACTTTTGTTTTCTGTTTCTCAATCAGTCTTTCAACTGGATTTACCTGTTTTATTGGTCGGCTTAAACAATCTAGATTTTATTTATCCTTTCTATACGTCAGTTTTCTACTTAATTTGGACCCACTTTTTGCTCGTTTTGTTATTTTTCTAACTTTCTAAATATTCATTTTTGTTTCTTTTAAAATAAAATATACTGTAAACTAGATTCTAACCTCTTCATATACTTTACAGCAATTCAAGATCATGCCTAATATCTTAGTCATTACTGGAGCTGTCCAATTTCTGCATAGTTCTAGTTTATATCACTGGTACTATAAAGGCAGAAAATCAACTGAATGCAAAATGTGGGTTAGGAAGCAGTTAAATGCAATATCAATTATCAAACAGGTTGTAATAATCTATTTTTTGAAACCTCTCCTCTGACATACTGCTCAACATTTTAAAATATTACTCACCTGCTGCAAACCCTGTGTTCCAGAAACAGGTACTTGCATGATGGTTTGACCTTGTCCACCAGGGACAGCCTGGACCATGATGGGTTGGCCAGTTGATGTGATTAGCTGGCCTCCACTGACCTGCACCATTAATGGCTGCCCTTGGACCTAGAATGAAATAAAATAAGAACAATGAAATAACATAAGACACAAAATGGTTTTTACCAAAAGACAATCACTGGAACTATTCTGCTGCCTTGCTAGAAAAGGAAAAGGTAGAAAAGACTAAGAAAATATATGTCTCAAGTCCTCAAGTTATCTTTAAAGATCTATGAATCCTGTTACTAAATGCCAAGCTCAATACTTTAAGGTCAGACATAATGGAGAATATCCAGAGTCTTTGAGAAGTCTCAATAGATATAAGGCATTTGTCACCAAACACGTGCTAAATCCATGACAAACATTTAATCATAATGGCAAGGTTAGTTGCCTGTTTAAACCAATCCAGGAATGGTCTGTAGTGAAGGCTGGAGAGAAGGCAATGAGAGGGAAAGGTGATGGTGGTGATGGTGGTTGAGTACAAATTCTAAATAAAGTGAAGAAGGTAAATCAAACTGTACCCAGCAATGACTCTAGGAGGCTGGGTAGCAAGCAGCTCTGGAAGCTTATGTAGAGGATGACCCTTTTCTCCCTACAGTCTCTCAAGCTAAAATGAAATGTCAAATGTATACCTTTACCCTGCTCATTTTACTCTCTGAATTCTAGATATGTTTGTTGTTTAAACTCACTACTAAAGATTTCTTAAAAGCACTTTCTGGTCAGTTTGCAGTCTCCATGGTGGAATTCCTCACACTGGCCTCTATAATATCCACATGGTTATTTTAGCTTTATCAGAAGCAACAACAAATATTGAAATTACACAGAGCAGTCAAGTGTACAAATTTCAAACTCCTATGAGTAAACAGACTACTGTAGGAGCCAGGTCACTACAAGTGCTCTGTCACATCTTAAGTCCCAATACAAAAATACCTAATAGAATGCTTTCTGGAAGCACTTTAAAAGTGCTTTAGAAGTAAACTGGAATGATCCATGGAATAGTCCAAAATTCTCATTTTCAGACTCTATCTTTGACAGAAATTGCTTAGAACAGAATATTCATGACTGAAATATTCACACTTAATGAAAGTATGTGCAAGTAACAGCAATTAGTTAACAGATCATTCTGTCCTAGATGAGTAGGTTAGATAGTAAGGTCCTCCTACAATCACCACCACCACCGCCGCCACTGCCACCACCACTAATGTATTAGAATCACCAGGAACATTGAAATCCTAAGTTTTGTTAAACTGTCCATTGAGAACCTTTACTTTACTTTTTTAAGGACTTTACAGCCTGACTCTCTCATGCTATCTCTTTCCCTTATTTCCCCATTCCAAATCAAATCCCCTTTGCTACACCAAATGCTTGCATATTCTGTATCAAGAAAGATTTCTCAGAATACATATAGCAAGAATAACCAAAATAACTATTTAAAATTCTCCCAAAATAATCAGATCCCTAGAGGAAAGGTTTCTATTATTTCCATAAAGTGTTTCCACTTCTTTTAAATAAAATCTATGTAAGTAGGAAACACAAGTTTTAAGATACAGCTATTAATAATTTTCTATCTATTCATCATCTTAATTTCCTCCCCAATTGATGTGCTATTCGTGCACATGATAAATGATTTGAGACTCCAAAGAGCTCACTGTATTTACAACAGAAAAATGTTACAAAGACACATGCATCAAACAAGAAGCCATACAGTTAAGAGCATGTTACATTCCTATTCCACAAGGGGTTAATGACAATCCAAAATACGGTTTTATATATGAGTAAGATGAAGCAAGCATGAAAAACATTAACAAGCTGTTGGACTGTGAGATTTGAACACAGTTTTGGAATGCCTACAAGCTCAGTTTCTTTCAGCTTAATTTATGTTCAAAGTTGGCTGTACATCATTACCAAACACTATTGGTGGCAGGGGTAGGGGTGGGATTGAAAGGATAAAGTGATGACAATAAGAGGTAGTTACCTGCTGGATGCTTAGCAGCACGAGCAATAAAGTGAGATGCCAGTTCTACATTCTAGATTCTACTTTGAATCATTTCTAATTCAATGGAGGGAAAAAGTAGGGTACCCAAATCTTGCCAATTTCTCAAAAATAGAGTCATTTTAATAAAAGTAACCTACATACACGGAGTAGACTAGTGCTCCTACTCCTATGTCTTATAGGAACTGGCCAAATTAGAACCCAATTTAGGATACTTAGCTTAGCCATACACGATGCTAAAGAACTGTATTGATTAACCGAGAATTATCACAGTGGCTTTAACACCTAAGACTTACAGAAAGCATATCCTGCTTCTGCCTAACCAAGAGGTATCTGGGGTAATCTTTGCAGATCTGGTAATAAGACAGGTCACTATTCCCCCAGGAAAGGTAGTGGAAACAATAGCAGTTAACAAGAGATTAGCAAGATTCAGTGCTTAGATAAACCTTGCCAAGTGCAATGATTATTTTTCAGTTGAGTTGCCCCTTGAATAAAAATAAAGCACAGCCTAGCCTAGTTTATGTGTGTCTGTATATGTATATATTTCCTTCTCCATTATAACACAAATACACAAAATTTTTACCATGCAATTAATTGGATCAGAGTGTGAGCCCTGAATAAATTCTTTTTTTTTTTTTGAGACGGAGTCTCGCTCTGTCACCCAGGCTGGAGTGCAGTGGCGCAATCTCTGCTCACTGCAAGCTCTGCCCCCTGGGTTCACGCCATTCTCCTGCTCCAGCCTCCCAAGTAGCTGGGACTACAGGTGCCCGCCACCACGCCCGGCTAATTTTTTTGTATTTTTAGTAGAGACGGGGTTTCACCGTGTTTGCCAGGATGGTCTCGATCTCCTGACCTCGTGATCCGCCCGCCCCGGCCTCCCAAAGTGCTGGGATTACTGGCGTGAGCCACCGCGCCCGGCCGAGCCCTGAATAAATTCTAATGTCACTTATAAGAATTTCTTCCTGTCACTTATACCATTTCTTTTCCAGGCATTCTCAAAGAAACATGCTAGTCAAATCCAATTCTCACAAAGTTGATATGGGGTCCCTATATGACTTGGCATGAAATATTAGGAAACTGGCATCTTATAAGCCTCAAAGACAAGTTAGCAGCATCAAAGACATGCAACTGACTTTGCCATTCCTACTGGAGATCCTAACACAAACAGCACCAGACATGAGGAGAGGAGAAGTTCATGCAGTGCTCACAGAGAATCAGAGAGGGTACCACTACCTGGAGGGTCTGGACTTGCTGGCCTGAGGCAGATGCCACCTGGGCCTCAGTCTGCAACTGCACAGCAGTGACACCACCCTGCTGCTGAGAACAGGAACAGGAAGAGCTTGAAATATGTCAGGAAGGAAATGTGTAGTTCAAGACATAGATCACCTTACCTCTTGGAGGAGAGAGAGGGAAGCCTGAAGGACTTTCAAAATGTACAGACTCCCTATATTGAAGCTGTTTTGTTGAAGGTAGTAGGATTAAAGATATTAGCCCTTTGTCTCCAGAGTGGACCTCAAAATTTGACTCAAAAACTCAAAACAGTTGTCATCATTAACACAGATTTGTAATGCAATCTTTCCCTCCAGAAACAGGAATCTGACACTTCTACTTACACAATTATTTAATGCCCTTTTTATCTCCTCAGATGAGTTCACAAGAAAAAAATGATTAGGTTTTAATAGCCCTGAAACTACCATAAAAAATTCTGCGCTTAAATGCAATCACCAAGAAAGGAGGAGTAATTAATCACTATGAACCGAAATCATCTTCATGACGTCAATGCTCTCATGTCCCAAAACTAAGATTCTTTTTTTTTTTCAAACTTTATTTATGTACTTATTTTGAGATGGGGTCTTGCTGTTTTGCCCAGGCTGGTCTTGAATTCCTGGGCTTCAGCCAACCTTCCTGTCTCAGCCTCCAGAGTAGCTGGGATTACAGGCATGCAGCACCATGCCCAGCTTCAAAACTAAGATTATTTCTACCCAACTGGACTGCTTTAAGAGCCATGTTTTCAATGATTCAACCTTATTTTTACATCCACTAATGGCAAATTCTGAAAGAATAAAAACCCACCCTCCAGGGCACTGGTCTGATTGGAGGGCCCTTTGTGGAATCCCTTCCTCTAAAAAGGCAGTTGAAGGAAACTGCCAGAGCCACAGCAGCTGTATGGAAGGGAAAGCTATCAGGGGAGTTTGTCTTTGATCATTAGACAGGAAAAACTCATCATCAATACTACCTTTCCCTTCCCTACTACTTTTCTATATTAGCTAAATTCCATTTTGAAAACAAAATATTTCCAAAATATCAATCTTGGCCTAAGGTCAAATAGAAACATAATACATTTTTTTCTTCTGGGGTGGGGAAAAAAGTGAAGTTTTACTATAATAAACCCAAGCATAAAGCATCAGAAAATGTAACCTGTGTATAAATTCAAGAAAGCAATCTATTAATTAGGCATAAACCAGCAGCAGGGAATTCCTTTCTAGTATGTCTTATCCATAAGAATGGCTGTCTAAATATTATCCTAATGTTAAACCAGAGCTTTTCTGAATAAAAAATGTGGCAGACCAAATCAAAGAACAGAAGATTTATTGGAAGCTATGTTGGTTTGTCTGTTGTGGCCAAAGACTTACTAAATCACAAGTTAGCTCAAACAAGAAGAGAAAAAGACCAAATAGAATCCAGAAAAATTTTAAAGTCCAAATTTCCATCTGAAAACCAGACTAGATGTTTTTACTTAAAATGAGATAAAAGAGGCAATTTACTATAACCAGGCACCCATGAAGAGTAGATTCTAAGTGGTCATGGGCTAGACATGGCATTTCAGCACAAGCCATCAGACCCAATATCTCACAAGATCTGGTATCTTTCAAATAATTCCCCAGGGCAATAGACCAACCAATTGAGTGGTGCTGTTATCAGTTTCATTGCTGTAATGTTTAAAGCAGTTTTGCTTCCATACCTGCTGCTGAATCTGTCCTGCCTGGACAACAATCTGCTCTGTCGAACTATTGCTGTTTGCTGTATACTGCTCCATGGTCCCTCCAAGTGAGATTCCTGTCAACTCTGGAGATCCTAGAAGGCTGTGAGGTACACTCCTATTAGAAAGGTGGGGAAAGAAACTAAAGTGAGATTGTCAATAAAGGCCTTACCAGACAATTAACCTGGATAATTTATCACTGTACTTTATTTGCAAGAAAACAGGATAGGAGAATAGGAAATGCTTATATTCAGTATCATTTTTAACTAGGATTACATGGCACAATCATAACAACATAATGCTATTTTCACGTTTCTAAAATGCTTTCAGTATACTGGCAACCTTACCTTTCAATACTGTCAGAGCAATACTTGCACCTAAGAGATACTCATTAAGCTACATCACTTTGATACAAGGCATACCTAACACTGATTTTCAGGATTGCACATATACTTTAGAGAATAAAGCTTCTTTAAGTTGTAACACATAATTGCTTCCCACCAAACATGTTACTCAGGTCCACTACATATGGTAGGCAAAATTTACCCTTCTCATAGACTTTAAGAGTTGAAGATCCACTTTTAAAAATAAGGATACAATTAGATAAACTGAATGATATCTGAGAACCTTTAATAAAGACTTCATTAAAAAATTAAAATGATATAAGTTAGCAATCGGTAATTCATCTTGGAAATATGGGAGGGAGGACAGATATATAAATAAAAATGTAGATAGGTCTTTCTCTCCGATTTTTCACTAGGCCCTCATAAATTCCAACATCTGAATAATAAAATGACGTGACCTAAGTGAGCTGCTCATTATCGTGGCAAAGTACAGTACCACTCTCCATAAATCCACACATGCTGGTGGAATTAATCATTTGCAAGGTGTCTCAATACAGTGTGAAAGAAGAAACCAAAATATGTGCAACTATATGTCCAAGTACTTAGAAAGAAGTGTATTGACATCTAAAATTTACTTTGAAATGCATCAAAAAATGGATGAATGGGTGGAGAAATATCTGGTAAGGCAATTATAGTAAGATGTTAATAGACCCTAACTGGCAGGTATACAGGTGTTTATTTTCAAATTCCTTTGATTTCACTGCACACTTGAAAATTCTTATTTCCAGAATAAGAATTTTGGGAAATTCTTATTTCCCAAATGAATGTTGGAATGTTGGGGAAAATATAACAAAATTTAATCAAAATAAAAATTAATCAACCCCATTACTCATAACTAAAATGGATACAACATAAGAATCTATGAGCCATAAATAACAGGCTATGTCATCACAGCAAGAGGACTTGTGGCCATACGGTTCTCCAAAGCACTGCCCTTGATCTAATGGAATGCTCACTAGGTAAATTTCTAGCTATAATTTGGATTTACATATAGATTGGCCAACAGGGAGCAAATATAATCAGCAACATGACAAACCGGTTTTCTGATTTTTACACCAGTCTCTTTGGAATTGGTTGACTAAGTCTGCTCCTCAGAGATTCTGGGTATAGAATAGAAAATCAGGTTTTCAGCCAGACTGTGAGTCTGTTAGGGACACTAACAGGCTTCCCTAAATTCTATCTTGTCTCTAATACACAATACATTTATGGCTGTAGACTAATAAAATTAAGGTTATGATGTAAACGAATATATATGATTCCATTTATATAAAATCTCCAAAAGACATCAGTAATCTAGAGACAGAAAATAGATCAGTGGTTCCTTGGGAGTGGAGAATACAGGGAGACAGGAAAGAGGGAGGTTGACTGGCATGGAGCCTTAGGAACGTTGTAGGGTGATGAAAATGTTTTATATCTTCATTGTGGTAGCGGTTGCACAGGTGTACAAATTTGTCAAAACTCATCAAAATACACATTTAAAATTATTATACTTTGTATCTAAAGTATATCTCAATAAATTGATTTTAAAAAATAAGGATCATGAAAGGAATGTCTTTTAGGTTTCAACGCCTCCCCAACTCCAAATTTCCTTCTTATATGAGATTTTTTCCTTGACTAATATCCAGAAGTTTACATCTTTACAAGACTAAATATAACTTGAAGCACATGATAATGACTAATATATGTAACGTACAGATTTTCTTCTTAACTAGTTTATTCTGGTAATACAAATGAACCAATTTAGCAATATTTAAATTTATACTTTGAAGAGTATCAAGATTTGAAGAGCAGCTTCAAATCTAGCAGCAATTCTCTCTCACATTAATGACAGAGTGATTTAGCCTGTATCATGATATTGATACTGTTAATGGTTAATGCTGTAAGCAACTGGCTTCAGTAAAGTCATATGTTCCTACTACTGTGAGCTTCAGTTAGCAAGACTGCAATACAATTCGATAGTCTTTCCCAAAGTGCCTCTTTGCCCAAGATTATGACAAACTAAGCCAGATTTAGTCTGTCTAGCTCTTGCTCTTAACACAAAGTTTTGAATGGTTTTTCCTCAAAGAGAGAGAAACAAATAATAAGTGTTTATTCTGGCTAGCATGAAAATTCTCTTCCTAGTGCATTCTCTTCTCAGTGCAATTCTCTTTGCCCCACTATTCCAAGGTGCAAAAGCTGAGATTTAGCCAACCACTTACTAGGAACCCATTCTATGTGGACCTACACAAACTCCAAAGCTAAAACCTTCAGAAACTCAACTAGTGTAAACATATGAAAAGCCGTAGGATTATCACAGTTGATAATCACTACCAGGCAAAGCCTAGAACAGTAGCTTTTTAACTTTTTTGACCACAACCCTTAGTAAGAAACACATTTCATTATCACAACTCAGTGTACACATGTATAAAGCATGTAACTGAAAGTTTCATGAAACAGCATTTACCCTTACACAACACAAGACGCACTTTGGTATTTTCTATTCTTTTTTTTCTTTTAAGAGAGGGGGTCTCCCTATGCTACCCAGGCTGGTCTCAAACTCCTGAGCTCAAAGGATTCTCCCACTTTCGGCTTCCCAAAGTGCTGGGATTACAGTCGTGAGCCATCAACATGCCTGGCAGATATTTTCTATTCTATTATTTAAAAATTCCCAGCATTGGCTCACTCAATTTCTTTCACAACTCAACAAGTGGGTCCTGATAGACGCTTGATGAAAGACTAGACTACAACAAAGGGCTGTCCAGCTTCTCCATCATCCTACAGATTTCTGGATTGGAGCTTTCTAATGCACTTCTCTCCACTAATTATATACCATGTGCCAGACACTGTTCTGAAGGTTTTAAAAATAAAAAGAAATCTCTGACGAAGATTCTAACTTCAAAGAGTCTTTAAGTTTAGTAATGGAGTAAAAACCTATACTGGAATCCTAAGAGATAAAGTGATATGGGAATTTGGAGGACAGAGATTTGTTCCAGCTGGGGATAAATCAACAAGGCTTAAAAAAAAAAAAGGTACTATTTGAACTTTTTTTTTCTTTGCTATCAGAGGCCTGCAGGATGAACTGGTCTTAAGTGTGAGAAAGATTTAGCTATGTGATGATGTGGAGGAAGGTGAAGTACTACAAATCAACAGAGCATAAAAACAAGAACAGAAATATTTCAGCATGTGAACAGTGGACTAAACAGGACAAAAAGCTTGGGGCCACACTACTTTCTCTCGAAATGTCAGACAAAGAAATTCTTCTGCAGACTGGTGGAAGCTTGAAAGGTATTTAGCAAAAAAGTTACCAGATTATAATGCCTTTTAGAAAGATGCCAAGCAAAAGTATTTAGTGATTTTGAAGTGACCAGAACATACCTATTTTTAAATACTAAGGTTAAAACATCTATTTCAGGTCAGGACGCAGTGGCTCATGCCTGTAATCCTAACGTTTTGGGAGAACAAGACGGGAGGATGGCTTGAGACCAGGAGTTCCAGGTTAGTGAGCTATGATTGCGCCACTGTACTCCAGCCTGGACGACAGAGGAAAGCCCTGTATCCAAAAACAAACAAAAAAAGTTCCAAAGGCAAATATACATGTTTTTTAGACTACTTAAGCTCTATCATCTCATCTGCTAATGCGGATAACGTGACAATCAAATGAATTAAGAAAATCACTTAAGCAACAATGAAAAACTCATCCTAAAAAGTGAAAATAAAACCTGTCCCCGAAGTTTTGGTAATGAAAGAGCACTGGAATACGAGTTTTCTGAAACCTACTAGTTGTATAACATTAAATGTGAATTTAGAAATGGGCACCAGATACTTAAGACCTTTATGTGCCAGGGAATGCACTAGATGATTCACATGAGTAAAAATAATTTTCAGAGTCCTAGGACAAGTCTCCTCTTCCTCCCCAAAGAACTCAGCCACTATCACGGGGCAGAACCCATAAACAAGTCAGAAACTCGTTTTTTCAATCTTAGGAAAAAATATAGCTCTAGATCCCTTCTACTTGAACCTCCATACAAAATAATAACTGTTTCCAAAATATTCCTTAGCAAGATATACAAGTATTTTACCAACTGGGCTTTCCCCCCTAAACTATCACTACTACTGCCCACTTCCCTATCCCATCTTCCTGCCTCCAACAGTGTAATTTGATTCCTCCGCACATGCTTTTCTTCTCTTCGAGCAAGCTCTTCCATCTTTCCTGTGGAAGAATTACCATCATTCTTCAAGGCCAGTCAAAAGTGCGGTGGTGATAAGCCTTTCACGGAGGCTAGCTCACGCATGGATACTTCACAGCACTGAACTTGGCCCCTTTATAGCACTAACCGTTAGGTATTAACTACCTGTTCACCTGTCAATTTCCATCAGGTAGGCACAGTTCTTATTGACCTCTACGTACTCCCTCCCTAACACACGGATTATACCTGGCATATACTAACTGCTGGATAATTGGTTGCCAACAGCAACCTCTCACCCTAAGGAAAACCCCACAACACTGTTAGTTTCTATACATCTGCTGAGAAAACGTTAACACAGGATTTCAAAGTGTATCAGAAAAACATAAACCAAGAAATGAGTGGACTGGGTCAAGCCTGACACAAAGTAACATAGAAAGGCGAAAGCAAAAACAAAGGAAAAAAAAAACCCCAAAACTGTACTACATTCCCAAGGGAGGGAGATTTCACAAAATGAGCAGTGGATAAGATTAGTAATATGAACAGCAAGTTGTGCAGCCTCCGGGAAGAAGAATGCGCAAGGGTATCAATCTTCTAAGAGTGAGGTTCCAGGCACCGAATGGACTGGTATTACAGCCCGGACAAGAAACGGAGACCGCTTGGTTGGGCTCCAAAACGGAGGTGTGCGGTCCTGCCACTGCGAACGGGGCGGGGAAGAGAGGAAATGACGAGCCAAAAGGGGTGGTAACGGCGCCGGGCCGGAGACCCGGGCGGAGCAGGCTGGGAGGAGGGGCGCGGCGGAGCAGGGGGAGTGGGCGAACTAACGGCCCCCTCTCCCCACCAGGGAGACAGCGGGGGCGGGCCCATAGGGCTCCGAGGCGATGGCGGGCCAGCCCCGTTGCCAGCCGCACACGGGACCCCGCGGCCGCGGCGCGCACCCTCCCCAGGCCTCCCTCCCGACCTAGAGGGGCTGCAGATAAGACAGACCCGGCTCGCTGGGAGCGGGGAGCGGGGGGCGCGGGCTCCGGGGAGGATTCCTGTCCCAAGGGCCGGAGAGTGGAGAGTGCAAGGGCAGGTTTAAGTTTGCGGCCAGAACGACCAGGAGGAAATCGCCGAGGCCCAGGGCGCGCATGTGTCCCCTAGTGTAGGGCCATTCGTGGCCCCAGGCCTGGGGCCTGAGAACCTGGGCCTAAGAGTCGGGGAACAGGGACGCATTCCCAACTGGCCCTGGCACCCTGCGAGGGTCGGAGCCCCGAGGTGCCTGCTCCCCGAGGCGCCATCCCCGCGCGGGGCGGCCCCTGCAGGCCTCGGCCGGGAGTGCCCCGAGGCGCTCGCAGGCCCCGGGCCGGGGCCGCTGGCCGCCCGGCTCGGCTAGGCTCAGCTCGACTCCCCGGGCTCGACGGGCGCCTGGGCCTCTCCTGAGTGGTCAGCGAGACCCGCCAATCGGGGCGCTGGGGCCGGCTCTGGGCCGCTGGATATTGGCTCCTCACACTCACCGTGCCTCGCTCCCCCGGTTCGCTGCCCGCGCTGATTGGCTCCAGTACCGGACTCCGAAACCCAATCAGAGGCTCCAGCCGCCGCTGCCGCCGCCACTGCCGCTGCCTAGCAAAATGGCGAACCCGAACAAAGGGGAATCGGGCCTCCCTCCAACCGCCTCCGCGCAGGCGCCTCTGAGACCACGCCCACTAACTCCAGTTCTGGGATCGCCCCACCCCTTCGGAGGAGCAACGCGCAGGCGTTCCCTGAAGCCACGCCCACCTTCCCGCTTTGACTCCACCCCCAGTGGAAGGAATACGCAGGCGCTTTCCAGACGCGCCAGACCCTTCAACTCAAAACGCTGCCTTGAGCTTAGTACTACGCAGGCGCTAACTAGCCCCTTTGCCAGCTGCCCACCCCTTTCCAAGTGGCCACTAGGACACACCCCTGCGGCTAATGCGCAAGCGCCACTTTTCCCGACTCGTGGGGGGCAGTTTCGTTACGCATGCGCGGGCGGCGGCGGGAAACCACGGAATTTACTGCCGGAAGTTCGGCGGCCTTCGCCAAGGAGTGTGGGCTCGGCTAGCAAGCTAGAGGGGCTCGTTTCCGCCCCGCTACCGGGCGGGGGCGGCCATCTTAGAAGCGTGCAATTAAGGGCTTTGGCGGGATTGGCTCCGCGTTTGGGCTGGTCCGCTGCTCCCCACCTACCAGGGTCGGATCCGGGGCCCTTCCCCGCGGGGCGGGGACCTCCAAACAACCGACTCCTTTCCAGGTGAAGGGTGACTTGGGTACGTTGGGGCTTTGAGCGAGCCTCCCCGCACCCTCCCATAGGACCCCAGGACAGACCCTGCGTCCTCGCTGACCCGCCCTAGGGTAGGAGACAGAGAATGGGAGGCTTCAATAGACTCTTTCCTTCTCCCACGCACCCCCCAAAAAAGTGGGGGGTGAACGTTCCTTGAGAGGCCGCCTTCCTTTCCCCACGCCTGGGGCTCAGCACGCTAGTACCCTGTACACTCTGTGGTTGCGGCTTAACGGGGCTGTGGCCAAGTCCCTTCTGTTTTCTTCTAAGCCAGACCCACTGGGGAAATACTTTTGCGTCGTGCAGAGAAAAGGAGACCGTCCTAAATCGGCCTTGCTCCGGAGTGGCCCTGGAGAAAGGAGGAGGCGTGTCTTGGGGAATGGGCTTTGCTTCCGCTGACGGAGCGGGGCGCTCCAGGAAAGCATGAAATGAGAGCGGGTCGAGACAGCCTCCGAACCTAAGCGTTCTTCCCCTTTGCCCCAGAAGGGTTTTGTATTACGTCCCAGGGGCCGAAAAAACTCACATTCATCGATAAACGTTGGGGAAAAAAGCCTATTAAGTGGGTGTACAGGGCAATCAGAATATTATATACTAAGGCTGCCTAAGCATTTTTACTTCCTTTTCCCTTCTCATAGCTGAAGAAACACTTAAATTCTGGAAATAGCGACTCAGTATCATGGCCAGCAGCCTTAATGAAGATCCAGAAGGAAGCAGAGTGCGTAACAACTATTCACTTATTGGTGAACTGAAATTCGTAATAATGGAGGTCAAAAGCATAAACACTTTTTAATTAAATTAATGATTGCATTATCTTTTTTTCTCTCTAGCTGATTTACTTTAAAAAGGCTCAAAATTCTAGGCAGGGATCATCCATTACTTTCCTTTCACACATGCTGTAATTGGTTTGGCTTTAAATCAGATTGGAGGAAGGGGTGCCGGGAGAGGTAGTCGTGGGGGACACAAAATACAGAAAAATAGCTTAGTATTTTACTGTATCTAATAAAACATTGTCTTTTCCTTTGCACATTTTTTAGATCACTTATGTGAAAGGAGACCTTTTTGCATGCCCGAAAACAGACTCTTTAGCCCACTGTATCAGTGAGGATTGTCGCATGGGCGCTGGGATAGCTGTCCTCTTTAAGAAGAAATTTGGAGGGGTGCAAGAACTTTTAAATCAACGTGAGTTTTGGAAACCACTTACCTGGTTTGCCCTGGCTAGAGCACCTTTTAATCTGTTACACTTTAATAAAATATGCGTGTAAAGAGGGGATTCCTAAGAACCAAATGTTTTTAGATTTTCCTCCCCAAGAATGGCCTCTAGTTTGGACGTTTACCATATCAAAACCCAACTCCTGTGAAGGTTTTTAATCTCTTCCTCTTGTATCGTGAAACTTTCTTGACGATATTACTGTACTTCTCTGAAACTTGAAATAACTCTGAGATGCTTAGTCTATAGGTTGGCATTCAAGATCCTTTACTTACCAATATTCTGCTTTTTCTTCAAAGAGGAATTTAGAAACCTCTTCTTCCTTACAGACCCCTCCCATCACTTTCTACGGGCCACTTTAAACCAGAAATGTGCACTAGAATCCTATGTAAAGCTTCTGCAACAGTTTCTCAGACCACATTCCAGGCTTAACAGAATCAGTGTCCACAGTGATTCTTAGCCTTAGACAAAAGCAATTCTTACTGCTTTGTATTATAGTTATTTGTAATGATGATATCTTCTCTGGATTGAAAACTCTAATAATTAATTCCTTTTTTATATATCTGTATTCCTCATAATGCCTTATACAGCTCTTTGTATGTAAAAAGATAATTATTGAGTAAATACACATTTGGCAAGTAAAAAACTACACACTATAAAACAATTTCAAGGCAATAGAGAAAGTTTGTGGACAAATGAGGATTTTTATTTAAAAGTAGTAGTGGGACAAAAGATGGGTTGTGAGGAAACATGACTGTAAGAAAGCTGTAAGTTAAGGAATATAGTATTTGGGAATGCTGATAAAAAGCAAAGTGTTTGTGGGAGACAATAGGTCTTCCCTATTCCCTTATTCAGTGTTGAAAATTATTTCTAGTTCTGAGGTAAACTCAGATCTGTAAACATTTAAAAATCTTTAGAGATCAGTGTTTGGTTTTCTTTTTCATTTCTACTATTAAATAACTTTTTCTTAGAAAAGAAATCTGGAGAAGTGGCTGTTCTGAAGAGAGATGGGCGATATATATATTACTTGGTAAGATGGGGCCAATTCCTTTTTTTTCCAGGGCCAATTCTTAATACATTTTAAGGATTTGTCAACAGATGGGCTGCACTGCATTTGTGTTGATCATGATGTTCTATTCTAGACAACTAAGAATGTCAAAAAGCTTCCTATCTTATGACAACTCCAGTCCAGTGATGGCGGCTACTTGGAGCACTGGGTTAGAAAGAAATGTGAGGCTGCATCCCAGCTCTGTGGGAAAGTCGTGTATCATTTACCATAGGCCTGTTCTAAGACTTGCAAAAGTTAGGAATGCCTGCCATACTATATTTCCTAGGCAGAGTGAGATAAAAACAATAATGTCTCAAGAGACAGATTTTCCAAAGGAGCTTTTCTCTTATTCCATGTCAAATCAAATAGCACACTGATAGCAAGGGGGTGAATAAAAACAAAAAATAATAAGTGCAGTCCCAAATAATACTTAGCTCCTCTCCTAACTACTGCTTGAATGTGGGGTTCTTCAACAGTCTAGGATGGCATTTGGTCCCTGAAAGGGTGTGGCTTCCTTAGTGGTGGTGGTGGGTAACTTACAGCTAACCCACTACAAGCCTGATCTGGATGACAAACTGAGTGGGGAGATGTCCTAGCCCCTTTGAATTCTGTCCTTAAAGCTTATGTGGCTTCCAGTGGTTTTACTTTGGGACCCTACCGGTTTTTTCTGTTGTTTTATGTAGAGAGACAAAAAGCAAGCAAGCACAGTTTCTAAATAAGTAGAGGCTTTTAGCAGGGAATTTTCAGGTGGTATGCTTTCTTCCCTGTTACAGATATGCAGCTTATCTCTTGGAAGTGGCACAGAGACTTCACTTACCTTGCTTAAAAATATTGACAATAGGTATCACCTGCTAATCTCATGGGTTTCCTAGGAAAAGGAAAGATTGCTACATGGCAGAGTCTGGGTTTCTCAGCCTCTATTTAGTGGATTTTCTTGAAGGTCTCCCATAACAGTGTGGAAAGGGCAATATGACATTTGTCATCCTTGCTCTAGACTAATTCTATAAAAATGTGCGTACTCTTTTAATTATCAGGATGTTGGGGGAATGTGATGACTTTTCTTTGGCTATCATTTTGGGATGATGAAAGTTTGAATCCTTTGTGTTCAGATTACAAAGAAAAGGGCTTCGCACAAGCCAACTTATGAAAACTTACAGAAGAGTTTAGAGGCAATGAAGTCTCATTGTCTGAAGAATGGAGTCACCGACCTCTCCATGCCCAGGCAAGGAAATCCATGGTCCTAAATGGAGATTTAATTGATTGGTGGGGTTTACTATCTTACCCAAAGACAAACAACTTAAAAGCTTAACCCAAAATATAGATTTAAAGGTGGACAAAAGTCAAAATTTTGTAAAACCACCAGGGAACCAGTTGTCTGGCTTTAGACCAAGGCACAGCCATTTTCTAGCTTGAGTTGAATGAATCAGGACAATTACCTTGAAATATACATCTGCCTCAGCCTGCTTAGCAGAGAGCGACCATTGTCATTCAGCTACATTTGTTGAATTCTCAGCACCCTCTGCTTGAAGCTCGGCCTTTATTCCTAAAGCAATGTAAGCTAAAGAATCAAGACTGAGCAATGGTGGTTTCCCTCTTGGACCACTTCCCATCTCCCAAACCTATTACTTTGCGTCAAGAAAGTTGTAAATTATCATTCCCTTTTATACTGCATGCTTGTTTTGGTCAGTATGGGTAATAGCCAGAGGATCTGTCCCTGATGTAACTTCTTAGACTTTAGCTATTGGGAATTTAGGGAATGACATTGAGGGTTCAGTAGTCCCTTTGCTTTCTTTTCAGGAAATGGGCCTCACCTCTTTTCTTCCTGTCACCCTGGTAGTTTTGAGTCAATGCTGAGCATACATGCAGTTTTATCTTGCGCCCCACATTACTTTGAATATGGCCTCAAATGTCCCTTATTTTACACTGGTCTTTGATATATTTATGGTGTACATACATATCAGAAACTTTTTTTTTTAATCACAATTCCTTATGGACTTAATTATCACATTATGACATGAAATTACCAATTTAGGTCTCTTTTTTCCCTAGGTGTGTTGAGGATCACTAGAGTAACATCTTGGAAGGTGCCAAGTAGTAGAGTTTTATGGACTGAGTTTATTCTTACCAGGGTGTTGCAAAGACCTTACTCCTGGATTGCAACTATCTTACCATTTCCCAGCATTCCCTCTTGACTTTCTTTTTTGCAGATCCTGTACCTCATTCCTCTTCTCCTTATTTTCGTTAACATTCTGTTACCATAAGTGCATTTTTAAAATACCAACCTTTCACCATCCATCCACAGCCAATTTTAGTCAGTAGTCATAGAGGGATAATGAGTCTCTAATGTCATGACAGTTATACATTTCTAAATGTAGCATGAAATAGTTGGAAAGTAGTATCTTATTAGGCAAACAGAAGTGATAGTTTTTGGATGTTAGAGCTGTCTAGGCATGGTCTTCGGTGACTCACAACAAGAATTGACTTCCAAACTCCTACCATGGTTGCCCATAAGGGTGTCAGACTAGATTATTTGTTTTTATGCTTTGAGTGGATATAGCTTAAAAGAGAGGAGCAGTTTCCTAGATACTTTCGTTACCATCAATGGAGATATTTTGTCTTTTTCAGGATTGGATGTGGTCTTGATCGTCTGCAATGGGAAAATGTATCTGCGATGATCGAGGAGGTATTTGAGGCAACAGACATCAAAATTACTGTGTACACACTCTGAACCAGTGAACATTTTGGATGTTTCCGTGTTCTCCTGTGTCATCTCTACTGGGCCATAGGACCGGGCAAACCTACCTTAAAATAGGCAGAGGAAAGTTTCATGAGAAGTAGTGTGTTTAACAAGACAGACTTTGGTTGCTGTATTCAAGTATTTGGACTATGACTGTGGAGGAGGGCTTGCTTAAGATATGTTGTTGTGTTTTTTTGTGGAAAAGTAAGGAGTTAGGTGGCTTGATAATAGGCAGGGAAACCAGATTGTCGGGACTATGACCTTTTTCTCCAGTATGCTACCTGATTTGTTTGGCTGGCCACTAGGTGGCAGCATTGGTTCTACTTCTCTGCTTTTTAAGAGAAATTTCAGGAAGGATGATCATTCCAGTTAGTTTGGCATTTTTTGTCGTTTGTGCACATAACTTGGTGTTATCCTTATGTCATCAGATTCCTCCTGGGGAGAGTTTTTGTTTTAATTACAAAATTAAATTCTACATTGTTACCAAGAAATTTGTGGTGATAAAAATGGAAAAATAAAAATTTGGGGAGTTAGGTTCTGTGCTTATGTCTATTTGTTCTGGACGTGGGTAATGGAGGGTTCACCTGCAACTTAATTTCAAACAGTCAGAAAAAGGGTCCAAGTGGGAGGAGAAGCAAAGTGAGAAATAAAAGATAAAAATAGACAAGTCAAAAGGCAGGTTTTTAGAATCTCCTCATGGTGAACTTTTTCTCTCTTTTGTCCACTGCATGGTTTCTGTGATTGAACCTGCCTGAATTTAATCATGAAAACAAGTGAAATAATGTATGTTAAATGCCTGGCAGAGTACTTAGCACAGAGTAGTGACCTAATAAATCAGTGATTGTCAAAAATCCTTATGAGTCTTCTTTAAAAAAATAAAGGCCACTTCCTCTCAAAAAATTCTCACACCTGTCATCTCAGCACTTTGAGAGGCTGAGACTGGAGGATGACTTGAGCCCAGGAGTTTGAGACCAACCTGGGTAACATAGCGAGACCCTGTCTCTACAAAAAAAAAAGAAATTAAAAATTAGCTGGGCCTGGTGGTGCAGGCCTGTAGTTCCAGCTACTCTAGAGGTTGAGGCGGGAGGATGGCTTGAGCCTGGGAGGTTGAAGTTGCATTGAGCTGTGATTGTGCCACTGCACTCCAGTGTGGGCAACAGAGCGAGACTCCGTCTCAAAAAAAAATAAAAAATAAAAAATAAAAAAATTTGGTGGTGGAGTGGGATGGCCACTTTTGTGTTTTTAACCTCCATAGAAGATTTGGATGTGCAGCCAGCTGGGGTCTAAATATTAGTCCTCTTTTCTTCTGAAGCTGCAAAGACCAGTCGTCTATTGTGGTCATGGTAGGAAAATAAAGTTCATGGATTTAGCCAATGGTTCAGTATCAGAGCTATTCGGGAAACTAGACATTTTCTTGTTTTCCCTTACAGTGGTGTTGAGAGTTAAAACAGCCAGACTTGCTATTGATTTTCTCCCTAGAGTGACTTTGGGTCTGTCACAGGACCTGCTGCTTTCCCAAGTATAAAAGAACAACTGTATTTTAGAAGGGGCTGGTTAAAACACCAGGAAAGTACTGGTTAAATATAATCTTTGTACTTTAGACTGTGTTCTTATCACATATCAGCCTGATAAGAGGCAACAGTTTCAAAAAAGTATTTCACTTTTGTATTTCTAGGTGGAACAGACAAGTTCTTCATGTTGTTGGGGTAGGGGCAGTGGAGGGTCAAGTTCATTATCAAACTTTTAGATTGAGGCTTTTCTTGAAGCATTGCTTTTGTCCACATAAAGTTGAAGGGAAAAAGGAAGGAGAGATTGTCTAAATACACAAAATTGAAAGTGAGAGTGGGGGATAAGAAACTTAAAGAAACTTAAAATATTTTGCTTAACTCTGCAATTACAGATGCTCCTCAACTTAGGTCTATGTCTGGGTAACCCATCTTAAGTTGAGTTCAGTTGAAGGGTGTACTGAATGTGTATGGCTTTTGCACCGTTGTAAAGTCAAAAAATTGCAAGACAAACCATTGTAAATTGAGTACCATCTGTAAACCTTAACACAAGTCAAAACATGGATTTTCTAGGCTTCCTTTACTTTTAAAGAGATTACGGTTATTATTATTATTTTTTTCTTGGTGTTTGAGCCTTGATTCTTTAGACAAAACCTAGTCTCATTCAGGATTGGCTGTAAGTGGAATTCTGGGACTTAGCAGGAATGTGATAAAGCACTTTGTCATTTGCCGATAGTAGTCTTGGGTCAAATTCCGATGACCTATCACACTTGAAGCCTGGGGAAAGGAGGCATGTCCTGGTAATCAGAGTGAACACATTATTCCTGGAAACCTAGTTAGAGTTTGGCAAACACCCGGAAATTCACCGTGAATTTTTGCTTCCACATAGGACTCAAACAAACCTTTAAAAAAAAAAGAGAGAGACTTGACATCATCCTGCCATTACCATCAAACACCATGTATTGAATACTTTTAAATGATTGTATATCTGAACATTAAACTACTACTTTTCACCCGCTCCTCTCTAATAAAGAAGCTAGTTGCTTATTAACTGGCATTTGGGATGTGGCTACCTTAGATTTCTCATGCTTTTTGTTCCACCTTCTGCCCTATTACTTGCCTTCAGAGAAGGGAAAGGCCCTCACTTGATTGTTGTAAGAAGTCTGTATGGGAGAGTTATTCTGCATTGTCTAGGCAAGTCTTGGTTTAACCATGGCTTGGTTCATAGCCTGGAGTGTCCCTGTGTCTGGACTAGCTCGCTTGTCTGTGGCAACTTCCAGATGTTCAAGTTTCTTAAAAATCTGGCCACGGGAAAAACACACCACTTCTTTTATTAATGTTGCAGTTTTTCTTTTTTTAAAAAAATACCCAACTTAACATAAAATGCATATTTCAGAAATCTAAACCTCGGGTCTGAGGCTGTTTGTGTTAAGCAGCCCCCTTGGGTGAGCAATTAGGACCTTCAGTCCCATAGTTGACTGGAGCCCATGTATGGTTGCATTTCTCTCCTTGCAGGTCACTTTCGTCCTTCCCGAGAGCAGCATTAGAGAGAGAGGCACAGCCTAAATAAACTACAGCATGAGAAGTATATTTCAAGTCCTCTAAGGGCCTTGTCCAGTATGATTGGTTGGTGTCAAATGTTGTCCAGCTCCAAATGGTATTAGGAAGACAGGCATGTCCCAGGTGGCTGTACATGTCATTGCCATCTCTTGGTGGCAGCAGGAATACCTTGGTAAAACAAACAAAGAAAATGTGTTACTGAGAGCTCTGCTGGCCCCGAACAATGACTAGTTTCTTTTTGAACTAAGGTTTCTGTGTGCCCTTCCCAGCAAGTCCCTGGATTTCTCCTCCATAGTTTCCTTTGCAGGATTGGGTAAATTTACCAGGATTGACTAAATCAGAAGCCAGTCTTTCGTTCATGTTTTGATGTGGTTTACACAGAAAAAGCCCCAGAAGAGATCTGGTTTAACTCTGGTCTTTTGACTAAATATAGGATTAAATACTATTTTGTCATTAAAAAAAAAAAAAAAACGAAAGATGAAATAAGAAGTATGTAAAATAAGACACTTTATTTAACAAATGCTCATTTCTCAAGATTATTTTAATTAAGCAGGGTTGTTCTTTTGGGCTTTTAGATTACACTCTTATCTCATGCCAGTTTTTTTTTTTTTAACTTGGTATATCTTAACCTTTCCCTTCACAAATATGAGCAATTCAAATAGAAGACAGGGAAGCATGTTAATGGGTCCAGATAATACAGTTATATTTGAAATCACTGAAAAAAAAAAATGCTCTAAGGACTTGCTAGTTAGGCACCTGGGCCCTTGACTCTGAAAGATGTCTGAAAGGAAAATATACTGGGGTTAAATTTTAAGCTGCCGGTTAGTCTGTAGAATCTATGTTGGGTTTATAATTACAGTGATAGTACATACACTAACAAAATCTTCAAGGAATTCTGAAAGTTAAATTTCATATTCTCAGAGGGCACCCTCAGAAATCTGTTTTGACTACTGTTCACCACTATCAAGTGTCTTATTTTATGTGAGCAGAGTACCACACAGTATACCCTATCATAGGCTCACTGACTTCAGTGACTGGGTCCTGCTTTTTAAAAGAAATGGCTGAAAGTTGTATCTTCATGGGTTGGCAAATGCTCAGCTTGAGAATGATCAGGTGCCCATGTGCATGTCTAATAGAAAACACCTGCCAACATCAAGCTCTGGAACATTGATATTTCCTAAACGTGTCTATGAAGCGACATCTTCTCTTAAGGGTGTTAGGAGTGAGAGAGACCAAAAGTAAATTATCTTCATGGAAGCTTGTTGTTTTCATGTTTTAGTAATATGTGAGTTGTTGCAGGATTAAAGTTGGGTAAGAGTGTAGTGAGTACCCCTCCTCTATTACTGGAAGATTTTGATCAGTAACTGGGGCCTTGCAAAGGGGGCTTCGTCATAGCATTTCTGTAGGCGCAAACTCAATCAGACTAAATGTAAAAAAGATAGTAAAGGATCCTTTAGCCCTCTTTCCTGAGGGTAATTAGCCTGTTTCTGTTAGAGTTTAATTTACCCTCAGCAAGAGGCCAAATTGGCCTTAATTGTGTCCTAATTATTTGCTTAAATAGCTAATCTTTCTCCTATCACCTCTTGATATCTGTAAGAGGTTACTTCTGAGCTGCTGCCTACTTTACAAATGTCTTTTTAACTCTTTAAATATTCCTGCATGGACTAGCTTGTTGCTATATTATCCCCATTCCTGCATTCGACATCCTCCATGAATTCTACTGAGGTCTTCTCAACATAAGGAAAATGTTCCCGTATTGTATTTTCACACAGCAATTATTGGTCTCCTTCAAAGTGTAGCCATTTGTTTGAAAACATGAAAGCAGGTCTGGCTTAAAACAAGTTAAATACCAGTCCATTTGGGGAATTTCAAAATTACCATAAGTGAAAAAATTGTCCCTGAAGGACTAAAAAACATTCATTAGAGAAAAATGGAATGGTAAGATTGCCAGTGGATATGGGAGCGAGGCATCTAGAAGGTGTCTGGAATTAGTAATCCCTGACATGTACACAGGGGCATACTCAGAGGATTTCAGTATCTTCTCTGCTGTGGTTCAGTAGCAGGTGCTTGCACCATCTAAATCTTACCAAAGAAGGTCATCTTGCCTCATGAAAGTTTTAGGATTCCTGTCAACCTTGAGTATTCTAAGTTAGGGGAAAGTTACTTTGATACGAAAGTGTGGGAGGGAAAAGTTTAGAGAGGGATTCAGAGGAAAGAGACATGTTCTAAACTATTTTTGCAACCAGACAAAAGCAGAGAAATGAAACCCTTCCAAAGGAAAATCAGACATATCACAGATTCTACCTGACCTCACACCTTCTACTGGAGTTAACATAATAAAGTGTTGGTGCCCTGGCACCAGGAAAACTCACGTGAGGCAAAACCCAGTTGCCCTACTTCAGGATGTCTGCCAACTTCTCCTCGTAGTATAGGAAGTTCTCCTGAATGTCCTCCCAGGGCTGAAAGGCCTTGGATTCACCCTCTTCTTGCTCCACAAAATTCTGCCAGACATATTCGAAGTCCTGGGGCTTCATGATGCGCAGTTTACAGCCAGCCTCCTTCAGCTTCTTCAGAGCAGCCTGGATCTCCGGCTCCTCCCACATGAAGAGTCGACCCACCAGAATGAGCAGACGCAGGTTCTTGGTCTTGCTAAGGGTTTTGATAATGCGGTCAGCACACGCTGCACAGGGGCTGGAGGACACATACCAGGTGACATTGTACCGCAGGGCTGGGTCGAAGGCTGGCAGGATGGTGTTGAAGAAAGCTTCCTCTGCATGGGCAGCCGCATGCTCATCCTCTAGGTATCCCCGAGATGCCTGCACTTGGCCCCCCTTGCCCTGTGCTTCAACCACATAGCAGAGGAAGGTCTTGTTCCTCCCGGAACTGTACTCCACATTCCGGAACTGGAATTTAAAGAAGTTGGCAGGCAGCCGTTCTCTGTAGGTCAAGGAGACAAAAGGACAGGAAAGAATGATAAGTTCTTGTTTCTAGAACCAGCCTAGAGTAGGTAGCTTTTCCAGGTCAGTATTTCAGAAATGCATTCACTCTTACTATAAATAGGTCTTGTCTGTGGTAACATCAGTGACAAAAAAAAAAAAAAAAGCATTAAAAAATCCAAAAGGGTTTATCTGAAAGAGAGGAGAATTTGGACTGAGGTGTGCATTTTGGTCACCCTACTAGGACATTGTCTCCACCATCACTCTTCCAGCACAACATACCCCTACATTTCTAAATCACTGAATCTTTAACCTGCCTATACCTTAGAATCACCTAGAAGACTGAGAATGTCAATGCCTGGGCCTCATGCCAAACCAATTAAATCAGAACATGTGGAGAGGTGGTCCAAGCATCAGTATTTTTAAAAAGCTCTCTGGATGATTCCAATAAGTGGCCAGGTAAGTAGCAAGCATATAAAATTTCTCATGACAGAACAAAACAAAGATTTTGCAGAGCATTTTATGCTTTTTTCTCTTCCTTGTAACTCATGTAAATTGCATCTTGGCATGAAATGGCCTAAAACTTGCAATAACATGCTCTCCTTCTCAAGTGACTACTTCTCAAGTCTGTTTACTTTCAGGTAAAGGGATTGTCACATGCTAAGTGTCCAAGAATTTTTATCTGTGAGGACAGACTACTCAAGGGTATCTTGGGATAATTAAGCCTGTATTTAGTATTGAGTCACCTCCAAATCTTAAAGGACTTGGTCTCTGCCCTCCAGATGCTTATAATTTAGCAGCTAGATTGCAGCTGGACAGAGAAGATGTAAATAAAACAGCTGAGAACGTTATAAGACTGCTAAAATTGGATAGGTACAGTAAAGGAAGTATTATGAAGGTTCTCGAAAGTTTGGCCTTGATTCGGGAGGCAGTAGAGAATTGTTACAGGTTCTTGAGAAGGAAAACAATAAAAATGATGTCCATGCAAGGTTACAGTCTTGGCAATAGGCAGATAGTGTGAAGCTGAGGAAAAGCCTCAAATTGAACAAGTCCAGTAGGTATCTTAGGACACTAAACTTGGTGATGAATTGTGTGGGTGCCTTTGAGGAGGAGATGGATGGTTAGGAAATGAAAACAGCAGGAAAAGTCCAGGAATTTTGAAAATTTTGGTAATAACAAGGAGAAGAAAAAAGAGAAGGGCCAGAGAAGACATCAGAGTTGAAGATTGTTTTTACTTTTATGTGTATGTGTGTGTTTTTCTAAAATAGGCAAGATTTGTTCAAGTTTGAAGTCCAAAGAAAATGAATTTTTAATAGGAGAGATGAAAAATGTCAAGAGAGGAGGAGATGAGTACCAGCTAGAAAGATTCAATGTTTTCCTTTTTAAAAATGTAATCTCTCTGCCTGCCCCAAGAGATACCTATGGCACCATTAATTCTACTATTGCCTGTCTCCACCTCTTCTCTTTTCCCAAAGAAGTCAACAGACTCCCTGGGCTGCAGGGGAATCCCTGGTATCCCAGGGCCTTGGCTGCCTAGGGATAAGCAGCAGATGCCAAAGATATGAGTAAACTTGACTTATTTCCCTGCAGGATTCCCTCACCCCCACCCATCACCAAAATGTATCCACCCAAGTTTCCATGTCCCATGCTGTCAGGTTCATTTTCCACTGTGGAGATGGATGTGTTTGAGGACCCAGCCCCAGGATTCCATCAGGTACTATACTTAGCTCTCTAAGCCCCTGTGTCCCTAGTTGGAGGTGTTTATTGTTTACTTAACATTTTAGGAGAATGGATCGCCTGATGTTTCCCTGCTCCTCTTCTCAATCCCTGTCAGGCGTTCACTTATAGTGAGTGCTCCCCAAAGGTACTCACCCCACCAGACCACTCCTCAACTTTACCAGTTGCCAAATGGTCCCTTCACTTCCTGGAGTGGCTTTTTGCTTTTGAGAAGCTCAGAGCTTACCGTTCCTGCCCAAACTTGCTCTTCAAGGCCTTTTGCCCCCCTCCCCAAGTCTAATCCAGGGCCACCTATATGATGGATTATCAGGTGGAACCCTGGCAAGTATTCATGGCTACTCAAATAGCTTGGAAGCTTAAACAGTAGCTGCCGTGTGGTCCCTCTTTTCCTTCTGGAGCTCCCTATAGCTCAGCTGAAAGTATGAATTTAGGCCAGTGTGAATTTGGCCCAGCATGCAATTGCAAATTGGCTTTGATGGTTGTGAGGTGACTGTTTCTTTCTGCCCTTCTTAAGCTCTGACATTTTCCCCTCCTCCTCTTCCCTAGGCAAGAGGAGAAGACCCAAAGAAACCTGAAACCCAAGGGAGAGGAAGAAAGGTCATCTCTCTATAAATACGGGTTTCCAACCCCTCTGGCCAGCAGCCCTAGAATCTACTCTGTCCCTCAGCAGGGCCTTCTGGACTAGATGCCTCAGGAAAAGAAGTGCTTTCAAGGAGCAAAGGAAAGGCAGGGAAGGTTTGGTTCCTAGTCGCTCCCTTGGGCTTGCTCAGAGACTAAACTTGCTTGATTTCTGAATGGGTTTCTTGGTCTTCTAGAAGGAGCAAAAAGGTCAGATGAGATTCTTTAGGCCTCTCACAGACCAAAATAGCTAGGTCCTGGGGGGAAACCAGGAGAACAGAGGTAGTAGAGGTCTGGAATTTCTCCAGGGAACTAGACAACATGGCCATCTTGGGCAATTTTGTAGACTCACAGAATAAATTAACACTATTATGCCCACTAGTGGAAGGAAGGAAATAATGACACCTAACTTGTTAAATCATCACCAGCAGTTTTTTTTAAGTAGCATGATAGGCCTAAGTATCATATTTAACTATAGCCCTTTACATTTAACCCAGAAAATATTTTACTGGTAAAGGTGTGTGTGTGTGTGTGTGTGTGTGTGTGTGTGTGTGTGTGTGTGTGTGTGTGTGTGGTGGGGTGGTGGTGGTGGGTGGTGGTCAGGAGAGAGATGCTGGTAGTAGATTTCTTTCCCTGATCCAGTCACTTCCTCATGCGTAGAAACCTACAGCCTGATTTCTATTCCCTCTCCCCAGCCTCTGATAGCACCTTGTTAAGCACCATTTCCTCATACTTTCTCCAAACAAGGCCAGTCACACTTCATCTGCTTAGACCCAGGCTACTGGACATTTCAGTTCACTTGGGAGGAAACAGAGAGTCCAAATATCTAGAAAAAAAATTGGGAAGATAATCTGCTTGATGGAGGGAGAAGGGATGTGAGTAAATGTAATACATTTTTCTCAGGCTCACATTCAAAACGTTTGAATTTTCTAAGCATAAATCTATACTGTGAAAGGAAGCAACCCAGAGGGCAGTTGAAGCTGGACTGAGATTAAACATTTGCTCCAGAATAATCCATGAGTGGAAAAATCTACTCATAGGTAATTATGTGTTGACTTGTTTCAGCTTTCCCTCACTAGACCTGTTGGTGACTGGCGTGAAAGAGGGAGGATTGCTGGTTTCATTGGCCTTCTGCTTTCTCAGACCACTTTTCAAAGCGGATACCAAGGAGTGGGCATAATCAGAAAGAGTAGTAAGAGCAGGAGCAGAGGGTTCTAGCAGCCTGACTCCCTAGAGCTGAGAAGGGAACTCCAGATTGTGGGACTGGATGGGATTTTGCCCACAGGAAACCCTGAACTTGCCTGTTTTCCCTGGTAGGCATGGTCTTCACACCTGAGCTTTGACCTGCCCCCAACCCTCTGTGGAAGGCAGGTTGGCCAGAGTCAGTGGGCCGCCTTCTCTTCTTGGTGACACACCACCCAGCGTGCTCCAGAGGCCAGGGTGAGGGTAAAGGGCTGTGGCTGGTGTTAACTGGTGTCGAAGTCCCCTCACTCCTTATCTCACCCTTCTCCTCTGGACACTGCCTCTCTGTGTTCCTTACATGGCTAGAGTAAACTACTGGTAGCTAAAGAAGTGGTTAGAAGAAGAATCACTCTGCGTGCCATTTATCTTTGTTCCATAATAATCCCTGGGATAGGAGGTTCTGCTTTCTGTAAAAACATACACAACATAACTAGAGACAAAGCCAAGCTCACATCAAGGGTGCTGCCAGGCAGAGCCACAGTCACTTCTCACTGGGTTGGAAAGCTGGGGAGACAACCAGCTCTCGTGCCCCAGAGCTCTACTAAAACGTGCTGTGTCCAGAAGCAGGCATGAGCCAGGGGAATTCTTACCTAAGCCTAGTGCTGCTAGATCGTCATACACCCTGAGCTGCTGTCCTCAAGAAACCCTCCCCCAGTTCATTCCCTGTCTTGTCTGACAGAGAGCCTAAGAACCACCCAAAAGGTTCTTATTCATTAGGTCATTCATTTATTCAACAAATACGTATTGAGTACCTATCAGGAGCTAGGTGCTAAGGATAAAGCAGTGAAAAAGACAAAGTGCTGTCCTCATAGAGGTTAAATACTAACAGGGGAAACAGGCAGTAAATGAAAAACTCTTATTCAGTAAATATAAAAAGAATCCTTTCTGGTTTTTTGGATGCAGTGTGATGATTTGGAGTCAGACAGTCCTGGGGTTCACATCCTACTCCATCAACAAGCTTTGGCCATATGACTTAATCCCTCTGAGGCTTAGTTTCCTCACCTGAAAGAGTGAGTAATCCAACTTCTAAGGTTTTGGACAACAGTAGACACTCAAAGCTAGTCTGGGCACAGTGGCCCACGCCTATAGTCCCAGCACTTTGGGAGGCTGAGGCATGAGGATTGCTTGAAGCCAGGAGTTTGAGAGCAGCCTGGGCAACACAGTCAGAACCCATCTCTATAAAAATACAAAGATTAGCTGGGCGTGGTGGCATGCACCTGTAGTCTTAGCTACTTGGGAGGCTGAGGCAGGAAGATCACCTGAGCCCGGGAGGTTGCGACGACAGTGAGCTGTGATTGCACCACTGCACTCCATCCTGGGCAACAGAGCAAGAAGCAAGACCCTATCTCCAAAAAAGAAAAAGGAAATTGATGTATGATACATATGATGCCTTCTCCAGGCCTCAAATTGTATCCTTCAGATACAATTTGCATTGTATCTTAAGCATTACCAAACCTGATCCCTTTCCTACTGCTCTTCCTCTCACTTTCAGAGGTTTCTGGTTTTCAGTGGTGTGCTGATAAGTGTAACACTCATCTCTCTGATAGAAGGAAGAATCCCCAATTTCTAAAGTTTGCTGATTTCCATAAGGTAAGTACTCCCATTACAGAGATTTCAAGCTCCCGAGGTGATATCACTGGATGCAGAGTAGGGAAGAGACTTGTGAACCAACAGGAACTGGCTTCAGCACGCTACGGCAGGCTTAGGCCCTTTTCCAGAACATTCTACCATGTTATTTTGTTAATGTGCTCAGTTCCGCTTTCTATCCTGAATGCCCTATTCAACCAGAATCGCTATGAGCTGGGCATCTCTCCTTCCTACCAGCTACCCTCCTCATGTCGGACTGTTTCCGGAAAAGCCACCTGCTCTTCTGCTAGTTTTTGGCCCAAATATAAGGAGCACTAAAGATCTTCCCTATAGGAGACCAGGCTAGAAAAGCTGCTTTGCTGACCCCCTTGACTCCAGGAGGGAGTCCTGGGGGGAATGCATCTCAAGAGGGAAGGAGAGGAAAGCTATTCCCTCACCCTCTCCCTGCACAGACCCAGCTGCACCTCTGGGCTATTTTAAGCCATCTGTTTACCCAGAGGGGCCCAGGAGACAGCTCTCTACAGCTGTTACTTGTGGCCAGGAAACACTCAGCACTCTGCCTCCCACCTGAACTGTTCACAGACTGCTCAGAACGTTGCCCCTTCTTTGCCTCTTTTTCTGAGCCTTGGGTCCTCACTACCTCCCAGATAGAGATAACGTGGAGCTCTGGGAAACCTGGGATCCAGAATGAATAAGAGACCAGTAGAAAGGATACTTTGCTGGGAGTAAGAAGATGTGCCACCTACCAGTTCTGTGGTTTTGGACATACCATTCAATCTCTCTGAGTCTCAGTTTCCCCCTCTGTAAAGTGGCAATAATATATCTCCCTCTCCTACCTTTGTGCTGAGTGTTGAATGGTCTCATGTTCATGAAACTATGTTGTGATTATAAAGCCCTGGACAAATGTAAGTTTTATCAGTGGACTTAACCCTTCAGGATCCATTGCTCTGGGACCCCCAAAGCATGTTCAGCTGAACAAACATGGTCTAATTCTGTTCTTGACCTACCCTGCCTCTGTGTTGGAAAGCCACACAAGAGTGTAGTGTGCACACGCGTGTGTGTATGACTAAGGATAGCGTATACCAGCATGCTGAGGTGTTAGAAAAAGGCTCTCCTTCCATAAGAAAGCCACTGGAATTGAGGACTCTCCTGGCCAGGCTGCCTTAGGCTTTCCCTGTGTCTATATTAATCTGTGCCCAGCTGCTCCCTTAATCCTAGGATGAGGGTGAGATTAGTTGGGTGGGCATGGGCAAATGGAAATTCAGGGGCTACTCTTGCCTCAGGAAATAGGATGCATTTTCCGTTAGGTTCTCTTGAAAATCAGAAAACATCTGAGCTGGAAGGGACCTTACTACTATAGATCTTCATGTTATAAGTGCTAAAACTGTGGCTGACTGGAAAATCACTTGTCAAGCTTGAAATATCAAGTCCAAATTGCCACTTAGGGCTTCCTTTCCCCCTTGAAAGCATCATGCCTCCTTTCTTCCTGAAACTTCTCTTAGTCTCGCACCCACTCTGCCTGTGGTCATTCCTGGAGACCCCATGAAGGAAACGTTTGGTTCAAGGAGGAAATATGGCCTCATAGATTCTCTTTTTATTCTTTGCTCAGGATTTAGAAGGGTCTTCCGCTACAGGAATAGAAAGGGAAGAGGAAGAAGACTACTTAGTTTTATTCCTGGAGATGGCATAATCTGGATAAGACAGAGGTACCGTGCACACAGCCCCCTCCTTGCAGTCTGTAGACCCTTTTCTTTGGGTCCCAGTTCCTCCAGGCAATGCCTGAGCATGTTGGAACAGCTCCTGTGTCCATAAGCTCCTGGGCTGCGTTATCTGCATGTAATTTCTCTGTTTCTCTGTGGGACAGCCCCTGAGGAGACTCAAAAGATTTAATAAGAAAAAAGCTGCTTCTGAGTCTTGGGAAAGGATGGATCTATCTTTCCTGTCTTGGGAGCATCTACTCCAGGAAGAAGCTCTAAAGAAAGGGCTAGAGGCCTATGGCTAGCGGAGAGACCCACTCAGGAACAGAGAAGTTGAGGGGAAGGGGTGCTTTGACCGGAGCCACATATAGATGTGCCAGTCTCATCCTCTGTCCTCGCCAAACTCCCTGGGACTAAGCTTCTACCCAGAGAGGCAGGTGGCCGTCCCAATACCAGGAGGCCTGAAGGGTGGTTTTATTCTCTGGGCTCTTGCCTCCAAGGAGCTCCTCCTACCTCTCCCTGATTAGAGAGCCCAAGGTGTCACCCTGAGAAGCCAAGAGAATTTGCTGCTGGGTCCCCTACCACCCCTGCCGGGCCCACTGGTGCACTCTCACTGCTGCAGGGTTGTAGCTGGCCCTGACGCCTAATATAACCATCCTGAATTTCCACAGCCTAACCCAAGGCTGCACTCTTCTAGGGAGCAGAACCCTGGCCCACATCTGAGGCTTACCCTGTGACAATCTCAAAGGGCGGCAGCTCAATCAGCTCTTTCAGCTTCTCAGGGTCGTCCAGGTTCTCCAGATCCTCCCCATTCTGGGAGGCAGCCTCAGTGGCCGCAGCAGCCTCAGTGGCCGCAGCAGCCTCTTCCTTCTGGGCCATGGAGGGGCTGTGGCTCAGGAGTCACTGAGGGAGAGGAGAGAGGCAGGCAGGTCTGGGCCAGGCCCTGGCGGCAGAGTCCCAAGCAGCTGTCAGCAGCTAAATCTGGCTGGGGATGACGGGAAAAGGACCCAGCAGGCCAGGCTTCGTGCTTTCCCCACTTAGCCACAGGCTTTATAGCCAAGGCCTCCTGCCCCTCCCCCAGGCTCTCTCCCTCTATCTTTTTTTAATTGAGTGACAGCGGGTGCTGGGGTGGGGGAATGGAAAATCTGGCCATTAGTATCCCTTATTTATCAGTAGGCAAAGACAGGAACCTGGCAGGTGGGTATGGCTTGGCCTGCTCTCTTCTCCCTCTCCCTCTCAGCTCACCTTATGTTCTCCCCTTTGTTTCCCACCCAAATTCCCTAGCTCCACTGGGGGAGAGTGTGGAAGGGGCCCCAGGGCAGGCATCTTGAGATTTAGGAGGGTGGCCTTCTGAGATTTAAACAGGAGGAGATGTGTGTTGAAAGGGGATGACTGCAAAAAGACTCAGGCCATTTGCTTTGGGGGAACGTGGGTTCAGGAAAGGAGGGGTCCTGGAAGAGGTGGGATCAAAACTGACAATTTGGGGAGTAAGTGTGTGAGTTATGACTCAAAAGCGGTGGGTGCTGATTTGCCTGTTACAAAGCCATAATGTAATGTCAAATCGATCAGGAGCCTCCCTGAGTAACAATAGCTGCCATTTACTTAGCTCAGAGATTTTGAAATAGGCCAGGCAGTGGGTTTAGGGGTTTAAATGAAATCAGATGTATGCTTGCCACAGCCATGGGAGGCGATGTGTATTATCCCAAGTTACAGGTAAACTGAGACTCACAGAAGTGTGCAGAGCCGGGATTAAAATGCAGGCCTTTGTACTTCAGGCCAAATATTCAACCTCCATGCTATGTGCCCTCACAGTCAGTCTTTTATTCTTCTTAACAAATATTTGTTGAGTATCTACTCTATGCCAGGTGCTGTTTCAGGTACTGGGAATATGGCAAAAGAACAAAGCAAATGAAAATCCCTGCTGTGATGATTTGTGGAGCTTGAGGAACTGAACAACAAATAAGGTAAGTAAAATACATGGTCTATTTTGTGATGATAAGTGCCAAGGAGAAAAGACAGGAAATGGAAACAGGAAGTGCTAAGAGGTGGGGTTACATACTTATAGGATGGCCAGGGTGAAGGACTTTGAAAAGGAGACAATTGAAGAAGACGTGAAGAAGGCAAGGGAACTAATCATTTGGTTATCTAAGAGGAAAGCGTTCCAAGGAAGGGAACAACATGAGTGAAGGCTCTGAGAAGGGAGCATTCCTGGGGTGTTTGAGGAACTAGCGAGGACATACATCTGGGTGACTGAAGAGTTCTAAGAGATTAAGCCAGAGAGATAACAAGGGTAAAAGAGACTGGGGCCTTATGGTCTGTCATAAGTACCTTGCTTTTTCTCAGACTGAGGTGGGAAGCCATTGTCTCTGAACAGGTGAGACAGGTGGTCTGAGCACTTGGGAAGAGCAGAGGCAGGGGACCAGTGAGAAGCCTACTGAGGCCAGAGAGAGATGATGGGGGCCCCTAGAAAAGACCCTGAGCCGGAACAGCAGCAGAGGATGGCTAGATGATTTTTGCAGCTCTCATGATGGGTACTTAGCAGAGGCAAAAGTCTTCGTGTTTGGAGCAGTGCAAATACTCTAGGCCATTCTCAGGGAAGCAGAAGGAAGGGGTCAGGGTCACTTGTAGGTTGAAAATGAGGAACCTAAGAACACTGGGGAACGGATCTGAAAACAGCTCCAAATGGGTTTGGCTGGTGGGGATGAGAGGGTAGGGCACCCTTTGGAGGGTCTGACTAAAGAAGAGGAGTCAAGATGGCTTGGAAGATTTAGGGCTCCCTCCTCCAGAGAGTCTGAGCAGCAGAGTGCTCTGTTAGTGTGATGCCCTGCATTTTGGTTTGCCAGTCATGGTTTCTTCCTGTTGTCCAGACATAATTACTAATAGCACCCCTTTACTCCCAAAGGTGTCCTGCTGTGGACAATAAATTATATGGTCCCCTACCTTTTGGATTTACTACTAAAAGGATTATTATCATTTATTTTTTGAGATGGAGTCTTACTCTGTCACCAGACTGGAGTGCAGTGGCACGATCTTGGCTCATTGCAGCCTCCACCTCCCGAGTTCAACCGATTCTCCTGCCTCAGCCTTCAAAGTAGCTGGGACTACTGGCACGTGCCACCATGCCCAGCTAATTTTTGTAATTTTAGTAGAGACAGGGTTTCACCATGTTGGCCAGGATGGTCTCCATCTCCTGACCTCGTGATCCGCCTGCCTTGGCCTCCCAAAGTGCTGGGTGGCATGAGCCACCGCGCCCAGCCACTGAAAGCATTTTTATCTGGATCTTATTTTTTCAAACATTTTTCGGGGGGAATAAAGCACTGAGTAGAGATAATAGTGCCTGTGTCCACAATAAAAAGACAGTGGCAGCTGATAAACTGCAAAGAATGTTGTTATCACACAAACATACCACGTTTAAATGTAGAGAGTTTACTTCATTTTCTTGTTCAGTCAACATTTATCAGAGGTTCCTATGTTCCAGGTGCTGTGGTAAATACCAAGAGTACAGAGATAAATAAGGTGCTGGCTCACCAGGGGATCCCAGCTTTTATCATATTTGGGGCATTAATCAAGCATTCAAGCATGCATTATCTCATTTAGTCCTTACACCAGTCTCACATGGGTGTGAATTATGGGCCTCATTTTGCAAGTTAGGGACTTGTGGCTGAGAAAGGTGAAGTGATTTGTATAAGATCACACGGGCTTTGAGTTCGGGTCTTCGGAGCCCAAGTTCAAGTTCAGCCTATTCCCAGGGCTGCGCACAGCTACCTTTGATGAAACATCTCTGAAGCATTATAAATGTGCATCCCTCTCACACTTCCCAGGCCCAGCTAGGGTGATATGCTTGGATCAACGGAGGAAGAGTAAAATGTCTTGGGGAGGAAAGCAAGGAGGATGGATCCTTTCAGTTCACTGTTCCCCTGCAAGAAAGACTTCCTCCCTGAGGACAGGGCCTTCTATTTTGGCTGTCATGTATAACCCTGGATTAGGAGGCAAAAAATATTCTATGTTCATATCCCCATCTTAGCCCGATTCACTGTGTGATCTTGGACAAATCACTTGACATCTCTGAGCCTCCGTTTTCCCATCTGTGACACAGGCTGTGCTATTGATTTCTATTTCCAAATGGTCAAAGGGCAGAAAATAGGGCGCCGAGTGGGCTTGTGAAGACCACAGGTGAATGGCGTGTCGAGAATTACCTGCCTCTCCCAACAGCTCAGGGTGAATGGTGCGCAGGTAGTCTCAGGCTGGTCCTTAAGAGTTGACCCCTTTCTTCTATCTTACTTATAGACAGTTTTCCCTTCGACCTTTGGGAGAGGGTCCTGGGTCTGCCCCCAGACTGATGACTGACAGCTTCCTTTTTCACTGCTCCTTTGAGCCTTCCCCGTCTCCCAGCCTGCCATCCCTGGAGGCCCTCTGATCTGCTCTAGCTATTTATGGCACCTCCTGGGGGCCTGAATTCCTGGCTGGTCTCTGGCTCTTCTTTCCAAGTCAGACCAGTTTACTCTGCTCACCCCAGAGTGCAGCAACTAATCTGGGGGATCAGATGCCAGGAGCTTGACTCCTCTCCCTACAGCTGCCTCTATACTCTTCAGGGCTGGCACACCTCACACCTAGTGTTAACCCTATTGGGTAAGGTTCTATCAGTAGTCCCCCTCCTGCACAGGAGGATACTGGGCAGTAAGGTATTTCATTCAAGGTCACACGTGGAGTCAGTGGGGTGCTGGGATTTGAACCCATATCTGTCAGCTCCCAAGTTCCATGCTTCTCCTACTGTGTCATATTCCCTGGAATTTAGTAACAAGGAGAGCTGACATTAACACAGTCCTTGCTGCTGGCCTGACATTACTCTAAAATATTATGTAGGTTAACTCATTTATTCCTCACAAGGATGTTTGGGGTAGGTACTATTATTATCCTAATTTTTCTGGTGAGGAAATTGAGACCAGAGAGGTTAAGTGACTTGCCCAAGGTGATGCAGCTAGAGAGGGCAGAGCCATGTGCTTCCAGAGTCATGTTTTACCTCCTTCACCATTCAGTCTCAACTGCTGCCAGCACCCATGAGGCCCAGCCTCTGGGAGAAGGGAAGGACAGAGACCAGTGGGAGTTGAAGAAGCTGAGAAGGAGTTCTTGCAGGAAAAACAGACTCTAGGAAGTAATTGGTACATGAGGGGTGTGTGTGTGTGTGTGTGTGTATCTGTGTGTTGGGGGTACAGGTAAAGAGACCAGACAGCTAGTATCTGGGGATGGAAACCAAAATTGGAATCCTCCCAGCCTGTCTCTGCAGGCCCTTGCCCCCTTCTGTTGGGATGGCAGTGGCTGAAAGGAGCTGGGTTAGGCCTGGGATACGCTGCAGCATGCCTCTCCCTGTCCCGTTTCCCACGGTCATTTCAGAAAACATTCAGAGATTCTAGGAGGTGGCTGAGAAGGAGAGGACAGGGTCAGGCATGGTTGTTCGTTGGATCTTGGCTGGATGTGGAGCTGCCCTCATTGGGAAGGGAGCAGAGAGGCCAGGAGCGGGGCTGGTGGAAAATAGAAGCCTCACCAGAGGAAGGTTTAAATTCTCACTCCCTGAAAGAGGATACCTCAGGGGTGCATTGATGGAGTCGGTGCTTTATGTGCAGGGACAGCTGGGACCCCAACAGTACGTTGCCCCAGAGACGCAGCCCAGGCCTGCCTGCCCCTCTGGTCACTACTGAGACAAGGTACACAAACAACAGGGCTTGGGCACCAGACACCCCTCTGGAGGGCGGGAGGCTGCTTCCTCTAGCAACTGCTCTGTTGATATAAACGCGAGGTGTCCAGAGCTTTGAGCAGCCTTGGCTAATGAAGAGGGGAGGGGGCCAAGGGTCTCCCAGAGTCTGAGGCTGGGATTGGAGAAGGCACCAGAATCACAGGGCAGGACAGAGTTTACAGTCTTCTGTACAGGACACAATGCTTGCTTTGCCATGTGGGACACACCACCCTGGGTAAAATGGTGACTTTAGTCCTGGTCACCATGGTTTCCATTCCAGTGGCTACTCCTGGCACTGCCCAGCTCCCGTGGCTGGCACTTTCAGTCTTTAAAGAAAGTGATCTGATAAGGATCATGTACATTAAGGTGACTAATAGTATTCCTCTTTGAAGGGGTGTTTGCAAGGCCAAAGAACCTACTGGGAAGAGGTGACAAACTACAATCAACTTGAGAGGGGAATTTCAGCCCTTAAAATGAGAAATGTGTTGGAGTAGGTGCAAGTGGATGCTAGGGGGATTTTCTGGTGCTTCTCTTAGTGGACAATCTCTGTGTGGGCTGGGCAACCTTGGAAAGGGACAAATGAGGCCCTGATGAACATGATCAAGGCCCTGGTGTGACCAGGGATGGCTTCCCCTGGCTTCCATACCAGAAGAAGAGCCTAAATGTATGGAGTGTCCTCGACATTTGGGGGTGGGGGGAGAAGGAGTCTGGGAGGCAGGTAAATGTTTTTTTTGGGCTCTACTTGAGGATACAAGAGGAAGGTCGAGATCTGAGGGAGTTCTCAGCAAAGTTGGGCTTTGGACTGAGTACCTTGTAAGCTGCTAATGAGAATCAGCAGTAAAATCCTTAAAACAAAAGGATTGTGTGCTTGTTTTCTGGAACTACAAGAAAGAGGACCTCTGGGAAGACTCTGAAACTGGGCTTGGGGTACAGGGGAACCCCAAGAGGCAGAGCAGATAGTGGCCATTCACAAAAGAAAAGAGACTTTGGAGCCCTGGCCCAGGACTGACAACATTCAGGGGCCTCCAGGCATCTCCTGCCTACCTGCTCTACCTGCCTGTAGGTAGGAGGGGCCAGAGATGTGCAGAATAAATAATCCTACACTCTGCCCTGTTCCTAGCCCAGCTGACCAATCTTTGACCACTAGACATACACCTACCACTCTGCCATCTCACCTAGCCTCTCTATGTTTCCATTCTGCAGAAATTGTCAAAGTGAGGAAGAGTGAAGGTTTAGAAGAGGAAAGGATGAACTAGGATACAATAGAATGAGATATGCCACCTCCTGGGTCTGCTGTTTTACCTAGTGCCTCTCTAGCCGCTGGACGGGAGATCTGCAGAGCCTTATGATCTTGTCTGTCTCCGACTCAACCAAATCAGAGGCAAATGGAAAAATACTGCCTCAGAACAAAAATGTGCACATAATTTGAATGGTGGAAGCTTGGGATACACTTGCAAAGAGAAGAGGCAGCTCCAAGTCTATTTAGGCACAGCTCTTAAGTAACAAGAGAGGAGGGCCAAAGGCAGGTGTCCACTAGGCTGGGCTCTGAACTCGGAAGTGGGGTAAGGGGAAAGACAAGAGTCCCAGGGAGGTTGGAGACTGTGGGATTACGGGCTCCCTTCACCCAGGAACCAAGGAGCTGGGGCAGAGGAGGATTTTAAGGACAACTTTGGAGTTAGAGGATAAGAGTTTGGAGTTGGGATTCTGCCCTTTCATGCTGAGTTTCTGCACATGGCCAAAAATCTCTTTAGCTTGGCTCATGCTGTATCAGGTGGTCGTGCTAGCCCAGGGCTTGGGACACTGCCCAAATTAAGCTTTCTTCTAGGGCTAAGTCCTAAGCTAGAGGCATGGGTTAGTGGCTCCAGCTTGCCTTGGGGAGGTCAAAGTAATACCCTAGGCATCATACATCTTCTTGGAGGTTCCACCTAACTTCTAGAATTAGCTGGTAATGAATAAAATTGGTAGCAAATATTACAATGCATATATTATTATGAGATGATAATAATGATAATGGAAGATAACGTCTGGGGTGCCCACTTGCCAAGATCACACAATGGTAGTAGAGCTGGGTAAGAACCCATGTATTTTGGGTTCCGAGCCTATCCTCTGTCCATCAGTATTTATAGCTAGAAGTTGCACCAGGTTACCAGTTAATAGATAACAGAGTCAATATCCAACCCCAGGTTGGTCTGACTCCATGGCCAGAACTGCAAATCACCATACCCTATTGCTCTCACTCCCCAAGATGATCTGATTTCATGGGTCTGGAGTCCCAACAAGTGTCTCAGGAGGTCTCTGGGGCACACTTTGAGAAGCAATAAGAAGCAATACCCTGCAGCAGCGCGTCTCAGTTTGGCTGCACATTAGAACCAGGAGTTTCCAAAATGATTAAAGCCTTTCCCTTCTTTTTTCAGTTGTTCCAGAGTAGGGGTGGGGGTAGGGGTGGCGGCAGGTGCTGGTCAGCATTTGTTTTTAAAGTACGACAATGTGTTCATTTATTCGTTCAATTAATCAACAAATAAAAACGTACAAGCACCTACTCTGTGCTCTGCCCTGTCCTGGGGCTGGAGATACAAAGGTGGGTGGGACACTGTGTGTGTCCTCCTGGGGTGCCTGTGACCTGACCCACTGGGCTGAGCATGCCCTTGGTGGAGGAGGGGAGGCTGCAGACTCCCTCTCTTGGGTGAGATCTGGAAAGAGCCACTCCTCTTCTCAAATTATGCTGCCTTGCTGGCTTCTCACCTGAGAGCATACAGTTTGTTTCAGCTCTAAAACTCAGCTCACAAAACCTCAGATTGTCAAGGCTAAATGGGCCCTGATAAATGATCTGTGCCCAAAGCACTCAAACTAGCTAGCAGCTGACAGAAGTGCTCAGGAGGTTTTAAATCTGAAGATGCCAAGAGCCCACCCGCAACGTTCTCATTTATGGGTCCTGAGTGCGGTCTGAGGAACATGCATTTTTTAAAATAGCTCCAAACAGCTGTGGTACAGCCTTGGCTGCACCTGAGGAGGTCTTGGGAAGTTTTAAAAATGTTGATGCCCAGGCCTCCTCCCTGGAGAGGCTGATGAGGATTTTTAAACAATTCTGGTGATCCCCATCATGCAGCAGGTGGAGACCACCTACTGCAAGGTGTCTGGGCCTTCCAGCTGACCTTGTTAAAGATTTGAGGAGGCTTACTCAAGGGCGGTCCCTCCTTGCCACCATCAGGGCTTTGAAACAAGGACAGAAGAAAATCAGAGAAGGGAGGAGACAAAAATTAAAAAGCCACTAAGAAGGTTTAGAAAAAGAGAAGCAAGATAGAAGGCTGAACAAGAAGCTCCTATGAATTCACCTGTCAGCACCCTGAGGCTTAATCTCTTTTTTTCAATCTTCTTTGCCTTATTCTAATAGTAATTAATTGATGTAAAATAAGGAAAGCATAGGAATGTATGAAAGCAAAAAAGAAGGTCTATAATCTTCTTTATCAGAGATTTATAACATATATCATACAACCATAGTATATGTTATAACTAGATATTGCATCATAAATCTGATATATACATTAATGTATAATATATACTATATAACCTTAACATGTATAATTAGTATCCCCCCCTTTTTTTTGAGATGGAGTCTCACTCTGTCACCCAGGCTGGAGTGCAGTGGCATGATCTCGGCTCACAGCAACCTCCTCTTCCCCGGGTTCAAGTGATTCTCCTGCCTCAGCTTCCTGAGTAGCTAGGACTACAGGTGCTCACCACTGCACCCAGCTAATTTTTGTATTTTTGGAGGCAGGGTTTCACCATGTTGGCCAGGTTGGTCTCGAACTCCTGACCTCATGATCCACCCGCCTCGGCCTCCCAAAGTGCTGGGATTACAGGCGTGAGCCACCATGCCTGGCCCCCTAGTACCCTTTTTTAAGGTGTATTTTTCTGTTTTGGCTTTTTTGTCACTTTTTAAAAGCCTTTTGTTTTTCAGGTAATTAAACATCTGAGTGCTAAATATTTATGCCAGGTGGGGAGGCATGTGAGTGGAGGCGAGCTGGTGTGCCCACCCCTCCCCCATGGGCCTTCACACATTCATTCACGCGCACACACTCACACAGAGGTCCAGAAGCTTCTATCCCACTCTGCCGCCCTAGGCATCATATTATGCATTCAAATACACACTTCACATCATACCTTCAGAGTTACTAATAGGATTTTATTATTTAAGTGTAAAATCAGTTTCCCCCCTCTTTCCCATTTCTCTGATTTCTAAGGAAAAACGGCACCAGGGGACCCAGGAGGGTGGTCCCATTGGGGTGAACCCTAACTCCACAGCCCTGCTTGCAGACTCTTCCTCCCCACCCTGGGCGTCCCTCCTCTCCCATGCCCTAGGGCCTCAGTCACTCTTCTCCGTGGGCTGAGGCTGGTGCACTGGACAAAGGCTGTCCCTCCACAGGTGGTAGGTGAGGGCTGAAGTCACGGTGAGCCAGGCTAGGTAGGGCAGCAGTAACAGGGCAGCCAGTTTGTTGATGGGATGCCAGATCAGTGCTGTGCTCACCACCAGCCCATACAGCAGCAGCAGGTGCAGCAGGGCCTGGGCATAGAGGCCGGGGGTCAGCTGGCTGCCCGAGAACCAGCACCTCCACCTTTCTGCAATACCCAGCCCAGCAACGAGCTCAGTCCCTGGGGCTGTGTGCACACCATGGGAGTGCAGAGAAGTCTGCCCACCCATTACCTGCCTGCACTCAATTGCTCTGCTGAATTATGTGCTTCTGGAGCCAGGTGGTTTCACCCTCTCCCACATTACTTCTGCTACTGAGCACTGTGTGCCTTACCAGACCAGGGTTGTGGACTGTGAAAAAGAGAACCAGGACAGTCCAGCTGATGGTGAGCTGAACAGCATAGAGGCCAAGAGGCAGGGCCAGGGGCCACCCCAAGCCCCCTCCCAGGTCCTTCCACACCAGGTAGGAGGCGTAGCTGCGGAGAGATGGTGGCAAAAACATTCAATGGGAGGAGGTTCCGTGGCAAATGGAGGAGGCTCTCTGGCATAAGGACTCTTGGATACCCTTGTGGGCTGAAATGGGGGCAGATGGGTCTAGGCATCATGTAAGGGCCAGGGAGGGAGTTGGTGGGAGGAGCTGGGCATGGTGAGGTGGAGGAGGGGCTGGGGAGACTTAGAGAGGGTGGAAGAAGGGCTAACTGGAACCCCAGGCAGGCATAGAGGGTTTCTTACTTTCTGGAGGACCCACTATGGTGGTGAGAGGCAAGACAAAGCGCCTACCTTTGGAGGCCAATATATGGGAGTAATTCAGATATAGAGGACTTGTTCCCACCCCATTGGGTACCAGGGCCATGTGTGAGAAACAAGTACTCACCCCACGACAGAGTAGATGGCTGTCTGTACAAGCAATAAGACTTTGTAGAATGGGCACCAGGACAGCATCCTCGGGCCCTCACACCAACCAGACATGTGATCACGAGTGAACAGCCAGACCAGGATGGGCCCCAGGTGGGGCAGGAGCACAAAGATGGCCCCTTGAAGCCGCATTCACCTTGAAGAGGCAAAATCTGGGGAGTCAGAGAACATGCTAGTGATGAGCCTTCCCCTGCGGCTCCTCGTCTGTCTCTGCCTCCTAACCTGACTCATTTCCTGGCCTGAGCCCCTCAGAGAAGGTCTACTCACGGAGGTCCTTCCTCTCTCCCTGGCCCAGCTCCAGTCCTGTACCTCTGAGCTCTCTCCAACCCCAGGCCACACCTTGCCCATCTCCTGGCTTCCATGGACTTCTTTTCTCCACAGCACTCCTCTGGCACTTGGAGGACACTGCCCAGCACTGGTAACTGCTTCTAAGTGAATAGGCCTTCCTCCAAGTGCTTCTGAGTCCTGGAGATCAGGTCCCGGGTGATCAGCTTTTCTGCCTCCCACAGTGGGCAGCGCTTAGCCAGGTATGTAGCTGGCCCTCACCGAGAACTGTTCTACCTAAGCTGATCTACCAACCTGGAAAGATCACAATCTGAAGGCAGGAGCCAGAGATTCCTGGGGACTCTTTTCTAGTCACGAATGCGGCAGCGCATCTGTCCCAGGCTTATCTCACTATATCAGACTGGCACACTCATGGGGCCCACCCAGGCTGATCTCCTGCCCAAATTCAAACTTGGCCTGTTGACACTGTGGATTCCTTTTTCTGAACCTTTAGCTCTCTTCTACCCCTGGAGCCATGGGGGATGAGCTTCCTGCTCCATCTTTCCATTCCCAGAGTGTCAGGATGTAAGCACAAGCATCCAGGTTTCTTGTGGCCTGACTTTTCAGGAAACAACTGCCTGGTCTTTGATTAAAAAGCTGCCAAGGTGGCATGTTGCTTTGCATGTCATTTGCATGTGGGACAATGTACAGACCCTCCTCCAGCCAAGGCCCCACCAAGGCCCCACAAATATCATTCTTCTCATTTGTTCATGATATTTCAGCCTTCCCCCCATGATTAACCAGATTTGAAGGAGAGAAAACAATCTGATTATTTTCAGTATTCTGGACTGACTATCTAATCCATCCTTTTTTTTTTTTTCTTTTGATACAGAGTTTCACTCTTGTTGTCCAGGCTGGAGTGCAGTGGTGCAATCTCGGCTCACTGCAACCTCTGCCTCCCTAGTTCAAGTGATTCTCCTGTCTCAGCCTCCCTAGTAGCTGGATTACAGGCGTGCGCCACCATGCCCGGCTAATTTTGTATTTTTAGTAGAGATGGGGTTTTGCTATGTTGGTCAGGCTGGTCTCGAACTCCTGACCTCAGGTGATCCACCCGCCTTGGCCTCCCAAAGTGCTGGGATTACAGGTGTGAGCCACTGCGCCTGGCCCTAATCCATCCTTTTCTGTCAAGGGTCAGGGACACTGGTCCTGGAGGTTCTGGGACAGAGCTGAGCAGCATGCCCACCTGTGCATATTTCTACTTGTCTTTCTGTGCTCCTCACTGTCCATTTGCTCATCTTCTGCCTTCCTGTTTTTCTACATTTCTGTCCAGTGGTGGAGGCCCCCTCCCTGCCCCTCCCTGCCCCCATCCTCTTTTCTCCTGACACCTGCCCCTCCCAGTGCCTCCTGGTTCCTAGGCCTGTGCTCCCCTTACCTCTGGCAGCACACCTCCCAGGCGGGGGGCCTGATGACATATGATGTGTGGAAGGCAGAGGAGGGTGGGGCTGGGAGGAGGGTGGGGCTGGGAGGAGGGTGGGGCTGGGAGGAGGGTGGAGTGGTGCTCCCAGCTGATCTGCCTTTCTCAGATGAGAAGGGTGGTGACACTGGCTGGGAAGTCCAAGTTGCTGTTTCATGGCCCCAAAGAGTTCCTCTCAGGAGGAGCCCCTCTGGTCTGCCAGACCCTCCTTGGTGCCTGGCCTCTGGAGGCTACCCCTTGATGGAATGTTTGAGGGCTTGTGGTGAGGGTTTGACACTGGCCCTCCTGTGACAGCTCAGCCTCCAGTTATAATGCTATTGATGCCTGTGGTCTTTGCATCCCATGAACCAGCTCTGTGGCCATGGGAGTGAGTGGTAGGAGCCTTCACATTTCTCCAGAGCCTCCTTATAATTGGGATTGTTCCCAAGAGTGGCAAGAACTAGCTTGGGAAGTGAGTTCATAATCCATGAACACAGCCCCTCGTTATAGCCTCCTGGTTGGCATGACCTTCCTGGCTTAGAACCCTAGCTTGACAGATCTTTCACAAACCCCTAGGACTTTATGACTCAGAGGAGAAGGCAGCTGACAAGTGGAGGTGGGTGGGGAGTCAAGGAGGAGTGACCTGGCGCTTCCTGGCAGAAAGTCCTGCCTCCCAGCTGCCCTAAAGAGGGGTAGGGGAGAGTGTCCCTGTCTGTTGGCAAAGTCCAGCCTCCTGTGTGACTCAGACAGAGCTTTGTTCAGCAAAGACAAACACCCCTACCCCACTCCCTTCATTCCCTATCAAAGTTCTGAGCACCCCTTCCTGGCTTGTCTTTAGGCATGAGGTCTGCTTCCCAGGTTGCCCGCTGTCTACCCATTCGTTTGCTACATCTCTGCACTTTGGGGTACTGGGCTCCCCTGGGAGGTTTATTCCACCCTCTCACCTCCACCACAGAAGGAAGCAGAGGGGAGGGCATTGCAGTCAGAGACAAGAGGCTAGAGAATTATTAACTGAGACAAAAGCAGAGGAAGTTACTTATTTTCTATGGGAGATGATAACTAGGGGCCTGGGGGGGCGTTCACCATGCCTCCTCAACTGCAGGAGGCCAGACCCTGGTGATAACGGTTACCATCTATTGACCACCCATTCTGTGGTGGGCATTTGACATTTATTAGCTCAATAATGACAATTATTATCTCACACAAGGTAGATATTCTTATCTGCATTTGACAGACAAGGGAATTGAGGTTCAGAGGAGTTAAGTAGCTTGCCCAATATTACATACCCAACCTGTGGCTCACCTGGGCTCAGTGTTGGCCAGTTGGAGCCAAAATGCATCCTTTTCCCTCTCAACTGCTTCACTCATTCATTCAAGACATGTTTATTGAACACCTTCTATCTATCAGGCTGTACCAGGAGCTGAGGAGACAGCCGAAAACATGGGAAAAGTTCCACAAGGAGTTTTCATTCTTGTGGTGCCACCGCTCCTAGGCAGAGTTTTAAGAACTCGGAATGGCAAATGGCCCCAAAGTTCAGTTGTCTCCCAACCGGCAGTGTCTCTGCCAACTTTGGGTGGGGGAAGTAGAAAGCACCTTGTGTAAGGAAAAATATGGGTACATCTCAGGTCCACCAGCAACTGGTGAGTCATTAACCGTCTCAGTGGATCCACTGTCTTCTCTGTGTGGGGAGCGGGTGGAACTAGATGCTCTCTAAGCTCCTTGGACCGGTTGCATTGGCATCAGCTGGGAGCTTCTTTGAGCTGCAGAATCTCAGGCCCCATACTAGACCTACAGAATCAGAGCCTGCATTTTAACAAGATCTCCCAGGTGACTGTTGTGCACATTATAGTTTAAGAAACTCAGATGAAGGTTCCCTCCTCCTCCTATCTGCTATTTTAATAATAGCCTCTGGCTGGGGACAGCCACTCACCAGCAGAGGGCACTGTAAGGAGGGGTTTCAAGGTGCAGCACCTACACCCAGGTTGTCTCCCTGCCTCCCTCCTTCCTTCCAGACCTAGACTGGAAAGTTCACTGACTTCTGGGATCCTCAGCTAATCCCTTACCTGGGCTGGACTTTGCCAATAGACAGGGACACTCTCCCTCACCCCTCTTTAGACAGCTGGGAGGCAGAGCTCTGCCAGGAAATACCAGGCCACTCCTGCCTGGATTCCCCGCCCACCTCCACTTGTCTGCTGGCCTGCCGACTGAATCTGGCTGACCCTTGTTTCTCGGAGAAGGAACTGGACCAGCCAGCAGCCTCTAAGAGCTCCTAGACGGTAAGGTGAGCACCCCCTTGGGGCAGCTGGAGAGGGGATGGGCATTGTGATGGGGTTACCTGGAGCTTCGGGGAGGAGCCAGGCCAGCTTAGCCTGCCTGCTGGAGTGTAGGGACCCTCTGCTGGAGGAGGGGAGGAAAATGGGACTTGGCCAATGGGTATGAGGACCACTGGGATGATTCTGTGTCCTGCGGAAATGTCTACTATACTAACAAATGCCGTTCATGACTTGGGTTTGGACCATCCATCCCAGTACTTGTTATATTCTGCAGTAACTGGACATCTATCAGGTGTTGGGGAGGCACAGGGAGAACCAGTGAGGTGGAGGAAGGGTTGAGAGTTTTCTTAAAGGGTATGAGCAGAACTTTGCAGCAGGAGTTTGGATCTTTGTGCTGGAGGATGCAACTGCATAGGGACAGGTGATGGCAGCATTCTAAAGGACTCTCGTTTCGGGGACCCGCTACCCAGGGTGATCTGGGGTCTGGAGCAAGACAGACTGGAGGAGTGGGTAATGAGGAGTCCAGGCATGGGGTTGGGATGCCCCAAGTCACACTCGAATGGCTGCAGTGCTATAGTTGCCATTCAGCAAGACTCCGGACCTTTCCCCATTCTGGAGCCAGAGGGAGGATGTAGTGAGGGCCAGGGCAGCCTGGAAGAGCAGTCACCCTGGGAGAGGCCCCGTGGGGCTTTGGGAGTGGTGCATGCCAACTTCTCCAGGGTCGGAGGTTGAGCCAGGGGACTCTACTGCACCACCCAGTGAGGTGCACCTCACTGGGGATCTGGACTCTGGTCTTTGGTGGCCCCAGGAAGGTTACTGCTGTGTAAGTGAGCTGGGGCCCCTCCTTTCATCCCTTTAGCTATTCCATCCCCTGCCACTGGTACCTTGGTAGGTGGGGGTGTGGTGTAGTGGGGTGGGTATTACCACATAACTGAGGATGTAAATTTAGGTCCTTCTATTTGTCTTTACTTCATTTTTGCTTCTTTCTCTTCCAACTTTATTTCTTCTAGAGAAGGAAAGGAAGATACTTGGGGAAAAGAAGGAGTGGAGAGAGAAAGGGGGTATCTCTGGAAGTCCTTGTTCGCCTTTGCTCCTCCTTCCTGCCTGTCTTCAGTTGTTTAGTAATTCCCTATCCATCTTCACTGTGGGGAGAAAGCTCGGATTCCTTATCTGTGAAATGGAGATAAAAATAACACCTCGCTCCTAAGGCTGCTGTGAGGATGAGATGAGACAAGCCATGGAGAGTGCTTTAACACAGTGGCATTGAGTAAAGCTCTGCGAATGTTAGCTATTGTTATTACAGTTGGAATTATAATTATTACTAATGTGAAAGAACCAAAAGAAATGATGGGACATCAAGGGTAGCTTGCTGCTCCAACCCCCTTCCCATCAGCTTTGGGGCACTGCCAATTCACTGATTCACCTGTGTGCCCTCCAGGATGCCTGGTTGAAAAAGGCTGGTGCATTGTCTGCTGGGTTGGCTCTTTAGGCAAAGAGAACAGTGCCAACCCCCGCTTCTTATTCACGCTTTCAGTGAGGACATGGGAGAAACAGGTACTGCCCCAGTCTTCAATCCTGAGGATACAGTGGAGGTTCTGCCCTGGTCTAAGAGGCACTAGGAAGGGGCTTCAGTTTTCATGGGTCCTGAGGTTGGAAGGAAGAAGGTGGGCCAAGCCTCAGTTCCAGGTGGGTAGTGCAAGTGAAGGGCGTGGGGAGGACTGGATACTGGAAGCTCTTCCAGTGCAGCCTCTAGTGAGTCAACCAGAGGGGCCTCCCAGGGCTCTGAAGGAGGACGTTGTGCCTCACAGAACTCAGCTACCAAGCCAATGAATTCCATTCCTGCAGAAGCTCCTTGAGAGCGGAATAAGACGTCATCTTTGGCAGGATTGAACTTCCCACAGTGTCCGATACACAGCCGGTGCTTAGAAAATGTTCATTTGAGTGGGAAAATCACACATGACAGCACATAATCAAGAGTGACTCAGTATGGTGGGATGGCTGTGGAGAGAGATTTCGCGAGCTGGAGGCTGTCAAAGGCCGGTGCACCAGCGGGAGGCACTATTGAATGGGAGGATCCACGTAGGGAGAGGAAACAAGTGGGGAGAGCAAGTGAGTGGAGAAACAGAAAGCAGCATGAGCAAAAGCCAGAGGCTAGAATTAAGCAGGTGTGGGGAGCCTGGGCAGGCTACAGGGCAGGCGTGTTGGAAATTGTAGGGGCTGGAAGAGGGGAAGTAGGAGGAGGCGGAGGTGGGTTCTGGAGGGTCTCAGGAAGAGCTACTGGGAAGTCTCAGCCTGTGGCCTGGCTGGGTAGCCAGGTGAGCAGGAAGTGAGTGTATGCTTTTGCCCTGCCTCATTCCAGCTTCACTGTACGCCTGCATCTTTGTGTTTTGTCTTCTTCATTTTTTTTTTTTTTTTGCTTCCACTTTTAGCTTTTGTTACTCTTGTTGTATGTTGCCTATCCCTGTGAGCTACCTTCAGGCCTTTCTGGCAGAAGGAGGGGCATAAAGAAACACATACATTTGGACAGTGCTTTCTCATCTACAAATACTTTTCACATGACCTTATGCCATCCTCACCATTACCCAAAGAGGCACTTTTTCCCCACTTTTAATAGCTTCAGAAAAGAATTACAAAGTTAATACAAACTACATGCTTGATGTGAAAAATTCAAAGTACAGAGAAAAGGATTTAAAAAAATACAAAGTTTTTGTTCACACCTTCCACCTTCTCAATTTGTTGTGACTCATGGGAATAGTTTGGGGGTGTGTCCTTCCAGACCTGCACAGTCTAAGACCAGACTCATTAGTACACGTGGCTACTGGGCACTTGAAATACAGCCAGTCCCAAGTGAGCTGTTCTGTTCATATAAATTACACATGGATTTCAAAGACTGGGTATGAAGGAAGAAAGTAAAAATATCTCATAATTTTATATCGATTACCTGTTGAAATAACATTTTGAATATATTGGGTTAAATAAAATGTATTAATTTCTCCTGTTCTTTTTAATGTGGCCATCAGGAAATTTAAAATTACATGTGTAGTTCACATTACATTTTTATTGTACACCACTGCTCCAGACCTTTCTCTATACCTTTACATTTCCATATATGCACCCATAAATATGTATCTACTTATATGCAGTTTTGTTTTTCACATTAATGAGCTCAGAGTATTTTATCTCTCTGCGACTTGCTTTTTCCAGTTATAGATTTTTTTGTATCAGCACTTGTAGATCAAGGTAGATATTTGGACAGATGAGGAAACTGAGGTACATTAAGCAATATTGAGGCAGGAGGTGGGATTTGATTCCAGGCCAGATAGAAAACTGGCTGAAACAGGGAAAAGGCACCAAAAGCACCTCTCCATAAGACATGCCCACCAGTGCCATGACAGTTTACCACTGCCATGGCGATGCCTGGAAGTTACTGCCCCTTTCCATGGCAGTGACCCGAAGCTACCACTCCTTTTTCTAGAATTTTCTGAATAACCCACCCCTTACTGCATGTAATTAAAAGTGGACATAAATATGATGGCAGAAATGCCCCAGAGCTGCTACCCTGGGCACACTGCCTAGGGTTAGCTCTGCTCTGTAAGGAGCATACCTCTGCTGCTGCTATACTCTGCCACTTTAGTGAAAGTTGCTGTCTGACACCACTGGCTCACCCTTGAATTCTTGCCTAGGTGAAGCCACAAACCCTCCCAAACTAAGCCCCAATTTTGGGGCTCTCCTGCCTTACATCAATATGATAAGTTTACCCAGCCACAGTGACCAAGGTGACATTTGAACTCATGTTCTCTAACTGTAAACCCAAGCTCACTCTGCTTCAGAGCAGTTTACCTTGATGTATTAGGTCACGGGGAGCCAGGGTAGGTTCTCGAGTAAGAGAGACAGGTTAAAAGAATTGGTGTGACTAAAGTGTGCAGTGTGCGCTGGAATGAAGACAACTTGCAGCTATGTGTAAGTCAAGCCTTGACCTCCACAACTTAAAAGGGCTTACCCTGACACTGACCCCTTCTTCCCCACCAGGCCTTTGGCTTTGGCTGGCACAGGGGTGAAGGAGAGCCAGCAGCATTGAGTGACCAGGCGAATGTGCCCCCAGGAGAGTTCATTCCAACCCTCCCAGTTCCTACTGCTGGTGGGGGTCCCAGTGGCAAGTGTCCTCCTTCTGGCCCAATGCCTTCGATGGCACTGCCCTAGAAGGCTGCTGGGGGCCTGCTGGACACTGAATGGTCAAGAGGAACCAGTGTCCCAGCCTACCCCCCAACTAGAAAACGAGGTCTCAAGGCAGCATCTGCCAGCCACACTGCCAGAGATGGTTGCCTTCTACCAGGAGCTACACACACCCACTCAAGGCCAGACCATGGTCCGCCAGTTGATGCACAAACTGTTGGTGTTTTCGGCTCGAGAGGTGGATCACCGCGGCGGTTGCCTGATGCTCCAGGATACAGGCATCTCCTTGCTCATCCCACCAGGTAACAGCTCCTGGCTCTCATCTCCGCATACAGTTGGTCAGACTGTACATTAGGTCACCACATCTGAGGGAGCAATGTTCATAGACACCTTTTACTTCTGATAATTGTTTATATTTTGAGTATAGCTTTATTGACTTCAGGGATGGACATATTACATATCTTTTGGGACAACTTCCTGGCAGGTGGAAGTAAAGTGCCTTGTTCTAATGAATCAGTATGCTGTGACAATTCTCCGGTAAAGGGAGGGAAGAGCACCATTTGCAAATTCACACAAGGCAAACTATGGGCTAGCAGCAGCCTGGGTGGAAAGGGAAGTGTCTTGCTTAGGGTTACACTACAAGTCAGCTCCACAGTCGTCTTACTCTTGTTCATACCACCTCCCTGTGTGCCCTGCTGGGGGTCTCTCCTGGGCTCCTGCCCCACCTCCTTTCTCTCTGGCCTGGCCTCTTTCAGGGGCAGGGGTGTGCCTGCCTACCAGGCCCATCTCAGCTCTCCCTCTCCCTGCCAGGTGCTGTGGCTGTGGGCCGCCAGGAGCGGGTGTCTTTGATCCTGGTGTGGGACCTGTCGGACGCCCCATCGCTGTCCCGAGCCCAGGGGCTGGTAAGCCCTGTGGTGGCATGTGGCCCCCATGGGGCCTCCTTCCTGAAGCCTTGCACTCTCACGTTCAAACACTGTGCCGAGCAGCCCAGCCATGCTCGCACCTACAGCAGCAACACTACCCTGCTGGATGCCAAGGTATGGAGGCCCCTGGGGCGGCCGGGGGCCCACGCCTCCCGGGATGAGTGTCGCATCCACCTCTCCCACTTCAGGTAGGCACATGCCATTGGCCTGTCTTCCCACACCCATCTCTCTGGGGACTGTCTTTCCTGCCCACTTTCTCTGTCTGCCTTATCTTCATCTCTCTGTATAGAAGATGGTCTGCAAATCCTTTATCCCCTGGTGTCTCTTTCTGGCCCCTCTGTCCTAATGTCTGTAGCAGTTTTTCTCACATCAATCATGTCCACGACTGCAAATCCCATTGCTGTCTCTCTGTCTGTCTGGAAGTGTCTGACTCAGCACCATCTCTCCATCTAAGAGGGACCTGTCTTCCCTATCTCTCTCTGTCTTTCAAATTATCTCTCTCTACACTGTGCCCCTTTCAGGACTGTCCCCAGGCTTAGCACCAGTTCTCTAAGACTCCATTCCATCTCTGTCCTTCTTCTCTTTGTCTTTCTAGAGTCCTAGGTCCTCTGCCTCCCAGCCTCCTTGCCACCCATTGACAGGAATAGGGCCATGTGCGGGTGCCCTCCCAAGCATGGTCACCCTGAGCCCACTTTCCCTCTCTCCCCTGCCAGCTCTCCTCCCCATTCAGTCACCAGTCACTGTGACGTGCTCACTTTTCATCCCCAACCTACCAGTTCCTCCCTAAGTGCTCCCCTCGAGTGTTCTCTGAACCTCCTTGAAGGCCCCACAGAGGCCCCTCAGGTGGCAGGAGGCTGGTGGCAGTGTGTTGGTGTCTTAGCCTTCCCTGCACATTAGTGCCTGCCACTGGCTCCCTCTGCAGCCTCTACACCTGTGTGCTGGAGGCACCTGTGGGGCGCGAAGCCCGCAAATGGCTGCAGCTGGCCGTATTCTGCTCGCCGCTGGTGCCAGGACAGTCCCATCTGCAACTGCGTATCTACTTCCTCAACAACACGCCCTGCGCCCTGCAGTGGGCACTGACCAACGAGCAGCCCCATGGTGGGCGCCTGCGTGGGCCCTGCCAGCTCTTCGACTTCAATGGGGCTAGGGGCGACCAGTGCCTGAAGCTCACGTACATCTCAGAGGGTGAGGGAGGCAGTGGCCTGTGGGATAGGATGATCGGGAGCCCCACAGGAATGAAGGGTTCTGGGCCTCCCCTGGACATCTGGAGATCTGGGGATCCCAAGTCTCTCTCTTTTTTTTTTTTCCCGAGATGGAGTTTCGCTCTGTTGCCCAGGCCGGAGTGCAGTGGCTTGATCTTGGCTCACAGCAACCTCCGCCTCCTGGGTTCAAGTTATTCTCCTGCCTCAGTCTCCTGAGTAGCTGCAATTACAGGTGCCCACCACCATGCCTGGCTAATTTTTTTGTATTTTTGGTAGAGACGGGGTTTCATCATGTTGTCCAGGCTGGTCTCGAACTCCTGACCTCAAGTAATCTGCCCGTCTCGGCCTCTGAAAGTGTTGGGATTATAGGTGTGAGCCACCACACCAGGCCCCAAGTCTGTTTGTGACCTCTGGGCCAGCAGTAGCCTCATGGAGCCCCCGGGGCTTTGACCACTCTGCTGTCTACTGAGCCCTTGCCACTCACTCCTTGGACAGGGTGATGCCAGGTGGGAGGTGGGAAGGAGAGGGGTTATACCCCACAGAAGCAGGAAAGGATGGAAGGCTTTTATAGTGCAAGGGCCCTCTTGGGGTCCCTGCCCAGGCTCTGGGGATTCCCATTCCCTTGAGACCCTCCTGCCTTTGTTCTGTCCTCATGCCTCCCCACAGCCCCCTTCAATACTTGTTTAAGGCCCCACTCTCTGAGGCCCTCTGCTGTCTGCCTACTCACCAGGTTGGGAGAATGTGGATGACAGCAGTTGCCAGCTGGTTCCCCATCTCCACATCTGGCATGGAAAGTGCCCCTTCCGCTCCTTCTGCTTCCGGAGAAAAGCAGGTAGTCCGGGAGCCCTGTGTGTACCTCCTCCCCTCTCTTTTCCCATCCTGTCTCCTCTCCTTCCCTCCCAGTAACCCTGGAGCTCTGCAGACCCCCATGCAGCCATGCACACAGACCTTCCCTGAAAGGCCAGGAGCCACACAGATCTTTGCAGAGAGAAAAATGGAGTGTTGGACCCCGGCTTCCTCAGATTTCCCAAGTCATACTATAGAGTCCCTTACCTTCTCCTGCTCTTACCCCAGGCCGTTTTCTCACTCACTGGCCACGCTGTCACCTTCTCTTTATAGCCGATGAGAATGAGGACTGTTCAGCACTAACCAATGAGATCATTGTCACCATGCACACCTTCCAGGATGTGAGTTGGAGCTGAGGGGCAGAGGAAGGGCAGGGCCTGGGGGAAATCCTAGGCAAAGTGGGCACAGGGTCTGGTGCCCAGTAACTATGGTCTTAATCACATAGGTAAAGATGGCACTTTCCATAGAGCCCCCATACCAGCTCTTTGAGGGGCTGAGATCATCTGGGCTCCAAGTTACCCTCATCCCTGACTCTCCTTGTCTATCGGTGGATGAATCCAGCAGGAAGCTAAAAGAACCAAACCCTAGTTTAACCCCTTCCCCCAACTCAGAGAACTGGGGCATCAAGTTGATATGGTTTCTTTCTAGGCTGATTGTCTACATTTGAGAGATGATGTTTGGTATCTTCAGTGTGGGATTTGAGAGATGATGTTTTGTATTTTCAGTGTGGGAAGTGACCAGGAAGAGGGTCTTGAGTAGGCAAGCTGGGAGTTAGGTTTCTCTCCTCTCCTGCTGCACCAAGGGAAGATGCGAAGAAATCAGAGTTGAGAGTCTTTGGGGAACCATAGTGGCACCTTAGTGGAGGGCAGGCAGATACCCTGTTGTCACTTGGAGAAGAGGAAGGGAAGGTTGGAATGGAGGAAGGTACACATATGGCTGAGATCAGTGTCTCTATGGTTGGATGACCTCCCACTGCTCCACGGCCCCACCCAGGACTTCCCCTGGTGGCTCAGGCTGCACTCTGGTCTTCATGTCCCAGTTCCCAAAGAGCTCAGGGGCAAACATAAGGCTGAAGGTGCGGTTCTGAAGTCACAGGGAGACAGTGGGTAGAGGGTGCTGGGTGGAGCAGGGTTGTATCTCCTGGTAAGGTGGCTCTGAGTGACAGACTGAAGGAGAGACATGAGGAATGGAGGTAGGACTCCAGCTTCTTACTCAGGGGGATGCCTTGTGACCCCTAAGTGTGTTCCCTGCCCCGTGTTGACTCAGGGCTTGGAGACCAAGTATATGGAAATCCTCAGATTCCAGGCATCAGAGGAGGAATCCTGGGCAGCACCACCACCTGTTTCCCAGCCGCCCCCATGCAATAGGTGAGACGGGGGTTGCTTGGGCTGCTGCCTGGGGGATGTTGGGTTCCTACCCTGGCACCCACAGGGTGACTACAGCATTTAGGGTGCATATGGGAGAACCAGAGTGGGTCTGTTTGTCCCTTTCTTCCAAGAACACCCTTTTCCCTGCCTAAGGCTGCCCCCAGAGCTCTTTGAGCAGCTGCGGATGTTGTTGGAGCCAAACAGCATCACCGGCAATGACTGGCGCAGACTGGCCTCCCACCTGGGGCTTTGCGGCATGAAGATCCGGTAGGAAGAGGGGTGAGGTCTGTGGATGGTAGAGGAGGGTGGGCTGGAATGGGGTTCCTCAGGACACTCTGGAGACTGGATCACAGGCAAGGGAGTGACTTAAAAGTCAGAGAATGGCTACTGTCCACCCTATTTCCCATAAAAGGGCAGCTCTATTAATCACTGTATCATCAGTACCTAGAATGATGCCTGGTGCATAGTAGGTGCTCAATTAACATTTAACAGTGAATCCATTAACATGGAAGTTATTTCGTACATGTTGAGTGCTTGCCATGCTATGCCCTGAGGAGAAGAAAGACAGATTACAGGATAATGTGTGTAAAGCATGTAGCTGGGTGCCTGACACTTGTTAATTCAATAAATGTTATCAATAATGGTGACAGTGCAGTCATGATCCCTGTCAAGGAACTCAGAAAGCAGGAGAATACTGAGCTAAGCTCCAGAAACTACACTATGAGTGCAGCGGTCAGGGAAGACTTTATCCTGGTGATGGGGCTAGAGCTGGACCCTGAAAACAGGGTGGATTTTTATTTATTATTATTATCATTATTTGAGACGGAGTCTTGCTCTGTCGCCCAGGCTGGAGTGCAATGGCGCAATCTTGGCTCACTGCAACCTCCGTCTCCCGGGTTCAAGTAATTCTCCTGCCTCAGCTTCCCGAGTAGCTGGGATTACAGGCACACGCCACCATGTCCAGCTAATTTTTTATTTTTAGTACAGACGGGGTTTCACCAGGTTGGCCAGGCTGGTCTGCAAACTACAGGGTGGATTTTTAAATCATTCATTTAAACATTTATCAAGTACCCCTATTATGCCCTGGAAACTGTGCTAAGCACTATGATACAAGATGAATGAGGCATGGTCCCGGCGCCTAGGAGCGCACACACTAGTAAAGGGTTCGGAGAGCTTGAAAAATAAAGGCACGTGTTCCTTGTGCCTTCCTGTAAGAATCCAGTATTGTATAACACATTGAAGAGAGACAGAAAACAGCTGAAGCAAGAATAATAATGAACTGCGGGCGTTATGACCAGAAGTCTGAAGTGAGGGATGCAGAATGTTCTCTTCCACCTGGGAGGGGTGAACTAGAAAGGGCTTCAGGGAGGAAGTGATGGGGAAGAGATCAGCCATTTTGTTTTGGGGAGTAGCAGAGGTGGCTGTGGGTGTAGTGTGTGCAAGGCGAGAAAGAGAGAGGCCTGAGCTAAGGGGGTTCAGGATGGGAGAAAGGAGAGAAAGCATAAAGACAGGGCAAGGCCAGGTGCTGGATGAGCCAGAAAGGCTCATGGAGCATGGGCTGGTTAGGAGGTGAGAGACTCTGGAAGGTTTTAGTGGACGGGAGGGTCGTGATAAAAAGCCATGGTTTACAGCAACTGTTTCCTTAGTAGTGAGCAGGATGTTGTGGCCTAGGAGAGAGGGAGGAAGGAGGGAGTTAGGAGGCTAGGGGGAGACTAGGGGGAGGCTAGGGGTGTATTTGGAGTGGGGGAGGTAGAGAAGGCAATTACAGGACATCAGAACTGTAGCAAACTTAGAGGTCCTCTTGTCTAAGCCCTCATCTTAATAAGAGGAAACTGAAGCCTAGAGAGGAGTAGGGGTCAGAGTTGGCCTCCAAGCCAGGACAATCTCAAGTTTCAAAGCCCTGGGGCTTCCCACCTCCTGTGCCCTGGAAGGCAGGCAAGAGCAGGACAAGGACAAAAGCTACAGGATGGGGGAGGGACGGACCTTGCGCTGCGCAGCCCAGGGAGCCTGCAGCAGTGGGGGAGCCCCTCCCTGCTCCTACCCCCTTCTCTTCCTCCCCCACCTCGGGCCAGGTTCCTGTCCTGCCAGCGCAGCCCCGCAGCGGCCATCCTGGAGTTGTTTGAGGAGCAGAACGGCAGCCTGCAGGAGCTGCACTACCTCATGACCGTCATGGAGCGGCTAGACTGCGCCTCCGCCATCCAGAACTACCTGAGTGGGACACACGGCGGCAGCCCAGGCCCCGAGCGCGGGGGCGCCCGGGATAACCAGGGCCTGGAGCTGGACGAGAAGCTCTGAGCGCCCAGCGGGCAGGGCCGGAGGAGGTGTGGGGGCGAGAGGGGTTGTTCTCCTACGCCTAAGAGGAACACAGCAGCTGTTCCTGGCTGTGCCCACCACCCTTCCCAGAACCCTCGGACGGTGCCAGGGCCGCCCGCGTCCTCGCCAGCCTCCCAGCAGCAGGCGCGCCCTTCCGGCCGCGAGCTGTCCCGCGTGCGGGTCCCCTCCTGGCCGGCAGAGGGCGCAGGAGCCCAGGAGATGGCCTCAGCGTGGCCAGCCTGCCAAACTGACCAGGGGACGGCCACGGTCCCCGCGTGCACTTTAGGGCCGGTCAGGCCCTAAAGTATTCACTGAGCACTTAGGAAGACCGGGCATTGGGCTGGTGTCATGAAGAATACTGGAATATAGGAGGTAGGGTCTGGAGCCCTGACAAGCACACAGTTCTTTTGCAGGAGTCAAGATGCGCTCATAGGAGCCAAGGGCAAACTCGAAAACCGCCCTGCCCTGTGGTTAGGGGAGGTGGGTGTGGCTTTAGGAGTTGAGAGGGGAAGAGCTGAGTGCGGGCTGGAGCAGCGAGAATGCTTCACGGAGGATGTTGGGGAGAGAGGATTTGATTTGCCGAGTGGTTTGGAGATCTTTAGGGGCGGGTAGGGGAAGAGGGTGGCTGGACTTAAGGTAGGAGCCGAAAGTGGGCATGGGAGCCCAGCCCCGTGGGTGTGAGGCCAGGGTAGGACGAGGCTTCCCGGCTAGGCACGCCTGGCTGTCTGCCTCTGCCTCTACTAACTTCCTTTGTCTCTTTATCCTCCTGCTTAGGCCGTGTCTTCCTCTCTCTCTGCCATTTTCTCTATCAGAAAACATTAAAGCTGAGTAGAAATTTCAAGATGATCATTCTGGCCCAGCCCTTTTATCTCTTTATCTCCAATGGTGTGCGTTTTAAGTTTCTCTGACTTGGTTTTTCTGTCCCTGTCTCCCACAGTTGTTCCCGCTCTGCACCTGTGTTTCAGTTACTCTCTCTCTCTGTCTTAGATCTTTTTGTTTCTGCCTAGTCTCTGTGCCCTGTCTTTGTGTGTTTCTTTCTCTGCCTGAAACCCTCCCTCTTTTCCCTTCAGGCATGTGTCTCTAAACCAATGTTATGTATCAAAGACTGTTGAAAGAGACAGGGCTACTCTAGGAATGGATGGGTGGGGATATTTTCCCCATGGATCAAGATCCAGTTTAGGGTCAGGAAATAAAGGATAGGGATAAAAGAGCACCCCATTCAGTCAGCAGATACTTTTTCAGCACCTACTATGTGTTAGATACTGTATACAAAAGACATGAATGGGCTGGGTCCTGAACAGAGAATAAAGGGTTTGACTCCATTCTGGAAATGCTTTTGTTTGCAAACAGGTGTTGTTAATTTGTTCAAAGGCAGGCAAACAATCTCTCTGGCAACACAATTTTCTTCTGTATTTAATTAAAAAATATTAAAGCTTTTTTTCTATGATGAATGATAAAATATGAAAATTGCCTTCCTTTGTTACTAACTATATTTTGCTCAGATTGGCAAATTTGGATGTGAGTATGAATGATTTTATTTGGTAAAATTGTACCTATGGGGATGGGTTGGAGGGAAGCATTTTGTAGATTGTGCTTCCAGTATGAAAATTATCTGGGTCCCGCATGGTAAGTCAGGGAGGTTCCCTTCCTTTTCTGTTAGATGCAAGCCTTCAGAAGCAGGCCTTTCCATCCCTTCCCTGTTCCCCTATCCCCACCAGTCCTCTCCTACCCTTCTCATCTGTCCTCCTTACCCCACCGGGCGCTGCCGGTCATGCCAGATTAGTGCCCCAGCCTTTTCCCCCTTCACTTAGCTCAGGATTGAACTGTGCAGTAGCCCGGCACTGTTTAGCCAAAGACATCATTGTGTTCCTTCCTACCCTGGAAAAAATCATTTTAAGAGTTTCACATCTACTGGAGTTGCAAATAGAAGCCACACAGATTCCAGTGATGGGAATAGAATGCTTTCTGGCCCCAACTCCAATTTCTCAAAATGGGTTTCCAGTGCTGGCAAAGGGAGGCTTGGAAATCCTGGGGTAGATGCAGGCCGAGTGATTCCTATAAGGCAGACACTTCCTTTCTCACATCAAACCCATTTGGCATGTTATGTATTGGCACCTAATGCTGAGAGATGGTGTGTCCCAGTGAGCATCAGGAGACTTAACATTTAGCCCTGACTCATACTAACTAGAACAGCTCTTCTCTGGGCTTTAAACTCTTCCTTGGAATGAAGCTACCATATTAGAGGCTGTCCCAGGGCCTTTGATTTCATAGACTTGTGCAGAGGACTTGGGGATTTTTTTTTTTCTTTTTGAATTGCCTTCAAATAGCAAACAATTGATCACTGCTTGTGGCCTTACTTCCAGCCCTTTCCCTGATGAAGAGCTGCCTAAATCACCTGCTGAAAAACACTGCGTTTGTGATTTCTGCTCTTTCACATGTTGCAGAGGCCCACGTCTACACTTCCTCCTGCTGGATTTGGAGTCTGGGGAAAGGCGTTGGGGAAATGAAAGGGTAAGGTTGGGCCTAGGTCTGTGGGGTTGGAGCCTCTAGTGCTCAGAGGAAATGTGTGTCCTTGGCATCCCCTTTGACCACTGAGCAATATTTATGCTAATGTTCAGATCTGTGCTAACAGAAATTCAATGAAAGCCACATATATAATTTTACACTTTCTAGTAGTCACATCAAAAATTGTAAATAGAAATAGGTGAAGTCAACTTTAATGTTTCATTTAACCTAATATATTCAGAATATTATTTCCACATGTAATCAATATAACATTAATAGTATATTTTACATTCTTTTTTATATTATTTGGAATCTGGTGTATACTTTGCAATTACACCACATCTCAATTTGTATGCTAATTTTTCATTGGAAAGATTTCATCTGTATTCAGCTTTTATACAATTTATAGCTAAAACGTACATTTACATACACAAATGAGCCAAAAGTTTTCCAAAAATGGAATTAGGTATCAGTTTTTAAGTTTTAGTTCACTGAAATAAAATAAAAATTCAGTTCCTCAATTGCACTAGCCACATTTCAGTTGTTTAGTGGCCATGTGTGGCTAGTGGGTACTGTTAATGGACAGCACAGATCTGGGTTAGGAATCCAGCTGGGTATAACTTTATAGTGTTTTTACCATTCACTTATTTATTAATTCATCAAACATTTGCTGAGTACCTACTCTGTGCTAAGCCCTGCACAAATTGTTGGTGATAACAATCCAATGAAGAAGAAACATTCTTGTTCTGTAGGAGCTCCTGGGAAGCTGGGAGTCAGAAGGAAGGACGCTTTCCTCCCATCCTTCTTTGTACCTGACTCAAGAAGGCAATGGGAGATGAGGTTCAGGCCGATACTCTCTGTTGCAGGAATGGTTCACACTGCAGCCTGGTGTAGAGGCAGTAGATTCAGGGTCAGTGTTCCTGGCTTATCTAGCACATCAAGTGGGTTGTTGGTTGCTGACAACAGGATTCACTCTGGCTAGTTGAGGCAGATGGGATTTAATAAAGGAAACTGAAGGACAAACAATCATTTGGAGGGTGGAGAAATAGATTTGGGGTAAAGTTTCCAAGAACAATGCCCTAAACTGTGCTGTAGGGCTAGATCATGGAGGGAAACTGGTATTACTATGGCTGCTGCTACTGAGCACTGCACACCAGGAACTTGACTTTATTGCAGCCACTCTTGCCACCACCACTGATGCTACTTCTGAGGCAGGAACCAGACCTCACCACCACGTTTTTTTGTTTTTTTTTTTTTGAGATGGAGTCTTGCTCTGTCACCCAGGCTGGAGTGCAGTGGTGCGATCTCGGCTCACTGCAAGCTCCACCTCCTGGGTTCACGCCATTCTGTTACCTCAGCCTTCTGAATAGCTGGGACTACAGGTGCCCGCCACCACGCCTGGCTAATTTCTTTTTGTATTTTTAGTAGAGACGGGGTTTCACCATGTTGGCCAGGATGATCTTCTCTTGACCTCGTGATTGGCCCCCCTCGGCCTCCCAAAGTGCTGGGAATACAGGCGTGAGCCACTGTGCCCGGCCCCTCACCACCACTTCTGAAAGCTAAGGCCTCTGCTGCCTTCCATGCCAGCAAAAACAGAAGCTCCATGCACTGCCTGCTCTTTATGCTACTCACTTCTGAATCAAATCTCTAGTGGAGGCCTTGGGTTGTGAGAGCTCAGACCACATCCCTGAATCTTAGCTGCAAAGACACCTGAACGCTCTGAACTCTGACTCGATCTCTGACTTCAATATTAGGGAGATGAGACTTATTACATGAGAATATCCCCAGATACGGGAAAGCTACTCAAAAGTTGATGAGAAGCCACAAATATGACAGATGTCTACTACAGTCAGAGTGTGGTCATGCTGTAGCCTCAGGCAGCAAATTCCCTTCTTAAGAACAGCCATTCACTCAGTAGGTGCCATATCAAGGTTCTGGCAGAGTAGACTGAGGATGTACTATGGATTGAATGTTTCTATGCCCCTAAAATTCATATGTTAAAATCCTAACCCTCAATAAGATGGTATTAGGAAGTGGGGCCTTTAGGAGGTAATTAGGTCATGAAGGTGGAGCCCTCATGAATGGCATTAGCACCTTTATAAGAAGAGACACAGGAGAGCTTGCTTCCTTTCTGTCTGCTTTTTATCACATGGGCACACACAATGAGAAGATGGTGGTCTGAGAACCAGGAAGAGGGCCCTCACTAGACACCATATCTGTCAGAACCTTGATAAGGTGCCTGTGTAAGACCACTGACCTTCAGAATCTTCTCAATAAAGCGTGACTGCACACATTCCTTAGGATGGCTCTCATGCCAGTACACCCAAATGTGATTCTGTAACCCAGGCTTAGACCTTGACATGTTTTAGAAGTGCTGTGGTCTGACAAAAAGCTCACCAACAGTGGCTAACTGGTTCACTCCATGCCTTCTCCAGCCCCTGTGCCTCCCTGTACTGCAGAGGCTGAAAACTAAAACTACGTTTCCCAGACTCCTTGGCAGATGGGGATCTAGATATGCTTTGGTTCAGCCAATCAGCTGGGACTCATGCAGGACTTTGATTTGGAATATGGAGGGGTAATTTGGAATAATGGAGGGAGCTGAACAGGGCACAAAGCTGGTGCTCATTTTGAGGAGCTAGAGTGGTCAGCGGCTGTGGCAGCAGCTCCCTCAGTGGTAAGTTACGTGGCATAGTTTGGGGTGTTAATATGGAATTCAACTTGGAGTATATCCCTACAGCCTTTCCAGTGATTTGTGAACTATCTATCTGGGCTCCATAATATATTGTTTGTGCTTAAACTAGCCAGAGAGGGACTATATAGTGTAAAACAAAGACCCGTATCCAGTGTGCCGATGATTTTTCCCTGGAAAGACTGTCCTTTATTCTGTGATTATACTTCATACTTGGCTTGTGTTAACAGGTCTATTATCTTATGAAAGGATGGTAAAGTGATGATAGCTTTATTAAAATGTCTCTACTTGGTAAAGTAAAAAGATAATAATCCTGTGTGGATTTTCCTCTCCCCAAATTAAAAAACAAAACACAAAAATATTGGTCTGTAAAATACAAAGCCTGGAAATGCTTTTTTTGTGAGACCTGTCTTCCTGATCCTTTTGAAAGCCTTGCACAGATATGTTTATGCATCTCCTCTGCACATATTTGACTATTTACTATGTGCTTAGAAGCATGGTGGGCCTTCATTTATTTTCTTATCTTCAGGTAATCTTTCTCATGCTGACTTTAATCCAGCCTATGCTAGTTTCTTGTTGGCAGAGATGTTATGGCTTCTGGCCAACAAAAAGCTAAGTCAGTTCTAGCTGGTTAGTGTCATGATGTCATAAAGATATTAGCCCAAGGGCAGGAATATGCTTCTTATTAGCTCTCAACCTTCAGGTGAAACCAGATTTCATTTCCAAACAAACTAGAAAAGACACAATTAGAAAATGAAGAATAATATTTGGCAAATGCTGAGTATGGTGAAGATGGGATTATAGAAAAGTTCTTTAGTGGGGCAGAGAGTATAGATGGGGGTGGGGAAGGACCCACCCTCCCTAATCTAAGGGAGGAGCTGGCCATCCTGTCCCTGGGAATCTCAGATAAATATGAAGAAGGCACATGACAGAGAAGAGGACTCAGTGGCATTGGTCATCTTGGAAATTTACCAGGAAAGCCTTTACATGTGGCTTGTGCTTGCTGCATACCCACCCACAGGCTTTCACCACAGTTGGGCTTCTTGTGCTGTGGCTGAGGAGACCATCTGTGGCTAGGTGGCAGAAGCGGGCCATGTTCAGTACACAGGGTGTAAGCCCTTGGGAAGTTTCGAGTTCTGGAGACCGCCCGACTCTGTGTGCCTGTGTTGTCCTTCCTTTCTGCCTGTGACTACCCTCTTCTTTCTGGGTCAAGCCAGTCAGATATGACTCAGGCACATTCTTCCTTGGGAGAAGATCAAGTGAATCCTTTACTTCAGTCTCTGTCTCTTTCCCTTAATAAACTCTTTTTAATTTATTTGACTTCATCAAAGCAAGAATGTGGTTCCATTCCCTTGAGGCCCTTCTTGGAAGCCTGGTTATGTGGGACAAGTAAGGACTCTGGAACCCCATAGACTTTAACTTAGAAGCCAGCTTCATCACTTTCCAAGTGGATTCTGGCAAGTTACTTAATGTGTCTGAGGTTCTGCCTCCTTGTCTGGATGACGGGGATAATATCATCCTCCTTTTAAGATTATTGTGAGGATTAATGACTATAAAGCCCACAGCCTACACGTAGCCTGGTTCAGTATTATTCAAGGCCTTCTTCTTTGTAACACCATCTAATGACCACTGGCTGGGCATTTATTGATGTTGGCTGCAGAGCATCCCATCCCCTTCTCTAAAAGCACCATGACTTGCTTTCAAGAATCATCTTTCCCTAGTGGGATTTGTCTCAGAGGGAAATAATACCAAGGGGCAGATGCTTTCTCTCACCCTTGGTGCAGTCAGGGGGCTGGAACATGATCAATGTCTCTGTCACTCTAGACACTGAATCTTCAGTGAGTACACAGAGGTTGTGCTATGGATTGAATGTTTGTGTGCCCCCAAAATTCATTTGTTAAAATCCTAACCCTCAATAAGATGCTATTCAGAAGTGGGGCCTTTGGGAGGTAATTAGGTCATGAAGGTGGAGCCTTCATGAATGACATTAGTGCCCTTATAAGAAGAGACACAGGAGAACTTGCTTCTTTTCTCTCTGCTTTTTACCACATGAGCATACAATGAGAAGATGGTGGTCTGAGAACCAGGAAAAGGGCCCTCACCAGCCACCATATCTGTCAGAACCTTGATCTTGGACTTCCCATCCTCCAGAACTGTGAGAACCAAATGTTTGCTGTTTGAGCCACATGTATGGCAGTCTGAACGGACTAAATCAAGATGTGTGGAATGATTAGTGGCTCTCTGGAGCCATGGAGGTGTGGAAACCTGGCTGTTCCTCTCCCTGAACTGGAGCTGGAGTTCTGTTGCCAGAGGATCCTACACTTGAGTCTCCAGTCTTTTCTTGGATTTGGTGAGGCCTGACGCCCTCCCTGAAAATTCCCCTTTGGCTTACATGTGCCAGAATAGTTTCTCTTGCTTGAAAACTAGAATTTTGATTAATACCCAATAACCTTGTACTTAAGTCACAAGGTATCATAGGTGCTGTATGAATTATCTATTGCTGTATTACAAATTACCAACCCCTCCAGCTTAGTGGCCTCACACAGTAGTCATTTATAATCTCTCACTGTGTCTGTGGCTGAAGGAGTCAGGAGCAGTTCCTGGTTCAGGGACTCCATGAGGCAGCAGTCATCTGAAGGTTTGACTGGGGCTGGAGGATCCACTTCCACAGTGACCCAGTCAATGGCTGGCAAGTTGGTGCTGATTATTGACCAGGGGTTTTTAGTTTTTCTGCATGTGGGGCTCGCCATAGGACTTCTTGAGAGTCCTCAGAGCATGCCACTACATTATTGATTCCTAAATATTCTGATAAGGCGGTTGGGATAAAAACAACTGTGAGCTCTTAGGCTTGGAACCATTCTCTGCCAGGCAAATGAACAACATCCTTCCTCTAAAGTTGTTTCCAAACAGAGGAGGCTTAATTTAATCTTAGTTGCTAGTAACTGTTTTATTCTCTAGATGATCCTAAGGTAGATTCATCTTAGCAAAACTTGGAGCAATGTGGTTTGATTCTTTTACATTAGGTTTTGTAAGTTCACAGTGCACCTTGGCAATCACTTCTCAGTGGATCCTTGCAACAGCCCATAGGGCAAGCAAAGCTGGATATAGTGGTTCCATTTCACAAACGAGGAGACTGAGGCCTATGGCCAACAAGTGTTAGACATGGTGGTTAGGTTAGGAATCAGACAGGCCTGAGTCTGCAGTTTACTAGCTGTGTGACCTTGAGTCAGTTGCTTAACATCTGTCTGCCTTCATTTCTGCACCCATAAAATAGGCTAATAACAGAGCCACAAGCAGTGAGCCGAGATCGCGCCACTGCACTCCAGCCTGGGCGACAGAGCGAGACTCCGTCTCAAAAAAAAAAAAAAAAAAAAAAAAAAAAATAGTGCCAGTCCTCAGGGTAGTCAGGGTTAAATGAGATAGAATATATAAAACACTTAGTATAGTGCCTGGAGCTTAGTAAGCACTCAGCAACATGAGCCATTGTAGTGAATATTAGCTCCGACTAGGACAGATGATGTAGTTTAATAATTTGCACAATAGGTTGGTTTGTATTCATTGGTGAATGGACCCACTGGTGCTTCAAAACCAGAAGGACAACCAACCCTCCTCCTTCTCTTCTAACCCACTTTCCCATGGCTCCTCCTTCTCTAGTGTTTGCTCTTCCTTCCTCTTACTCCCTACTTATCTTTTATATTATTCCAATATTTGAAGAATGCAGGGTTGTAAAAACTTACAGGGTTCCTGTATAGCTTCCAATTTACTGCAGGCCTTTGCAAAACTGTGTTTAATAAGTACTTGTTAACTCAATCAAAAATCAAGTCATCCATATGAATAAATGACTGGCTGCTCAGCTGGCTGAAGCTGCTCATGTGCATTTGCACATATACACACACATGCACACAAATGTGTGCACATGAACACAAACATGCACACAGATACACACACACACTCCTGTCAAGCTCCTTGCAGCTCACCTTTGGAAACTTGCTCATCCTCAGGCCAGACTTTGGACAGGGTCACCTGTTACCTTCCCAAAAGGCAGCTTTGGTGGTGGGATGTGCAGATCCCCTTAGATCAAAAATAACCCCCTACATGTGACAGCCACTTGCAGCTCACTAGCTGTGCCACATCCATTATCACCCTGGATTCTGTCTCAGAGAGAGCTGAGGGCTGAGATTTTTAGTGGTTTTCCCATATGAAGGACCTGGACTCATTCAAGACTCCCCGTTCTAAAGCCCGGACTATGATGCCACTCAAAAAGCCCTGCCCAACCCCCGACCCTGTATCTCCCGCTAGAGCTATGCTTCTGGGTTAAGTTTTGCATCTCCATTAGATCCCTATTAAAACACACAAAACGCATATTTTATCTGAAAGGGGTCCAGGTCTACTTCACTGGTTAAAATTAACTTATCAGATCAGATAGTTTTTACCTAGGGCAAGCATTTAACCATTCTGAACATCTTTGGTCATACCTGTGAGGAAGTGTGGTGGAGGGACAATGGTCCACCAGAACACATTTTCTCTTCTTTCACTGTAAAAGAATTGCTCGGGCACACATATCCCCGTCTCCCCAGACTCCCTACAGTTAGGTGAGCTTGTGTAACTAAGTTCTCACCTGCAGAATGTTCTCATTAGCAGAATGTGAGTGGAGTGGTGCATGAGAGTCCCAGGCCCAGTGATGTGGGGCGATCAGCATGCCTCGTGCCTGCTGCCTCTCTCCTCCTGGTCTGCAAACAGGCATGGCAATGACCCAGCTGCCACCATGAGGCTGAGGACGTTTTGGGGGATGGCAGAGAAACAAGATGGAAAGAACCTGGGCCGTGGACTCTGCCTGAAGCAAAGCTGCTGCTGACCAGGGGGACTCCCTCAGATTATGTGAGAGAGAACTACATTTCTATCTTCTTTAAGCCACTGGGTTATTATTGATGGGTCTCTTTGTGGCAGCAGCTTACCTATCTATCAGAATTAGACAAGTTTACCCATGTGAATTGCTTGGTCTGGCACATAGTAAATGCTCAGTAAATGTTAGCTCTTACTGTAACTGCATTTGTGTTTCAAAACCTTGCACACATCTCTAAACCTCAGAGTGGAGGATTTGGGAGCAGTTTTCATGAGGGCTCTGTTGGACATATGCTGCCCTGCTTTGGTGCCAGGCAATCAAGATTGACCTTCAGTGGGCATCCACCCACTTTCTGTGTGGAGTGCAGAGAAGCTTCAGGCCAGGGGAGTCCAGTGGAATTGGGTTGGGGTTTGCTAAGATCCAGAGGCCATTCTTGGGCACAGACCCTAGTCACCTCTGTGCCTGGCACAGGGGCCCTGCTGACGCAACACCCTGGAATTTCTGGGCACAGAGGGCACCTGCAGACAGGGTAGCAGGTGAGCAGCAGACTACAGCATCTGGCCAGTAGGCTTGTGTGAGACACCTCCAGAGGGCCCCAGCAGTGACTGGGTGGATGAGGTTTGGGGTGGGCTGGAAGCTCTGTCATAGCAAGGAGGGGAAAGATTGGTGAAACATGAGTGATATCTGTAAAGGTGAGCCCCCCTGTAGCCAGGTGAATCTGGAAAACTTGGGTTACCCTAAAATAAAGCTATACAAGAGTCCTGTAAGTAAGGGGGCAGCTGTATCATTTTGTAATTCTTAACGTTTGGAATGAAGGCTCCTACTGCCCTGGTAATGCCCTGGTGCTGTTCTTTACTTACTAGTAGCTGTTGAGTCTCCTTGGTCCTACTCTGGCCCTGTTTGTATTTTCAACAGGAGATTTCTACATGTATTTTTTCCAGATTTCTACTTTGAAAAAAGCATAGACTCACAAGAAATTGCAAAAAGAGAGCTTCTGTAGACTCATCTCCCAGCTTGCCCTAAAGGTGGCATCTGACTAATTACAGTGCATTATCAAAACCAGAAAACAAACACTGGCACAATGCAATTAACCAGATCATAGATCTTCCTCGGATTTCCCCAGTTTTTGCAAGTACTCATTTTTTTTAGTATGCCTTGTACATAATTCTATGACGTTTTATCACATGCATAGATTCATATACTACTGCTGCCACGTCTGCATTTATTTTCCTTCACAGCAGCAAAAAAAGTATGTTCAAAACCTACAGTGAAGTGAGGAAGAGCAGGAGTGTTTTCATCAGACACACCTGGCTTGAATCCTGGCTTCGCCCCTGGCTGGCTGTGTGACCTCAGACATGAATGAATCTTTCTGAGTCTGCTTCCTCGTCTGTAGAAGGGTGGGATGAAAATAGTACCCTGCTCCTGGGTCGTTCTGAAAGATCTCATTCCCAACAGAGTAAGTTCACAATGTGCTAATATCAGCATCCTTTTGTGAAGGCCTTTTGACTTTATGATTCAGGGTTGTTTGTTGACTCAGTCTCTGGAATAATTAAGGTTCGCAAGAAAAATAAAGTAGGAAAGTAGGACTAGCATGTGATGTTATCAGCACACCTGGGGCTGCAGTTGTCAGCCCTCTCCCTAAGATGCTTGCTGTGGTGCCCTAGGCCCAGGTCCCTGCTTCAGCCTCTCGTACGCAGCTCACTGCACTCCCTCCTCACCAATGCCTCGCAAAGGAAGCTCCTTGGAGGCCCCATCTGACTCCTCCCCATCTTCCTTTATCGTTGCAGGGATCTTTGCAAACTTCTCTGCTTTGTGTCCAGCCTTCCCACCCTTCCACTCCTTGACACCCACCTCTTGATATTTTTAATCATGGCCGATGGGAACACCTGGCACTACACCTATAATGAGACCATGATATACAGGAATACACTTGTGTAAACCGTATTTTTTTTTAACATTCTTTTCTTTTTTTTTATTATACTTTAAGTTCTAGGGTACATGTGCACAACGTGCAGGTTTGTTACATATGTATACATGCGCCATGTTGGTGTACTGCACCCATTAACTCGTCATTTACATTAGGTATATCTCCTAATGCTATCCCTCCCCGCTCCCCACCCCATGACAGGCCCTGGTGTGTGATGTTCCCCTTCCTGTATCCAAGTGTTCTCATTGTTCAATTCCCACCTATGAGTGAGAATATGCGGTGTTTGGTTTTCCGTCCTTGCGATAGTTTGCTGAGAATGATGGTTTCCAACTTCATCCATGTCCCTGCAAAGGACATGAACTCATCCTTTTTTATGGCTGCATAGTATTCCATGGTGTATATATGCCACATTTTCTTAATCCAGTCTATCATTGATGGACATTTGGGTTGGTTCAAAGTCTGCTATTGTGAATAGTGCCGCAATAAACATACGTGTGCATGTGTCTTTATAGCAGCATGATTTATAATCCTTTGGGTATATACCCAGTAATGGGATGGCTGGGTCAAATGGTATTTCTAGTTCTAGATTCTTGAGGAATCGCCACATTGTCTTCTACAATGGTTGAACTAGTTTACAGTCCCACCAACAGTGTAAAAGTGTTCCTATTTTTCCACATCCTCTCTAGCACCTGTTATTTCCTGACTTTTTAATGATCGTCATTCTAACTGATGTAAACCATATTTTTATTTAGGGGGAACTTTATTGAATAGAGATGATCTGTCTCTTTCTCTTATTAGACTGTGAACTCCTTCATAGCAGAGATTCTTTTTTTGAGTGGTTAAGGCACTTTTGGGGGCACACAGCCCCACTGCCTTCCTCCAATCATAATCCCACACAAATAATCATAGCTTCCATTGACTGAGCTTTCCCATGTCTTGGTCACAGTGCCTGAAGCTCTGATTCACACAACATTTTGCAGCTGGTGTTATGATCTCCCTTTTGTGGCTGCAGGAGCTGAGGCTCAGCACAGTTAAATGGCCAACCAGAACTTGTTTTCTTCCCAGAACCTATGCTCACTTCACACTGACCTACTGCCTCTCCACTCATGTCTGTTTGATTAATAACATTAGGCCCATCATGCAGCTCCCTGGGAGAGCTTATCTGTAAAATGGCACCAGGAGTCTCCAGCTTGTTCATGTCATAGGGTCCTCAGTGAGGATCCAATGACCTGGTGATGGGGACTGCCCCCTGCAAACCCTGGCATTATAAACGGTGAGCTGGATGGACTCTTCAGCACATGTGAGTGATGCGAATTCCTCAGCACACATGCACTGAGGGACCTGCCACCCTCCACTCCTTGTAAGATAGATATTTACTTTCATTTCTCTTTATTCCATCTACTGGCAATCCTGAACCTTACCTTATAATGCTCTCCTGGGCATATAGAAGGGAATAAATGCAGATTCGTCAAAAATTTATTAAAAATCATCTTTGCTGTAGCTACCTCCCCATTTTGTTTTGTTTTCTATTTTAGGCAGCCTCACTCTGTTGCCCATGTTGCAGTGCAGTGGTGTGATCTTGGCTTACTGCAACCTCAAGCTCCTGGGCTTAAGCGATCCTCCTGCCTCAGCCTCTTGAGTCACTGAGATTATAGGTGTGAGCCACCATGCCTGTCTCCACATAGGATATTTTAAAAAATACCATCTCAGTGAATGCTCACAACCACCCTGTGATATAGGTATTATTCTCATCCTTATTTTACAAATGGGAAACAAAGCTCAAAGAGATTAAAGTGATCTGAAGTGACCTGCCCAACATCATATAGCCAGTGGATCTGGGTTTTGAACCTGGGTCTGTCTGACTCCAAGTTCCGTGCTTGTAAACAAAATTTAGTTGTCTTCAGCATTTTAAAATTCAAAATATATGAAAGAAAAGTCAGTGACTATCTTGTCTTTTGGCTTCTTGGATCCCTTCTTCAGAGACCAATATTATCATCTCTTGAGTTTTCTTTTGGTGTTATTCTATACATATTGAATATATAGTCTATGCATATTGAATACATATTACTTTTTCTCACTTTTTCTACATTCTTCTGGACCCTGCTGTTTTACTTAACAATGGATCTTGGAGATCTTTTCATAATCAGTTTATAGACATTTCTTCATAGTTTTCCACTGTTGCATAATATTCCATTGTATGGATGGACAATAATATATTCAGTAAAGTGTGAACATTTAGATTTTTTTCCCAGTCTCTGTGTCATAACAAATCCTGCAGTGAATAACTTTGCATTTACATCATTTTGCATGTAGGGGCATATATGTAAAAAAAAAAAAATCCTAGAAACCAAAATTTAGGGTCAAGGGGACATGTGTTTAAAATTTTGAGCTATGAGCACATTGCTGTCTGTAGGAGTTACACCAATTTCTGTGTCCCCAGTGCTCCTTCCTCTGCACTCTGCCAGCTTGGAACAGGTGCCAAGGTCAAGGAAAGCAGCATATGCCACCGGGACCTATTCCTCTCATTCTGCTCCCTCAGGGAGAACCAGGTTTCTGGCCTTTCTTGTACTCCACCCTTTTATCTCCTGGGAAGTCACCAGATGTTCTGCCATTGGAAGAAGGGGAGATATTGTCTCCAAACAGAAGACACCAATCTATCTGTTTACAATGATTCACATCCAGAGAATCAATGAACTCTAAAATCCTTGGCAGACTCCAACTCATGGCTGGAGGAGCTGATGGTGGAAACAGGCCACAGACTTCAGTTAAATATTAATAATAATATTAAACATTTACTGTGTGTTTATTCAATTCTGGGAACTGTGCTAAGCTCCTTGCATGGATTACCTTACTGAAGCCTCAAGATCACCCTTCAAGATGTGTACTGTCATTCTTCCCATTTTAAGGATGCAGATAGGAGGATTGAGTAATTTCCTAAGCCACGTAATTAGCAAGTGACACCACTGGGATTTGGGCCTTCGTTGTTTGATTTCTTTTTTTTCTTTTTTTTGAGATGGAGTTTTGCTCTTGTCACCCAGGCTGGAGTGCAGTGGTGTGATCTTGGCTCACTGCAACCTCCACTTCCTGGGTTCAAGCAATTCTCCTGCCTCAGCTTCCCAAGTAGCTGGGATTACAGGTGCCCACCACCATACCTGGCTAATTTTTGTATTTGTAGTAGAGACGGGGTTTTGCCATGTTGGCCAGGCTGGACTTGAACTCCTGACCTCAGGTGACCAGCCTGGTGGGACTACAGGCATGAGCCACTGCTCCCGGCCTGGTTGTTTGATCTCACACTCCCAACCACGGTACCAAACCAGAACTCTTAGGAGAGCAGAAAAAGACCCGACTCTTTTCCTCTTCCATGCTTGGCTTCCATCCCTTCGGGAGCCTCCACCTTTCCCTCTTCTGCACTATCCTGGCTGCCTTTTCTCTGGCAAGGCTCAGCTTGTCTCACTTCCTTTTCTCTCCACCAGCACAACTGTTCTTTCTTTGGTCCTAGTCCTCCAGCCTTTAAACTCCAGCTTCCCTGAAGTGCAGTGAGTATACACATATTGATAAACATAACAACTACTCTGGTCTCCACAGGACCTTAAATTCGCAGAATTTCAGGTGCTGACGTGAGCCAATGGGAGAGATTTTTTGAGTGTGTGATGAATGTTTGTGTGTGTATATGTATGTATGTGTGTGTGTATGTGTGTATGAATGTTTTTTATGTCCTTTTAGATTACACTTCATGAGCAGCTGCCACCATGAAAATGTTGGCTGAGGGGCTTGATATGGTTTGGCTGTGTCCCCACCCAAATCTCATCTTGAATGGTAGCTCCCATAATTCCCATGTGTTGTGGGAGGGAATCAGTGGGAAATAATTGAATCATGGGGGCTGTTTCCCCGATACTGTTCCATGGTAGTGAATAAGTCTCATGAGATCTGATGATTTTATAAGGGGAAACCCTTTTCACTTGGCTCTCTTCCTCTCTTACCTGCTGTCACCTAAGATGCGCCTCTCGCCTTCTGCCATGACTGTGAGGCCTCCCCAGCCATGTGGAACTGTGAGTCCATTAAACCTCATTTTCTTAATAAATTACCCAGTCTTGGGTATGCCTTTATTGGCAGCATGAAAACGGACTAATACAGGGCTACTGACAGGGTCAGGAAATCTCTGCCTACTTAATGACAATGGCTAAGGAGGAGGAAGGTTCTGTGGTTGCTGGCCCCATCCCACTGCCCAATTTTGTTTCTAAACATGTAACCCATTGGCCTGAAAGTCCCACCAGCTAGCAAAGATGATGGTGGGAAAGGCAAAGGGAAAGCCCAGGTCAGCCTGGTGTCAGTGGAGTTGAAGTCATGGAAGGAGATGCTGCTGCTTGGGGTAGCTTTGTCTTTAGCCTTTGCTATTCCTACCTCCATCTCTCCTTTCTTCAATGATAAATCTTCACACAGTGGTTGAGGAACATCAGCCTTGGAGCTACTGTGTATGTGGCCTCAGGCAGCAGGGTAACTCATTGTAGGGTGGGGTTTGCAGCCCCTCCCTCACCAGGTAACTGGAGATGGACTGAACTGGACTGAGAGGAAAGACAATGTCAACAAATTCCCTGCATTTGGCCTAGCGTCTGCTACAGAACAGGAGATCAATAAATGGTTGTTATTGGTGTTGCTGTTACTTTGTTCAGTGATTTCAATTCCCTCCTCCACTTCAGCCAAGTTCTCCCTCTCCGCCTGAACATTTATTTCTTGTCCAGAGAGCCAGGAATACACACATGACTCTCCTCTTGTGTGAAGCCATCAAAGACCCTGCTGGACACATGTGCTGATATTTCCTGAGAGAGAAGGACCCTCAGGGAGGCCTTGTGGGCTTGCCAGCTGTCCCTGGAGTGTCAGAGGCCTGCAGCGAGGGCCTGAGAGGTAGGGGAAATCTCCAGACTTTGCCTCAGCCATAAACAGGACATCTAACTGATGCCAACTCAGTAGATTTTGATTGAGAACCTACTGTGTGTTGGGGAGACCCAGAGATAAAAGAAACATGGCCATACCGTTTGGGGCTTCTCCTTGCAGTTGGGATGCCGACTCCCAGGCACACACTCCACTGTAGGGGAGCTGTCTACACTGCTCTCTCCAGACCTCTCTTCCCATTTCCCCTCAGATCTTCTGCAGTGTGGACATCTAGGATGCCCTCTCCCTCAATGTCGTGTCACTAGCTGTGACCCCTTTTTAGGGGTCCTTCCTTGTCTCCTCAACCTCTGAAGGTTGGAGCCCTGCAGACCTCAGAGGTTCTCTCTGTCTACCATTGCTCCCTCATTGATCTCATCTACTTCTGGCTTTAAAGGCTATCTTGACTCTGATGGTTCCAAAATTTATGTTTCTGATCTCTTTCTCTCTTGGCTTCCATCTTTTTCCATCCCTTTCATCCCTTTCCATTTATCCATTCTAGATGAATCTGGACTGCAGATTCATCCACTCTCCTGCCTCCTCTGGCCTCCATTCCCACCTCTATCGCAGTCTGTATTAGTCAGGGTCCTCCAGAGAAGCAGAACCAATAGGATATATTTAGATGCAGCTGTTCCTTGGCTTATAATAGGCCTACATTCTGGTAAACCCATTGTAAGTCAAAAATATTGTAAGTCAAAATGTATTTAATATCCTGATAAACCTCTTGTAAAGTTGAAAAATCAAAAGTCGAACCATTATAAGTCCAGATGCTCCTTGACTTATAATGGGGTTACACCCCTATAAACTCATTGTAAAGCTGAAAAATTATAAGTTGATCCATTGAAGGTTGGGGACCATCTGTATATATAAGAGGAAATTTATCATGGGAATTGGCTCACGCAATTTGGAGGCTGAGAAGTTCCACAATCTGCTGTCTGTAAGCTGGAGACCCAGGAAAGCCAGTGGTATAATTCACTGGTAAATAATAATTCACTGGTAAACCCAGTGGTGTAGTTCTGAGGCCAAGGGCCTACAAACCAGGGGGAAGGAAGGATAGTGGTGTAAGTTTTGGAGTCTGAAGGCCCAAGGACCAAGAGCTCTAATGTTCAAAGGAAGGAGAAGATGGTTGTCCCAGCTCAGGGAGAGGAGGGACATTGCTCTTCCTCCACCTTTTTGCTCTATCCAGGCTCTCAAGGGATTGGGTGATAACTGCCCAGATTGGTGAGGTCGGATCTTCTTTACTTAGGCTACCAATTCAAATGCTAATCTCTTCCAGAAACACCCTCACAGACATACCCACAAATCCTGTTTTACCAAAGATCTGGGCATCCCTTAGCCCAGTCAAGTTGACACCTAAAGTGAACCATCACATAATGTCACTTTCATATTTATTTTCATATTTATTTTTCTTTTAGTTTTTTCAGGCCATGATGTAAGTTTCTTGGAGGGAGAAACTGTTTTATTTACTCCTGCATCCCCAATGACTACAGCATAGTAGTTATTCAATAAGTACTTGTTGAATGAATGAAAAAATGGGAAAGGTAGGGGAGGGGGAATGGAGGGAATGCAAGGTAGGCAGGAGAGAAATAAAGATGATTACCATTTACTGAACAATTACTAGGTGCCAAACACTTGAAACTCATTTTATTCTAACCCTTATAATGCATCCCCATTTTACAGGAAAGAAAGCTGAGGCACGGGGAAGTTATGCAGGCCGTGAGTGTTAGCCAGGATTCTAGCCCTGGTCTATGCACAGCCTCCTTGCCTTTTCTCCCTCTTGACTGGGGCATCTGGAAAGGCCCACAAAAGAAGCATTTGGGTGTGACTTTGTGTACAGATGTGGGGTCTCTCAGAACCTTATCCATAGCAACTAGGAGTTTTGAGGATCACCCTCCCTATCCAGCCCACTCTTAGGAGACTCTGCCTTGGAAACGAAAGCCAGGCACCACTTAGAGTTCCTTAGGCCTGGAATCTGGCAAAAACCAGAAACTCCAGTGCAAGGTTTTCATCTACTAGCTGTTGTGGCTGAGTGGGTTTCTGGAAGAATAGATAGCCTTCTCCCCTTGGGCATCTCGGGGACCAGGGGTTGAGAAGAGGGATTTGGCTGCAAGTAGGTTATTCAACTGCTGTGGACTGAACTGTGTCTACCCAAAATCCAAATGTTGAAACCCCAATGTAGCTGTATCTGGAGATAGTCTTTTGGAGGTATTTAGGGTTAGATGAGGTCATGAGGGTAGGGCCCCCATGACAGGATTAATGTCCTTTAAGAAGAGACTTCGGCGCATTCTCCTGAGTGCACTCTCTTTCTCCCTGTCTCTTGTTCTCCCTCTTTTTCTTACTTTTTCTCCATGTGCACACACCAGGGAAAGCCCATGTGAGCACACGCCAGGAAGATGCTTTCTACAAGCCAGGGAGAGAGCATTCAACAGAAACCAAATTGGCCGGCACCTCGATGTTGGAAAACTGTGAGAAAGAAATTTGTCTATTGTTTTATTCCATCATGGGATTTTGTTATGGCAGCTCAAGCTGACCAAGACATTAACCATCTCCCTTGACTGGGATTGAAGGTTGTACCAGGATGTGGGACTTTCAGTGCTAAAACAAGGAAAGTCCTGAGAAAACTGGGATGAGCTGGTCATCCTAGCTATGAGTGCCACTACCCCACAGTCTGCTGAGTTGTGGGGGGCATGCCTCAGACTTTTCTGCCTCTGCTTTCTCATCCCCAACACCCCACTTCATCATCTGCAGAAAGGCATGTTCTTCACATGTTCAACAGCTGACGTCTGTCTAGAAGAGCTCAGGGTTCTGACGCCTCCTTGAGGGCAGCGCAGTGGAAGACTCACTTCTCCCTGCAGAAGCGAGGTTCTGATCCCTGCAGAGAGATGTCTGGTAACAGAACACTTGAGGTGGTGGGGGTGAGGGGACAGCAGGGCTTTTCCAGGGAGGCCAAAGTCTGAGAGACCTTGCTTCCAAATCCAGAGACCATCCCTTACTGGCAGCATAGCCCTGGGCAAGTCACTCTTGATCCTGGTTTGCACAACTCCAGAGATTGCCATTCATACAGAAGACAATGCAGATCATGATACATTTTAGGCTTGTTCAACATGATGGAATGGAATTATTTTATCTCAGAGTCCATTTGCTCAGCTTCATCAAAAGAAGATAAGATTGACTTCACAGGGCTGCAGAGAGAATTCAACAAGATCATCTTAGTAGGCGCCTCATCAATATTGGCTCTTGCTTTCCTTCTCCTCCCTAAGTCCTATGTAGGCAGTCTAGCACCGTGGCTAGAGGTGTGGGCTTTGGTCCGAGACTGCTGAGGTTCCAGCTGTGTGATGCTGGGGACACATGGTGTGAAGTGACAATGACAGTATGACCCACCCCATAAGGCTAGGCTGTTGATTTTATGAGATAACACAGATTCAGTGCGGCCACAGCACCTACACCTAGCAAGGGTCCAGTGTGAGGTGCCATGACTCTGTTCTTTGTAAAGAACAGTCCTTCCCACTCTCTTTGCTTCTTTGGCCTTCAGCTTCTGCTTTTTTTTTTTTTTTGGACAAAGTAAAACCCTTTGCCCATGTTTGATATGGGCTTTTCCTCCTCCCCCCTGAGGGTGACAGTGAGAGAGGCACAGTGTGAGTGAGCCCACCTCGGCTCACCTGGCACTCATTTATTGAGGGCGGGCCATGCAAGGTCCCTTGCTGGAGGCCTTATGAACACGGGAGGAGGAAGAGAGGCCTGAGATTTTCAGAGGCAGCCTGAAGGGGCAGAATGAGGGTTATCTCAGAGGGGCCTCTGAGAAGGGACAGGCCTGGCAGGAGGAAGCCAGAAGGACCTAAAAGCAGTCAGGGTTCCTATGCTAAGCAGACACTTCTATGAAGACTCTTTACTCTCTCCTCCTCAGCCTGGGCTACTGACTCAGGGCTGCAAGGGCCTGCTGGAGACTCAGATGCCCCTGTGACCTTTAAGAGACTTATTTTCAGGGTCCTTGGGGGCTGAGGCAGGGTCTGAGGGCCTGGACATCATCATGAATCATGTAGGCCAGTAGTTCTCAACCCTGGATGCACAGTAAACACTTCTGGAGAAATGCTATAAAAGAAACTTGGGCTGACCCCTAGAGATTTTGACTTAAATGGTTTGAGGTGAAGCCAGAGCATTCTCCTACTTCAATTTTTAATTTCAAAAAGTTTCAAATCTATGAATGAGTTGAAAGAAGAGTACGATGAACACCTGGAACGTTTCACTTACATTAGCCACTTCTCTCTCTCTATCTATGCCTATGCCTATCTATCATCAATCTATCTATCTATCATCTATCTATCTATCTATCTATCTATCTATCTATCTATCTATCTATCTGTCTATCTATCTATCTATGTTTCTTTCTTTTTTCTTTTTTTTTTTTCTTGAGATGGAATTTTGCTCTTGTTGCCCAGGCTGGAGTGCAATGGCGTGATCTCGGCTCACTGCATCCTCTGCCTCCTAGGTTCAAATGATTCTCCTGCCTCAGCTTCCCGAGTAGCTGGGGTTACAGGCCTCAGCTTCCTGAGTAGCTGGGGTTACAGGCATGGGCTACCATGCTGGGCTAATTTTTGTATTTTTAGTACAGACAGGGTTTTGCCAGACAGGGTTTTGCCATGTTGGCCAGGCTGGTCTCGAACTCCTGACCTTAGGTGATCTGCCCGCCTCGGCCTCCCAAAATGCTGGGATTACAGGCATGAGCCACCACACCTAGCATATATGTATTTCTAAAAAATCTGAATCATTTAAGTTATAGACATCATAATACTTTCTCTTAAACACCACAGCACATCTCTTCTAAAGATACTCTCCTTCACAATACCATATCACATTCAAGAAATGTAATATTGATATAGCACTATTTCATATACTATCCACATCCAAATATCCTCCATTGTCCCCACAATGTCCTTTGTAGTTCCCTCCTTGATTCAAGGATCATGCATTGCATGTGTCTTTATTATCCTTGAGTCTAGAATAGCTCATTTTTAAAAATTCTTCTTGACTTTCTTTTTTCTTTCCTTTTTTTTTTTTTTTTTTGAGACAGGGTCTCACTCTGTTGCCCAGGCTGGAGTGCAGTGGCATGATCTCGGCTCATTGCAGCCTCCTCCTCCCTGTTCAAGTGATTCTCCTGCCTCAGCCTTCCGTGTAGCAGGGACCACAGACGTGCACCACCTCCTGGCTAATTTTTGTATTTTTAGTAGAGACGGAGTTTCACTTCACTATGTCAGGCTGGTCTTGAATTCCTTGACCTCAAGTGATCCACCTGCCTTGGCCTCCCAAAGTGCTGAAATTACAGGCGTGAGCCACTGTGCTTGGTCCTTCCTGAGATTTTTGAAGAATCCATGCCATTTCTGTTGTAGAGAAATTGGCTGCCATTTCATGTCAGTTGGTGCCGTTATTAGATGCTGAGTTTGATCATTTGGTTAAGTGGTGTCCACCACTGTTCTCCATTGCACCCTTGCCCCTTTTTACTTACTAAGTAATCTGAAGGGGTTATATTTGAGCTGCATGAATATCTCACCAACCTTTTATTCAATGGTAACAGAATACACCGATGATTCTTAGCCAAGTAACTCACTACGTTGTAAAATGGTAATTGTCTAATTCTATCATTCTACTTCATTAACAGGCATTCTTTCATGAAGAAGAGTTTCCCCACCCTTTTGAATATCACCATGAACTGAGGAACTTAAAAAAAATCCATGTGTCATAATTCATTACAAATATTAAAACTCAAATTGTCCAAAATTTGCCTGGTGGGAGCCCTTTCAGTTTGGCTCCCATGCTCCTTTGACATGTCACCATTAGAATTTGAGCACTTTCTTGATTTTTAGCGCAACCTGACATCCTAGGCTTACCCTGTACTGTCTCTGCTCCAGAATCGGATCAGTCATTTCTCCCAAGGCTCCTGGCTCCTTTCAATGGAGAACACTATTAAAAAACCAAATTCTGGGTGCTTGGTGCACTCATTGGAGCATTGTTATTTCTAGGCTCTTTCAGTGGATAGAGCTAGCAAATACTTTTTCAAAAAAAGAAATCTTGTATTTACTTTGATACTTCCAATTCAAATCCAACACCCCAGGGTCTTCCTTCCCTTCCCACAATCCCTATTCATGTGTTCTTTCTCTCACAGTGAGAACTTGGTTCTCAAAATGCCAACATATTCATTAACTTTCTCTATTCTACAACACACGCAAATCATTTCAGAGTTACTGCACCAGTTATACTACTAAGAACAAACCTACTCAGTCAGGTTTAAGGCATCTTTGTGGTGCTTATTCTCTTTAGAATATATGCCATTAAGGGTGTATAGTCAGGGTACTGTGTCCCAAATTCTTTGAATTAGAATTTTTCTATATGATTTGATACAGAATTAGGTTTCATTTGCTTTTGTTAAAACTCATCTTTAGGTTTAGTTTTTTTTCACTCTTGGTAATTTAATTTTGTTTCTAAACATGTAAAAACATTTAAATGATTGAAAAATCAAACATATATAAGATGGTATACTAGAAGATGTCTCCCTCCGATCCCTAGCCCTTTTGCTACATTTCTACATTTCTATTCACACCCTGCAGATAACTATTTTCATTAGATTCTCATTTACTCTTCCTGGTATTGTTGTTGTTTTAAAATAGCATTGATCCAGCTGAAGAGGAAAATGGAAATTTAGATAAAGAAACTAAGTGAATCTCTCTTATAGCTAGATTAGAAAAAAATAGTGCAAGAATGGAAGGGAAAGTTGTAGTAAGAAATTAGGGACGCAAGAGGCTTAGAAGCCAGGGAACCAGGGCATCTTCTGGGCTTGAGAGTCTCAAAAATTTGATGACCCTAAAGGCAATTGTTGGTGGCTAACCTTGCAGAAAAATGTTACTTCCTGAGGATGAGGCAGGATGGTCCTTCCCTTAAAGTGATGGAAAGGGGTGATTTCATGAGGCCTGCCCTCAGGAATAAAAGCCAAGAGAATTCAAAGTATGGGCCAGGGACTATAATTAAGAACTTTTAGTCTCTTGCCGGGCGCGGTCACTCATGCCTGTAATCCCAGCACTTTGGGAGGCTGAGGTGGGTGGATCAGGAGGTCAGGAGTTCGAGACCAGCCTGGCCAACATAGTGAAACCCGGTCTCTACTAAAAATACAAAAATTAGCCGGGCATGGTGGCATGCTCCTGTAGTCCCAGCTACTTGGGAGGCTGAGGCAGGAGAATCGCTTGAACTTGGGAGGCGGAGGTTGCAGTGAGCCGAGATCATGCCACTGCACTCCAGCCTGGGCAACAGAGCGAGACTCCGTCTCAAAAAAAAAAAAAAAAAACTTTTAGTCAGGCTCTTAAGTAGAGAGGTGGTTGGGAATAAAGGAGTGACAGCTGTCAGCAGGAGAAGAAGAAGCCTGGGTCCCAAAACAGTTGGCTTAGGATTCAGAAGTGGCCGTGAAGGTTCACATTTTGTAAAACAGCCTTCAGCGTCCCCTAAGTGACAGAGGGCAAGGGCTGAATCCAGCAGTGTGGCCCCACCTGTAAGAAGTGGGGTAGGAAAATCTACTGTCTCAAATGAGCTAGGGGTTCTGAACTCTCTGAGGAACCCCATTGTTCTCTGTTCTACATGCAAAAATTAAGGGAAAGATTTGCGTGGAGAAAATGATTTAACATTCACCGAAGGTAAAGTGAGGGCTGTGCTGCCTAACTATGATTTTACCTCCTTCTTTTCCAGTAAGGAAAGCGGTCTTCCAATTGAAAAGGGTAGAACAAACATTGCAAAGAGGGGATTGAAGTCAAGGACAGGCATTGAGGCAGTAAAGCTGGTAGCAGCAGCTGTGATAAACTCAGGGCTCTGACCCTGATGAATTATGTCGTGCAGCCTGGGAGGGACTTGACATGAGATTTCAGAGTCACTGTCATCAATCTTTGATAAATTATAGGGGAGGGATTTGCGCTCAATGCCATGAGATGGGCATATGAGCTCTTGACATTCAAAAAGGGGAAAGGAATGAATTCTGGAAGTTACAGAGCAGTGTGCTGGGATGTTCTCACCAGTGGATGATGGGAAGGTGCACACCTTCAGCAAAACTGGTTTTGAGTTCCAGCTCTGCTTCTGGACCAGGGCAGGGCCTGGGCAGATATTTAGAGGTTAAGTTTCTACATTCAGAACCAAGGTGGTCTGGAGGGGGTCCAACCAGGGGGACAACGGACACGTTTGGGGTCTTCTCTTCATTCCTTCTCTAGTAATTCCCGATTTACCACCATGGACTTCCGGCAGCCATGGTTTCCTGCTTTAGGTTTGTTTCCAGAATCAGACCCTGAGGCATAGGTTTGTGTGAAAGTGTTAGGAAGTGTGTTCCCAGGGAAAATCCAGAGGTATTAGGGAACTGGAAGAGAGAAGGGAAAGAAGTGAGTATGAAGCAAAGTCTCCCAGAGGGTAACTTTGGAAGAGTCCCACAGGGGATGTCTGTTAATGGTGTAAGTCTCACTTCAGAGTTGTTTCATCATGGAGAAGGCTGGAGAATGTTTAATCCTTATGTTGTCAATCATATTGATTGAGGGTTGTCTTAGGGGATGTGAATTCCCAGGGCTGAGGCTGCCCGAGAACAGTCCTCTGACACAGAGACTCAGGTGCTTGCTGACTCAGGTGGAAGCACACCAGGAGGGGGTCAAATGCCCTGAGGGGACATCAGGAGGGCACCGACAGCCTTCACAGCACTGCCTGACCCCTTGCAAACTAGCTGAGCCTGTCTCTGGAAAGCACCCAGTCCAAGGTTAGCCCACTGGCTTTCCTCTCCTAGGAGCTTGGAGAAGGGTCTGAGAACTGCAGGATGGAGCCTGGGCTCATTGGGCAGCCATGTCCCCCTACCATTTGGGCTCTAGGGACATTCGTCATGTCTGACTGCTTAGCACTTTTTGAGCATCATTCTAATCCTTGCTAGAGTTCCTGACATATGGGAACTGCTGCTCCAAGGCAGAATCCAGAGAACTGAGATTTTTAGTATTTTTTGCAGCTGGTGCCAGTCATGTGACCCAGGCTCCACCGGTGAGGAGAACCTACATTAGACTTTGATTTGGAAACACATAGCTCTGGGTGGTGTATTCATTTTACTCATGCAGCTGGCAACTCAGGCTTCTTATTTTTGGGATCCAGTATCAAATTTCCAGTGCAGAGGTGGTAGCCACACAATTGCAGTAGAGTTGAGTTCCCGGCATCCAGTGTCAGCCTACTTCCTTTTGGGGAGCGATATTAAGAGTAACAGATCTAAGGAATGCTGTAGGCAGAGGCTCCTTGGTCAGAGAGATGTTTGACCAAGTAGCTTAGCCAGAAGACAGATGGCAGAAATGTGGTGGGCTAATCTTTGGTTCAACCATATCAGAAGAGAAAGGTGATTAGTGCATTGATATTGGCTGGAAGAAGGTCTCTAGTGGCATACCTTAGGGGTCTATCTTAGCCCTGTTCCATTCAACATTGTTATCAATGACTTGGATGAAGACATGGGAGGTATGGTCCTCAACACTATGGATAACACAAAGTTGGCAAACATGTTGGGTTACAGAATCAGTTTTCAAGATGATCTTAATATCCTGGAAAACTAAGAAAAAGATAAAACCTAATAGAATACCTTTTAGTTGTGCATTGAGTTAAAAAGAAAAGCAACTGTATAAGGACAGACTTAATAAGAGTGGGCGGAAAGAAAACTTTGGAAGGAGAGGTAGTGTTCCTCTTTACATATTTATATCCCACATATTCCACAAAGGATTGTAGGGGGCTTATAAAAATACATGAAATAGGAAAGAGTTAAAACACAGTTGAGGGAATTGGGGCAAAGTTAAAAGTAGAAAAATACTAAAAGCACAGATAAGGCAAAGTCCCAGATATGCATATGGCCCAGTCCTGCAGTGGTTACAAAAGGTGCCCTGAGCTCCCCTGTGGCTGAAGCAAAGAGGGAAACTTGATCTAATTTGAGATGTGCATAACAAATCTCATAAAAGATAAAACATAAAAGATAAACAAACCATTTATCCAGAAGAAGCACTGCTTTTCTTTACAGTGAAACCTGAAAGAAGGTTCTCTTCTGGGTCCCTATGAAAAGGACACCTTGTGAAGCAGAGGATAAAGCCCTCAAAAGGTAGGATATCAAAACAAATTCAGTGAAAGCAATTCTACTTGGAGCCAGAAAAATTTTATCCAAACACCAGTTCTGGATTGAGGTTGAATGTTGTGTTTCTCTCTAACTCAATGTTTCTAGACTTTTCTTCAGTATTGTTCCCCTAAGGAAAAAAATTCCCTTCCTTTCATTTTTTCCCTGTCCTAAACACTATTTTAAATAATAACATAAAATAATATAAATTTATAGAGAGATAACGTATGTATTGATAAATAAATATATAGTAAAAATAAATTAAGAAATAATTAAATACTATTTTGTTGGGCAGGATTAAACTTTGGAGGGTCATAAAACTTTGAAATATCTAAGTTTTTTCACACCCCCACCCCAGCCAATTTCCACCCCCTTGGGAGCACTTGGGAGCATTCACACCCTGGAGAATGCATACTCTAATGAGATGGAGAATGGAATGTCTTTGGGCAGTTCTCCCCAATCATAGTTACTCTCTAGACAGCACTTCTCTCTCTGGTGAATTTCCCTCCAATTGTAATTGGTTTTTTGACCGATGTGACTCCATGGAGTACAATCAGGAGGTGGCTTTATTTTTCTCCAACTATTGTTTTCTAGCTCTCTGTTGCATTTCTCTTCCTTATTTCTGGACCATCCCTTGACGTTGTTTCAGGCACAGCCCACAGCTTTTTGGTCACCTTCAGTTATAATAACTAGTTTTATTTTGGCTGCCTCACCTCACTTTCAAGCATTGAAAGGTCGTGGCCAGGCTAAATCAAAACTTCAATCTCATACCCAGCACTATGCTTCTCCCCTCGCCATCCCTCAGCTCAAGCCTGAGCTAGGTCTGCCTTGGAGAGGTGGCCTGGTCTGCTTTTTACTACCTTCCCCCACACCTTGCCTCTAGTTCCTGGGCTTCCCTTTTAGGAGGAAGTCTTATCAGACCTAGAGTAGGGACACATTCCGTAGTGGTCATGTGGCCCAGATGAGAGGGATGCCCACCTCATGACCTCTCTGTACTTGCCACTGCAAGCCAGCCCAGCCAGCTTCCTACATTCCTTTACAATTCTCTGGACAAAAAGCAGGTGCCAGCCTCCCTGTTCCAGAACCTGGGGGCAAGGGCAAGGACATTCCCCAAGCTCCTGTCTGGGGAGCACCCTGTCAGCCTACTGGTTTCTGTGGCTCAGCCAGCACCCAGCTGGGTATTGGACTCACTCTCTCCCTCTCGAAGGCCTCCTGACCTCCCTGCTGTTCTCTTGGATCTTTGTGCCTCACTTGAGGATGGGAGAAACATCTTCCTCCTGCCTTCATGGGGAAAGGGAGGGATGGAGAAACACCCTAGCCTTTCCTACTAGGCTGACAACTCCCTACTCTTAGAAATGCGCCTATTTCAATGGACTCGCAAATCTTCTAGTATTCTCTTGGGGTGGTAGAGGTGGGATGGGAGGATTGGATCACTCATCTTTGAGAAATCCTGCAGGTATCCTCTGATCACTTTCTTTTTAGACTACGGGGTCACTTTTACTTATTGCTATCCACTTTAGGGCTTTTAGCAGAAGTTCTGAGATTGCAGGGAAAATCCCATTTGACGTCCCATTAAGTGTTCAAACTTCCTCTTTGACTTGGCTGCCTTGCCGGGGATCTGCTTGCCAAGGGCTCTCTAACCTTGACTCAGCACAGCTCCCTCCAGTGGTCTTAGGACCCAGATGTACAGCTGAGGTCACAGCCTTGCTCCAGGCCCTGCCTTTCCACAGTGTGCTGGGAAGCAGATCTTCTCACCTCCTCTGTACTGTGGAGGCTGACATCTTTTCCATTTTGCTGTGCATACCACGTTTGTTAAGGGAAAGAGGCTTTGAAGGAAGAATGGACATTTCTTCAATAAAGACATGTTATTTCCTTTGGCTTTGGGGGTCAGTTTTTTGTTTGTTTGCCTTTTTTTTTTTTTTTAAATATCAACACTCTCTAAAGTTCTAAAGGTAGGAATAAGAAGGTCTAGTGTTTTTTTTTTTTTCTGTTTGTTTGTTTTGTTTTTTGTTGTTCTTTTTGGGTTAAATTAGAACTGGTGAGCCAGCTCCAACCTGGCATTTCCAACTCGAAGTTCATGGTTCTGTCTCCTCTCAGCTCCGTGCGCCATCTTTGCCTGTTTCTTGGGTACTGAACCACGCTCAGCAGCAGGGCTGCCAGCCCTGATTTCCTGGGTCAGTCAGGCAACATATCTGAATTCTAAGAAAGCCACCTGGAGCATAATGACTTTCCTCTCAAGGTGAGACTGTGGCCAGCTAGTGAGAAAATGTGAATGAGGGCGAGGGGCAACTCTGGCCACCTTTTAGTCCCGTGGGCCGTGTATATTAGTCACATAGGCTAGGTTTTGCTGCAATTGCAGGTAACTCCACAACAGAACTTATTTTTCATCTGGGCTACGTGTCCACTGCAATCCAGCCACAGCTCTGCTCCATGCTTTCTTCTCTTGGGGACCAAGCCTGTTGGATAAGGCACTATCTGGAACATGTTCTGGTCATTGTGACAGCAAGAGAAGAGCCAGAGAACCATGTGCTAGCTCTTAAAACTTATACTCCAAAGTGACACATGTGACTTCTGCTCACATTTCATGGGCCAAAGCAAGTCATTTGGCCAGAGCTGCATATATCAGAAAGGAGGTGTCTATTTCTCCTGCAGGGAGGGGCACTGAATATTTGGGATGGTCTTTTTCCAGGAAGATACCAGTTCTGCCTACAATATAGCAGTTGCATGCGATTTAGAAATCTGACAAACAGGATTGTCAGAAAAGATCTGAAGGAAGCTGCCATGTGGGGAATTGTAATGTTTTCCCCTAAAGACTATTTCATGCTTGTTGGATCCATCATATTCTGAAATCCTTTTGCTGTCCAACAAATATCGATAAGTGGAAGCTATTCAGTCACCTAGTTCTTAGGCATATCACGCCATAGCTCCCTGACATATGCCTACTGGCTGCCTTAATTTTCTCCCAATTTCTAGCTCCATGTTTCCCCATCTTCCTCCCCACCCCCCATCTTTTTCTTTTTTCTTTTTTTTTTTTTTTTTTTGCCCTTCTTCATTTCTTCTCTGGTCTCCAAAACCCAGATGACTGTGACTTTTCTGTGATCACTTAAGATTTTCAAGCTCCTCCCTCAAGAGGCTGGTAATTTCCAATTGGAGCATTTTCCTACTATTTTGTCCAGCTAAGCAGTAGGTTCTTAGGAAAACTGTGTGTCTTGGAGAATGAATTTCCATCAGAGGTAAGTGATTGGCATGCTTTTTTCTGTTTTTGATTAAAAATAATTTTAATATAATATTTTACTAAATTGTCTGACCAGAAAAGAAATTACTAAAAATCATAGCTATAGAGGCACTTTAACAAAATAAATATTTAATACCTGGGACCTATTTGGTACTTTTCTCTTTGCCCCTTCTTATTACAAGTACCTGAAATCTCATGCTTGATTGCCAGATGGGATCTTGAAGTGTCTGGCCAAGTTCTGTGGGGGTCAGAGCCCTCTGTTGCCGCTGAGCCTTGGACCAGCAGTGATCAGAAATCTTTCCTGGGGGGAGGCTTTTGTTTGCTTGCAGGAATGTTTCTGGGCCACCACCCCAGGTAGCCCATTCACCGTCCTGGCAGGGAGAGCTCATAAAAGAGGCAGCCTATTTCACTTTTTTCTTTCCTCCTTATCAACTGGGACAGTTTGTTTTTCCCTCTGACTCATAGATCCGGAATTTCAGGACTAGAAAGGGGCTCCCCTGCTGTTTTCTTCAAGTGACAAAAAGACAAAGATAGAGTTTAGCTACCTATAGTGCATTTTACTTCAGCATGAAGAATACTTATAATTGTCTTTTCCAATCAGACATTTTCCTAGCCAGTTTGTTTACCTTATTTTGATTTTGAGGAGGCCCATTTCCTACCTTGTTTTCTTTTGTCTCATTTTTTACTGGTCTTAGCTGGGTCTTTTGTGAGCTGCTAATTTGCTCTCTGGTCTCTTAGCAACCAGGAACTTTTCCAGCTTGCTGCTGAATCAGACCTTGGAGTTGCAAAGTTTATAACAGAACCTGCTGAAGGACAGTATCTCTCCTAGAGCCAGCAATTTTAAACCAATGTTTGAACAAGAAAATTAACCAGGGTTTCAGGACATGTACATTCACAAAGGCAACAACTACAAAACAAATGTCTGGCTCTCCAGAATGGTTCCATTCTCTTCCGCTCCCAGCCCCAGATGGCCAAGTGCTCTCTGGCTTACTTTGTCTTCCCTCCTGCAGCACAAGGCATTTCCCATTCCCTGTTCTTGGGCTGATGTGAAGCAAATGGAGCCTGCTCAGATAGGAAACAACTGTGCCCTGCCTGGAGGAGAACCAGAAAGGGGTTCTGGGTCTGCTGCTTGTTAGCAGGGGTCAGGGCCAGCTGGCCACATGGTCTTTGACAGTTTCATTCCACACGTATTTATTTCACGCCCACTAGGTGCTAGGCCTCAGCACAGGGAAATGCATAGAATACAGCTGTGTCCCTGTAGAGCCTGTAGTCTAGTGAAGACAAACATAAATAATCTGGTTGCTATCCGTGTGACAAGCCTGCACTCACGATATAAACAAAGGACCGTGGCAGGAGAGAGGAGAACTTTGCCTGGGCAGAGGAGTGAAAGCCTATGTGAACTGACCACACTGGAGGCAGGTGAGGGGATGTGCAGTGTGAGGAGGCAGAGGCTACCTCTCTCCACCTTCAGCACATGTGCTGCAAGTCACACACTCCTGGCATTGGTCACCTGGGGGAAGAGAGCCCAAGAATATTAGCCAACATGAGAGTTTACTAGTTCTTCAGGTTGTCTATGACGATGTAAAAAACTGCTCCAAAGCTTTGTGGCATGAAACAACCACTATTTTATTGTGATCCCAAATTCTGTGGGTCAGAAGTTAGAAAAAAGCACAGAGGTGGATCTTTCAGGGGAGGACTGGAATGGGGGTGCTTTCAACCACTGGGGGCTGGAGGATCCACTTCCAATAGTTTTTTCACTCATATGTCTGGCAGCTGGGCTGGGCTGGCTTACGGGTGGGCTCAGCTGAGAGAGCATGGAGTTCTCAGGATTGTTAGACTTTTTTTTGTTTTTTTTTGAGACAGAGCAAGGCTGGAGTGCAGTGTTTTAATCTCGGTTCACTGCAACCTCCGCCTCCGGGATTCAAGAGATCCTTCCACCTCAGCTCCCGAGTAAGTAGGATTACAGGTGTGCACCACCATGCCCGGCTAATTTTTTTTGTATTTTTAGTAGAGACAGGGTTTCACCATGCTGGCCAGGCTGGTCTTGAACTCCGGACCTCCGAGGTGATCCACCCACCTCGGCCTCCCAAAGTGCTGGGATTACAGGCGTGAGCCACAGCACCCGGCCCATTGGACTTCTTACATGAAGGCTCTGAGAGAAAATAAATGTCCTTTGAGAGCTAGGCTGAAGCTGTATGGCCTTCTATGCACACTGCCTTGGAAGTTACATAGCATTCATTCCAAATGTACTACTGGTGGGAGGTGCCAAGGACCCATTCAAATAAAAAGTAGGGGACAAGGTCTGCTGTGGTGGCTCACGTTTGTAATCTAAGCACTTTGGTAGGCTGAGGTGGGCGGATCACCTGAGGTTGCGAGTTTGAGACCAGCCTGACCAACATGGAGAAACCTCATCTCTACTAAAAATACAAAGTTAGCTGGGTGTGATGGCACATGCCTGTAATCCCAGCTACTTGGGAGGCTGAGGCAGGAGAATCGCTTGAACCTGGGAAGTGGAGGTTGCGGTGAGCTGAGGTTGTGCCATTGCACTCCAGCCTGGGCAACAAGAGCGAGACTCCGTCTCAAAAAAAAAAAAAAAAAAAAAAAAAGAAAAAGAAAGTAGGGGACAGAGATCTACCTCTTGATGGAAGGAGGATAAAAATATTTGCAGTCATGCTTAAAACACCACACAGGAAAAAAAGAGTAGTCTCAGGCCAGGACTTGTACATTTTAGACTGACTCTGCTTCTCACTGGCTGTGTGACCCCAGGGTTAGGTGCTTCTCCTCTCTGGGCTCTGGTCTCTTCATCTATAAAAGGAGGGCTTCACCAGATTAATCTACATTCCCTTCTAATGAGGCGCAGCAGCATAGCACATGCTCCGTAATGACCTATTGATGAGGAGAGAGCTGAATTTTAACTGTAGGAAGGATCTCTAGTGGAATCATGTGGATCATTAAGTAAAATAGGAGTTTTTGAATTTTCACACTGAAAGAAACTTGAGGAAATTTAGTCTGGCTCCCTTGTTTTATAAATGGGGAAATTGAGATATAGAGAAGCTACAGGTCTTGCCCAAGTTCTGGAGGTAAGTTAATGAGGGCTATTAAAGAATAGAAGCTGGAGGCCAGGGCGCGGTGGCTCAGGTCTGTAATCCCACCACTTTGGGAGGCCGAGGTGGGTGGATCATGAGGTCAGGAGTTCAAGACCAGCCTGGCCAAGATGGTGAAACTCCGTCTCTACTTAAGAAAAAAAACCCCACAAAAATTAGCTGGTTGTGGTGGTGGGCACCTGTAATCCCAGCTACTTGGGAGGCTGAGGCAGGGAATTGCTTGAACCCTGGAGGTGGAGGTTGCAGTGAGCCGAGATTGCACCACTGCAGTCCAGCCTGGGCAACAGAGCGAGACTCCATCTCAAGAAGAATAGAACCTGGGTCTCTGAACCACACATCCTGTGTGCCTGATCCTCCTGATATTCCATTTGGAATTTCATTCAAACATCCACTTCCAGGAAGGCATCTCTTACATAAATTGAAGGATATCTGTAAAAAGCCATCTGGAAATTTTCCCTGTGTCCAACCTAAGAAGTTAATTGGGCTTGAGGGTGTGTTGGCCAGATCTGGCTGTTTCGCTGGACCTTGCTCAGGACTGGAGCAGGATGACAATGGAGCTGTGAGACTGATAGGGAAGAGGTGTTTGCTTCTGCTTTGGGTCCTATTTTTTTCATGCCTACCATGTTCAGAAATGGCTCTTGTGCATACATAATATGGTGATTGAGTTAAATAATAAATGATAAGAGAGGCCATGGGAGGTGGGAAAGCAAAGGCAAGGGAGAAGGAATCTGATTTCAGCTGAAATTGGAAAGGACAGTGAGCTGCTGAGAGAAGGAGACGACATAGAAAGGCAGAAGAGCCCAGAAGTAATGAGAACAAGAAAAGAGTTGGTGAAAGGAGCTGCGTGGCTTATTTAAGGTCCCAGGAAGGCTGAGAGCTAGAGGGGCTGAAGGGAAGGGCAAACTGAGTGTGTAAATATAGGCATGTCATTGGGTACTGGAACAAGTGGGAGGTCCTGAAGTCCCATTTAGTGCTAGGGAATAAAGCAACAAAATAGACAGTAGGCCATGAAGCTTTGGTTCCTCATGATAAATGGGCTTTTCCAGAGCTGGATCAATCACAGACAAGGCTGTAAACAGAAACAACTGGCTAGGGCTGATTTTGTCATATTGTTTGGACATGGGCTGGGAACAAAATTTTGTCTGTGCAAAGCTATCCATCAGGGGTACTGGGAAGGATGGAGGAAAGGAAACATTGAGGAAGCCAGGTGGGTTCTTCTGGGTGGAGCCTGACTCCCCTATCCATCCATCCTATTTCCAGCTTGCACAAATTCCCTTAACTCCCTCTCTAACCCATTGCCTCCTGTTCTTACCACAATTCATGCTAGACCTATGCCCATCTCGTTTCTTCTCAGCCATTCCATCCTAGTCCCAATCCATATACAAGCTTTCATCACATTTTTCAGCATAGCCTGTCCCCCTCTCAACTTCTCATTCTTGTCTTCATTTCATTGACAATTCCCTTTATTTGGTGCTTATGAGTGAAACAGTCTAAATCTTTGCAGGATTAGACCCTCAAGATGCTAGGCCCTTTGGTGCTAGGAATTCAACATCCCTAAAGCTGGGCTTTCCATCCTTTTTATTTTCATAAATACACAAAAGTGATGTTTTTACAGCCCACTGGGCTCAGCCCAATCCAGGCCCCACCTAGCTACTGCAAGGGCTGAAGTATCCAGATATACCTGGAATGAATTCTCAGCACACTGGGAGATTGTGTAGTTTGCACACCCCCAATCACAACATATTTCTCCTATAGAGTTGTATTTTGCCTATTTGCCCTTTGGTGGACTCAACAAGTGACATCAGTTTCAGTGACATGAAGGCTTCATCCCTCCTCTGGTATCTAAGGCAGCAGAAAAATGGACTAGCATGGCAGGGATGCAGTTCACAGCAGGGCTTTCTCATTTGCTTTAGTTAGGAAAAAGCAGTCATGGTGTTCAAACGCATTTAGGGGAGAACACTATTAGTAACAGAGCTAGCAACAGTACTCAGGTCAGAAAGGGAGACAAAAGGGACTATCAAGTAGTCCCTGCTTTTGTGAGCTTTTATTTTGCAGCAGGAATGAGACCAGCCCGGGAGGACGTCACAGAAGACTGGAAAGATGAGAACTGTAAGAGAAGTTCACAGCCCCTGGGTTGAAAAGAAGCAGAGGGCCTGGCCAGCAGGGAGAGAACCGTACAGAGCTTTACCAAAGTCTTCATTTCAGATGGGCCTGAGGGAGGGATAGGATTTCCCCAGGAGCAGAGTGGGGAGGAAGAGCACATTCTAAATCCAGCAAAGAACATGAGGAAAGGTCTAGAGGGGAAAAACAACAGATGGGATGGAGAAAACCATATAGTCCAGGAACCCTGGGAAGTGTGTAGACTGTAGAGGGATAGTTGGAGATAATTTCAGAGAAGGAAATTGGAGGAGGGCGTGTAGGGCTTTGATTCCAGAGTGAGGAGTGTTATGTGCTTAGGAGGCAACAGGGAGCCACTTGTCTGAACTCTCATCTGGACTGGTGGAAGTCCAGGGTGCTGGCAGTGAGAGAACAAAGTAGACTCGGACTGCCCTGGAAAATGCAGAACCCTGGGCACGTAGGACCGAAAGGGGAATCAAGACTGAGACTGTCACTGAAGCATAAATTCAAAGAGATGCAGATGAGAGGAGGGGCCTGGTGGAAGATGAAAGTCTGGAAAACTGTGATGCCAGACAAGAAGTGGACTCTGTGCGGAGGTAAGAGAAAGTGCCTGGTGAGTATCCTTGAGCCGCTGGGGCATAGTCAGTCTTTTTTGGAGGGTGTGATAGGTTTCAGCCAGAAATGAGAAGGGATGATTAAGGGCTCAAGCTAGCTCAGACTCTGCTGGTATCTGAGGCAAGGACTTAGGTGACTACAGCCATGGACATTTGGGAGCTCTAGCTGGAAGATAAACACGGTGTTGGAAAGGCAGTTCCCTATGAGCTCTGAACTTCCCTGCACTTTTTTGCTGAATGTCTCAGATTGCAGGGTTTGTCTCTTTCTCGATACTGAGCAGTTCTGTAGCTGGTCATAAAGGTGACTAAGTAGGGCAAGGTAACCATCCCTACCTGGGAGGACAGGAAGAGAACCTATTTGTTGTTTGCTGCTTACTGCTTTTTTGGGCCCTTGGCTTGGGGTTCTTCTCCTGTAATGCAACCCACTGGGTGTGTAGGTACCACATGGGCCCACAGTGTTGTCCCTGTGTGACTTGAGAAGAAGGGGAACTGATGCAAATATGGTGCTTGCTGTACCATGAGTAATACAATATTTTGCCTCTGACCAAGAAGTTTTATGCCTTTCACCAGGGTTCATGCTCAGTTGTTAGCCTGTAGATAGGGTAAAATCTAAGACCCTTCACAGTTTCTCACAGTAGGATAGATTTGAAGGGAAGAGCCTGGAACTATGGATAACAGTCAGGAGGCTATAGAAGTCAGGATGCTTTTGGCTGCAAGTAAGAAAGTATATAACTAAGAGTGGCTTAAATAAGAATGACAGTGATCTTGCATCAGATATGAAGATTGGGAAGTTCCAGAATTGATTAATTTGGAAGTTTAACATCAGGTTTTGGATTAGCTTTCCTGTGATCCTCTCCACTTTCTCCTCGTGGTCCCAGGATAGCAGCCATAGCTCCAAGCATCACAGCCTCACATGAGAACAGGTCCTATTACCCACATAAAGTATACATATTGGAGAAAGAACTTTTTTAAAAATATGGCTCCCTCTTTCTATCAGGGAGAAAACATTTTTTTCCAGAAGCCCTCCTGGAAGATTTTCTTTCATGTTTCATTGGCCAGAACTGGGTTATGTGCACACTGAAAATCAATCATTAGCAAGTGGGAATGAGATTTCCATGAGTAGTTTGGATAGGTGATTCTCGAACTTGAATGTGCATCAAAATGACCTGAAGGGATTGTTAAAGCACAGCTCTCTGGGTCTTACCCCCAGGGTTCTGATTCAGTAGACTTGGGGTGGAGGTCCAAGAATTTTCATTTCTAACAAGTTCCCAGGTATGTTGATGCTGCTGGTACAAGGACATACTTTTAGAACCACATATCTAAAACGAAGTTAGAATAACTTTGGGAGATTATATCTGTGTGTGTGTGTGTGTGTGTGTGTGTGTGTATGTGTGTGATGCCTGAGCCCTACACCCGACCTATTGAATCAGAATTTCAAATGGCTTTGGACATCCAAATCCAGTAGCGATTGCCACAGGGAATGTCACAGGGATTCAAGCCATAAATGAAAGAGCCTGAATAGGAGAGGGGCTGGGGAGTGACAGGGAAGAGCAGTTCTGACAGTCTTTGAGGATAAAAGCAATAAGACCTGCTGATTGATTGGATGTGGAAAAAGAGGGGAGAGAGGGAGAGGAGTTGATGATGGACCTGGAGGGGTGGAGGGTTTCTAGGGAGCCATGAGGGGAATGAAGGAAACCTTAGGAAAACCTGCAGGAACAGGCTCTGGGGGAATGTAATAATTCCAATGAGGATGTGATGAGCTGGAGATGTCTGTGGGACACCTAGTGGGAGAGATGCAGGAGGCAGTTGGAAGTGCTTGAGGCTGGAGGTGGTCAGAACCATAGCAGGGGCCTCTCTCAGGGGGTTCTGCACCTCAACCCCCACAGCCATTCCATTCATCTACGTGGCCTCAGGCCTCAGCATCCCTGACCTGGACTATTTCAGTAGAAACCCGCTTGGTTTCCCGGCTTCCAGTGTTACTGGAGAATGGAAAATAATTCATTTTCGATGCAACCCTCAGAATGATCTTCCTAAGACAAAACTCTGATCATTTGACTTCATTTCTTAAAGCTATTCCACAAATTCCTAATACTATGAAGAGCTTCTCAACCCAGCCACACATTAGAATCGCTGGAGAGAGTGTTTAACAAATTCTGGAGCCTGGGCCACCTCATCACCATCTCCTATGATCTTCCGATTTAATTGCTTTGACATGGGTCCTGGGCATTGGTATTTTAAAAAGTTCTCCTGGTGATTCCAATGCACGGCCAGAGTTGAGACTACTGACCCAACAGGACAAAGTCCAAACCCCTCTGCATGGTGTGCAGTTCTTTTACTGCAAAGTTTCTGCTTATGTTGCTCGTCTTATCTCCCTCCACTTTCTTATGTCAAACCCACACTGTTCCCTGAATGCACCACGCAGTTTCATGCTTCTGTGGTTTCACGCCAGCTGCTTCCTCTGCTGGGAAAGCTCTCTCCTGCCTTTTGGCTTCGTGGATATCTTTATTCTGGGCTTACTCAGCTTAAGCGTCATGTCTATCTGGAGGTCTTCCTTGGCCTTCCAAGGTGGAGTTGGATGCTTCCTCCTGGGTTCCCCGTGTGGCTCCATTCCAGCGTCCATCACTCTGAACAGCACAGGTGTGTATTCCTCTTTCTGATGGACTCTGGAGCCCCATAGCTTCTCAGTCTTGCTCACCCACTTACTGTGTGGCTGTAGGCAAGGTGCTTCAGTCCACCGAGACTCCGCTTTAGTGGTAAGAGGAAATAATGATGTCTACTGCATGAGTTTATTATGAGGACTAGATGAAATAACTTGTGTTCCGTGTAGAGAGAGAGTATGTGGAACACAGGCACAGGGTGAACCCTCAATAAATGGGAATTGTGGGTATCACGTGACTCCCTGCCTCTAGACCAGGGTGGTCCAAGGGAAATGTAACAAGAGCCACAAATGTGAGTCCTATGTGGAATGCCACATTACACATTAAAAAAACTAAAAAGAAGTGAAATGAATTTCAATAGTATATTTTATTTAATTCAACATACCCCAAATATTATTGTTTTACAATCAATATAAAAATATTGATGAGATATTTTTACTTTTTTCATATGTCTTTGAAATCCACTGTTATTTTAGAGTGACAACTTATCTCATTTCAGACCAGCCACATTGCAAGTACTTGGTAGCCAGATGTAACCAGTAGCTACTGTATTGGATGGCACAATGCTAGAATCAAGACACTTTGTGACTGTCTTGAGGATAGGTGCAATGTCTGATTTTTCTCTGCATCACTCAATTCATGGTACAAAGTAGTGTTTAATAAGTGTTTATGAGACATTATTGAACTATGCCTGGTGCTACAGGGTTATGTCATTGGGCAGGTTGCTAAGGGGAATACTGTATATACAAACATCAGCTACAATAATAGGGAAGGGAAACCAGGCAGTGACCAAGAGTGAGGTACTGCCTTGTGTTGACAGAGCCAGGTTGGAGGAGGAGCACAGGACATCTCTGCAGCAAGTCTGAGATTCAAAGTCCAGAATTGGAAAGGCCCAGATCTTGGTCCTGATGCTAGTGGCCACCAAAAATTGGTCTCCCTTCAAATTAGTCTCATGCTAAATTAGAGGCAACCAACCTTACTCATTGACAGAATGAGTGACCTTCTTTTGATAGGATATTGGGACCACTATGGGAAAGTCACTTGACCAAGCTGAACTCAGTGAATGATTATAAAATCAGATTTGTATGTGAGATCTGATTCCACCATCAGCAAGCTATGTGACTTTGGACAACTGACTTAACCTCTCTGAGCTGCCACATCTGGAAAATTCATAGAACAGGAATAGCATCTATCTCACAGGCTTGCCTTGAGGAGGTCATGTGCTTCTGACTGGCTCCCAACAATCCCCACCTCCTAGTATTTATCCCCTCTGTATCCCATCCCGTTGAGTGTGCATGGGACCTAGTGACTTGATTCTAACAAATGGAATAGAGTGAAGTAAGGGGTTGTTACTTCCATGGTTAAGTCTGTAGTCTGTGACTTCTTTCTTGCTAGCGTTCTCCTTCTCTCTCTCTCTCTTTCTCTCACTGGTACTGTTCCTTGCCCTCTCACTTGCTCAGTCTAATGAGGCAAGCTGCCATGGTATGAGATGGTCTATGGAGAAGGGCACATAGTAAGGAAGTGTGGAGGTCTCCAGCCAAAAGCTCATGGGGGCTCCCTGAGGAGGTGAACTCTCAGTCCAACAATTCAAGAGGGAAGAAATCTTTACAATAATCATGGACATGAGCTTGGAAGTGAGTCTTTCCCAGTCCAGCCTCAAGATGAGACTGCAGCATTGTGAGAGCCAGAGGACCCAGCTAGGCTGTGCCTGGACCCACAGAAACTGCAAGATAGTCGATGCATGTTGTTTTAAGATGCTGAATCGTGGAAGATAATTTGTTACACAGCAATGGTTAACTAACACATGCGTGTAAGAGTTTGACACAACATCTAGAATGTAGAAGGTGCTTGGTAAATTTAAATATGACTTTTAGTAGTGACACCAAAAAATTCTGCTACTGGTTATAAGGTCTTGTACTGTACCAGAGAAATTTGATAAGCTAGGCAGCCTATACATGGCCTTCACAAGCAGCTAGGATTAAATTAGACTAACTGGAGTAGCATCACAGTTTTTTGAGCTGTAAGCTCATTCCTCTGCAGTGGAGTCAGCCTCCTTAATCCAGGCTTGGTTTTCATCCCATCCCATCATGTCCCCCTCCCAACCAGTTCCCAATATGTTCACACTGTGAAGACACAAACTGGACCCTTTTCTGAGACAAAGAGCCAACTTAGAGGACGAGAGCAGCAACAGGCCTGAGAATAAGTCCTGTTTTTTTCCCCTTTTTATTTTTCAGAACATGGTTGTCCTCTGAGATTATGTTAGTAAGAAGAATCCATGCATAATGAAGTTAAACATCTGGGATTGTGAAACCTAATCAATTGTGAAATCTAATCAATCACAATGTGCCTCGTCTGGGAAACAAATGTATTAACCAAAGTGGGGTGGTCTGTGCATGGTCTAGAGGAAGGGGATGCCATGGAGCAGTAATTTGTCAGTGTTTTTCCGGCATTGTCCAAAGCAAGGGGTCCCGACTGGCTGACAGAAACATCCGCTCTGCTTGACAGATGGGTCTAGGGGAGCAGGGAGCACCAGACAATCATAACTCACTGACACAAGCCATTAACATCATCCTGTGGCTCTCTGGCACCGAGTCCTTGCTTTCCACGCAAGCTTCAGATGAGGCTGATCCTTTTCCCATGTACGTTGGCCTCCCACCAATGGACGTGAGGCTCTGGTTTTCTTGGAAGTAATAGTTCTCTCTGAAACTAATAAACTGATTGATATTCTGGCTTATTCATCAGTCACTTGAGAGTTTGTTCAACCTGGGTCAGTCTCTGGAATGTAGGGTACTGACCGTATAGAGTTGCTGCCTCTCAAGGTGGAAAGCCTGTGCCCGGGACCTAGTGGCCTCCCTTCCATCCACCTCACTTTTTCTCTTCCTCTGTCCCTCCCTGCCTACCACCCTTCTTTTCTTGTCTTTCTCTTTCTTCCTTCTACCCCTGCCCCTGCCCACTTTCACCCTGACACACACACACTTTCAATATCTCTTGTATGAGTCATGAGCATTTCAGTTAAGCTAAAGAATTCTGTAGCCGATTGAGTTTGTGTCCTGGTTCTGTCACTTAGTAGCTGTGGGCTCTTGGGCAAGTGATTTCAAGTTCTCTGTGACTTACTTGTAAAATGGGACTAATAGCATTTGCCTCTTAAGGCTGATGTCAGGATTAAATAAACTGCAACAGTGCATGGCACTACTACATGCTCATTCATTGTTAGCTAAACAACAAATACTGAGTGCCTGTCACGTACCGGGACTATGCTGGGGGCTGGTGATGAATGGTGAGGAGTTGCAGACCTGCTTTCAGGGTGCTTACTTGGAGGAGGCAGAGGCTGAGACATCTACAGGCCATTTCAAAGTGTACCCCAACCAGGTGCTGGCTCCCTGTGAGGGCTGGTGTCTTTTGGGGACATTTGGGTCCCATTATTTTCTATTTTCTCACTGTGATGTGCGTCAGTGCTTAGGGACAATGAGGTGAAGCATGAGGGTCCAGGGGTCTTAAGGTGCATAAGGGGGCCCAAGAGAGGGGAAAAACCTTCAAGGAAAGGAGGAAAGGGCATGGGGGACGAGGTTAGCCTCTCTTCCAGTGCTTCCAGGTGTGCCTCTCCTTGTGTGGCGAGGGTGGTCTTCGTATTCTGTACTAGTTAGTGAGTAATTCTGCCCAGCAATGAGGTCTTCTCTCCCAGTTTCTGGCTGCAGCAGCTGTCCTCCTGAGTGGACAGGTGGGCATGGCAGCAAGGATGTGAATGCCACATGATGTGGATGAATCTGTATCAGCCTTGAGACTGGCGGTGGTCTGATTGTTGAGGCTGGCAGAGAAACCCTGATGTCATTACCAAGAATGAATGGAGAACTACAATTGCTTCCTTAGAATTATGAGAAGAGAGCTATAATTCTCTCCACTCTGGTCTCCTGGGGACTTTGATTTCCACTCCCCTGGGCCTCCCACTGAAGAGTTTGCTATCTGAGTCTGCTCTCCTGAGAGCTTTGTCACATTCTACAGTTCTCTGTTTTGTCAAATGCATGAATTCTGTGTCTTTGCTAATAAATGATATATTTTTAAACAATTTAAAACATTAAATTAATTTATCTGGGGAGAAGGTGACATATTGACATACATGAAATTCCAGAGGTACTAAAGGGTGTGCAAAATGCTTCTCTCCCATCCCTCTCCCTAACTACTGAGTTCTCCTCATCAGCAACTAGTGTTACTAGTTTCTCATCAGATAGTAAGATTTTTTAGATAAAAGGGACCAGGATTTATAACATTAATATCAATTCAACAGTTATTTAGTCAGCATCAATCTTGTGCCAGGGACTAGAGATATAGGAGCCAATAGGGAACAGTCTCAGTCCTCTGAGAGCCACAGTGTGCAGTAGGGGAGCAGCCAGGGTGGCCAACAGTTATAATCTATTGCTATTGAAGGAGAAACAGAAATATGTATAAGCTGCAGAGGTAGCACCAAGGGGCAGAGAAAAGAAAATAATCTCGCAATGGAGACAGAAAAGATTACATAGCACGTCTTTGGGCTTTCCACAGCTGCCAGGATAGAGGTGTTATAAAATTCACTTTTTCCTTGCTGACTTATTTTTTGATTCTTTCTTTGGTCGTGTAGAATTGAAGTCTACTTTGAACCAACTGCCACCTTTGTTAAAAAGCAGCTTTATTGAGATATAATTCATATAACATACAATTTACCATTTACAGTGTATAATTCAATGTCTTTTAGTATAGAGTTGTACCTTCATCCACCATCAATTTTACAACATTTTTATTACCCCAAAAGGAAACCCCATACCTCTTAATTATTACCCATTAGCCTCCCAATCTTCCCAGCCCTAAGCAATCACCAATCTGTGATACTTTCTGTCTCTAGAGATCTGCATATGCTGGACATTTTATATAAATGAAATCTTACAATATGTGGCCTTTTGTTTCTGGCTTCTTTCACTTGGCATAAAATGCTTTCAAGGTATTATCATGTTGCAATATGCAACATACTTCATTCCTTTTTATGGCTGAATAATATTCCATTGTATTGGATATACAACATTTTGTCTATCCATTCATCAGTTGATGAATGGATGCTTTCTATGCTTTGGGTGGCTTCTATACTTTTAGGTTAATTTTCCAGAAGCTACACTCTTGACTTTGTCAGAGCTACAGCTTGCCTTATTCTATGGAGAAGAGTGAGCACTGTGTGGGGAGCAAGTGCTCCACAGAGTTGGCTTCACATTCACTATGTTGCCCAACCTCAGCCTCCTGGGCTCTGAGCAAGCACACTTCTGATCTGCCCATGGGAAGGGCCTCTTTGGCCCCAACTTTGGCTTCTGTCCTTGTTTCTGAAGCCCACCCTCCTGCCTCTCATCTCTGTGTTCCTTTCCATTTCTGGAATGATTCTGCTTTGGGAGGTTGTTCTTTATGCTCAAATGTTGACAATTATATTCTTTCCCAAGACTTGACTCTTTTTTTGACCATTAACAACCCTGCCCATGCACAGTTAGCTCATGACAACTGGTATCCCTAGCCTTCATGCTTGAAATCTAATGTTGGCCACCATCTTGGCCTAACCCTTGAACTTGGCCAAGACATTTCCATCCATCCAGCCCTTAGCTAGGACTCAGGAGCTTGAATGTTAGGAAAAGCATTTGTTCTTTATCTAATAGGCCTTTAAGGTAGTCATTGAAAGCCTTGGTTGGGAGAATCCAAGTGAGGAGAAAGTGTTGTCTTGCAAAACTCCCTTTGACAGTGGCATTTACAAGTGATTGGGGAGAGGAGATGCAGTGATAAGCAGGTAATCAGGAAGCTGCCACAGTGACCTATCAATCTCTGGACTGGGATGGGGGCAGGTGGAAGGGCCTGGTAGAAAAAAATATGAAAGATTGTATTAATAGTATTTGGGACATGATCAGTTTAGTTTGGGATGAGAAGAAGAAGCACAAGAGGAAATTGTTTCTAGCAGAATTGTTATTAGGACTAGCAAGTAAGGATACATTGAACCCACTTTCACTGGTTTGTTTGCGTTTTTTTTAGAAGACGCATTTTTTTTAGAAGACGCACAGGAAGGGGAACATCACACACCGGGGCCTGTTGTGGGGTTGGGGGAGAGGGGAACGATAGCATTAGGAGATATACCTAATGTAAATGACGAGTTAATGGGTGCAGCACACCAACATGGCACAAGTATACATACGTAACAAACCTGCACGTTGTGCACATGTACCCTAGAACTTAAAGTATAATAAAAAAAAAAAAAAAAAAAAAGGAAGACGCATTTGGCTGCAGGCTTAGTTTCCAGGGGCAGCAAGGCTTCTGGGGGTGTGTGTCTGAGAGGCATTTAGAGAGATGGTAAGGGGGTTGAGAAACGATCCTGCATGGAGATGTAGATTTGAAGGTGTTAGCTGGAACAGGGAGAAATAACAGGGAGGATAGGCAAGAGCAGGGAGTGAAAAAGGACCCTTAGAGCAGGCACAGTGTGGAGTGGGGAGGGAAGGGAAGTCAGAGAGGGAGCTGCAGGGGAGTGGGACAGGTGAGCACTCAAGAAGCAAGAACAGGAGAGTCTTGTATAGGAAGGAGTGGGCAGCAATGAGTGGCCACAGGCATTTTCCTTTGCAAGGTAAAGAATTTGAATCCTTTTGCTGGGTCCTTGTCATTTCTGAGTCCAGTCCTGGCCCTGTGATCATTAAGTGCCCTCTCTGTCCTCCAGTTTTCTCCCTCTGGGTGCTGATTTTGACTTTTGGAGCAAGATGCTTCTTCAATAGATTTTGACCTAAGTTATCTCTAATTTTTATCTGCCTGTCACAATGAGTGAACTCCTCCATTCTCCCAACTTGATCATTTCTCAATTTTCAGAAGACTTGAAAAAACAAAATGAAACAAAACAGAAAGCTAAAAAACCTAAAGACAAAATATCATGTGTGGCTTGTTAGCCAAGCAGTGCTGTTAATATTTGGTTGCCTTGTGAATTTTTTTTTTTTTGGCTTCTTGTTAAATGTTTTCTCTGAGCTTCCTGAGATTTGCTAGTGAACATTCTCCAGGATTCCTGTGGATGTTTTACTTCTTTCTATTCTTAGCTTATTCTTATATTTTCCTAGTTCCTATGTCAAAGCCTGAGGTATCTTATTATGAATTTCTTTTCTCTTCTCTCAGATTATTGGAATTAATTCTGTGTTATAATGTTAGTAACAGCTAACATTTGTACAATGCTTTACAATTTACAAAGCATGTTGTTTTCTTATTTTATCTTCACAGCAATTCTGTGAAGACTCTTAGATACCATTGTCCTTATTTTATGAACAAAGCCTCTGAAGGTCAGTGAGCTTGGGAGACACAGCTCAGCGGGCAATAGAAGGAGCCATGGTGACTTAAGATCTTTGGCTCCTTTCTTTTTTGTAATAATGCTGTTTTTCCTCTAAAAAAGAAAACATGATTATTTGAGAAAATGTGGAGAGTATAGGAAAGAATACAGACAGAAATATGCATTACTGTTCATCCCACTGTCCAGTAACTGTGATTATCAATGCTTTGTTGTATTTCTTTCCAGTCACATTTCTATGAATTAGCAAAGATTTTTATGTAATTAGAAATCATGTCCATTTTAATGTTGGACCCTGGTTTTTTCTTTTTGAGACAGGGTCTTGCTCTGTCGCCCAGGCTAAAGTGCAGTGGCACAATCTCAGCTCACTGCAACCTCTGCCTCCTGGTTTCAAGTGATTCTTTTGCCTCAGCCTCCTGAGTAGCTGGGATTGCAGGTGCCCACCACCACACCTGGCTAATTTTTATATTTTTAGTAGAGACGGGGTTTCGCCATGTTGGCCAGGCTGGTCTTGAACTTCTGACCTCAGGTGATCTGCCTGCCTTGGCCTCCCAAAGTGTTAGGATTACAGGTGTGAGCCACCATGCCTGGCTGGAACCCTGGTTTTTAAATGTAACGTTATATGGTGATGCCATCCAACTATTTCAAAATCCATTCTAGCATATAGGTATATTATAACTTATGTAACCATTCCCCTCTTTCTTTTCTTTTTTTATTCATAGATAATTATACATATTTATGGGGTACATGTGATATTTTGATACATGCATGTGATGTGTACTGATCAAATGAAGGTATTTAGGATATCCATCACCTCAAACATTTATTAATTCTTTGTGTTCAAAACATTTCAAATCTTCCCTTTTAGCTATTTTGAAATATACAATAAATTGTTTACTATAGTCACCTTACTGTGTCCACTAGGACTTATTCCTTCTATCTAAATGTAGGTTTATTCCTACCTAAATGTAGGACTTATTCCTTCTGTCTAAATGTAGGTTTATACCCATTAACCAACCTCTTTTCATTCCCCCCACCCATTTCCAGCTGCTGGTATCTATCATTCTACTCTTCCATAAGGTCAACAATTCCCTTCTTGCTGCATATACAAGTTGTTTCAATTACTGGCTTGTACAATAAGAATCTTGATTAATGACTTTATATAATTAACACCCATCTTAATCTCTGAGTTTTATGATAAGAATTAGGATGGAATACCTGGGTTTAAGAGCACATTGTTCAACTTTATTCTACAGATGGACTACATTTTATTCCAGTGAGAACTTGAGTCTATCTTACCATACCCTTGCCACCACTGAATATTATATTTTAACTAATTGTTAATATTATGGATGAAAAACAAATGTTCATTGCTTTGTTTTACATTTCTTCGATTGCTTGTGAAATAGAACTTTTTCCTGGAAGCATTCCCCTCAAGAACTAGAATAAGACAAGGATGCCCACTCTCACCACTCCTATTCAACATAGTACTGGAAGTCCTAGCCAGAGCAATCTGGCAAGAGAAAAGATAAAAGGCATCCAAATAGGAAAAGAGGAAGACGAATTATTTCTCTTCACTGATGATATGTTTCTATACCTAGAAAACCCTAAAGACTCTGCCAAAAGGCTCCTGGAACTGATCAATGACTTCAGTAAAGTTTCAGGATACAAAATCAATGTACAAAAATCACCAGCATTTCTATACACCAATAATGTTCAAGCTGAGCGCTAAATCAAGAACCTAATCTCATTTACAATCACCACACACACACACAAAAATACCTAGGAATACATCTAACCAAGGAAGTGAAACATCTCTACAAGAAAAACTACAAAACACTTCTGAAAGAAATCATAGATGACACAAACAAATGGAAAAACATTCCATACTCATGAATTGGAAGAATCAATATCTTTAAAAAGTCCATACTGCCAAAACAATCTTCAGATTCAATGCTATTCTGATCAAACTACCAATGTCATTTTTCACGGAATTAGAAAAAACTTCTAAAATCCATATGGAACCAAAAAAAAGAGCCCAAATATCCAAAGCAATCCTAAGCAAAAAGAACAAAGCCAGAGGCATCACATTACCTGACTTCAAACTATACTACAAGGCTACAGTGACCAAAACAGCATGGTACTGGTACAAAAACAGACATGTAGACCAATGGAACAGAATAGAAAACCCAGAAATAAAGCTGCATACCTACAACCAACTGATCTTTGACAAAGTTGACAAAAATAAGCAATGGAGAAAGTCCGTATTCAATAAATGGTGCTGGAGTAACTGACTATCCATATGCAGAAGAATGAAACTGAGCTCAGAGGACTAGCTCCAAGATGGCTGCTGACTAGACACAGCCAGGAGGAACATCTCTCACCGAGGGACTGGGATATCAGGAAGACTGGTGCAGTCCTAGCATGTCTTCAGAGGGAAGGCATTCAGGGTGAATATAAGGAAGACACAGAGGCTGGGCTGAAGCGGGAGGAAGCTGGGAACCCTGCAAGGGGCTTCTGCACAGTGGGACTCGTTCCTGCCCCTCAATGATGCCTGCATGAAGGGGTGAGTTCAACAGGCAAGGAGCAACCTGCTCTAACCTTGGGCCTCTGGAATTCCACCAGGAGGTGACCACTCGACTACCATGGACACTTGAATTGGCAGGAATTGCTGCTTAGAGAAGAGATGGGGAAGAACTCCAGGTACTGTGGAGCCCAGAGGGTTTGGTGTAGGAGCATCTGTAGTGAAGCATGGCCAGGGATGCCCATCCTCTTAGGCTCAACTTGCTGCCATAAGAGACTATAGCCCTGGGGGAACTGTTAGACTGGAACTGCAGGGTGGTCTTGCCCATGAGACAGGACTGGTCTGATCTGAGCACCCCTTAGTCTGATGGCCTCTCCTGAGGCCCCAGCCTGGCCACAACTGCTTGCAGTGCAGCCCTCAGGTACTGCCTTGGCCTGCATCATAGCTTCGGGGCTGGCAGGCTGTACCTGACCGGCAGAGTGCTCCAGCAGAGCCACCCGTGGACACACACTAACTCCACCCCTGCTCTTCCCCTACTGTAGCCTCCCCTGTGCCACTTTGCCTGTATATACTCACCCAGGGTCACCCCACATCACTTTGCCAGCACATGTGGACCTTGTGCAGGTGGACTTTGCCTTTCCTTCTCCACAAGAATATGTGTGTGCAGGCACCCTGACATGCCACTGCTGCTGACTTGAGTGCACTGCCCCCCCAACTGCCATTGTTGTCAGAGTATTAGTAGGCATGAAGCCTGCTAGCCTTGCCTGCCAATGCCTGACCCCAGCTGAAACAGTGGACCCGTCCCCACCCTGGGTAGCCACTGCTGCCCTCATGTACGTGCACAAGGGTACACACAGTCCTGCCCCCACTAGCACCCTGTCTCCATGCTAACACCACCATTGGTGCTAATGCATGCACAGTTGCCCAGTGTCCAATGGGGCCCACCCCAAGCTGTGCTGCCACTGCTGCTGCTGTGAACACTTGCACAGAGGCCAGCACCCCAGTACCCACTAACACCCTGCTGCAGCTGAGCATGCACCCTGCTGCACTGCCACTGCACTGCTACTGGCATGTGCAAATGAGGACAGAGCTCACTGCCACTGCCCTGTGAAGTGCTTTGGCTGGCACCATCCACCAGAGCACTGTGACCAGTGGTCCAGCAGCATCTTGGCCCCCCCAGTGCATCAGGTTCCTAACCTCGAGGAGTCAGGGAACAAAGCTGGGGCTCAATACCAGTCTCCCAGAGTTAGAGAATGTGGCCCAGGAGTCCTGAGCTGAGACTTGGCTCCCTAAAATCTTTTAGAAATGAAGCCAGTTGACTGAATCCACCTTATGCCACAATCAAACCCCTAAGGTCATCAAATAGGATAAAAGAAAAAAAAAAATCCAAAGGTCAGCAACTTCAAAGACTGAAGGAACATCAGCCCACACAGATGAGAAAGAACTAGCACAAGAACTCTGACAACTCAAAAACCCAGAGTGTCTTCTTTCCTCCAAACAACCACATTAGTTCTCCAGCAAGTGTTCTTAACTGGGCTGAGATGGCTGAAATGACAGAACTAGAATTCAGAATATGGGTAGAAATGAAGATCATCAAGAGTCAGGAGAATGTTGAAACCCAACCTAAGGAAGCTAAGAATTACAATAAAATGATACAGGAACTGACAGAAAAAATAGCCAGTATAGAAAATAACATAACTGACTTGACAGGGCTGGTAATTGTAAATGTATTACAAGAATTTCATAATGCTATTCCAAGTATTAACAGTAGAATAGACCAGGCTAAGAAAAAAATCTCAGAGCTTGAAGACTGGCTTTCTGAAATGAGACAGTCAGACAAGAATAAAGAAGAGAGAATGAAAAGGAATGAATAAAACCTCTGAGAAATATGATACTATGTAGAGAGACTGAATCTGTGACTCATTAGCATCCCTGAAAAGGATGGGGAGAATGGAAGCAACTTGGAAAACATATTTCAGGATATCATCCGTGAGAACTTCCCCAACATAGCTAGAGAGGCCAACATTAAACTTTAGGAAATGCAGAGAACCCCTGCAAAAACTTCACAAAAAGATAATTCCCCAAGACACAACCGTCAGATTCTCCAGGGTTGAAATGAAAGAAAAAAATGTTAAAGGCAACTATGGAGAAAGGACAGGTCACTTACAAAGGGAAGCCCATCAGACTAACGTGGACCTTTAAGCAGAAACCCTACAAGCCAGAAGAGATTGGGGGCCTATATTCAACATTCTTAAATAAAAGAAATTCCAACCAAGGATTTTAGATCTGGCCAAACTAAGCTTCACAAGCGAAAGAGAAGTAAAATCCTTTTTAGACAAGCAAAGTTGAGGCAATTCATTGCCACCAGACCTGCCTTACAAGGAGTCCCGAAAGAAGCACTAAATATGGAAAGGAAAGACTGTTACCAGCCGCTACAAAAACACAAGTACACAGACCAGTGACATCATAAAGCTACCACACAAACAAGTTGACATAATTACCACCTAACAACATGATGACGGGATCAAATCCACACATATCAATACTAACCTTGAATGCAAATGGGCTAAATGTTCAAATTAAAAGACACAGAGTGGCAAGCTGGATAAAGAAGCAAGACCCAATAATATCTTGTCTTCAAGAGATCCATTTCATATGCAATGACACCCATAGGCTCAAAATAAAGGGATAGAGAAAAATCTACCAAGAAAATGTAAAACTGAAAAAAGCAGGCGTTGTGATCCTAATTTCAGACAAAACAGACATTAAAACAACAAAAATAAAGAAAAAGACAAAGAAGGGCATTATATAATGGTGAAGGGTTCAATTCAACAAGAAGACCTAACTATTCTAAATATATATGCAGCACCTAACACAAGAGCACACAGATTCATAAAGCAAGTACGAAGAAACTTAGACTCACATACAATAATAGTGGGAAATTTCAATACCCTACTGACAGTATAAGACAGATCATTGAGGCAGAAAATTAACACAGATATTTAGGACCTGAATTCAACAGTGGACCAAATGGACCTGACACACATCTACAGAACTCTCTACCCTCAAATAACATAATATACATTCTTCGCATAACCATATATCATGTACTCTAAAATTGACCACACAGTTGGACATAGAACAATCCTCAGCAAATGCAAAAGAACCAAAATCATACCAACCACTCTCTCAGATCACAGAGCAATAAAAATAGAATTTGACTAAGAAAATCACTCAAAACCATACAATTACATGGAAATTAAGCAACTTGATCCTGAGTGACTTTTGGTTAAATAATGAAATTAAGGCAGAAATAAAAAGTTCTTTGAAGCTAACAAGAACAAAGATACAACATACCAGAATCTCTTTGACACAGCTAAGGTAGAGTTAAGAGAGAAATTTATAGCGTTAAATGCCCACATCAAAAAGTTAGAAAGTTCTCAAATTAACAACCTAACATCACAACGAAAAGAACTAGAGAAGCAAGAGCAAAGCAACCCCAAAATTAGCAGAAGACAAGAAATAACCAAAATCATATTGCACTGAAAGCGATTGAGACACAAAAACCCATCCAAAAGATCAATTAATCCAGGAGTTAGTTTTTTTTGAAAAAAATAATAAAATAGATAGACTCCTAGCTAGACTGATAAAGAAAAGAGAGAAGATCCAAATAAACACAATTAGAAATGACAAAGGGGATATTATCACTGACCCCACAGAAATAGAAAGAACCATCAGAGACTACTATGAACACCTCTATGCAAACAAACTGGAAAATCTAGAAGAGATGGATACATTCCTGGACACATACACCCTCCCAAGACTGAACCAGGAATAAATTGAATCCCTGAACAGACCAATAACAAGCTCTCAAATGGAATCAGTTATAAATAGCATACCAATAAAAAAAGTCCAGGACCAGAGGGATTCACAGCCAAATTCTACCAGAATTGGTACCATTCTTACTGAAACTCTTCCAAAACAATTGAAGGGAGGGACTCCTCCCCAGTTCATTCTATAAGGCCAGCATCATCCTGATACCAAAACCTGGCAGAGACACAACAATAACAAAATAGAAAAGTTGAGGCTAATATCCCTGATGAACATTGATGCAAAAATCCTTAACAAAATACTATCAAACCAAATCCAGCAGCACATCAAAAAGCTAATCCACCATGATCAAGTAGGCTTCATCCCTGGGATGCAAGGTTGGTGCAACATACACATATCAATAAACATGATTCATCAAATAGACAGAACTAAAGACAAAAACCGCATGATCACCTCAGTAGATGCAGAAAAGGCTTTCAATAAAACTCAAAATCCCTTCATGTTAAAAACTCTCAACAAACTAGGTATTGAAGGAATGTACCTCAAAATAATAAGAACCATCTATGACAAACCCACGGCCAACATTTACTGAATGGGCAAAAGCTGGAAGCATTCCCCATGAGAAGCAGAAAAAGAAAAGTATGCCCTCTTTCACTACTCCTATTCAACGTACTATTGGAAGTCCTGGCCAGAGCAATCAGGAAAGATAAAGCAATAAAAAGCACCCAGATAGGAAGAGAGGAAGTAAAACTATCTCTGTTTGCAGATGACATGATGCTGTATCTACAAAATCCCATAGTCTCAGTCCAAAGCTCCTTAAGCTGATAAACAACTCCAGCAAAGTTTTAGGATGCAAAATCAATGTATTCATATAAAAATAATTAGTATTCCTATACACCAACAACAACCAGGCCCTGAGCCAAATCAAGGATGCTATCCCATTCATAATTTCCACAAAAAGAATTAAAGACCTAAAGAATGGATACAGCTAACTAGGAAAGTAAAAGATCTTTACAATGAGAATTACAAAACACTGCTCAAAGAAATCAGAGATGACACAAACAAGTGGAAAAACATTCCATGCTTGCGGGTGGAAAGAATCAATATTGTAAAAATGGCCATACTGCCTGAAGAAATTTTTATAGATTCAATGCTATTTCTATCAAACTACCAATTACACTCTTCACAGAACTAGAAAAAACTGTTTAAAAATTCATATGGAACCAAAATGAGCCTGAATAGCCAAAGCAATCCTGAGCAAAAAGAATAAAACTGGAGGCATCACATTACCTGACTTCAAACTATACTACTGGATTACAGTAACCAGAACAGCATGGTACTGGTAAAAAACAGACACATAGACCAATAGAACAGAGTAGAGAGCCCAGAAATAAGGCTGCACACCTTTGACAAAGCTGACAAAAACAAGCAAGAGGGAAAACCTACTCAATAAATGGTGCTGGGATAACTGGCTAGCCATATGTGGAAGATTGAGACTGGACCCCTTCCTTACACCATATACAAAAATCAACTCAAGATGGATCAAAGACTTAAATGTAAAATCCCGAACTATAAAACCCCTAGAAGACAACCTAGGAAATACCATGCTGGACATAGGCACAGGCAATGATTTCATGATGAAGATACCAAAAGCAATTGCAACAAAAGCAGAAATTGACAAATGGGATCTAATTAAATAGCTTCTGCACAGCAAAATAAACTAACAGAGTAAACAGAAAACTTACAGAATAGAAGACAATATTTGCAAACTATGCATCTGACAAAGACCTAAAAATATCCAGCATTTGTAAGGAACTTAAACAAATTTACAAGAACAAAACAAACAACCCCATTAAAAAGTGGGCAAAGGACATGAACAGATACTTTCCAAAAGAAGACATATGTGTGCCCAACAAGCATATAAAAAAAGCTCAACATCACTGATCATTACAGGATTGCAAATCAAAACCACAGTGAGATACCATTTCACACCAGTCACAATAGCTATTACTACAACGTCAAAAAATAACTGATGCTGGCAAGGTTGCAGAGAAAAGGGGACGCTTACACACTGTTGGTAGGAGTGTAAATTAGTTCAACCATTGTGGAAAGCAGTGTGGCAATTCCTCAAAGAGCTAAAAACAGAACTGCCATTCAACCCAGCAATCCCACTACTGGGTATATACGCAAAAGAATGTAAATTATTCTACCAAAAAGACACCTGCATGTGTATGTTTGTCACAGCATTATTCACAGTAGCAAGGACATGGAATTAACCTAAACAGTAGATTGGGTAAAGAAAATGTGGTACAATACTCCATGGAATACTACAAAGCCATAAAAAATAATGAGACTATGCCCTTTGCAGGAACATGGTTGGAACTGGAGGCCAGTATCCTTAGCAAACTAACTCAGGAACAGAAAACCAAATACCACGTGTTCTCACGTATAAGTGGGAGCTAAATGATGAGAGCACATGGACACAAAGAGGGCAACAACAGACATCAGGGCATACCTGAGAGTGGAAGAAGAGAAGAGGGAGAAGAGCAGAAAAAAAAACTGTTTTGTACGAGGCATAATACCTGCGTGACAAAATAATCCATACAACAAACTCCTGTGATATGAATTTACCTATGTAACAAACCTGCACATGTACCCTTGAATCTAAAATAAGAGTTAAAAATACCTAAAAAATACTTTAAAAAAGTTAAAAATACTTAAAAAAACCTTAATTTGTGTGCACTTATCACTTAACTCAAGATGGATGAAAGACTTAAATCTGAGACCTCGACCTATAAAAACCCTAGAAAAAAATCTAGGAAATACCCTTTTGGACATTGGCCTTGGCAAAGAATTTATGACTAAGTCCTCAAAAACAATTGCAACAAAAACAAATATTGACAAGTAGGACTTAATTAAACTAAAGAGCTTCTGCACAACAAAAGAAACTATCAACAGAGTAAACAGACAACCTGCAGAAAGGGAAAAAATATTCGCAAGGTATGCACCTGACAAAGGTCTATAAGGAACTCAAACAAATCAACAAGTGAAAAACAACTTCATTATACAGTGGGTAAAGGACATGAACAGACACTTTTCAAAAGAAGACATACGAGTGGCCAAGAAACATATAAAAAATGGTCCACATCACTAATCATCAGAGAAATACAAATAAGAACCACTATGAAATACCATCTCACATCAGTCAGAATGGCTATTACTAAAAAGTAAAAAAACAACAGATGTTGGCGAGGTTGCGGAGAATAGGCAATGCTTTTGCACTGTTGGTGGGAGTGTAAATTAGTTCAGGCACTGTGGAAAGCTGTTAGGAGATTTCTCAAATAACTAAAAATAGAGCTATCATTCAACTTAGCAATATCATTACTGGGGATATACCCAAAGGAAAATAAATATTCTACCAAAAGGACACTTGTACTCGTATGTTCATCGCAGCACTATTCACAATAGGAAAGGCATGGAATCAACTTAGGTGCTCATCAGCAGTGGATTGGATAAATAATATGTGGTACATATGTACTATGGAATACTATACAGCCATAAAAAATAATGAGATTATGTCCTTTGCAGCAACATGGATGCAGCTGGATGCCATAATCCTAAGAGAATTAATACAGAATCAGAAAACCAAATACTGCGTGTTCTCACTTATAAGCGGGAGGTAAACATTGAGTATACATGGCATAAAGATGGGAACACTAGATGCTGGGGACTACAAGAGAGGGATGGAAGGAGAGGGGCAAGGGTTGAAAAACTACCTATTGGGTACTATACTTACTACCTGGATGATGAGTTCAATTGTACCCCAAACCTCAGCATCATGCAATATACCCTTGCAACAAACCTGCACATGTACCCTCTGAATCTGAAATAAAAGTTGAAATAAAAAAATAGAACTTCTTTTTGTTCCTCAAAGATGGACTGAGCTACACCAGTACAATAGTAGTGAGTTCCTAGACACAGGGATATCCTAGTCTTAGCATCATCTCAAGGACAGAAATAGACATTCCGGTGCCGTCATGGTTTCCTCTGTGTCCATGGACATGGCTCCAAATGTTTTACAAAACAAAGGAAATGTTGGTTTATAAGCATTCATCATGGGCATAGTCACCGACATTTCCTTTGGGTACCATTGTCCTAGATTGGGAATGGTAAACACATTTCATCCCATGTGCCCGTTCGTATGTGTTTGTGGTGGCTGTCTAAAGGGCTAGTTGAGTAGTAGTATCTTGCTCTCTCTGGGCTCAGCAGAGAAGCACATTGTGAGCTTATTGGCTATTTGTGTAACTTTTTTGGAGAAAATGTATACAGTATTCAAGGTTTTTTAAATTTTCTTGATGATGTTCTTTGAAGCACAACATTTTTAAATTTTGTTAATGTCCAATTTATATGTCTTTTTCTTTGATTGCTTTTGGTGTCATATTTAAGAAACCATTGCCTAATCCAAGGTCATGGATTTATACATGCATTCTCTTTTAAAGTTTAGTAGTCTTAGTGCTTACATTTAGATATTTGATCCATTTGAGCTATTTTTTTATATGGTGTGTGATAGGGTTCTGAATTCATATTTTGCATGTGGATATATTCTGTTATCTAGCACTATTTGGCAAAAAGCCTATTATTTCCCCCATTGAATTTTCTTAGCACCCTTGTTGAGAATCAGTTGACCATAAATATGAGAGTTTGTTTCTGGACCCTCCATTTTATTCCATTGATCTATATGTCAGATATGGACGACTTTTAAGTTTTCTCCCAAATTCTTGGATTCTTGAATTTTCTACATAGATTCCTAGTAGATCACATTATGTCTACAAGGTAGAATCTACCAACACCTTGATAAAGTTTGTGATAGGCAAATTGATGCTTACTTGATAAAACTTTGGAATGCTTCTGCCTGCAACTAACTGAGCTCTTAACTAAAATAGGCTTAAGAAATATGGAAGCTTAATTGTTCCTTGTCACAGAAAATCTAGAGACTGGTGGTTCCATACCCCATTCCCATTGGTTTGGAGTTGGTTTATTTAACAGCTCAGGGCTCCAGTCAGTATCTCTGCAATTCTTGTGACCCTTTCCTCATGTTGCAAGATCATTGCCACAGGTTCAAGCATCAAGGCCTCACATAATAGCACCCAAGGTAGGAACAGTGGGGGATTATTCTTACAGATTTCTCTCTTCTATTAAGAAGAAAACTCTTCCAATGGGCTAGTGTCCCACCTCATGTGGCCAGGATTGAGTGACATAGTTACCCGTAACCACAGAAATGTTGGAAAAGTGCCCACTCTTAACTCTTAGAAATTAGACAAGGAGGGGAAGGGAGAGAATGGATGGAAAAGACAACTACTCTCTACTCCCTAGCTTGGTGGAGTTGAAGGGGTGGATGTCTGTGTTAGGTGCCAGGGATAGGTGAGATTCTACAGGGTTAAGAGCTGGAGCCAGTGGCTTTGCCCTGAGCCAATAATCTGAGTCAACATTTGAGCTGGAAAGGGCTAGAGATGTATGGAAAAGACGTTGTTCTAAGCCACAAATCATGCAAGAAAACTTAGAAAGAACACCAAATCTTTCAGCCCAGAGGCAGGGGGTGAACTGATGGAACATAATCAAGAGATCCAAGCATGACAGCCAAGAGTAAAAACCAGTGAAGCTCAACTGGAGCAATTCCTTAGCACCCCAACTGCCACAGAGGCTGGTTTTCATGAGCTGGCAGGCCCAGGGCATATGTAGATGGCCTTGGGTTAAAGACCCAGGATTTAGGCACATCATTTGTGCTTGGTATTGTGTCAGACAACAAAACGATATCTGGGGCTGTCTCCTGCCTTCAAGGACTTTCAATCTTATCATTTATCCAGAGAACATGACTGACACCTGTGAAACAGAGAAAACATTCCTGTGTTAGACTGGTTCTCAGTGCAACATTGAGTTCATGCCCTGCCTCAATGTTCTAGGTCAGGGCAAGCTAAACTCCTGTAGAAGTGACTCTTAGCACCAGGGATAATGCCCATGATCATCATAATCATATTCACCATATTCATCATGGGCATAGTCACTGACATTTATTGAATACTTACTACATGGTAGACACAATTCTAATTTTTTTCCTGTGTTTATTAAAGCTTCCAACAACTCAATGGAGCACGTACTTTTATTTTCATCCCTGTTTTATATATGAGAAAACAGTTACTGAGAGGTTAATTAGCTTTCTCAAGGTCTTGTACAGCAAGGAAATGGTGGGTCAGGCATTAAAACTCAAGCATTTGGATGCCAAAGCTAAGGGCATCGCAGCACTGCTTCCCACCTATCAACACTTTGCTGCGGAGGAGATTCCTGTATCTGCCTGAAAAGGTGGGGTGTACTGATATTGGAGAGGTGTGCTGATCCTGTGCTGGGTGGTCCTGCCCTCTCCATGCCTCAGTTTTTACATGTATGAAATGAGATGGTCCCCTGACATTCTCTAGTCCCTGAGGCCCAGAGGTCCGTGGACAGTACTCTGGAAAGCAGGGCAGCCATGGCTGATGCTTGGTAGAAGTTTCAACTCTCTCTGGCCCTTAAATGTTAGCTTCACTGAATCCTCACAGACAGAGCTACAATGAAGATCCAATAAAAACTCTGAAACATCTCAAACACTGTTGACAGGAGCAAAGAGGATTCCCTGTGGGAGGATCAGGCGAGGGGGGAAAGAGGTGAAGGATTTGGAAACAATGTGTCTCTCATGATTCCTCTTCCTCAGGAAGAGACAGGGAGTGTGAGCAGGTCAGTTCATTATAACTATTTACTGCATTGATTTCCGTTGCTTTGATGAGGAAGACTTCCAACAGGAGATGCAAATTGCCTTGGGACCTGCAAACCCTGCTAGCTCAGCCCTGGCATTCTCAGACCTGAGCAACTAGTGTGCTGACTACTCCCCCCATGAATAAATGTTTCTGAGTTTTAGTGTGAACAGGGAGAAGAGCCCAGGGCCATGGGGTGATGCAATTTGGCCATGTGATGTTGGCCTTGGAAATCTTCACTGGTGAAGATATCATCTTCCCAGTCTGTGGTCCCAAAAGCCTGCCTCCAGCAACTTGCTTCTGTGGGTCAGATGGCTGGCTCCACCACTGAGCTTGAGGAAGTTACTTAACTTCTGTAGCCTCAGTTTCTTCATCTGTGAAATGGGGAAAACAGCAGTACTTATCTCCTAGAATTGCTATGAAGGGTAAATGAGTTACTCTGTGTAAAGCACCTAGAAGAGTGACTGGTTCATGGTAAAGTGCTATAGAAATGTTAGTTCTCTGATGTTTCCTGGCCAGACTGGAAGCTTCCTAAGGTCAGGGATCTTGACTACCAAGTATAACATCACGCCCACAGGGCCTAGATCTATAATAGAGCCTCAACTTATATTTGCCATATGACTGTTGAATGAATGAGAGTGCTTTGCAAACTGGTAAATACAAATAGGATTCTGGCAGTATTACTATTTATTATAAGTTGTTGTTGCCCTGTTTTCCTTGGGATTCTCCTATAGTTCAGAAGCTGAAGAGTACAGGAGACCTCAGGTCTGGTTCATTGGTCTGATACTTCCTGGGCTCTTCAGGGTCCTGGGGCCTTGGGGTCTTTACAATCTCAGGGACCTAGCTACTAGTAGGCATTAGACAGGGACTTAAAGACACAGGTTAATTGAGAGGGACGAGGCAGTGGCTCAGTGTTAGAGACCTACTGCATGCCTTCATCTAGAAAACTCTTTATTTAACTGAAGCAAGCATCTGAAATTCAAAATCTTACAGGCGTCATAGAGGCAACATAACAAAATAGAGCTGGGGGATAGTATTTTTGCTGAATCTTGTTTGGGTTGTGTTGTTTTGAAACACATGCACTTAACCATATTGAACTCATGATTATTCTTCACTTGCATCAAGAATTATACTCACATTATCTCTCACTGCACTATCCTTGTGGTCCAGGCTTGCTTTTCCTAGTTCTGTTAGCGACATGAATGCAGAAAAATGTATTCCCATTGTTGGAAAAATAAGGGAACAGATGTCAAGGTAAGTGACACCTGATTCCCAGCCTCAGGTAGGGATAGTGGCACACTGGGGAGAGAGCATGGCTACCTCTTGGCTCAACAAATTGATGCCAGTCAATGATGTGCAGAGCTGTGGGACTGATGTTGCAGGAGCTTCTAATTTTTCAAGAGAAGGTAAAAATCTGGACCCTGAAGAAAACCTGTTAGAATTTACCCAACAACTTAAAAAAAAGTTTTAAATACTCCGTGAGTTAAACAAAATAATGGTGCCCTCTTCAGCCTGCAGCCTCTAGTTTTTGATTCTGCCAGAAGGTGGGGAGATAGTTCAATTCAGATGAGGAAGTGCAGAGGACTCTGAGAGCAGCTGCTTCAAAGGGGAGTGGCAATGGAGTCTTCATTTGTAGGGCTGTTTTTCTTAAGGCAGTTTAAAGGATGTTGTGTGCAGTGTCTCACAGGGAACTGAGGAGCTACCTTAAGCTACTTACAAAGGACATTGTCAAGACTCAAACCCAGGTCTTCTGACACCAAGCCAGGGACCTCACTTACACAGAGTTCCCAGGTATTAACAAACCTAGTGTTGTTTGTGAGATGAGAGGCTGGTGAAAACATGGGTTTTGTCTGTCTGTCCCCTGCAGGATGTGTGATCTTGGACATGCCACTTTCCTCTGAGCCATGTTTCCCCACCTATATAATGGAAACAGCAATAAAACCTATTCCTTCCAGGGTGGTTTAAGAATTACATGAGACAATGTGAGAAAAGAGCTTTACTGAGAACCTGACACGAAGAAAATGTTCAAGCTTCCGTCACTGTGCGGCTCCCAGTGCCTGAATGTTGTGTGCCATTGGTATGCGGAAATGGATCTTGCACACTGGCTGGGGTTGGGGAACCCATGCCTTCCCTTAACAAATATTTACTGGGGGCCTATTATGTTCTAGGCACAGTCCCAGGTACTCAGGAGACAGTGGTGAGTAAATGGGGGCTGATCTATGCCCAGTGGGACTTAAAATCCAGTAAGACAGGCAACCATTCATCAAATACCTCACAGAAAAGATATCACAACACAAAGATTTCCTGACAATGTGACAACATTTGTGAAGGAAAACCTAGGGTGTTTATAGAAGAGGGATCAGAGAGGTCCTGACCTCTCCTTCATATATATAATATATATATAAATAAATAAATATATATTCATATATATAAATAAATAAATATATATTCATATATGTATATATAAATATATATATTCATATATGTGTGTGTGTGTATGTGTGTGTATATATATATATATATATATATACATACACACACACACACATTCTGGGGTAAGATATATATTTACATTCTGGGGAAGTGACTCCTACATTGAGACCTGAAGAATGAGGATCAACAGACTGGACACAGAAATAGGAGCCTCATTTTGTCCACGTTGTTTGTGATGTCTTGAAGCCTCTAAGTGCTGTGCCAAGCAGGTAGCTGACTGAATAGAGAGCTCCGCAGAGAGGTGCTGAGCTGCAGATGGAAATGTGGGAGTCATCATCACACAGGTGGGCCCTAACCTATAAGACTGGCTGAGCTCGCCTAAGGAGTGAAGAGCTGGGAGGAAGAATCTCAGACAAAAGAAAAAGAGACCTGGTCCCTCCTCCTGGGGGAGCTTGTCATGCAGTTGCAAAGTGGGGACCCATACTTGGAACATGGCTAGAATCAGGCTGAAAATTGGCTCTTTCCCCCCATTTCTCCTACTCTCAAACTATTACCTAGTCTTTAGGGTCCAGTTCCAATGCCTTTCACCCAGTCACCCCATGAATAGAGCCTGCTTTTCTGGCAGTATGTGGTTTGTTCCTCCTCATCTAAGTGCACACATAGTGCATGCATTGTAACTACTCCTACTTCCAAACAGGTCTTCTTGGTCCTCTTTGAAAATTCAGAAAACAAAATGTCATGAATGTAATGAAAAGGATCTTTCTCTGGTGGGTAAAAATCTTAGAGTGACTTTAGATGAAATTTCCACCATTCTGGAAAACCCATCCTCATGGTCTGGGCCTGGAGGTTTGGAGGGTCACAGATGAGAAAATGTTACAGCTGGAATCTAGAGAATTTCTGGATAAGAACAACCTCTCCTTTTATTCTTGAAGAGACTGATTGAGGCTCAGAAGTTTTAGGAGGCTTTCCCAAAGATATATGACTGCATCAGGGTCTAGGCCACAGTATACCCTGGATATTTTGCTGAAAACGAAAAGCCCCAGAATTTTTCTTATGATTGTCCTGGTTCTTCCAAATTAAACTAGGTGGGAGAAGTTACTAATAAAGAATTCTGGTTAGTTGGCAAGCAATGATTAATATGCCAATGTTCCTCAGTTGATCGTGAGTGTGAATTCACTTTGTTTGATCGCGTAAGTTCCTTGAAGCCCTTCACTTGCACCTTATTCTCTCATAGTACCTCAAGACTTGCCAGGCACATAGTAGGCACTCAGTAAAGAACTGCTGAATTAAATGATGCTTGCACCCACATGCACATCTCATCCTCCAAATTCTTCCCTAATGGACTGTGGTGACATGCTTTAATTAAAAGACCGCTATTAAAAATGGAGCCCTGATGAGTAAACATGGTAATATGTGATGGAGGGAATGATTCACTAGCTTCCAGCCACCAAAGTTTAATTAATCCACTGTAATACCATTTAATGTTATTGGATACTCACCACAGGGGAGAAGCTGGGCCTCTGCAGGGAATGTAAAGAAAGATAAGGACACTCAGGTTTCTAGGATTCTCATTGGCTGAAGCCCAGAGAGGAACATTTCTCCTTCAACTGCTTCCTTGGTCTAATAGCTACTCATTGGGTACTTTGGGTTCAATATTTGCTATTTCTGCAAAGTCTGGCTTTGAATGCACCATTGGCACCACACTCTACCTATAGAACCTGCTTTGTTTTCTTCTTTCTTCATCCACTAGTCTGTCATTATTTCCATCCTTCCATCTGTTATATCCACCCATCTATCCATCCAGTCAGCTTGGAGTACCTTTCTTTTGTGCCAGGCACTGTTTAAAGGTAAGGTGCTAGACGATCTGGTTGTCCCCTTCTTCAGTTCCTACCACCTTCTTTTTCACTCCGCTGAGTGTCACACCAGCCTTCCTGTTATTCCCTAGGGTCTTTGCATTGACATTCTCTTTGATTGAATTCCATTCCACCAGATTCTTACATGGCTTACTCCGGTATTTCATTCAGGCTTTTGCTCAAATGTCCCCAGGAGTACTGCACTTCCATTATGCTATCCCCTTTACCCTGCTTTCTTTTTCTTTGAGCCACTTATCACCACTTGAAATTATAGTATTTATTTCTGTGTGTATTGTCTAGCTCTACTTTTAAAATGCAAGTTCCTTGAAGACAAGGATTTTCTTTATCTTTGATGCTATATTCCTAGCACCTTAAAGATAGTCCAGCACAGAGTAAGTGCTCAGTAAGTATTTGTTGAATGACAGAATGATAATGGCCTTAATTTTGCCCTTGAATGCTTTACAGTATATTTAGGGTGACAGAAATAATATTTAAGAAGATAAGTAAAATAAGGTGGCCAGATAAATGGTTTCTGACCATCAGAAGACAAGATGATCATGTTTACTTGGAGGGGGGATTTCTTGGAAGGCTGGGAGCACTTAGATAAGGGTGATGTAGTAGATAACATGCCTGCCCCACCCACATCCCCCCATACCACCTCCAGGTTCACGTGCATCTGCCATAGACAGTGACTGTGCCCACTAGTGCTTCCCACTCACCTGCTCAGGGTTTTGGATCTCTGGGTTTTTCTGGTACTATGGGAGTTTGCTCAGCTTAGGTACAGGGTGACCCAGAGGGGTTGGAAATTAAAGTCCCCAGAGGTCAGTAAATAAATATTTCTGCTTCCCTGTCCAGCACCGGGACAACTCAGAGGCATATTCTCTGCAGTCACTCCTGGGGGGAGTGAGTCCAAGTGTCCAAAGCAGTAACCCCCTCATACATGTGCCCTGTATTGGCTTTTCTCCCTTCCCTGTCTCACTTCTCCACCTCACTTGGTGTCTTAGGCTCACCTCTTACATAAACCACCAGCACCTACGATCTTGTCTCAGGGTCTGCCTTCAGGAAACCCAAACTAAGACAGTCAGTGTGGGGAAAGGCTATTCCAGATACCATGAAAAAAGTCAGTAACCTGTAGATTTCCCTGGGGCCCTGACTGTCCAGCAGTCTGAGCCCCTGCACCTTGCTGGTGCCATTGACCACTTACTCAAGTGAGGGGGAGCCTTTGATCCCTGGTGGCAAGGGAGGCAGCAGAGTGCAGGGAAAGGGTGGGGGGTCTAGGAGTCAAGAGTCCTGGGTTCTCTCTGGGCTCTGCCACTAATATGCTGTGCACCCAAGGGGCAAGTCCCCTCTCTGGTTCTTAGTCTTGTCATTGGCCCAGGGAGGTGTTTGTGCTGTCTCATCCCTAAGCTTCCATGTTGCTCTGAGATGCCACACCAGCTTCATGGTTTGCTTTTCTTCACTTCTCTTCCCTCCCACTCCAATCATCTGTATTTGCCTCTTGGTCTATTCCTGCAAAGTCCACATGCTGGGCCTAGTTTTGGAGGTCTGGCTGGTAAAATACCCAGCGTTAGTTTTCTCTAGTAAGGAAAATTGTTTTCTCTACGCCTGAGGTGTCATTATTGTTAATAATGATGACATCAATCTACCTCATCAGGACCTGTGAGTGCTTAACTAAGAAAAATGCTTTTGTCATTGTTAGTAAATATGAAGTGTGCCTACTCAATCAGAATGACACCTCCAGGCGGGTGAGTCCATTCCTTTCCCCACACCCCAACTACTCATTTGCAAATGAGCCCTTCTTCAAATGACAGTGTTTATTTTTTATTGATGTTTCAGCACTTTGACAAATACATTTTTCCATGAAGAGAAACATAATTAACTTAAGTCATTTATATTAATCACAAGGGGGGAAAATCATGCAAAACAGGGGTAATTTTGTACTGAACAAGGCACGATATCTAATGAATATAGATGATGCTGATTTATGTGTTTATCCAAAAAGCATCAGTGGGGGAAAAAAAGCCAACACCAAACCTCATCCCACTCCCACAAAAAAAACAACAAAGAAATAGCCTTCAAGGTCTGTTTAATGAGGCTTCCTCGTTTGGTGGCATCCTGCCCACAGATTGAAAAATAAAATGACTTTTCAAGTGTTTATGGAGCTTGAAAAGCCAGAGAAACTCCTTCCCAGCGTGGGTGCCCTCTGCATGAATTCAGGGAAACTGGAATTACTTATTTCAGCAAATTCAGGCTGATGAGGCCCAGTCTACACCGGTGGGCTGTCACGGACTCCTTCCCATGGAAGGTTCAGGAAGGATTCTGAGGTCTGTCATTGCAGGATGTGTTCAACAGAGTTCTGGCCACAATAGCTCAGATTCCCCAGCTGTGTCGACCAATGGAGGTGGATCCATTTGATGGAAGGTTGGAATGATTCACCACTGTGAATATGAGTGGTAACACTTCCTGTTTGTGTAGTTCTCTCTACCCTACACTTGTGAGTAAACTAATTGGCTGGGGCTCACAGAAACAAAGAAGAAAGGCTCAGGCAAGTGGGAGGAGACAAGGAAGCACCCTAGGAACATCATGAAGTCACAGAATGTTCGAGCCAGAAGCCCATACCTGGCACAAAACTCACCTCCTCATTTTCCCACTGAGGAAACTAAAAACCAGAGAATGGGAACAGTTGGCATTTGTTGAGCATTCGCTATGTGTCAGGCCCTGTTCTAAGTGTTTTTTGTGTTTTAATCCTCACAATAATTTTATGAGATAGGTACTATCATTATACCCATTTTACAGACAAGGAAACCAAGGCTCAGAGAAAGAAGGGTACTTTCGCAAGGAAGGTCCCACAATAGGAGACTGGCTGGACTGAACCAGACCCCAGACTTTGGTCTTTCCAAACCCTTCATCCAGAGCGGAGGGAAGCTGGTCATTTGTATGAATGAAACACCCATGGGAGCTTTTATGCCAGACTTTGGAAACTTTTTAAGAGCTCATACTGTCTCTTTTTGTTTTATGTGGTCTGTTCCCTTTGCTGCCACTAGCCATAAACATCCCTACAAAATCTCAACAGACTGCAAGCTTGCCTCAGGGACACAGAGGTGATGGTTTAATGAACTATGAGATGATACTCCAGGGGATCTGGGTTGGAATTATTAGGCGGAGGGAGTGAATGTGTGTCGGCAGAGGAGCTAGTGCCCAAGGGTCCCAGAAGAACAGAGAGAGGCCTGCCCTGGAGCTGGTCTGGGACCTTGCAGGGCCTTGCAATAGCAGCCACTGCTCATTTTTTCTGGTGGAAAAATTGAGGCAGGGCAACCTGTTCCTGTCCAGTCAGGTTAGTGGTGAGCCCTGCCTACCTGAATCCTTCGCCTGGTCACGATTTTTCCTCCACTCCAGGCTCTCAAATATTAGACAGTAGTCCTGAGGGGCATTGAACTCTGGAGCCAGAGTGTCTGGATTTGATTCCTGCCTCTGCCACTTAATGTGTGAACTTGGAAGAGGCCTCCAACCTCTCTAGGCTCAGTTTCCTGTACCTCCACCATCGGATGGCTAAGGATTAAAGAGCTCGATGTATGCTAAGGACTTAGAACAGCAGAGCAGCATATGTTAGCATCAGCCATCGTCACTATTATTATTGGAAACAACCCAAAGCCCGTGAGCACTCACCTCCTCATCAGTGACCACATACAAGTCTTAAGCAAACACCAGATTTGGGCAGGTCTAGGACACTGGGGAGGGCAGGCAGGTGTCTGGTTCAGGGGCAGGCTGCAGCCACATCTGCCTGCATGCACACTGAGCCTCCTGCCCACTGACCAGGCTGCAATTTGTCTCTTGCCTGGTCTGCAACTCCCTGCACATGCCAGGCCAAGAGCGGGCGCCGGTGCCAAGGCCCCATCTATCCTCCACTGCCTGGATGGTGGGGCTGGAGAGCGCATCTGTCACTGTCTCCGGTGGCATGGATGACTGGCGTGTCATCTTTGACAAATGTCTGTGCTGGCGAGCTCTGTGCGGCTGTGGGTACTTACAGATGCCGAAAACTCACAAACACAGAAGGGCTGCTCCGCACGCTGGCAAACACAAATGAGGACTAGGGCAGCTATGGATTGGAAGGCGGGGGAAAGGAGGCAGCAGAGTGCAGGACTTGGACTGGGAAGACCTGGGCTCTGCCTCTCACCATATCCTCTCTCTGTACCAGGGTTTCATTGCCCATAAAGTGGCCATAAAGGTCTCTGCCCTGTCTTCAGTGATATCATAGGAATCAGTCATAATTTTCATCATACTATTGGCAATGATAGCTGCAAACCCTTATCAAACACCTGCCTTGGGTCAGGCACTTACACATACACACACTTCCTCACCAAATTCCCACAAGCACATTTTACAGATGAGGAAATGGAGATTCAGGAAAGCAACTTGTCTGGGGTCACATAGCAAGTGTCGGAGCCATCTTAGGACACATAGGACACACCTTAGGTGCATACTGTAGGTCAGGGGTCAACAAGTTTTATCTATAAAGGGTCAGAAAGTTGATGTTTTATGCTTTGCAGGCCTATGATCTCTTGCATCTACTCATTGCTGCCCTTGTTGTTTGCAAATCAGTCAATAAATAAATGAATGTGGGTGTATTTCAATGCAATGTTATTTACAAAAACAGTTGGTCAGCTAGATTTAGCTCTGAATCTCTCAGGCCGTAGTTTGCTGACCCCTGGTCTAGGCTTCCAAATCAAAGGAGGTGATTATGAGACAGGGCTGTTTACACTTCTGACAGGCAGTATCTGGTATGGTTCACGTCATGGACTTGGGAGCCAGCCTGCTTGTGTTCCACCTCCAGCTGGGTCACTTATTGGTTGTGTGATCCTGGGCCAGTGACTTAACAGCTCCATGCCTCAATTTACCCATCTGTAAAATGGGACTAACAGTACTGTTTAGACCCCAAGGTTGTGAGGGTTAAATGATTGATCATGTAAGGAGCTTGGAGTAGTGCCTGGCATTACCATCATGAGCGCTGGGTAGATGTCACCTATGATCACATGCCAGGGGATTTTATCTGCAACACCTGAGAGTCTGATGCTCATTTAGATGATGGGGTGGGCAAAAGCTCCTGGCTCAGCTCTCCTGGTCCCAGCTTTCTTCTCTCCTCCTGCCACCAACACAAATTCTTTGTCGGGGAAGTGCCTGCCTTATCATTTGTTCAGCATCTCAGTGGCAGTCCTAACCCCCTAGGATGCCAGACATGGAAGAAACCTTAGGGCCTAGTCTGCTTCTTACAACCATACGGACCCTGAGGTCCAGAGAGGGGAAGTAACCTACTCAAAGTCACACAGCCCTCGGGTGGCAAATTTACTTCTTCTGACACCCTGGTGAATGTCCTTCCCAAGTCAGTAGACTTCTCTCATACTAGTTCTCCTGGCTTAGTAAAATGTTAGTCATTTTCCTTCAGGTGAGAGCATCCAGGCAGACATGGCTCCCTACTGCCTGGAGCTGGCAAACACAGGTGTGAAGGACAGATGCTGGGGCCAGCTGCTTTCTACCCACACGCAGGCCTTGGACACCCCTCTGTCCATCCAGACACTTGAGCCTAGCTCATTCCCAGCCAGGCCCCTGTCTCCTCACTGGCTGCTGAAAAGCCTCCATCCTTTGGCCCTTCTTGAGGAGCGACTACAGGTAATATTTCCTGAATAAAGCTGGGAGTAGACATTATGTAGTATATGTAAACACATCACCCTTGAGTTGGGGCACTTGAGTTTTCCAGGTATTGGTACCTACTGTTGTACATTAAGGAAACAAACACACAAATAAACAGTCCAGGCAGCTGTCCTGGCAACTATTAGCTAGGTCCTAGTGTTTCCTATTGAACATAGATAGTTTCATACAATATCGAGATCAGATGAGGTCTCTGTGACCATAATGGAACATGAGAAATACAGGATATTATGAAACCACAAAACAATGAACATCCCTTCCTTCCAGCTAATACGAGTGACCCTATTTCTTTGCCAATGACAGCTCTAACCCAGCTTCAGACAGCACCCAATCTAGAACAACCCTTGCTTCCTAAGCCTTCTCCAAAATCACTCAGTACCAGCACTAACCCTGTGACAAGCCCATCCTCACTCCCTCTTACTGAGCTGTTCCATGGTTCCTTATGGTGCATGCTCTCCCTTGTTGCATGGGAGGGAGACTAACTTTGTTTTGACTATGATGGTGATCCAGGTCTTTGAGCACTGGACTTTATCACCACATTTATCAGGATTGAACATGGATGGATGAGGTGGAGGAGAAATGTCAAATGGTGAGGTAGTTGGGTGGAGAATCATAAAAAGCCACTCTCTAATATCCTCTAGAGAATCAGATGCTTTACATGTATTAAGTAGCTCTGATTAAGTGGATCTTGCCACAAACATTATTCCATTCTATTCTCTTAATAACATTGATGGAGCATTAACATTCCCCCTTTATATACAAAAAAACTGAGGTTCTCCAAGCTTAAAGAACTTGCCTGGAGTTCTCAATCTAGGAAGTGGTGGATCCAGGAGCCAGAGGTCTTCTGATACCAAGTTGGTGTTGATGCTTTGATATAAGGCTAATCTTCAGTCTAAGTAGCAGGAGGACCCTATGCACCACCTGGTTCTCACTGTTGACAGCACTGATGACCCTAAGATGAGAGGTTTCTAGAATACCCCTATCACATGGTCAGAGTCAACGAAGGGGTTTTGGCAGCCATGGCCTCTCCATTTTCAGAGCAGGCACCAGTCCCTGAGGCCAGGCTTTCAACCCATCTGGTCTGAAGCATGTAATCCTTGCCTTTGGTCTTACCCTAGGAGATAGTGATCAGAGAGGAGCCCTACTGATTTGTTCCCTGTGACTTTGATCTTAGCTTTTAACACTTTTTAAACCTTCATTTCTATAGGGAGAATTCACAGAAGGGGACCATCTAACCTCATCAAAAGGTGTCTCCAATAAAGTGGTGGGGCCTAGTTTCACATGCCATGCCAGGCATTTGCAAGATGTGTTTCATAGGTGTGGGAGCTGACTAGAGTTGGATTTTTTTTTTAAGCAGGACAACTGTCACTTGGGGGCAGCTGACAGTTTGAGGACTTTGGAAGTTGAAAGGGGTTCATTTGGGAACTATCTTCCCTTATTTTAGGAAAACCACCAGTCTGAATCCTTAGGTAGAGAACTGTAGACCAAATATCTAACCGTTGTTCTGGGAGAAAACGTTGAAGTCAGCCCAAGTCTGACTACCCATTATTTCAATAGACAGAGAGTGTATCTGTCTATACACTCTCTATAGCCATGGAAATTTTGGTATATTTCATCAGTCTGTGCCTTCGAAGAATTAGACAATGTCTTTTCTCAATAACACAGTCCTGAAAATGTGTGATTTCAGGCTGAGTCACCCAGGCTGTGCCTATCTAGTAGTGATTGTGGTGGCTTTGTCTGGGCTTGGAATTCAGCCCAGCTTTGTGGGTTCAGGTGTGGGGCTCTCGAGTGGAAGAGGGGACATCACGTGAATGCCATTATCCTCAGGTGGAAGAGCCTGCCTTGGGATGGGGGAGGGGAGGACTTCCTCCTTTCAATGGGTCTGCAGGTTCTGTTGGGTTCTGGACTCAGGGGAGGGAGGGGTCTAGGGATTCTGATGTGAGGATGCTCAGCTGTCCCATCACAGGGTGCCTGCCAAGGAAGGGCAGAAAGCCTGAGGTAAGGGCAGGGGGCCTACTCTGAGTCCCAGAGTAGCCATGTCCAGAGGTAGCAGAAGTCACTTCTCTGTGTTGTCCTTGTTATCTCACAGGTGTTCAATGAAGCTTTGCTGAACACCTATACTCTGGCTGCTTCTACTGGATAATTAATACTGTGTCCTCCATTGCCCCATGGAACCCTGGCCTTCTTGAGCTGTTCTCTAGGGTATACTGCTGCTCCTAGTCTGGAATGATCCCACACGTATGGCTGTCCCTATCCTTTCTTCAAGTGTCACTTCTTAGTAACACTTTCCCTGACCACCTGTCTAAATGTCTAACTTCCTATCTCCTGCTATAATTTTTTCTGCTTAGCGTATATCCCTAACATAGTATATACTTTCCTTATGCATTTTGTTTATTGCCTGACTCTCTCATTAGAGTATAAGCCTCATGAAGGCAGGGAATTTTTATCTGTTTTGGTCAGGGTTGTTTTGGTCCTTGGGGTTTAAAACCCAGTTGGATGCATAGTAGGAACTCAATATATATTTGTTGAAGGAATAAACAAATTTCTTCCATTTCTATTTAATTTAGAGTTTTTATTTCATCAAACACTCATTATTTATTGATATGACCACGTTTTTCCCCTTAAATTTGTGATGTTATGAATTACATTAATGGGTTTCCTGTTATAAATCTGTGTTACTAGGATAAATCCAACTTGATCATAATGACATTTTGCCAGATTTCATTTGCTGGTGTTTTATTTCAAATTTTTACATTTACATTCATAGGAACAATTGGTTTACAGTTGCCTTTTATTAAATGATCTATATCAGGTTTCTGTGACTAAGGCAATGTGGGTTTCATAAAGTGAATTGCAGTGCTTCATCTTTTTCTATGATCTGGAACAGTTTAATTAACATTGGAATTATTTGTTCTTTAAAAGTTACATAGAACTCAGCTGTGAAACCATCTGTTCCTGGTGCCTTTTATAATGGTAGATCTTTAATCACCTTTCTAGTATCTCCTGCTGTAATTGTCCTTCTTGTTTTCTGCTTCTCCTTGGGTCAATTTAGGTAATTTATATTTTGCTAGGTAAATATTTCTTCTAGATTTTTCATTTTGCTGCCAGAGTTGATGTAGAATTCCCTTGGGATCTTTCAATCTCAAGTGCATCTATGGTTATATCTCCTTTCTGACTCCTGATTCTGCTGGATTTTGTTCTCTTTTTTCCCCCCTTTAATCAGGCTCATGACAAATTTGCCTAATCTCAGCACTTTGAAGAAATAGAGAGAGCTGTGCCCACACTTGGAACCGTCTGGTTCATGGGGAGAGAGGAGCCTGTAGGAGCCTGGCATTAAGCAGCTCAAGAAAGCAGTGCAGCAGGAGCGTGGTGCTGCAAGAAAGGGAGGGGCTTTGGCTCTGGGCTCTACTACTTTCTGGCTTGTGACCTTGGCAAAACATTTTGCTTCTTTGCACTTTAGTTTCCTTATCTGCTTTTTTTTTTATTTTTAATTTTTTCATTCCTCTTAGCTCATATCTAAAGTTTCATTATCTGTGAAAGGGGGATGATAGTAGAAGCACCCACCTCACATGGGTAGAGAGGTACATCGATGTTTATGTACAAAGAGCCTGGCACAATACTTGGCAGAGAGTAAACGCACAATAAACATCAACATCTTTATGAAGGGAACACAAGGGAGGGAATAAGAGGCCACAAGGATTCCTGAAATCACTGGGAATCCTGTAAGAATAGACTTCGAACTCCTATCCTGTAGATATTTGACAGGAGATGTGGTTCAGACACTAAGGGGAATGTGACCTTCTTCTGTGGTCCTAAACTAGTTAGATTTGAGGCCCTAGCAGTAATACATATATTCTCTTACCAAATCTTCCCCAGAACCCCACAAAGGTTTTAGGTGGAACCTATGAGACTGCCAATATTCAACAATTTTTAACCTACAAAGACACTTTCATGTGGTTTACCCTAATGTTATCATTATCATTTCTACTTTCAGATGACAGGCTCAGAGGGGTTAAGTAGCTATTTGAAGGTCACACAGCCTGTTTGTGGAAAGTGCTTTGGACAAACCAGGACTATATAATTCCAAAGCCTATATAAGAGTTCCCCACATGGTCAGAAAAACAAAAAACCACAACAGCCATTGCAAATTCAACTTGAATGAGGTAGCCTGTACTGATGGCTGAGAAGCAGTAGCTGCCTGAGCATAGAGGAGGAGGCTGAATAGGGTTGGTGGGGGCAGAGTTCCACTGAAGAGAGATCCTAGGGTCGGTCAAAAGACCCAGTCCTTAATGCTCTGACCTATCGGTGGCAGCCACTGTCATTCTGCCATTCTAACATTCTATTCAAGGAATGATTTCAGCAAGTATCCCCTAAAGGGCAGGTACTTAAGGTGTTCATTGGCAGGACTCAGGAGCTCTTGAAAGACAGGGACTCCCCTCTCATGTATCTTGTAAACACCTTACTGTTTCCTGACATATGGTCAGTTGTAAAGGTTTTAGCTTGTTACATAAGGGACTGCTCATCCAGACAGAATTTTGGGGAGGGGGAGACAGGGGTGCTGTTTACCAGGTTTTGCCCAATATGGGCATGAGAAAATTAGCTCTAATAGTCACGTAGAGTTGATCCATCCAGGAATCTATGAGTCACAATTCTTAGGGTGGGCCCTTTAACTTTGGATTTTATGAAGATGACAAAGGGATTTGTTGATGAGAATGTCTGGAATTTCATGAGGTTGCATGTAGGTATCTGGTACACATGCACATACAACAGACTGATGAGGACATGGAGAGTTGTGATTTTCATCTCCAGGCCTCCCACGCTAAGGAATTAGGGATAATTATTAACCAGAAGGGCTAGGATGTTGGCACTGTGGTCTGGGCTGAAGCTCTGTGCTGGGACATTAACTTCCAGGACCCTCCTGCCTGAGCCGCAGCCACTGCTTACCTATTTACTCAAACACTCACTAAGGGCCCAAAGATCTGGGTCTCTCAGTAGATTCCTAGGGAGGGCTGCCTGTCTCCAACACATTGCAAAATTCTGACACTGGTTGGGAATTGCCACAGCTCTGGTCTCCAATTAAAGAGCACCAAGGCTTCCTTCTTTCTGTGTGGACCAATGAGACTTTGCTCTGGCATTTCTATCTCTGCTTACAAGAATGATAAAAGTCATCTCAGTCCTATTTACTGGGGTGAAGGTGGTTCTTAGAATCCAGACCAAAATTAGAGTCCCTATTTGTGGAGACCAGGCAGTTCCTGTGAAACCCATTATGGTTGGTGCTGCGTCCTTCTAATTCCCTACGACACTCTGGTTTCAGTACACACAGACAGTGTCCTACTGGAAACACCTGCTGGTCTCTGCTGGAAGGCTTTCTCTGGCCTCAGGAGATTGGTCAGCTTAATAAAGGGACAAACTGGAAGTGCCTGGAAGTTAAGGTTTGTGGGAAGAACACTCAACAACAAAAGAGAGTTAGTGGATAAGTACCTCAGTTTCCTTGCCCCTTGGTGGGACAACCCTGAGATACATTCTGTACAGCCTCCTAGAGTAGAATTGAGCCTAATTGCTCACAGTGGTGATCAGTTCACTAATACATTCATTACCTGTCTTGCTTCCTCATTCTCCTACTGGTGCTTCCTGGGTTCACTTTCTAAATAACTACTTGCAACCAAATCCTTGTCTCAGGATCTGCTTCTGGAAAACCCGATTAAGACATCCCTTAAACACCCCTCCCTCTGCACCCAGCAGTCTATGCATACTTGTTCATTGATTGGGTGATGCTCCACAAATAGCCAGCAGACAGCTTCCTCTCTCTTGACTAGTCTGTTTTCTGTAGCTTAGGGCTTTGGGATTTGTGAATCTAGAGAATTTTAGTCAAACTTGCTTATTCTGCTACTTGAGCAAGGCTTAAGCAAAACCATATTACTCACTGCTCAGTGAGTTTCCCAGTGAGCTCCCAGGAGTTCTTCAAGGATGGATGAATGTGGTGGGGCAGGGGGAGGGGCAGGGAATTTACCTTCACTTGTGTCTGGAAACAGTGAGGCTTTGGGTTGAATGCCAGTGTTCTACTGTGCGAGCTCCCCTGTTGCTGTGGTCTCTTGGTGCAGTGTTGTCCCAAAGACTGCATGGAACTTCTTCATTGCCAGCCCAGCCGTCAAGTGATGAACATTCCAGAGCTGGTGAGATTGCTCTGGCACTTCTGTCACTCCTCAGTCAGAAGCAGTGTGATCTGTGAATCTTGAAGTTCAAGGTCTAGCTCTGCCTGTGACCTGGTCCCTGAGGTCCTGACTTGTGTCCACTGTCTCCTGTCCACCTTCACTAGATGTTGAATGGCATCTCAAATAAGATGCTCAAACAGAGACCCATCTCCTGTGGTCTCCTCCAACATGGCTAATGGGAAACGTCTTCCTTCTAGCAGCATGGGACAAAAACCTTGGGGTCATTCTGACTCTGTTCTTCTCACATCTTGCATTTGGTCCTTTAGTCAATACTGTTGCCTTTACCTCCATAATCTGGCCAGACTCTGTGTGATTTCCTCTTCCCACCTCCACTACTGCCTCCTTGGTTCAAGCAACCATTATTTCTTGCCTGGATCTCCTACATGGACTCTTTGACTTCAGGCTTGCCAACTGTCTGTCTATCCACAGCACAGCAGCCAACTAAATCCTAAGTCAGAGCCGTTCCTTTTCTGCTCAGAGCCCACATGGGCTCCCATCCGACTGGAGTCAAGGTGAAGTCTCTACAAAAGAACTTCTCCCTCATACCTCGCACATCTCTGACTTAATCTCCTACAACTCACCTCCTGGCTACCTCCTCTCAAGCTACACCATCCTCTGCTTTTCTTCCGGCGCCCCAGCATGCCTTGTCTTAGGGACTCTGCACTCACTGTCCCCTTTTCCTAGAATATTCTTCCCCCAGAAGAAGCTTCACCTCCTTGTGATCTTCACTGTAGTGTGACCCTACTTAAAGCTGCCTCTACCTCCAAAGCACTGTCTATCCCCTTGTCCAATTTATTTTTCTCTCCTGTACCCATTGCCATCTGGCATTCCATATACTTTGCTTGGTTATGTTGGTAATAACTATCTAGAAGGTTTGGCAAGTGGTAGGTGTTTGACCTGTGTTTGCTGAGTGAATGGATAAAGGCATGTATGATTAAACTGTGATCTTGAATAAGTCATTCTCCTTCTCTGAACCTCAGGATCAGGCACAGGCCACTTGAAGTGATTTTAAGGCCCTGTTCCTTCTCTTGCTCTCTGGTTACAAAGAGAGGCTCACTCTAAGAAAACCAAAGATTTCCCCAGCATTTGTCAGCCACGTCAGGAATGAGTTTCTGGCTTTCTCAGCTGAGGAGTGATTAAATGGGATAGAAAAACTGGACGGGGTCGGAGGTATATTTATCCTGTTCATCTGTAGGAATGGATAGAGTCAGTGACCCCCGAATCCACCACTGGGGGCATGTGAGGTCTGTACTTACTGGCCCCTTTATCTAACTTGCTCTAATTTTGAGTGCCTATGACAGTTTTCTCTGTGCTCCAGACTGGTGTGTGTGTGTGTCTAAAAGTACCCAACAGCCTAATGAATAAGGACTCAGCAATATGAGCCAATGTAACAATGGCAACAAGAACGCACAGCCCCAACTCTCCAGGCTGCACCCAGAACCTCGGTCCCAGACATTTCAGGCATCCCGACCACTCCCCCAACAGCTGAGGGTCTGCACCGACCACCTGCCATCACGGCATGTGGCTCCTTCTCTCTGGGAGTGGGGCTTGCCCCTCTCTACACAGCTCTGACTCCAGGGCAGCAGCACTAGCCTGAGCCCATACCAAGCATGGGGGCCTACCCTCCCATGTGTGCCCAGGCCTGGAGTGGAGGCTTCCCTGCCAGTCAAGGTACATGGTTCTTCCAGGGCTGGGCTGGGGGCCAAGGGGTTGTTGTGGAACAGTCTGTGTCTTCCCATCATGGTGGGCATGTCCAGGGTCAGGGTGAGGCTGGCGGCCTCCCCATTTGCTCTGGCTGGGTTGGCAGTGCTCCATCCTGCTAAGCTGGATAACTGCAAAGCCCTCACTGGCCACCCACCTCTAATCCTTCCTCCACACGGAAGCCAGAGGAATATTTTCAAAGAATAAATTCTATAATTCCACTGTCCTGCTCAAAACTGCTCAGTTGCTCCCCATTGCTCTTAAGACAAAGGCCAATCTCAATAGCATTGGCTCAGCATATAAGGCCTTTCATGAGCTGGCTCCTGGCTACCTCCTAGTCCTGCTATGCCATCCTCTCATCCACACTGGGTGGCACCAGGCCTCTGTTCTCCGTGCATTCATGAGGTTCCATCAGCCTATTCCAGCACCATTCACACTACACTGCTATCACGTGCTTCCTCCTCTGGACCATGCACTCCTCAAAGGCAGGAGCTGGGTGAAATCTTTTAAAATTGTTGACACTTGGCACAGTGCCTTGCTCATGGTACAGCCCAGTGTATGTGTGTGTTTGCACATGTGTCTGTGCATATTCATGAAAGGAATGGATGAAGCCCAGCCCCATAAGGTTCAGGATATCAACCTGTTTTCCCTCTCTCCATTTTTGACCTCCTGTAGGTGGAAGTGGCCAGGGAGGACCCTTTGATCCCCTCTTCCGCTTTCACTCTGAGGGCCACTGGCTGCCTGCTACTTACCTCTGATACCTGGCTGCTACGATTTCACTGGCTTGTCTTTTCCTCCTTACTCTCCCGTCTTTACGTAGCTGGTGTCTCCCTTTCCCTCCCATGCCCATCCATGGGACAAAATGGCCTCTTTTCTACATAGGTCTGTAGCAGACACAGGTGGTGCTTTGTCACCAACTGACTATGTGGCCTGGGCAAGTCACTTAACATCTTTGAGTCACAGCCTCAGGGAGGCCATCCAAGGCCCTCAGATTGGGCATTGCACAGTGCTACAGACTATGTAGTCTATTGAATAACGCTCCTGGGTCAAGCAGTGTAGTGACCCAGCTCATGTACTTCTGATCAAAGTGGACGTGCTACTGTGTGGGATGACAGATTTGGTGATAACACAGTGCCTAGCAACTGAGCACATGATAAGTGCTTGGTTAAGTGGTAGTCTTTAAAGTGGTTTTGTTATCATTATTATTACCATCATTATTGCTACCTAATGAATGCTTGCCTCCCTTTCTTCTGACCCACACAGTATAATTGTAGCTTCCCTCTGGGGTGGTGGGAAGTCGAGGATGTTAGTCTTGCATGCCATTTCTCCAGCTGGGTGGTCATATCAGCGTGGATTGCTTTGTCACATGGAAGATATCACTATTGCCTGCCACCGATGGGGCAACCATGGCTGTACTTCATTTCCTGTTACTGCCTTGGTTGAAATGAAACACATGCACATAAATGCACACTCAGAGAAGAACCATCTGTCTTTAATCAAGCTCTTCAGTGACAATTGTAGCATACAGGATTGGCAGAGGGGCTGGACAATGGGTTCTGTGCCCTCTAATCCAGTAGACTTGTCCCCTTGGACCACGCAAGAGAAAACCTTGGTGCCTATTCTTTTGAGATGGTCTATGATGAATATTCCTTATGTTTCCAGAGTGTCCCATAAATATGCCCCCTTCTTTCCTCATGTAACCCCCCTGCCCCAGTCTTGACCTCGCAGGTTTCAGGACTCTCTACCCCTCCAAGCAGAAGGTTTCTCTTCTCCTGACTTTGCACTTGTACAAACTTGAAGTAAGTGCCCTTTAAATTTTGCACCCTGGATGCCTCACTTGCCTCATCCTCATCATGATCATGCTTCTGTCTTATAAGTTTTCATCACCCTGGCATGGTCTGTGAATCAAAGCCATTCTCTCACTTGACATTTCTTAGGCAACAGCTGTTTTTCTCCCAAAGAATTGGGGGAGAGCATTGAGCCCAAGGAAAGAGGGTGTCTTAGCCCCAGCCACTATAACAAACATATCATACACTGAGTGGCTTAAGCAACAGACATATATATATTTTATTTTATTTTATTTTATTTTTGAGATGGAGTCTCGCTTTGTCTCCAGGCTGGAGTGCAGGGGTGCAATCTCGGCTCACTGCAACCTCCTTCTGCCGGGTTCAAGTGAGTCTCTTGCATCAGCCTCCCAAGTAGCTGGGATTACAGGTGCCCACCACCATGCCCAGCTAATTTTTGTATGTTTAGTAGAGACGGGGTTTCACCATATTGGCCAGATGATCTCGATCTCTTGACCTTGTGATCTGCCCGCCTCAGCCTCCCAAAGTGCCGGGATTATAGGTGTGAGCCACTGTGCCCAGCAACAGACATATATTTTTTACAGTTCTGAGGGCTGATGTCTTCTTGTTGTATCCTCATATGGTGGAGAGAAGAGACAGAGGCAGCAAGCTGTCTCTGTCTCTTCCTATAAGGGCACTAATGCTATTCATGAGGGCTCCACCCTCAGGACCTAATTACCTCCCAATGGCCCCACTTCCTAATACCATTTCCTTGGGGTTAGAATGTTAACATATGCATTCTAGGGGGACACAAACATTCAGTCTATCACAGAGGGGAAGGAACCCCTTCTGGTGCTCCTTTATACTGTGCTCCAGTTGGAATTTTTCATTTTCTTGTCCCTAAGTGTCTAAAAACAGGTACACCATCATACACCACAAGGGCTGGTTTCCCTGCCAAAAACCTTATCAGATCTGCATAGGAGAGTCACATCCCCTCTGCTGCCATTCCTCTGACCTTATTACACTTCAAATTGAGGGTGCATCAGAAACATAGATAGCTGAGCTCCACCCTTCTGAATTTCTGAGTAGGTAACTCTGTGATGGGTCACGATAATTTGCATCTTACACTTTCCAGGGGATGCTGATGCTGCTAGTCCAGGGACCACACTTTGAGAACTACTGAGCTAAAGAAACCTTTGCTCCCTTCCCTCAGACTTGGGTTAAATAACAAAGTCTTTTTTCATTAACTTGAAGGGAGAATTCCCTTGACTTCAAGGTGTATGTTGTTGTTGGTGCTGGTGGGAAGTGAACAAGGGTAGTTTCCCTACATTTTTATAATTATAATTGGCACACAGAAATGTTAGCTATTTATGAGCCCTGTAATGAAAAAGGCATTGTGCACACATATGACTAGGATGAGATTTTTGCATTCAATAAAGTGCAAAAAATATCATACATTATCATTACTGGGCTTTGTGGTTTATAAAGAGTGTCTGCATGCATTTTCTAATTTGATCCTTAGAGAGACCCTATGAGGTGAGCAAGGCATACATCATTGCCCTCTTCTACAGGTGAGGAATCACAAGGGGAATTCACCTTTTACTTGTTTGCTGTGTGCCAGGCACATCACACACAGCAGCTTGTTCAGTCCTCACAACCACTGTCAGAAATGGGGATCATTACTTATCACGGAGATCAGGAAGCTGGAGGCTGAGAAGCTGAATGATTTGTCAAAGGTTATGCATTTAATTAGCGGCAGAGCCAGAACTAAAATAAATTTCTCCTGACTCAACATTCAGGGCTTTTTCTAAGACACCACATTTTTTGAAGTTTATAACTCATCAAGTCATTGTAACGAAAGAGAATCTTGTTGTTCCTTCAGATTCTGTCTTTCCTTCCCTCTTTGAGTTCAATGTTTTTCAATCGCGTTCTCAGATATTTTGTGACACAGAATCAAGACACAGGGGGGAGAGTTAGAACCAGAGAGGCTAAGGTGAGTTATGGTAAGAAAGAGGGAGTGAGTGGAGGGAGGTGGTTGGGGAATGCCTGCTGGGCTGAGTGAGTGTTGAGAGTTTTGTGGGTTTGACAAGTGAAGGGCCCCAGAGCGGTTGCCAGGTGGGGATTGTGAGAAAAGAGAAAGGAATTTCACAGTTTGTCTGTGGAATTTATATAGGATCTCTGTTAATATTCTTTAGGAGCTGCAGGAAAATTGAAATAAATGCAAAATTACTTTTGGCAACTGGACTGTGCTCATTTATATGTGATGCTGTGCAGAGAATGGGTCGCATGGGACCCCAGCTTATATTAAGGTTGTGTGTGCATATGTTTGCAGGAGATGTTTGAATGTGAAAGGTGATATGTAAAAAAAAGGGTTCAGTGACAGAGACACTAGGGCTGAGAAAGAAGAGAAAAGGGGAGAAAGGAATAAAAGAGAAAGAAGAAAAAGGGGAAGTTATTAGGAAAATGGACAGGTAGGGATAGACATACAGAGAAGTCTCAGGGAAAGAGAAACCAAGGAAAGTAAGTTTTTCTTCTACCTGTGTCCCAAGGCTCTCTGCTACTGGGTTTCCCAAACTTTCTGAACTGTGATTAACTATTAGGAATATGTTTTCCATTGCTACCCATTACTTATACAGATATACAACTGCAAAACACACACACACACACACACACACACACACCCCTCTTTTCTTTCTTTCTTTTTTCTTTTTTCGAGATAAGGTCTTGCTCTGTCACCCAGGCTGGAATGCAGTGGCACGATCATAGCTCACTGAGGTCTTGAATTCAAACTCCTGGGCTGAAGCAATTCTCCTGCCTCAGCCTCCCAAGTATCTGAGATTACAGCCACCAGCCACTGTACCTGGCCCTTTAAAAGAAAATATGCTTACCCTTGTGGCCGGCAATGAGCCCCATCTCCCAGTATTTGTGCTATTTTGTGGTCCCCTCTCACATTGAATCTGGACTGCTTCAGCCAGTGAGACATTAGCAAGGGTCCGAGCCTCCAAATGAAGGCTTGGTAAGCTCTAGCCTATTGGAAAGTGTGTCCTCTTGGAAGGTTTACTCTTGTGATGCTTCCCCTGGGAACCAAGCTGTCATATGGTGGGAAGCCCAAACTAGCCATACGGAGAGGCCACTTGGAGAAGCACCAAGGTCCCAGCTGAGCTCCCAGCTGATAGCCAGCAACAACTTGCCAGCCCTGTGAATGAGGCATCTTGGAAATCAATCTTCCAGCCCCATTTAAGCCACCCCACCTGATGCCCATGAAGCGGAGATGAACTGTCCTCACTGAGCCCTGCCAAACTGCAGAATCATGAACAAATGAATGTTGTTTTAAGCCCGCTAAGTTTTGGATTGTTTTGTTTTATGGCAATAGACAATCAAACATCTTTATTATAAGCGACACATCATGATGTTATCTATTATGTTGCATTCTATTCTATTTTTCAAAGTGCTTAGTTGATTTCATGACCCACTAATAAGCCATGATCCGCACTTTGAAAAGTACTACTCTAATTGATGCAGATGTGATTGAGATCATCTGTCTTCCAACCTCTCCCTCTATCCTGATGCTCTTAGAATCATGACATATAAGAAATGAAAGTGTCAACGAAAAGAGTCAAACTCTGTAAAATATTTGAAGAGATTTATTCTGAGCCAAATATGAGTGACCATGGCCCGTGACACAGCCCTTAGGAGACCCTGAGAACATGTGCCCAAGGTGGTTGAGGTGCAGCTTGGTTTTATACATTTGAGGGAGGCATGAGACATCAATCAAATACATTTGAGAAATACATTGGTTTGGTCCAGAAAGGCAGGACAATTCGAAGGATGGGGGGAGGTTCCAGGCTATAAGTAAATTTAAGCATTTTCTGGTTTACAATTGGTTGAGTTTGTCTAAAGACCCGGGATTAATAGAATGGAAATGTTCAGGTTAAGATAAAGGACTGTGGAGACCAAGGTTCTTTTGAAGTCTTATAGTGGCCGCCCTTAGAGACATAGATGACAAATGTTTCCTATTCAGACCGTTAAAAGATGCTAGACTCTTAGTTAATCTCTTAGGAGGATTGTGAATGGCTAGAAGAAAAAGATCTAACTGTGTTAATACAGATTCTTTACAGATGCAGATTTTCCCCCACCAAGGACGGCTTTGCAGGACCATTTCAAAATACGGTGAATAAACATGTTTTGGGGTAAAATATTTTGATTTTCTTCTTTGTCACATAATGTTATGCCAGAGTCAGACTGGAAAGTAAGTCACAATACATAGGGTTAAGTAAAACCCATCTGATGGGAAGGTATTTATCCCTTCCCTGTGCTTGGCTATGAATCCTATAAGCACAATTTACAACAAGCATGGTCTATGGGTGACGAATCCTTCCAGATACTGATGTCACCCCGACTCCCTGCCCAGATACCTGCTCCTCTGCCTATTTCTCCAGTCTCTGGGTTAAGATGGAACAAGCATCTTTCTGAGTCACTCAGGCTTTCTACATTACAGTCCTACCAAATACATGGCTTCTTCCTCTCATACTGTGATTCCTGAATTGTGTTCCACAGGCCAGATGTATTGCATGCGCCTGGGGAGCTTGTTAAACATTGAGTCCCAGGCCCCACTGTAAGATACAGCCTCAACACTCTCTGGAGAGTGGGGCCTGGGAATCTGCATTTTAACAAACTCCCCAGCTAGTTCTGCTGCACATTGGCATTCAGGTTCAACTATTCTAGGGGCTTATACTCTAGATCAGTGCATTTCAACCTTTTTTTCTTTTTTTAACCTCAAGTCATAGTATGAAAAACATTTACATTTTGTCTCCGTGCATATGCACATATATGTAAAAGAAACACAAGTTTCATCAAGCTCTATCTGTGTGCTGCATTCTGATTTTTAGTCTGTTTTATTTTTTTCAAATGCTGGTTGTGACTCATTAAACTGATTTTATGACTCAGCAATGGGTCTCACTACACAGTTAAAAACAAAACTGACCTAAGAAAACACAGCCTAGATACTTGTATGGTAGATAGGGTGGATTCTGAGTGCTTTGCTGTAATGATGATTGTTTGGAGTTGCAAGCTCAGTTTGTCTTTTTTCAGGTGCCCTTTGATTCTAATGCTAATGGGGCTTTCATTCCTGCCACACTGATAGCTTTCTCAGTGCAGTGATCCTCAAGAGAACCCTGGGAAGTAAGCATGGTTTTTCCTGTGGCTGGGTCTCCACAAGAGCCCAGTCTAGTCTCAGAGTGCAGCTGGTTGCAGATTTTGAGGCCTGGGGCTTCCTCCAGGGCTCAGTTTGCAGGAACCAGTAGGCCTAGGAGCTTCTGGCTACAGGAGGAAGGAACTAAAATGGGACAGGACAGTGCAGGGCTATGATGGCTAATCTCCGCTTTCTCCCCATGGAGTTTGTTCCTGAGTCCTGAGGGAGCGGGAGCTGGACTTCAACATCTAGAGTAGGGTCCACGAAGGACACTGTGAACCTCCCTCCAAGGGCCGAGCTGCTTCAGGATCTACCTGCTCCTGAGCACCTGCAAGTTACCTCTGGGGACTTCCAGAAACAAATTAGAGGAGACCACTCAGGCAGAATATGGAGCGCCTGCATCTTTATTATCCAATAATGTATGGAACCTCCTCTTGAATTGATATTTTTCCCTTATGTAACTCCTTTTTTTTTTTTTTTTTTTTTTAAGAGACGGAGTCTTGCTCTGTCACCCAGGCTGGAGTGCAGTGGTGCGATCTTGGCTCACAGTAACCTCTGCCTCCTGGGTTCAAGCAATTCTCCTGCCTCAGCCTCCTGAGTAGCTGGGACTACAAGCACACACCACCACGCCCAGCTAATTTCTTTTGTATTTTAGTAGAGACGGGATTTCACTGTGTTGCCCAGGCTGGTCTTGAACTCCTGAGCTCAGGCAATCTGCCCGCCTCGGCCTCCCAAAGTACTAGGATTACAGGTGTAAGCCACCGCGCCCAGCCCTTATGTCACTTCTTGGGAGTTCCCTAGATTTACTGCCTCCTGGGTAAATAGTACTTACTTGTCTCTAACCTGCCTCTCTCAGAGGCAAAGTGGACAACCTTCATGGGCTGATCCAGGGTTAGGGCCCGGTCCTTGTTTTCTGTTTCATCCTCTCTGGGCCTTCACATACTCTGCAGTCTTGATTCTTCCAGCCTGAAGAAGTCTCCTCTTCTCTATCTGTCCTCAGATTTCAGTCTCTCTGTCCCCTCCATCATTTTGACATTTGAGACAGCCACTGAAATCAAAACAGATTCAAAAATGTGCCATTTATGGTGTCCAAGAAAGGCAACCTGATCCCCAAATGATTGATTTAGTGTTTGCAGCTGGGCATGGATGCAGACAGACAGCTAATGAGGTAATTTTTCTAAATGCAAAATGTAAACAAGGTAACAGCTCTCTCCCTCCCTGTGAGTCTCTCTGGGTTTCTCTCCATCTCCCTCAGTTTTCTGCAGAGAGTCACATACCAGTTTGCATTTCTTCACTGTTATGTGTAGACTCATGTCCTCCTCCTACCATATGACACATTAGAGTCCTAACCCCCATTACCTCAGAATGTAACATTATTTGGAGATAGGATCCTTACAGAGGTAACAAGTTAAAATGAAGTCATTAGAATAGGCCCTAATCCAGTATGACTGGTGTCCTTTTGAAAAGGGGACGTTTTGGACACAAACACCCATAGAAGGAAGACGATGTGAAGAGACACAGGGAAAAGATGGTTACGTATAAGGCTGGGCGAGGCCTGGAATGGATTCTCCCTCCCAGCCCTAAGGAGGAACCAACCCTGCCCATACCTTGATCTCAGGCTTCTGGCCTCCAGGTGGTGAGACTCTATACTTCCTTTGCTTAAGCCACTCAGTCTGTGGTACTTTGTTCCAGCTGCCCTGGCAACTGGATACATACACATTTAAAAATCTGTGCTGGCCGGGCACGGTGGCTCACGCCTATAATCCCAGCACTTTGGGAGGCCGAGGTGGGTGGATCATGAGGTCAAGAGATGGAGACCATCCTGGCCAACATAGTGAAACCCCATCTCTACTAAAAATACAAAAAATTAGCCGGGTGTGGTGGCGGGCGCCTGTAGTCCCAGCTACTTGGGAGGCTGAGGCAGGAGAATCACTTGAACCTGGGAGGCGGAGGTTGCAGTGAGCCGAGATTGCGCCACTGCACTCCAGCCTGGCGACAGAGCCAGACTCCGTCTAAAAAAAAAAAAAGTGTGCTTCTGTGTCCTCTCTGTGGGAAATTCTCCTTCCTGAGGGGGAGGAGGGCAAATTGGGTAAAGGCTGAGGCAGATTTACCTTGAAGCAGGTGAGATTTAGGCTTTGGGGCCCTCAGCTGCACTGGCCCTTCCAAAGCCCTGGGGACGTTTACGCGGGGGCCTATGTTTCTGTAAAATGTGCAAATGGTGGTAAAACCACAGTCAGTTATAACTGTTGATTTTCTTCATGGCAGTTTTCCCTCCAGCCTTTTCTATTGCCTGGTGGCCTTCAAGTTGCCATGCAGTGTTGAGTTGGAAATGCATGTAATTGGGGTTCAGGGGGTTATAGGTATGGCTCACAGTCATTTCCACACATCTTGCTACCCATCTGGTTTGGCTCAGTGTCCCCACCCAAATCTCAGCGAGAATTATAATCCCTACGTGTTGAGGGAGGGAAGTGATTGGATTATGGGGGGCATTTTCCCCCATGCTGCTATTGTGATGGTGAGTGAATTCTCACCAGATCTGATGGTTTTATAAATGGTAGCTTTTTCTGTGCCTTTACCCTCTCTTTCCTGCTCCCTTTTGAAGAAGGTGCTTGCTTCCCCTTTGCCTTCCGTAATGATTGTAAGTTTCCTGAGGCCTCCGCAGCCATATGGAACTGTGAGTCAATTAAACAGCTTTCCTTTATAAATTACCCAGTCTCAGGGAAGTTCTTTATAGCAGTGTGAAAACGGACTAATACACCATCCCCACGTAGGAATGGCTTCCAGGGGCGCTCCTACACCCTATGTAGTGATGTAGGCCAAGTTGCCTCACCATGCAAATGGAACCCATGGCACCCAGCACCAGAAGTATGTGGGTAGTGAAGGAATAGCAAGGTTTGAGTATAGAGCCAGAAGCTAGCTGGTGATGGAAATTCTCCCAGTCATCAAATGTATAAAATTATAAGTTTAGTATTAGAGGGCTGTGACAAGCAGTTAATGATAGGATATTACTTTTCTGCATTGTAGATACATTTGTGGTATTTGTCAGCTTTTGGAGTTTCTAGTTTTTAATGTGTTTCTTAAGATATTTACTTTTGTACCCTATTTCGTGTTCATAATATTGTACTGTTTTCCTTAAAAGGGATCCTAAAATTGTACAAGCTTCAGGCTCCATTCGATTTTCTTTTTCTTTTTTTTTTTTGAGACAGAGTCTTGCTATGTCACCCAGGCTGGAGTGCAGTGGCATGATCTTGGCTCACTGCAACCTCCACCTCAGGTTCAAGCGATTCTCCTGCCTCACCCTCCCTAGTAGCTGGGATTACAGGCACGCGCCACCATGTCCAGCTAATTTTTGTACTTTTAGTAGACACAGGGTTTCACCATATTGGCCAGGCTGGTCTCGAACTCCTGATCTCAGGTGATCTGTCCGCCTCGGCCTCACAAAGTGCTGGGATTACAGGTGTGAGCCACTGCTCCTGGCCAATCTAGATCTGGCTCTGGTGTGAGAAATAAGGGAGGAAGAGAGACTGGAGCCAGCAGGCAGGGAATTAAGAAGAAGTGAAGAGGGGACATGGAAGAGGGATGCAAAGGCCAAGAAGCAAGTGGGGGGCAGTGGGCAGGGCTTTGGACTGGGAGCTGGAGGATGGCAATCAAGGCCCAGCCCTGCTGCTCATTTTGCTCTATGCCTCTGTGCAAGTCAATTTCCCTTTCTGGAGTCTCTTCTTCTGTGTGAGAGGTGTGTGTGTATGTCGGGGGATGGGGGCAGGGACGACCTCTAAAGGTACCTTAGACTCCAGTGGTCTAAGGTTCCATTTATCTGAATCATCAAGGCGAGAAGATGGAGTCAGAATTGTTAGTGGTTGAGGGAGCCATTGTCTGAAGGAGGAGGAGAGGTACCATGAGAAGCATCCCTCCCAGATGGGGCTGGAGTCACCAAAGCCCCCAGCTGGGAATCCTATGTGACAGGTAAGGTTGGGTGTGGCAGGCAAGTTCTCTCTAGTCATTCAAATGTTCATCTATTTCTTAAACAGCTATGCCGGGGCAGATCCTACAGGCTAGGCACTGGGGACACAGCAGTGAAGGCTGCACAACCCTATCTTTGAGGACCTGACAGTCAGCAGGGGGGACAGAGAATGCAGCAAGCAGCTCCAGTGCAGAGGCATCCATGCCCTTGCAGAGGCTCATCCGTTTCACCGAGTTTGCTTAGTGAGGCTGAAAGGTGTGGACATGTGTGATCCAGTGGTCTGATCGTGGCTGCACGTTTTGAATTACCTGGGAAGATTTTATAATAAATATATTTACTTAGACCTACCACCAGGAAATCTTAATTGGTCTGGGATGGGACCTGGGTATCAGCATTATTTATTCATTTAATTTCAATAGTTTTTGGGGAACAAGTGGTGTTTGGTTACATGAAAAAGTTCTTTGGTGGTGATTTCTGAGATTTTGGTGCACCCATCAACTGAGCAGTGTACACTGTACCCAGTGTGTGGTCTTTTATCCCCCACCCACCTTCCACACTTCCCCCTGAGTCCCCAAAGTCCATTGGATCATATTCTTATGCCTTTGCATCCTCATAGTTTAGCTCCCACTTATATAAGTGAGAACATACAATGTTTGGTTTTCCATTCCTGAGTTACTTCACTTCAAGTAATGGTCTCCAACTCCATCTGGTTTGCTGCAAATGCCATTATTTCATTCCTTTTTATGTCTGAGTAGTGTTCCATGGTGTGTATATGTGTGTGTGTGTGTACCAGTTTTCTTTATCCACTCGTTGATTGATGGGCATTTGGACTGGTTTCATATTTTCACAATTGTGAATTGTGCTGCTATAAACATGTATGTGCAAGTGTTTTTTTTAAAAATTATTTTATTTTATTTTATTTTTTGTGTAATGACTTCTTTTCCTCTGCATAGATACCCAGTAGTGGGATTGCTGAATCAAATGGTAGATCTACTTTTAGTTCTTTAAGGAATCTCCATGCTGTTTTCCATAGTGGTTGTACTAATTTACATTCCCACCAGCAGTTTAACGTGTTCCCTTTTCACCACATCCACACCAACATCTATTTTTTTTTATTTTTTAATTATGGCCATTTTTGCAGGAGTAAGGTGGTATCACATTGTGGTTTTGATTTACATTTCCCTGGTAAATAGTAATGTTGACCATTTTTTCATATGTTTGTTGGCCATTTGTATATCTTCTTTTGAGAATTGTCTATTCATGTCTTTAGCCCATTTTTGATGGGATTTTTTTTTCTTGCTGACTTGTTTCAGTTCCTTGTAGATTCTGGATATTAATCCTTTGTTGGGTGCAAATTTGTGAAAATTTTCTCCCATTCTGGGTTGTCTGTTTACTCTGCTGATTATTTCTTTTGGTGTGCAGAAGCTTTTTAGTTCAGTTAAGTCCTATCTATTTATCTTTGCTTTTGTTGCATTTGCTTTTGGGTTCTTGGTCATGAAGTCTTTGCTTAAGCCAATGTCTAGAAGTGTTTTTCCAATGTTATCTTCCAGAATTTTTATGGTTTCAGGTCTTAGATTTCAGTCTTTTTTTTTTTTTTGAGATGGAGTCTTGCTCTGTTGCCCAGGCTAGAGTGCAGTGGCATGATCTCAGCTCACTGCAGCCTCAGCTTCCAAGGTTCAAGCAATTCTCCTGCCTCAGCCTTCTGAGTAACTGGGATTACAGGTGCCCGTCACCATGCCCAGCTAATTTTTGTAGTTTTAGTAGAGACAGGGCTTCCCCATGTTGGCCAGACTGGTCTCGAACTCCTGACCTCAAATTATCCTCCTGCCTCGGCCTCCAAAGTGCTGGGATTACAGGTGTGAGCCACCGCGCCTGGCCAGATTTAAGTCTTGGATCCATCTTGAGTTGATTTTTGTATAAGGTGAGAGATGAGGATCCAGTTTTATTTTTTGACATGTGGCTTGCCAATTATCCCAGCACCATTTGTTGGATAGGGTGTCCTTTCCTTACTTTATGCTTTTGTTTGTTTTGTTGAAGGTCAGTTGGCTGTAAGTATTTGGCTTTATTTCTGGGTTCTCTATTCTGTTCCACTGGTCTATGTGACTATTTTTATACCAGTACCATGCTGTTTTGATGACTATAGCCTTGTAGTACAGTTCGCAGTTGGGTAATGTGATGCCTCCAGATTTGTTATTCTTGCTTAGTCTTGCTTTGGCTATGTGGATTCTGTTTTTGATTCCATATGAATTTTAGCATTGTTTTCTCTAGTTCTGTGAAGAATGATGATGGTACTTTGATGGGAATTGCATTGAATTTGTATGTAGATGGTTTTTGGCAGTATGGTTATTTTCACAATGTTGATTCTCCCCATCCATGAGCATGAGATGTGTTTCCATTTGTTTGTGTTGTCTGTGATATCTTTCAACAGTGTTTTGTAGTTTCCTTGTAGAGGTCTTTTACCTCCTTGGTTAGGTATATTCCTAAATGTTTAATTTTTTTGCAGCTATTGTAAAAGCGGTTGAATTCTTGATTTGATTCTCAGGTTGGTCACTGTTGGCGTATAGCAGTACTACTGATTTGTGTACACTGATTTTGTATGCTGAAAATCTACTAGATTCATTTATCAGATCTAGGAGCTTTCTGGATGAGTCTTTAGGGTTTTCTAGGTATACAACCATATCATTGGCAAACAGTGACCGTTTGACTTCCTCTCTACCAATTTGGATGCCCTTTATTTCTTTCTCTTGTCTGATTGCTCTGGTGAGGAGTTCCAGTACTATGTTGAACAGAAGTGGTAAAAGTGGGCATTCTTGTCTTGTCCCAGTTCTCGGGGGAATGCTTTCAACTTTTCCTGTTCAGTATAATGTTGGCTGTGGGTTTGTCATAGATGACTTTTATTACCTTAAGGCACATCCCTTCTATGTCAATTTTGCTAAGGGTCTTAATCATAAAGGGATGCTGGATTTTGCCAAATGCTTTTTTATGTCTATTGGGATGATAATATGATTTTTGTTTTTAATTCTGTTTATGTGATGTATCACATTTATTGACTTGCATATGTTAAACCATCCCAGCACCAGCATTTTAAAAAACTTCCCGGGTGAGCGGCCAGGGTTGAGACCCGCTGCTTACAACCACACTTCTCAACCTTAATTGAGAATCTGGGGACCTTGATCAATGTAGATACTAACTTAGTAGGTCTGGGGTGAGGCCTGAGACTCTTTCTAACCAGCTCCCAGGTTATGCCGATGCTGACTTTTAGCAGAGGTGCTCTATGATCTGACCTTCATACCGTCTTTGATCTCATCTTCTCCTTACTTTCCCCCTCATCCTCTCTGTTCCAGCCACACTGGCCCCCTTGCTGAAGCTTAAATACTCTAGGCTCACTCACTTGTTGTGGTCTTCACATGTCCTCTCCCTGAAACATTCACTCCCAGATGTCCATATGGCTTGTTCCTCACGTCTTTCAGTTCTGCTTAAAAGTCACTTGTTGGAGAGGGCTTTCTCTGACCATCTGACAGAGGATAGCACCTGCATACCCCATCTTTATCCTCCCCCACCCTGCTTGCCTTTTCCATGGCACTTCTCATGACATGATAATAGATCATGTGTCTATTGTATCTGGGGTTCTCATCTGTCTTCCTCACTAAAATATAAGCTCCATGGCAGCCAGAACTTTGTTTTGCTCCCACCGACCACTCTAGCACGTAGAATAGTGCCTGGCACATGAAAGATACTTGGTAGATATTTACTACATGGAGAAAGCAAGGAAAGAGAGGTGGAACAGGGGTAGTTAAAACTTAGAATCACAGACTTGTCAAAGTTGGGAAGACCTCAGAACATCATGTAATTCAATATTTCTCAGTGAGTTTGCTTCTGGCATTTTGGGTGGGATAATTTGTTCATCATAGGGTACTGTTTTATGCATTGTAAGTCATTTAGGATCCGTGACCTTACCCACTAAATACCAGTAGCCCCACAAGTTGTAGTGACCTCCCCCGACCACTTAGGTGGGGATCAGCTCCCAACTGAGAACCACTCATCTTGTTAGATTTTCTCATTACATAGATGGGGGAATTAAGGTGCAGAAACGTGAAACTATTTGCCCAAGGAGATATGGCAAGTTAATGGGAGACCTGAGCCAGAGTTTAGGATTCCAAAGCTTCAGCTCATGGTGTGTTTGGGTTTGTTTTGTTTTACTATAGTTTCAACATCTTGCTCTCAAGGAAAGTCCTCTTGAAGAACCCCTAGGATGAGGTTGGAGGAGAGCTATCATCCCCAGATAGGACATGTTGCCAGAGGGTCTCAATTTTTCTCCTGCTTCACCATAGGACTGATATCAGAGTGTCCAGGGTCTGTAGAATCTAGATTATGCCGAGAAAGCAGACAATCCCTGCCTCTCCTCCTCCATGCTGGCCCCTGAAGAGATGAGTTTCTCTGGGGACCATGACAAAGCACCCTGACTGAAAGTCATCCCTCAAACCTTTTCAGTCTATTAAGCAAGGGAAATGGATTTGAAATTGAGCACACGTTAGTACAGCTTTGGAAAAATCACTTTTATTAATCAACATGGATTTTACTTTTCAAAGTTACATAATGGTGTTATATGTTCTTCTACTAAGTAAAGGCCTTGGAATAAGTTGGTCCTCAGGCAGGAGCCCTGGGGTGATGCCATCTTTCTCCAGTGAGGCCTAGGAGATTCTCTCTAGGGGCTGTACAACTGGACTTTCCTTTAGCTGGGACCCTTCTGGTACCTGGAGTGTCTCCATCCTACATGACTGCCAGAGGAGGGCAGATGTCACTGAGCCTCTGGGCCCCATGAGGATCTACCCAGTAGAATAGAAAAGCCAGGCCAGGAAACTCTAGCCAAACCCTTTCTACTCTTCCTTCTCTTCTTTGTGGTGGGGCACTGGAACTCCATGATAAGTTCACAGTGATTTGGTTGAGAAGATGTCTGGGGTGGGTAAATGGACATGGTAACTTGAAGACCTTATTTCTTTGTATTTCACAAGACAGAGTGATAAATCAGAGATGGTTCTTCTGTCCAAAACAGGGACGTTCAGTGAGGGACTATAAATTTCATGTAAAGGGACCCAAGCCTGTGGCTCTGTGCCTGGAACATAGAAGAAACACAATATAAATACTGTTCAACTCATGGACATAGCGAGTAGAAAGATGGTTATCAGAGGCTGGGATGGGTAGTGGTGAGCTGTGGGGGAGGTGCGGATGGTTAATGGGTACAAAAAATGTAGTTAGAATGAACAAGACCTCCTACTTGATAGCACAACAAGGTGACTGTAGTCAACAATAACTTAATTGTACATTTTAAAATAACTTGTGTAAATGGATCGTTTGCAACTCAATGGAGAAATACTTGAGGGGATGGATAATCCATTCTCCATGATGTGCTTATTTCACATTGCATGCCTGTATGAAAACATCTCATGTATACCATAAATATATATACCTATTATATACCACAAAAATTAAAAATGAAAAACAATAACAAATGCTGTTCGAGTTAAAACAATTGAATCATGGAGCCCTGGTGCCTGTCTGTGGGTCTGTAGGCAATTCAGGATATGGGAAGAGGGGTGAGTGATTGCGTGTAGGTTGCAGATAAGGTCCCCCTTAGCATTCACCTCCAGCTCATCAGTCCAACCAGAACTCCCAGAAGCCTCAGGGAAGCTTAGGGCTGCAGGTGAGAGGCAGAGTGGCTTCTCATCTCAAAAATACCAGGATATGATACTCTAATTGTAGAGGTCATTCATTTATTCCACAGCTGTATTCACTAACTATTTCCTGTGTGCAAGGTTAATGTGAACCTGGGCCCTCCTGGACAATGGGGGCCTCAGCAGTCTTAGAGGGGCAAGGAGGCTTGAGAAGGCCAACAGGAAGGAGCATCCTGTGTGGGAAGGATAAGCGGGCACTGGGCATTGAGAGCTTGAGACAGAATTAGCTCCTTTCCCTGGATTCAGAGTTCCCTCACTTGAAAAACAAGGAGGTTGAATGAGGTGGCCTGTAAGCTCTGACATTTTTAACAGTCTGTGATTCTTGTACTGCTGAAGGTAGTCTTGGCCTTAGAGCTGCCCTGATGTGGCTACTCCAGGAGGGGAGGGGTAGGCGCCTGCTCCCTGAGAAAGGGGCACCACATGGGTGGCTCTAGGGCCCATGGGCAGAGTTGCAAACCCATCCTTTCCCAAGGGAACCTTCCCATTGGTTAGTCAGCAAACATTTACTCTCCACCTTCTGTGATCTTGCCAGCACTGTTCAAGCTCTGTGAGGGACATGAAGACACGACACCAAGTGCCTGCCCTCAAGAAACTGTTTAAGTTGAGGACACAACCACGTGCACCTGAAAGAACAGCAGGAAATTCCAATGGGGCAGATGGCCATGTGCAGGAGAAGCTGTGGGCTTGCATGAGTGATTTATCTGGGAAACATTGTAAATCCCCATGTTTTTGAATGCTAAAATGTTTGTGCAGCTTCCTGGCTTTTCCCTGAAATGCATTCCTGTCTAGAACTACATTTCTGAAGCACAGTTGCACAGTACAGTCCCCACTCATGTATTTACACATAGAGTAAATGAACATTGAACACTTTCCATGTGCCAGGCACTGAGGAGCCAATAGGAACCAAACAGAGGGGGAGCCTACAGTCAAATCAAAAAGGAGGCCAGCATTGCCAATACCACAAGGGGACTGCCTTTACACCATTACCAAAGTCTTCTATTTCCCTTGGGAAAAAAATTGGTCATTTTCAGGAGGAAAAACATTTTCTGAAATTACTTCCTGACAACCACTGCATACGTGACAGATGAGCAGAGTAAAACAGAACCGAGTTTAAATTTGGAGGCTGAATGCTCTGTAGGGTTCTCTCTCTAGCTAAGTCACTTTAAGCATCAGCCTCACAGCAAGACACTAAAATCTGCCTCAGCGAAATTGCAAATTGTTACATATAGGGGGCTGTGGGGTAAGGGGAAACGACTCAAGCTGTAACTATTCTACCCACTCATGCTGAGACTCGCCGTATCAAGGGGGATTATCTGAACAGGGAGGCCTAGCCAGGAAGGCTTCTTCATTTGTTCATTCGATCATCAAGTATGTGGGTCCTGACTTGAAGGGCACACTGATTAGTCATGGTGATCAGTGTGCAGTGAGTGTTTAGTCTTTGGGAAAGTTCACTGTTGTCACCTCTTCTGGCTTCAAGCAATGGAAATGGATTTGCTAAGGGGAGGGACCTCTTGAAGGCAGGGAGAATGTGAAAGTAGAAATCTGGGAAGTCAGAACTAGCAAGTCTTGCAGGGAGAGCAAGTTGAGGGACTTGGCTAATGCAGATAGGCCGTCTTGGGATGTAAGGAGCTAAGATGGTGGGAAGCAGGGAGCAGAAGTTGGTTGGTGGAGGGCCTTCTGTTTGAATGTGGATTTTATTCTGTGGGTCGTAGGGAGCCATTGAATGTTCCTGAACCATATGGGGCAAAAAGAACAAAGAGGTGTTTGAGAACAATTAATTCCCCAAACACAGGGTGGGAAGAAGTGTGTGGAAGCAGATGAGTAGATTTTTGGCTTTTGTGGTAATTCTGGGGAGAGCTATTGCAGTTTGGGAACAGGACTGAAAGGTGGAATCTGGGAGAGTCTGCATCTCGGTAAAGGGACAGGAGGAGGTGGCTGGAGAAAGGAGAGGGTTCACCTCAGGAGCACAGCAGACACTGGTCTCCAGGCCTAGAATGGAAGGCAGTTAGGCTAGGGCCACCCTGCCTGACTCAGCATCATGCAATCACCTCCCTCATTAGAACACCCAACCCAAGTGGTAGGTCTGTGATTGTGTGTTTGTGCACGAATTAATTCATCCTCATCAAAATACGGAATCCAAGTGCTCAGCTACCCCCATGCTTCAGAGTTTGGAGAACAGGAGTGAACCACAGGCCAAATTTCCGAAACTTCTACAGTGTTGCAGCAAGAAAGATGCTGAGATCATTTGTTGCAGTGAATCATGGCTGTGTCTTCAGCAGCTGCCCTGTGCAGGAAGGCTGGAAATCAGAGGTATATTTTTGAGACTGCTTTATAACAACCTGCGAGAAGCTCCTTCTTTGTTTTATGCTTCCCTGAAGAAAAGCCTCTGAACCATGACAGCTTCCCAAACAGCAGCCTCAGCTGCAAATCAAGACTGCCTTGCACCTGCAGGGCGCAGGTGGCCAGAGGCATCTCTGGATGAGCATCAGTCTTTCTCTACCACACCTTGGGGTCTCCAAGTTAGCAGCAGCCACCTGTCATTGTGTCAGCTTTGGATACAAAGGCAAAACACAGCCATCTCAGTGAAGCAGGTCCCTGCTCATGCCCTCTGCTACTTGCCTGCTCACCCAGTTCCACCTAGTTCAGGTGCCTTCTCCTCCATCCCAGGCCCCAGAAGTCACCTCCTCCCCTAACTCCTTGATGACTAGACTCACTTGGCATTTAGCCTATGCCATCCTGTTTCTTCTCTTATGGTTTCTTTTTACTTTTTTTTATGTTTAAGCCTTTTCTTAGCCTCCCTTCTAAATTCATCCTTTGAAGGGAAGGACTGTGTCTTATACTTAGGATGACATATAACCTTTTATCTAAGCCAAGACACTTCCAAGCGTGGTACTGAGGCTGCTGATGCCTGCTCGTATTTTCTTACCCTCACTGCTCTTATACCCTCTGAGGTGCTCACTGCCAGCCTGGGGGCTTTCTTTGTTCACTGGAGCAGGCTAGAAAAGCCAGAGTTAACACCGTGGGGAGCAGCGCATAGCCAGTGAGGGACAGGAGTTGGTGGATGCACACTCTCCTCCTCCATGGGGATGATGATGCAGTGCTCTACAGTCTCCTGGAGGCCCCCATAGGGCTGAGCCCCAGCTGCCCACGGTGGCCACTGGGATTTGCTCCTCCTTTCCTTAACCGCCAACCTTTACTTCCCCAATAAATAACTTACATTCAAATCTTTGTCTCAGGGAAAGTCCTGGGCTAATAGGGAGGTCTGGTGACCCTATATAAAGGTCTCTTGGTCTGACATTGCCTCAGAGGGTGCCAGCCAATGGCACTCACCCACATTTAGCCAAATGAATGTGTGAATGGATAAAAATGCTCTATTGTGCCCCAGCTAGGTCATGAGAACCAGTTTCTTAAGGCAGAGAAAGGAATTAATCATTTCCCTTGTCCTTCTTGCTCCCACTCTCCCAGGTAGCCATTTCATGGCTTCTCTCCTCTCCTCCAACCTCTGACACCTCCATCCCTGTCCTTTCAGTTCATGACCTCACCTCCTATTTCACCGTGACAGACACCATTGAGGGGAGAGAGCTTCCACATGCTCCCAGCTCACGCACCCGCCCACCTGTGTCTGTGCTGCAGCACTGTCTGCAAGGCCCCCTGCACACACCGTGAAGGCCACTCACCATCCTTGGGATCCCTGGCCCTGCTGTTCCCCATTCCCTCTCCTCCTCCAGGGGTTTGCTTATTTGTTACCTGCTAGGGAGGCCTTCCTCAGTTAAGTTGCACACCCTCCTCCTGATCATCCCCTATCCCCTGCCTAATTTTTCTCCGTAGCACTCCTAACCACCTGACATCTTATACATTGGGCTTATTATCTTTATTATCTATCTCCCCTAAAATGTAAACTCCATGTGGGCAAGAGTCTTTGTTTTATTTATCGCATTAAAAACAAAGCTCATGAGAAGAAGAAAGGCAGGCAGGCTGGCAGCTGTTTAAAGTGAGAGAATTAAAAAAAATTTAGAATGTAAGATCAGAAATGGACCATAGAGATTAACCAAATCCAACTCTCTCATTTATACATGAGAAAATGGAGAAGCAGAGGCTCTCTGGCAGCTGGGTGAAGCGCTGGGACTGGAACCCCTCAGTGTCAGATGCCCAGTGTGCGGTTAATTCCACGGCTCATCATTACAGGCCTGGAGTCCTAAATCTCTAGTTCTGCCATGCTTGGGGGGTTTGCTACTCTCTGTGCGGCTATGTGTTAGTCACTGTTTATTTTCTGTAATGTGGCATTAGCACTCTCGTTAGAACTGAAGTCCTCAACATCATGAACTCGAGCTTCTTCCTCTGAAATGCCTAGTGCATAACACAGTGCTTAACATCATGTGAGCTGGAAACCCTGGAAGGAACCCCTGCCCTCCTCTAAACCCATGACAATTATAATAGCTGTTGTTTACTGAGCATCTTCTAAGGGCCAGGGGCTTAATGTACCTTAATGCATCACTCCTGAAAAGTAGGCACCTGGAAAGTGCCCTGGAAAGTAGCGCCTGAAAGGTGCCCTGGAAAGTAGGCACCGTGTTCCCTATTTTATGGATGAGAAATTGAGGCTTGGAGAGTTGAGCAACCTGCTTTAAGGTTGACCACAGGCCAGTAAGGGCCAAGGCAGGGATTTATTCCCACCACATTGTGGAGAGGGAATCACGGGTGGGGAGTGGAGGAAGGATATCAGATCAAAGAGCATACGTTTGCCATCTGCTTATTCCCTGTTGCCTGGAAGTCCTTATAAAGGAACAAGGATGTTCTTTGAACAAATCAAGCTCAAGAGATCAAGAAGTAGGATACATTCTTCCCTGAGAGAGAGGTGTGATTGGAGTAGAGGAGGGAGAAGAGAGTACTAGGTACTCAAACAAGGCAGGGGCCCGGAGGTGCAAAGGCTTTGGGGATGGGTGAGCAGAAGCACTAAAGACAAATTCTGCGCAAGTCACAATGGGGCCAACAGGTACAGGCCAAGGAGCCAACAAATATTGAAGGATCAGTTGGTTGATTACCCCCAGCATATCCCAGTTCAGCCTCAGAAACAAGTCCCAAGGTGCCGACTGTCTGCTTGGTTTTGAGTTTTAGCGATTACAATGTTCATGCTGGAACCAAATATAGATCCACAATGAGTTGGAGCATTTTGTTTGCAAGCAACTAGCACAGCCCTTAGGATAGCCATAAACAAGCTTAGATTTGCTTTGCGGGCTCTGAATCTCTCAATGCCTCCACTGGATGTGTTGATTGATATGCCAAGATTCGCAAGTGAGCTGCCTCTTCCGGACAAGATAAATGAACAACTTTGCAGGCAGCTCAGCAGGGGGAGGCCTGACTTTGTGGCTGCCAAGCCTGAATGTGTCCTGTCCTGTAAGAGCCATGCTTCCACCACACAAACAGGGTGAGATGCATAGGGGGTGGGTGAAATCTAGTTCAAACCCCTGGTATCACGGAAGGGAAACCGAGCCTCAGGGGTGAGAGACTTGCCCAGGGAAATGGGTCTGATTAGAGGCAGGGGTGGAACCAGAAACCCATCTGTGCCCTTTTCAGGAACATTGCTGGGCCTGGCTTCACTGCCTTTTGTGGGCAAAATGAACATGTGTGTGACTTGAGTCCTGAAAGCTCAACACCAAGGGCATGGTCTGGACATGCTGTGTCATTATGAAAGGTGGGACCCTTGGGCAAAGGCTTTAGCGAGAACACCTAAAAGAGGTTTCCATTTTTCTGAGCTGGAAGAACTTAAAAGGAAAACATGAGTCAAGTCTCATGACTTCCAGTCCTGCAGCTTCCAGGACTCATCCAGGGAAGAAAGCAGCTAGTATCTTCATTCTGGAACAGAGCACTACACTATCTCCTGGAAGAAAAGGAATAGATAACACGTGAAGAGAAACGATAGTTTCTTAAAATGAGATGCTGGTGAGTTCCTCCCTCTGAGCTGCTGCCTTGGTTCAGGTCCTCAGCACTCCTTTCCCAATCTCCTCTTAAAACAATTTAAAAACATATATAAAAATAAAATACAATAAAATACAGAGAAAAACATAACATGTGCCTACCACCACAATTAGCAAATATTTACTTTCTGTCATTTATACCTCTATATCTATTTGTGTATATGAAGCCTTATAGATACAGTTGAAGCCTCTTTCCACCTCCCTGCCACCCCATTCCTGTCCCTCCCCACCATGACTAATATCCTGAAATTAGTTTGTGTAATTCCCAGCCACGTTACAGAATTCCCATCATACTGACTGTACTTTCTGCAACTTGATTTTTCATGCGACATTATATTGTCAAGCTGCAGCCATGTTGATACACATAGATCTGGTTTATTCTTTTAATTTAATTATTTTTAACTTTATGCCCCCATTGAAGGCCATTGTATTAGTTTGCTAGGGCTTCTATAACAAAGTGCCACAGACTGGGTGGATTAAACAACAGAAATTTATTTCCTCTTGATGCCAGAGTCTAGAAGTCCAAGATCAAGGTGTTGCCAGGGTTGGTTTCTTCTGAGGCCTTTCTCTGTGGCTCATGGATGGCTGTCTTCTCCCTGTGCCTACCTGTGTCCTAATCTTTTCTTCTTATAGGGGCACCAGGCATATTGGATTAGGGCTCATCCTAATGAATTCATGTCAACTTAACCACCTCTTTAAAGACTCTGTCTCCAAATATAGTCACACTCTGAGGTTCTAGGGGTTAGGACTTTAACATATGAATTTTGGGGGGACACCATTCAGCCCATAACAGCCAGTTAGGTGTGCTCTGTCTGTCTCTTTCTCATTCTCTTTTGCTGTAACAGGCAAGGCTGTAATGAACATCCTTGTATATATTCCTGTGAGCACACGGGACTGATACGGTGACTTGGAATCCTGGATGCAATGATGTGCACACTGCGACTTTATTAGATGTTGACAAGTTGCTTTCCAAAGGAGGCCTATAATTTATACTCTTACTATCAGTGTGTGAGTAGTTCAGGAATGCTCAGTATTATGATACTTTAAATTTTGCCCATCAGATGGCTGTGAAATGACAATATGTTGTAGTGTTCATTTTAATTTCCCTGATCGCCAACAAGGTCTTCACCTTTATATATATTTAGTGGTTATTCGTGTTTTCCATTCTACCAATTGTCTGTTCATATATTTAGTCTACTTTTCTATTCTGCTCTCTCTCTTTCTCTTTTTTTTAAATTGGTCTGCATGAAACACTTGTATGTTCTAGATATCACTCCTCAGTTGAGTGTAGCAACCTCTTCTCTGGTCTCCTTGCTTTCCAGTGTCGATTCCACTTGCCGGTTTTCCTCCTTTAAGGATCTTCATTCTCTTCTCAGAGACCACAGTATAAAATTCAGACTCAGTATGGTCTTCCAGGCCCTGACAGTCTGGCTAGAACCTCACTTTTCCCTCACCACTCTCCCCACAGGGGACCCCACAGGTCCCAACCAGCTGGGACCAGCCCCATTTCCCAGAATGTACATGGTGCTTATGCTTCTGGGTCTTAGCATGCGGCTCCTGCTTCCTGGAAGGCCTGGCTCCTCCCTTGTTGACTGCAGAAATAAGACACGCCCTCCCAACTGCAGTTACTTTGTCAGCTCTTGAGTAAGGCCCCTCAGTCCTGGGGCAGACATGAGAGTTACCATGACACCATAACCATGGCGACTGCCACCCACTCCTGGGGTTGGTTGTTTCACTCTATTTCCTTGGCCAAAACATGAGTCCCACCAAAAGCAAGCCCTTCCCCTCCTCACTTATTCATCTCATGTTTTCACTATTTCTATGTGGTAAGTCTTCCATGTTTGCGAAATTTTATTTTTTAAATCCTGGCATGTTATTTAAAAGATTACAATAGTTAATGAGTAAGCAGTGGTAATAGAATTGTGTAGCTTATTCTTCTTGTCTGAAATTCACTTATTATTTCTAAGGTCATAAACCTGGGCTCACAAACAAACTCCGCAGGGTCTATAATGAGAGAGATGTAACCTAGCAGCTGCACAAGGGCAAAGAGGGAGGAGATTAGGAGAAAGCCATGGTAAGTAAGCACTGAGAAGTGGTTGCTATAAATGCTAACATAATGCTGGGATGTAATAATAGAAAAGTAGTGTCTAGAATGAGACAATGGTTCTATTCTTCTCTCATTAGATCACTATTGGAGTGTTGTGTTCTGAGCATCATACTCCAAGAGGGAGGAACACAGACCAACTAGAACACCTTCAGGAGAGAGGGCAACCAGGAGAGGTAGGGGATTAGATTCCACAACACCCAAGGGATGACTGACAGACATCTCTAGGGCTGTGTATCCTGGAGGCTAGAAGAAATACAGGGGGGATAATACGGTCTTCAAATATGCAAGGGGTGTCTTTTGGAACAAGGAATAGAATTGTCTTGTATCATTCCTAGTACAATCAGGACTGATGGAAGGAATTTATAAAGAAAGAATTTCTGCCTAACAGAGTAAGACATTTTAAACATCTAGAGCATTAGAAGATGATTCGACTGCTTTGAGCAGTAAGGATGTCTCTATTAGGGGAAGTACTTGTGTAGTGGCTAGATGAACAGTGGGCAAGAGATGATGTCCAAGGGGTTCTGGGATCAAATGGAGATGGGCGCGGTGGCTCACGCCTGTAATCCCAGCACTTTGGGAGACCAAGGCGGGCAGATCACGAGGTCAGGAGATCAAGACCATCCTGGCTAACATGATGAAACCCCATCTCTACTAAAAAATTGCAACAAATTAGCTGGCGTGGTGGCACATGCCGGAGGCTGAGGTAGGAGAATCGCTTGATCCTGGGAGGCAGAGGTTGCAGTGAGCCGAGATAGCACCACTGCACTCCAGCCTGGGTGACAGAACGAGACTCTGTCTCGAAAAAAAAAAAAAAAAAAAAAAAAGATGGAGTTTGTAATAGATGACCTTTAAGGTCTTTTCCAAAGTTGAGATTTCACAAGTTTATGACTTCGAGTCAGATGGATCTAACTGGGGACCAAAGTCTAAATGTATCTTTGAGTCTTATAAGTGAAATTTACTCTTTGATGGGCGGTACCCCTAGCTGATGGTCTTTCACTGCTTTCCCCAGGCCCTGATGCCATTTTAAGCAATTCCATATTTATATAGATGTTCCGGCAAATATGCTGTGCTTCCTGCCTCCAGTGATCTCATCCCCCATTCTCTTGGTTCTTTTCTTGCCTACTCATGTGGCCAGATGCGTGATCAATGGTCCTCAAACTTTAATGTGCACTAGAAAAACCTGGTGGGCTTGTTAAAAACAGATTCCTGGGCTCTAGGGGTGGAACATATCCTCTAGGTTTATGTCATGCAGCAGCATACTGCCTCACTGGGGCCCAAGTAACTAGTCCAGGGATTGGCATGTGAGTAAATCAGAGCTGATGAGATGTCATGAGACACTTTAGGGCAAAGAGCAGTGTTCTTTTCTATTGACCAAGATACCGTAAGGGCTGAAGCTGTTGTCAGAAGGAGACTAGAAGCAAAGTGAGGAAGATCAACATGTAGGAAGAAGGAGCTGAGAGGTTAGGAAAACCTCATTCTAATAATATAACTTGAGCTCTGAATCCAAAAATACCTGAAGCCAGACTATTCCTGGGATTTGTGGTTATCTGAACTAATTAATTTGGTCTTTTGCTTAAGCCAATTTGAATTGGGTTTTCTGTCACCTGAAAGCTCCTAACTGATACAGAACTAAACATCATTCTTTGTCTATAGATTTGGTTGGGTTGGGCTGGTAGAAGAATTGTGCATAGCTTGTAAAACATGTGCCTCTGCAAAGGAGCATGGCTTCTATCCCAGCCCTAGTGAATCAGCATCTATTTGTCATGGGTTGAGGATCCAGCAGGTGCCAAAGCATTTGGGCAGATGCTACAAGTGATCAACAGAAATAGGAGATCTTGGTCCTTCCCTTTGAGGAGTTCATACTCTACCAGATGCAAGACCAAATTAGGAAGACAAGATAATATGGGGCAAGTGTCAAGTGAGTGATGAGGGTTGTAGAAACTTGGAGTGGTCATTGTGGCCTGGGGTGGTCAAGGAAAGCTTCGTGGACAAGAGGACTTGAGCAGGGCCCTAAAGAGGTGACTAAAAGACAGGAAAGCGGCTTTATCAAAAGCTGGAATCCCATCTCCAAGCACCTTATATAAACTGTGAGCAGTATGTACACCATAGAGTGAAAATGAAGAATGAAATAAAATTTCATGTAATTATACCACATATTATGCTTTAGATGATATAATTATACAGACAGATGTGTCTGGGCAGAAAGATGAAGAAAACCTAAGTGTCTAAGAAGTAAAGACCTTTGGGGTTATGAAAACACAAACCCTGTATGGTTACAGTGACATAAAATGTTTAATTGGATAAATTACATGCTTGGAAAGTTGTCAGGTCATATGAGTTTCTGTGGTTCTTCAGGTTAATTCCTCTGTTAATTCCTGAATGGGGCTTAACTCTTCCAACACTGATGGTAGATTGATCTTCATAGCTTTTCTCTTGCTTTCCTGGGAAAACTGGGGTAGAGTTAACCCTGAACCATGCTCTGTGCTCAATTCTGTTTTTCGAATGAGGTTTGCAAGGATCCCATCCATTAGGCCTGCTCTCCTGCCTCCATAACCTGGGAACCTCCACTTCCTAGGGAGAAGAACCCTTGGGTGGTACCTAAAACTGGTCTTTTCCAGCCTTTTGCCCAGTGACTTGCAATCTTGGTGCCAACTGCTTTGGTTCTCATTCTGAATGGAACACTTGCAGACCCTTGCTTTACTTGTTTCTGCTTTACCTAGACAATGACTTCAAAAGATCCTTGGAGAAAGGGTCATACTGTTTTTCCTATGAAACTATTGTCTGGAACCCTTTTCTAGTCACCCAGTGCTTTGTACAGAGTAGGCACTCAATATGAAGTTTGCAAATATATGGCTATGTCAATTTAATTCTGCTATTAGAGCTTGGAAATTCATCTTATTCCTGGCTGATGAGAATTACTCTTGGAGTCCGGATCATAGTGAAACAGAGCTTTACCCTTCCCCCATGTCCCATTTTCAGTTCCAGGTGGGCACCTAGAAGCCCTCGCTCCCTTGGAATCTCCCTCTTCAGTCACTGTCCCCAGGCTCATATTTCATTCATGGCTGCTCCTTGAATGTGCACTAGCTAGTCCTTTTTCCCTGGGTCATCGTCATAGTCTTCAGAGTGGAGTTCCTGAAAGGCACTCTTGCTCATGTGCCATATGTCATTAGACTAAAAGATGCCATCCCCATCAGCTGAGGGTAGGCAGGGGCACAGAGATAATGGGTCCAGATATTCAGATCCTTGGAAAATAACTGCAAATCCATTGAAAGGGTGTTTTATGGTGACTCCCTCTGGCAAATGTCTGCCCCTGCCGCAGCCTATCTCTGATGCCCGAATTTTCTCTTTTGGGGTTAAAGCACTGTTTCATGTTAGACTGAAGACTCTTTTCACCCATCACATTAAACTATGATCACATATGATCATCTTTATGCAAATACATTTGTATGGGCTTTCAGGTGTACAGATGGTGAGAGGAAGGAGGGACGCAGAAGAAGCAGCAGTAATTGAGATACACTGATGGAGTGGAGCATTCCAAAGAGCCAGGGTCAGGCTAGAGGCAGAGAGTGCCTAGAGGTCATGGGGTAGGGGGAGGTGTGGCCAGGGAGCATGTGAAGGTGCATTCTCAGTGTCAGTCCTGCATTTGGAGTGAGGGGAGTAACTGAGCCATGGGTCCTAGGTCAACAAGCCTCACGCATGCTTTTCTTCACTAGCTCAACACAATTTACCAAGTGGGTAATATTTTGGGTGGATCATTTATTGGCTAAACTGTGGCACTTTTTAGGATGAAAGAGGGTGTTATTAATTTCTACGCTGGGACGACAGGCAAACTTGGATGTACAGTCACCTTAGTAACATCTGCAAGACTTTGTGCAAAATCTGCTCTATGCCAGACACCTGCAAATGAGAGGCAGAACAATCAAAGCTAACACTTAGCACTTTTTAATGCACCAGGCACTGTACTAAGTGCTTTTTTGTGACTCATTTAATCCTTCCTGTAGTTACTGTTAATAAAATAACTGATATAATTATTTATGTAACTAGTATAATATAAAAAATAATCCTATTACACAGATGCAAACACTTGTTCAGCCCCCATGGCTGGGCAGAGGTGGAGCCAGAACTCCACGGCAGGTTGCCTGCTCCCAAGCCAGGCTCTTTGATACCAAGAGAAGAGATGCAGTGACAAAAGTGTGCCAAAGAAGAAGGCAAACCTCCAGCTGGAGGAAACAGTGGGGTCTTCTTGGCAATGGAGGCATTTAGCTTGCTCTGTGAAGGAGATAGAAGGAGAAGAGCATTCTGGTGGGGAAAAAAAGGTGGGATCAAAGGCATAGAAGCAGGAAAAACATAGGCATGTTTGGAAATGGAAAGGATTGGGTTTTGGCCACAGCATTTTAGAATTAATAATAGGTAACTGTTCTCAAGGGCTTACTTACTAGGGATTGTGTCTTCTGATTGCCACAGCGACCTTGTGAGGTTGCAACTATTTTGCTCCCAACTTACAGATGAGAGCCTGAAGCTTAGAGAGGTTAAATAATTGGCTGCGGGTCGATCAGCTGGGAAGAGGTGGGACTGGGAAGTTTGTCCTGGTAGAGTGACTCCAGAGGGCACACTCTTAATCCTTACATCACCACACCTGGGGTGGGTGACACAGGATACTGGAAAAAGATTCTAACTGGATTGAGAAGGGCTTAACTTATGAATACAGGGTAAGGAAGTAAGGGAGGAAAGGGTAAAGGGCCATCTGTTGACGTTCTGTGCTGTTTGAGGAGAATTGGGGAAGTTCATGTTCATGGGGCTGTGTTAGTTTCTAGTTTGTTGGAGGATGGAGTATTTATTGTTTGTGGGTGTCCTGCTTCCAAATCTAACTCAAGAGCTCTAGCAATTTTTCATAAGGCCTACTGTAGGGCTTTAATTTTCTCTTTATACAAACAAATGAGATTCTCTAAGCAAGGGACTCAAGGACATTAGAATATTAAGTAACTTAGTTGACTCCTTCAAGAGGGTCAGGAAGGGAGATGAATGTGTCTCATTACGGACTTTAAAGTGGCTAGGAATCTACTGTCACCCACTTCTATTAGAGATTCTGGTTTCCGTAAAGTCCCCTAAAGAGAAGATAGAAAAGGTAAAGGGAAAAATATCCTTGATGTCTTTTGAATCAAATGGGAAGGACTTCCTTCCTGATGCTGTAATTCTTCGACATTTCCCCAGTCAAAGAGAGGTTGTGGGTCAGTGTTCAAAAGAGTCAGCAATTAAAAGCCTCACTGTCCGCTCCCTCTGATGGATGTGAGTTCCTATTTCAGCAAACGCTGGCTCCTCCTGAGGTTGGAACTGCTACCAAAAACCAGGTTCTATCTTCTTCCCATCCCTGGGGTGCGATAGAATGCTGTTTTGACATTTGCTGTCACTTTCCTTGGGCACCATGCCTGTGAGGCGGGATGGTATTCACCTGGCCCAAATGATTAGGATTCTCAGAAGGGTTAGCAGTATCTCAGATCTAATAGCACATGATTACAAGCAATTACATCTTTTCTATAGAAATCAACACTTGAATTAAAAATACCACCTATTCACTAACATTCATGCTAGAGCTGTGAGCAAGAATTAGAGAAATACAAATTCTAAGTGCAACTGATAGCTTGGCACCATTCCAAATATGATCAATTGCTGTTCAATTTTATTCTGGTTTTCTATTCTGCTTTAAAGAGAACATAACCTCTCATTTATTTATTCCACAGATAGTTAATAAATGCCTCCTGTGTCAGGGACTAGCTTTCTGGTGGGGATTGGTGGTGAAAAGGCAGAAGCATCTCTTCCCTCATGGAGCCTGCAGTCCCTGGGAGGAAGAGGAGGCATGAAGTAGACAGCCACACAAGCAGCAATTAAAATTGCGATAAAGTCCACAAAGAGAAGCTCCATGCTGAAGGCAACCAAACCTTCCAGCTTGCAGGCATGGCCTGAGTAAACATGCCTACTACCTAAGTTTTTTTTTTCTATAAAACTTCAGGTTTTATGCCATTGTATCTGAAAGGCCATTTCTTGTGCTATTATAACTCTCAGAGGTTGCAGCAAATCTTTTCACTGGGTTGACTTATTTTCCCCAAATGTATGATAAATTCCAGCCTGATTCCTGGAGCATTCAGGAGATGTTTTGCGATGAACCCAGAGAGACTGAGCTAGAGAACCCTCTTTTCCCAACCTGCTGCTTAAGCAGCTGTGAACGGCAGTGAGCCCATCAACAGCTGCTGGAACCACTTCCTCCCAGAGGTTGTAGCTGCCATGAACTCAGTTAGAAAAGGCTATTTTCCTTGCATATCTTTGCTATAAATTGAACCTAATTAGGCAAAGAGAAGGATGTTCTCCTCTCCAACATTAAAAAGATGGCACATGAAGTAATGTAGGGTGTTTCTCACCTTGCCCAGGAACTTCAGTTTCCTGAGTCCCAGGTCATGGCTGTGTTGCTACCCTCCCATCCCAGGTTCTGAGCCAGCCCAAGAGCATATCCAAGGACAGGTATTAGAATCCCGCTACTTCTAAGCTGTGTAATTTTCCACCTCTGAACCAGGGTCTGACTGAATGCTGTGGCATGCGCTCTCAATAGAGGCTCACCAAAAAATAGGGACCAAAATGCTTCTAGGGCTTGTGTGGCCAGGACCCCAACAAGTGTGGAGACAAAGCAAGGAGGCCCTGCCTCTAGGGGAGGGTGTCAGGGACTCAGCTCAGCAGCTGTGGTTCCCAGGGAGACCTGGCCTACAGGGGGCGGGATGGATGCAAGTCACTGATTCACCACCACTTTGCAGTGGGATATGAAATATTAGAATAATGGCTTATCCTTTTTAGCTGCCATTGTCCTCTTTTGTAGAAACAGAGGAATGAAGGAGCAACTGCAAGCCTCACTTATGTCCCTGGGCCTGGCCAATCTATGAGGTGATGGCAGTGTGGTCCAGCAAAGCGGAGGCAGGCTTGCTGGTGCCATTGTTTCCCGCCTGCACTCTGAAGGCGATTGGTCCACATACCCACTGATCAGAATGCTCTGAGTTCTACCCTGCACCAGGCATCGTCCCGGGTGCTCAGGATGCGGGAGTGACAAGGCCTGGTCCCTGCCCTCAGGATGCTCTTGCAGTGTAGCAGAGGCCTCACCTGATGTGTTTTAGAGTGTGTGATTACTGAAGCTTGGCATGAGGTAGAGTGAGATCTAGTGGCTCACTCATCAGCATTTCTACAAGTGCAGACAGAATGAACTATGGGATGGGGCAGTGCAGACAGGATGGAGGACTGGTGAGCTGGTCACATGGATGGGAGATAGCCAGGGGCAGACCAAAATGCTTCTGGGGCTTGTGTGGCCATGACCCCAGCCAGCGTGGAGACAAAGCAAGGAGGCCCTGCCTCTAGGGGAGGGTGGCAGGGACTCAGCTCAGCAGCTGTGGTTCCCAGGGAGACCTGGCCTACAGGAGGCGGGGCGGATGCTGGAAGGAGCCCTCAGCTGGAAGCTTGGTGTCTGGTGATACTGGGGAATGCAGTTGCCGCAGTGTGACACAGTGACATGGTAGTCTCAGGCTCCCCAGCCTTCCCCACCTCACAGATTCTGAGGGTGGTTGGCAGTGTCGGCTGAGGCTGCTGCTGACATTTCAGCTTGGCCAGGTTGGTCTGGGAAATAGGGTGGACCCAGATCTGGCATGTATGTTTTGAGGGGCACCTGTGAATCCAGTTTTGGGGCTTTGTGGGAGACACTGGCAGAGGAAAAAAGGCCTGGCCACAGGCTCTCTAGGCCTGTGGATTCTTCCTCAGAAAGCACCAATGCTCAATGGTTCCTGTCTCCACATCTGAGCACCAGCCCCAATGTCATTCTGTCTCTCTCCTTCCCCGGTACCTCTGCCTGCACACCACTCTCCATCTACTCAGATGGTGTGGTAAGCAGAATTCCATGCTGTTCCCATCATAGCTGCCCCTGACATTAGTCCTGTGACTATATTACATGACATGGCAAATAGGAGTTTGCAGGTGTAACGTAGGTTACCAATTGGTTGATTTTCAGAATGTGAGATCACCTGGGTGGTTCTAACCCAATTCCATGAACCCTTCTAAATCAGTGTTTTCTCCAGCTGGTCACAGAAGGGGCTTTAGGAAGCTGTGAAGCCCAAGAAAGATTTGAGGTGCCACCACTGGCTTTGGAGATGAGGGGGCCACATGGAAAGGACGAGGAGGAGCCCTCAGATACTGAAGCAACACCTGCCTGGCAGGTGGCATAAAAAATGGGTATCTCAATCCTACAACTGCAAGGAACTGAATTCTGCCAACAGCTTGTATGATCTTGGAGGTGGATTCTTCCCCAGAGCCTGCAGGGAAGATTCCAGGTCAGCCAACACCTCGATTTCTGCCGTGTGAGATCCTAAGCAGAGAACCCAGCTAAGTCCTCCTGGACTTCTGAGCTACAGAAACCATGAAGTAATAAATGGGTGTTGTTTTAAGTTACTAAGTTTGTGGTCATTTGGTATGCAGCATAGAAAACAAATACAGATGGCCTCCTGCTTTGCTGCCAGTCGTCCCTTTTGGGGATGTGAGAACAGCTCACAAACAGGAATCCAAGCCCTAGAGGTGTCTTCCTAAACCAAACTCTGATCTGACATACACAGGTAACTCATTTACTGCGCAGAAGGCCTCAGGTCTTAGCAAGATGTCCAAGGCAGTTTGTGGCTCCAAGATATCTCCACCCCAACATAAAATGCATTCTGGGGATGATGCCGACATTAAAGATGTATCACCCTGGATTAAGTATAGGCATTATCAGCCTTTAAGCATTCACAGTTCAACACACAGAGCTAATTTTCTATCACTATATTCTCCAAAAAAGTAGTTTATCAGCTTCTTAATTCCTTTCCATCTCAGGAATGGAAAATGAAGGAGAGAGTTTTCAGAGGAGACTAATGGAGATCTAGGTCTCAGGACTCCAGAGCTGCGGGGGACCCTGAAGGTCATGTGGTTCAGTGTTCTAATGGCTGGCCTCCTGGGTTGGTGATTGCTCCAATCTCTCCTGAAGTAAATCCAGCAACAGTAGATTCACTGCCTATCAGCTGATGTCACCCGTGCCGTCTTTGCACACTTGGATAGACATATCCTCCTTGTGCTGAGTTGATTTCTCCCCCTGTAGCTTCCCCATATTGTATAACACTACCCCTTGAGACCTCACAGACTCTTGTCCTTCACATTCATTCACTCAACAAACTTGTAGCAATTATCTGTTATATGCTGGGCAAGGTGTGGGGTTTTTAGAGAGTAATAAGACTCAGGGATGGCACCAGTAGCAAAAATGGAGCCCCAGTGTTTGAGGAGGGCAGCTAGCCCTCCCCACATCCTCTCTTCCCTAATGGGACCATCCTGGAACTTTCAGAGTCTTTACTGGACATTTTGGAGTCCTTTCAAGGAGGAACTCACTGTGGTGGTTCTTTTCAAGAACACCCTGTCCCGGTCAGAAGCTCCCCCTTCCTCCCTCTGCCTTCAGGGCTCTGAGAACAGAAAAGGGTCCTCCAAGGGGCTCTGCTCAGCACAGAACAGTGGGCTCCTTGCTCCTCATGCTAGATGCACTGTCATTTTCCATGCAGCAAAGACTGTGGACATACCACAGGCAGCCACAAAACCATTGCTGTGCCTCGGTTTCCTCAACTGTGTGATGCTTGAAGAGGAAATGAGTTAACACATGTGGAGTGGGCAGTATAGTGCCTGACATGAGTAAATGTTCGATAAATGTCAGTATTACTACTGTTGTTTTATCGTTATTATCACCCTACTAGCCATGCCTTTGAAGCTGATGGAAAATGAAACCCTTACGTTTTCCTTTGATGTTCACATTTTTCTTCTCTGTCTCATACTGGGTAGAAGTGGAGAGTTTGCTTCTGACCCTAAGGAATTTATCTTATTAAAACTGGTTCCTCATCTATCTGCTGAGATAATAGAAACAGTACCCATTATTGAGTACTACATGTGTGTCACACATGTCACCTTGAATCTTTACAACAACCTTGAAAGGTAGATGCTATTATCTTCATTTTACAGACTAGGCAACTGGGGCTTCAAGAGATGTAAGTGGCCTAAGGCCTCATTGCTAGTAAATACCAGAGCCCAGAATGCATATCCAGGTTGGTTGTTTCTGCCCAAGTCCATTCTTGTCATCAGTGTATGTCCCTTGCTCGTTATCTGCAAGTCACTCACAAATTGTGGGTCCAGAAAGCCTTGTGTACCCTTGTCCAGGCCATGGCTGAGAGTTATGAAGCCCCAAAAAGCTCCAGATACAACCTGGTAAGGACAAGCCTGGCCAAGCTGTGCAGAGGGCCTTGCGGGATGGGAATCATTGAGTGCACAGAAGCTGCGGAACTGAAAGAGGAGCTCAGACTTGCAGGGACTCTGAAGCCAGACTCCCTGGGGGCAGGACTACCACTTGTCCACTGTGTAATCTCTGGGTCTGTTTGTTTGGCTGTAAAATGGAGAAGAAAATAATAGTAACACTTTATTGGCTGATTGTGAGGATTAAATGAGATGCATTTTATAAAGTTTTTAGTGCAGAGCCCAGTCAATATTAGCCATTGTTATTACTAGTAATATTATTAGCTTCCAAGCAGGTGAGTGACTGCTGCTAAGGCATGCACTGGCAGCCCAGGGGAAGATGCAGTCTGGGAGCAGAACCCCCCTCTCCCCTTTCCCTGCCAGGTTTCCATTGCCCGCTCAGACCCAGGCTCCAGCTCCAACCTGCGCATACGCACCTGAGAAATGCCACGTGCGTTGCCAAGAAACCGCCTTCCCCATCTATTTTAAAACCTTGATGAGCTTTCTGTTTAATGTTTTAAAAGGTTATGTTCTAAAGAGGGTCATGGTTAAGTAAATTACGGCACATCAACCTGATGGGATATTAAACAGCCATTAAAGTGATAATTATGAAGATTGTGTAGGAACATGGAAAATGCTTATGGATTAATATGAGGTGAAAAAAATGGGATTAAAAAATTGGATTACACAATAATTGCCACTAGCCAACACCACATGCCTATGAGCAAACATTCTTTCCCTATGAGGGAAAGAATGGCGTCCTTTAACTTCTTTTATTGTTGTTCTATTGTTTTTATAATAAACAAGTAAATAATGGTTGGTATCATTGAAATCATGATTTTATAAATCAAAAACTGAAGAACTCTATTATATGGCCTGCAAAAGCAGACACTGTGCTTAAAAGAACTTCCCAGGCCATGGGTAATGGGTCATTTGCTGCTGTATTTACATTTCATGTTAATAACTGGTAGGGAATGAAGGAGGATTTCGTTTTTCAAGTAGAGCAGATAATTATCCTCCAATCCCCCTAGTTACTGATGGTTTTAAGAAGGGGGATGCACTCTCAGAATAAAGGTGCTTGAATCTAATATTTCTTTTGGCTTCTGTGCTGGGAGGGAGGCAGGAGTGTGAATTAGGGACAGAGACTTAGGTGGGGGCTTCATGTTTTCCTTCCCTCACGCCTGAAGGGTAGAAGCTGACACAGGAGCAGGGACGTGTGCTCCCACACACCTGGGAGAAGAGAGACCTGAAGGGCCTTGGACAGCACGAGGCTGAGTGCTGGATGCAAACTAAAGCATGCAGGTACAGAAGAGGGTTGAAGTTTCTCTACTGACCTCACAGGGGGAAAGGAGTTTGGAACCACCGTTTTTCTTCCTTCCTTTCATTCCCTTCCATCGCCTGCCCTCTCCCTTCTTTCCATTCTACTTTTTTTCTCTCCTCCTTGTTGAAACGGGAGAAGCTTCCTTGTCCCCCTGGAAGGGCATGTGATGGGGGTGTGGCTTGCTTCTTCAGTGCCCCGCTGATCAAACCTCTAGGAGAGCATACAGACAGGCAGGCTGTGGGGCTCTGACCCCATGGCAGTGTCTAGGGGTGAATGTTTACAGCTGAAGCCCCAGTGGGCATGTGTTACAGGGTACTCTTTTAGTTTAGCCATCCGTAGGCAGCTTGTGGTAGTCAGCTCAATTAGACCCCTGCCTTATCACAAGGACAGAGGAATTTCTGTATCCCAGGGTTCTTGCCTTGGTGTACTGGAAGAATCAGATCTCACGTGGGCTTGGAGAAGGAGCACAAGGTTTTACTAAGTGGAAGTAGCTCTCAGCAGATGGGGGAGCCGGAAAGGAGATGGTTTTCCTCTGGAGTCGTCCACTGGCTGGCCGGACTCTTCTCCAATCGCCCTGGCCAAACTCTGCGTCCTTCTGCCGGTCAGTGGCCTGCTGGTGTGCCGGCGTCTGTCATGTGCTCTTCCACCGATGTGCTCCCCTTGACATCCTCTTGATGTCCAGACACTTGTGTCTTCTTCTGCCGAGGTGTTCCTCTCGAAGTCTAGCCACTTGTGTGTGTGCTCACTAGGGTCTCGTGGTTTTTATAGGCACAGGATGGGGGCGTGGCGGGCCAGGGTGGTCTTGGAAAATGCAACATTTGGGCACCAAGGTAGGAGTGTCTGTCCTCACCTAGGTCCGTGGGCACAGGACCAGGGGTGGAGCCCTCGCCAGGGACCTGCCGTTCTCTACCCAGCACTTCCCTGCCCCCTTCTGTATCTCTGTCATTTAATAGCAGTTTATTGGGCTCCTACTCTGTGCAGACACTATGATCATCACCCAATTTAGAGAGACAAAAAGACAGTTTCTGCCCTCAAGAAGTCTAACCTGCAAGACAAATCTGAAAACAAACAATCCTGACAGGTCTCAATATAAATAATTCAGTGTGACAAAGAAAGTAATTAATCAGCTCAGAGCAGTCAGCAGAGATTCCCCAGTTGGTATCCCAAGTTGAATAGGAAGGGGAGGAGAGGAGGGTTGGGTTGGGGGCCAAGGTGGGGAGGAGGGAATAGCATGCTCAAAGGCACGGAGGAGTGGGAGGACAGGGCTGAAACCTCTTTGGACCTGTGGGCCATTTATCCTGGCTTCTGTGTCCAACAGGGAGATCAAGGGATTGCATGTCCACCTGACATTATTCTCATAGGTCTGGTGCAACTTAACCCCACAACTATACTTAGGACCCTGTTATAGCTCTGGTATCCAGGAATTTATCAAAACCATTGTGAATCAATTGATTTTTTCCTAGAATCTGTGGATGCTAGCGTTGGGAGAAGCTTCAAGGAGTAGCTAGCCCCCTAATCATGCTAGCCACCCAGGGAGCAGTTGGAAATGGAAATTAGCCTCAGTTCAGGGTATGTGGGCACTATTGATTGGGTTCATTGCCCTCATTTCAGAGCTAAGGAAGCTATAGCCCAGAAAGGGGAAGTCCGTTATTCATTCAAAGTCACTGAACAAATTACTAGCTTCTACTCAGTTCTTCTGGCTCCAAACCCAGTACTCTTTGCAGCACATAAGGTCTCTTTTTCCCAAAGAGGGTGATCTAGCCTCTTTCCATGCCCATGAACCAGGAGCACGGTCCCTCTTTGCTCCATTCTTACCTTTCCTCAAATTCAAGGGTGCAGAGCCCTTCTTAATACTGTAACATCTAGGCCTGGTGGGGTGGCTCATGCCTGTAATCCCAGCACTTTGGGAGGACGAGGCGGGTGGATCATGAGGTCAAGAGATCGAGACCATCCTGGCCAACATGGTAAAACCCTGTCTCTACTAAAAATACAAAAATTGGTTGGGCATGGTGGCACATGCCCATAGTCCCAGCTACTTAGGGGGCTGAGGCAGGAGAATCTCTTGAACCAGGGAGGTGGAGGTTGTAGTGAGCTGAGATTGGGCCACTACACTCCAGCCTGGCAACAAAGTGAGACTCCGTCTCAAAAAAACAAAACAAAACAAAACAAAACAAAACAAAACGAAACAAAAAACCAAATACTGTAACATGTAGCTAACAAGCCCTCCTCACCACTCATGACCTTCATAGTTGTATCACTCCATGACTTTCCTCTTTCTAGGCTGCCTGGTTAGGACAATGCCTGATCCCCTCCTTCTGCTTGCGGGGAAATGCCTCTGGGCCTCAAGGTCATGTGAACCATCCCTTCTCCACCTCCTGCAACTCCCTTCTCTCCACTGAGAAAATGCATCTAAGTAAGGCATTCTGGCTAGAGTAAGGAGAAGTGGCAAACTGGGAAGGAATCCAGGGCTCCAGCTCTTTTCCATAAATCAGCTCAGAAGTTCCCCAGAGCTAATCCTTCTTGACTCTGGTCTCATCTTCTTTATCTGGCAATGGCAGGCACTAGGAGAGTCTGAACTACATGACCTCTAGCCCCTCCAGACATGGGGGCCAATGGGACTCATTTTCTGTGAGTCTGCAAGTAAAGGGACGATGGGGACCAGCTACCGTAGATGAAACCTGCCGTTCTCAGTCTTGACTCACATGCCTGGGAACTGGGGCATGATGGAGACCAGAACTTGAATGTCATGACAGAAGCTGGGAAAAGAGGCAAATAAACCAACATGGACTGCAAAGAGCTTGTGGGCCATTTGCCACTTGTTTTTCTGTTTTTCCACCTATCAGTCTGTACACTTGCTTTGGCATTTATGTGGTTTCAGAAGGCTATTATCTTGTCAACATTGTTCTACAGCATTGACATTATCTCTTAATTACACAATTACTTTGTTATGTACTGTAGATCTAGTAATAAAACATTTGAAGTGTTCAAGCACAGACAAGAATTTTTAAAATATGATTTGAGTCAAACCATCTTGTAAAAACCACTAATAAATGTCATAACCAGAGGAGACCTCTGTTCATTCCCCCACTGAGAGGAAGAAGAGCTAAGGCCCAGGGAGAAGGGACCTGCTGCTGGTCACATGGATAATTACTAGAATGAGTTTTGCAGACATGAGAGCTCACTGCAGATCATACAGCAACTGAGAGCAGAGTTGGGACTAAAGCTCAGGCCTGACGATTCCTGGGTTACTGCATTTTTTCTTTTTCATAAGTAGGTTATACCCTTTTCTCCACCATGTCACCCTGAAGGTCTGTTTAGGTCACACCGTTAACCCTGAGTTGGGGAGCCAATCCCCAAAGCACTGGATTACTCTAAGGGTCAGGTCCCACTTCTCCTAATGCTTAGTGGGTTAAGGAACATGATAAAGCCCCACTGGGCTAAATCTGTCCTCCACATTAAAGAATTTTGTCTCAAGAAGCTCCCATTTATTAAGAAGCAAATGGCCAATTGGCACATGAAACTATTTGTGCTGTTGGCAATGACTAGTTTATTAGCCAGGAAATTCAGCCTGAGTTTATGGCACACAGGACTGGTGATGATGGTGGCTGAGGGAGCAGGAGGGAGAAGATACACAAAGTGGATGACCTGGGAAAGTCAGGCTGACTTGCAGTACAGATGGGGAATTTTGGAGCTGGAAGCATCCTGAGAATAGTCTGAAGGACTCCCCAAAGGGACAGGATCTACCCTTTGATGAAATTCACTCGTTTTCCATTGCTTGTGATCCAAGTCTAAACTGAGCAGGGCTGGCACTTGTCATAAGTCCCCTGCAGTGACTATGGAGAGCCCTGCAGATCTGTTACTTTCTATCTCTGAGCTTGGAGACATCCTTAGAATTCTTAACTAAACTTCCACAGTTTCCTCAGAAGAGGAAACTTATTTAATATCTGTTGTGTATTGAATTGTGTCTCCCAAAAGATATGTTGAAGTCCCAAATCCCTGGTACCCGTATGTATGACCTTATTTGGAAATAGTCTTTGCTGATGTAATCATGTGAAGATGAGGTCATACTGCATTAGGGTGGGCCCTATATCTAATAACTGGCATCCTTATAAGAAGAGGGACATTTTGACACACAAGGAGATTTCCATGTCATGACACAGGTAGAGTTTGCAGTGATGTCTCTATAAGCTCAGGAATACCAGGATCCAGAAAGAAGCAAGAAAGGATCTTTCCTTAGGGTCTTCAGAGAGAGCATGGCCCTGATGGCACCTTGATTTTAGACTTTGTGCCTCCAGAACTATGAGAGAATTAGTTTCTGTTGTTCTAAGCCACCCAGTGTTGTATGTTGCTATAGCAGCCTGGGAGGTGAATGTACCATCTCTGGAAATTGTCTCTCTTGCCTCTGTGTTTCCCATCTCCCTTTCTCATGCACTTGTGGTGTCATCTCTCCCTGTCCCTGACCTCCTCCTCCTATTCCCCACCTGAGTCCTTCTTGCCCATCAGGTGCAGCCTAAATGGCTCTCTCTATGATGTCTTTCATGATCCTGTCCAATATGCCTTTGCCCTTTTCTGGCCTGCTGCAGTGTTCTCAATCCTTGTATCTCTATCTAAACTCCCACAGCAGACGGGGTGGGGGGGGGGGTCCCAAGAAGAGGAAGGTGAGAGAGAATGCAGACAAAGACATCTCTGTGGGCTTCAGCATTCTGCCTTTGTTCAACCCAGCAGTACCTGGGAGTGGGCGGTGGGCAGTGGTGGGAGGACCCATCACTCCTTCAAAGCATGAAGCAGTTTCTTCAGATAAAGGTCCTAAAATTTCACAATAGTGTTTTAAGAGCAGAGATTGTCTAGCTTCTTCTTTGCCTCAGTTCAAGGTGTTTCTTTTTTTTAATTAATTTACTTTTTTTGAGACAGAGTCTCACTCTGTTGCCCAGGCTGGAGTGCAGTGGCAGAATCTTGGCTCACCAGAACCTCTACCTCCCAGGTTCAAGCGATTCTCCTGCCTTAGCCTCCTGAGCAGCTGGGACTACAGGCACGTGCCACCACACCTGGCTAATTTTTGTATTTTTAGTAGAGACGGGGTTTCACTATATTGGCCAGGCTGGTCTCAAACTCCTGACCTCGTGATCTGCCCACCTTGGCTTCCCAAAGTGCAGGGATTACAGACGTGAACCACCACACCCAGCCTAGTTCAAGGTGTTTCTAAGCAAACCAATAATCAAGTGCATCTGGGTCTACCTCTGAGTCTAGTAGTTCCTGTTTGGCATTTTTCAGATGGACTCGGTCAGGAGAAGAGAACCACTCTACAGCTGGGAATCTCAGATCAAAGCTTCCCAACCTCAAAGTCCATCCAGTGATGATTTGCTCTATATATCCTCGCGCAAACAGGGAGTTGTGGGGAGCTCAGGGAGATGCATGTGGGTGTATACCCCCGACACCCTGACCTCTGCTCTGGCCATCTTATTATCTCATACTGCTCAGAGCGTACTGTACCTTCTCTCAAGCCCCAGACCACACAAGCTGTTCTCTCTGTCTGGAATGTTCTTCTTCACCAAGCACAATTTTACATCTTCCTTAAGTCTCCCTTCAAACACAATGTCTTCTATAGACCACATTCTCAGGGTCCCTTAGACTAAACCAATCACCCCCTCCTCTGTGCTCCTGGGCTCTGTGTGTCCACCTCTGTGGTTGCACTCACCACATTGTGGCATGGGGTCTTACAGTCTTGGGGACCATGCCATGGCCCTTCCACAGAACTGAGACAGGGCTCAGAATGGGGAGAGGGTTAGGTACATCTGTGTTGAATAAATTCATGCATGCATCTGTCACAATTTGCAGGGCGTTTTCATAGAGCAGATTTTAATTCATTTATAAAGCAGATTGTATTTATTTATATAATAGGTGCAAAATCCAAAAGGTAGGACAGATGTATCGTGCCAAGCCTATGGTCCATCTCCATCCTCTAACCACCCAGTTCCCCTCTCTGAAATCAGTATCTGAATCCTATTTTGTATGCATCCTTCCGGAGGGTCCCTACTAACATAAAGGTACATGTATTTCTTATATCCCTTTTGCACAAATTATAGCATCTTGCTTTTTTACATTTTACTTTTTAATATGCCTTGTAGATCCTTCAATATCAGCCCATTGAGAGTTGCCTTATTTTTATTTTTATTTTTTTGTTTAATTAGCTGCATAGTTTTATTCCACTATAAGGGTGCTTCATGATTAGCCAGTCTTCTAAGGCTGTTTCTAATTCTTTGGTAATTCTTTGCTGGCATGGATAACCTTGTACATTTATCAACAGTGCTTATTATTTTTTTTTTTTTGATTTGGAGTCTTGCTTTGTCACTCAGGCTGGAGTGCAGTGGTGTGATCTCGGCTTACTGCAGCCTCTGCCTCCCGGGTTCAAGTAATTCTCCTGCCTCAGCCTCCTGAGTAGGTGGGACTACAGGTGCTCACCACCACGCCTGGCTAATTTTTTGTATTTTTAGTAGAGACAGGGTTTCACCGTGTTGGCCAGGATGGTCTTGATCTCTTGACCTCGTGATCCACCAGCCTCGGCCTCCCAAAGTTCTGGGATTACTGGCGTGAGCCACCATACCCGGCCAACGGTGCTTAATTTTAAGAAATTATTTTCAAATGGTAGACTTTCAGGCTTCAGTAAGGTAGGCAGTGTGACTTTCCTGGCACTGTTCTCATAACTGCTAATTGGTTTATTCAACACTTGTTTCAATCCCTCTCTAGTGTGCTGAGACTGAAGAGCTGGCAAATATGTTTCCCAGGCATCTTTTGCAGGTAGATTCAGGGTGTGGCCTTAGGATCCACCAAGCAGCTGTAGTCAGGTGAGATTTGGATTTGGATCTAAGTCACTGAGCAGAGAGGTGGAGTGTGTGGACATTTACTTGGCCAGTGGGTGTCACTGCAGGAGTGCTAGCTCTGTTGCTAACAGCTGTTGGTGGCAGATGTCAGATACCGCAGCTTCCTGGTTGCAGGGGAGGCCGCAGCTCCTTAGGCGGCCCGATTCTGTGCTGTAATTTTGGGAGCCAATCCTGGAAGTTCAGTTTAATGCCTAGCATCTCAAACTGTTGTCCGCAGATCAGGAGTAGAATCCCAGGCACCAGCCCACTCCTAAAGAATCAGCTACACCCCCAGGTGATTCACACACCCAGTCAAGGTTGAGAAGTACTGGCCTAGACTATACTGGAGCTCCGCCAAGGCTCTAATTAGAATCACCTGGGAAGCTTTGACCACTGCAGGTGCCAAGGCCACACCCCAGATTAAGTCATAATCTCTAAGGGTGGTGCCTGGGCATCAGCATTTTTAAAACTTCCCAGGTGATTCCAGTATGTAGCCAAGGTTGCGACCCATTGGCCTGGAGTAATAGCTCTGAATCTTGGTTATACACTAGAATTACTTGGACCTTTAAAAAAAATACTACAAATTCTGATTTAATTGGCTTGAATGAAGACATGAGCATTTTATTTTTGTAAGCTCTCTTGGCAATTCTAATGTAAAGCAAGGGTTGAGAACTATTCGTCTAGATTTGTTTCTTCAGCCTTCTTCACTGTTTTTACCTCTTTAAATAAAGACCCTTGTGTTTAAATCCACTAGAGTGAATTCTGTGGTCTGTAATTAAGAACCTTTGCATCATATGAGAAGTCACCTGTTTGAGCTGCACTGGAACTTGGGCTGGCTTATGTTGGCTTTAGTTACCTTGGAACAAATAATATAATTTAATTTAAAAGGGCTTTTGAGAAAACCCATTGAGAAGAATCCATCAGGAAACCACTTACTGATGAACTGACTAAGAAGGATGGGTTAGAAAGGAGGCAGGCAGGGCCAGAAACACAATGAGCCATGTCTGAAGATCAAGGAGGGTGGGGGTGGAGGGCTGCAGAACTTTGGTGAAAGGGAAGAGTGTTACCTAACTAGACCCGTGAGTATAAAAACAAGGGCCCATCCAGCCAAACAGCTAAACAGATGAAAGCTTCATATTTCTTTTGGGTGGATTCCTGGTTGTGCAGTGACCTCTGGGAGGAGAAGTCAAGGAGTTTGGGGCTTGGAGGAAGGGCCAAGAGGGACAGGGGTTTTTGTCCTTTGCCAATATGGCCCTCCTTCCTCTCTGTGTTCTCTCATCTTTTGGCTTGTAGTTCAGGACCTGCCTGCATCCCCTGCTCTGGTTTCTAAGCAATAGCTGGTGACTTCTTCCCAACATTTGAACTTGCCTTCACAGTGCCCCCAGTCCTTAGGGTGGCTAGTTAGCAGATGCCTGACTAAGCATTATTAATATCCAGGCCCTGTGGCTGCCTCGGGGGTTCACAATAGGAGCTCACAGGCTAATGAAGAGGCGATTGCAAGGCAGTCTGAAAAGTGCTGTAACAAAAGCATAGGGTGTGTATGGCATTGAGGAAGGGTTGTCAGTCATGGCAGTTCACAGAGAAGGTAAACAATTAGGTGTGTATATTATAGAGGTGAGCCACAAAGGGTCAGAAATGATCAGGAGAGACAAGTGCAAGCAGGGGACATGACAGATGCAGGAATGCATGACTATAGGCTCCTTGAAGGCAGCGAGGGCTCATGCATTTATCGATACTGTATTCCTGGTGACTATCTCAGCTCTCACATGTAGAAGTGCTTATGTGGATGTGAATAATGAATACATGAAAAAAAGTGATGGTATATTGGTTAGAAAGCTATCAGTTGCAAGTAATAAAAAAACTCTTAAACATCAAACAGAGAGGGAAGATATTAGTCACATAACAAAGAGAGAGTAGGTGGTAGGATTCTGCCTCCACCTCTTTACAGCAGTTTTAGGCCACACATTCTAACACAGTGATGTCCAAAGGCAGAAATAGGGCTGTCTTTAATGGGATCTTTGTCTTAAGGGCAAGAATTCTCATAAGGGCTCCAGTGAAACTTCTCTCAGGTCTCAGTGGCCCCATGCTTAGCTGTAATTCAATCACTGGCAAGAAGAATAGGGTAGCCCTGATTCACTAAGACCAATAACTGGAGCTTAGATGTTGTGTCATCCACTGAAATGAGAAAGGCTGGAAGTGACTCTATAAAGAGATTCTGGGACCTTTAATTTAACTTCATCTTACTCTTTAAAAGAGATTGCTGTGGTCACTGAAGTATAATTTCAATTGCTTTAGATTATTCTTTTAAAAGCAGAACTTCTAAATTTTTTAGAATTTGAGCTTTTGTAAAATCTTCAACAATTATGTCACTATTGACATTTATAGGGATATATTTGAATAATAAATGGATAAAGCTTTCTGTAAATTATTTTCTGAGAAGGCAATAGATAAACTTGGTAAAAAAAAAAAAAAAATGAAGATACAAGGAGATTTACCATGAGAAACAACTCTGCTCCCATCCCTGTCCTCCCTCCAACCCTTGACCTCCCCAGAGCCAGTCACTACTAAGGATTTCTTGCGTGGGCTTCCAGAAATACTATATGCATGTTCAAACATGTATGCATTCATATTCACCACTTCAGTACTAAACAAACAGTACACACTCTACTTTACCTTGCCTTTACACTTGGATGCCACTTTAAAATGGACATTCCTAGCTTTTATATTTTGCCTGAGGTGGTAAACTATTAATTCTAAATGGACTGTGAAAAAATGTCCATGTATATTACACTTTATAGAGAAACCATTAAAAATAATATGAAGAGAGATAGCTAAAAAGTTAAAAGGTATATTAAAATATAATACTAAAAATATTCAAATAATGCAAGAGAAGGCAGGAAAGGGGAAACAGGAGCAAGAAACAGAGGGGGAAAACTAATGAAACGATAGATCTAAATTAAATCATGTCAGTTAAATTACATAAAATCGCATGAAATATAAATGGTCTTAACACACCGAGAGTGTCAGAGTGGAAAATAACAACAAAACAACATCTCACCTCTATGTTGTCTATGAGACAGACTTTAAATATAAAAATACAAATAGGTTTAGTTTAAAAGTAAATAATGGAAAATATGTACCATTCAAACAGTAATCAAGAGATAACTGAAGTGATATAAAGTGGTGTGGCCAATATGGAAAAAGTCTGGTGGTTCTATTTAAAATAGAATTATTATACAATCTAGCAATTTGACTTCTGGGTATAGATCCAAAAGAATTGAAAACCAGTTCCCAAGAGATATTTGTACCCTCATGTTCACAGCGTTATGTACAACAGCCAAGAGGTACAAGCAACCCAAATGTGCATAGACAGCTGGATGGATACATGAAATATGGCCTAGCCACACAATGGAATATTATTCAGCCTTAAAAAGGAGGGGAATTCTGACACATGCTACAACATGGTTGACTCTTGAGGAAATTATGCTAACTGAAATCAGCCAGTCAAAAAAGACAAATACAGTATAATTCCATTTGTATACGGTATCTAGAATGGTCAAATTTATAGAGGAAGAAAGTAGGATGGTTGTTGACAGGGGCTGTGGGGAGAAGAAAATGGGTGAAATGTTGCTTAATGAGTACAGAGTTTCAGTTTTGCGAGATAAAAACATTCTGGAGATTGGTTGCCCAACTGTGTGAATATACTTAACACCACTAAACATCACTGAACACTTAAAAGTGACTAAGATGGTAAATTTTATGTTATGTGTAGTTTACCATAATTTAAAAACATAGTTGAAGTGGTTAGATTAATGTCAGAAAAGATAGATTTCATAACATGGAAAGTTACAAGGGAAAAGAAGAATACTACAGAAGAGCAAAAGGGTCAATTCACCAAAAGACATTACAATTCTAAACATATACGCATCCTACCATAAAACCTGAAAATAAATAAAGGAAAAATTGACAGAACTGGAGGATGAAACAGAAAATATGCTATCATAGTTGGAGACTCCGGCATGCCTCTCTCAGTGATTAATACAACTAGATGTAAAATCAGTAAGGTTATGGAAGACCTAAACAACTCGAGTAACCAATTTGACCTAATGAACATTTTTAGAAAAAGTCCATAGCAGAATACATATTCTTTTTAAAGGTGACATTCTGAGTGTACAGCAAGTCCTTCCAGCCTTTCTTTCTTCTTTAGTTCTTCATTCATGTAATTGTTTTCTCTCTTCCTGTCTTTCTCTCTCCTCCATCTACTGCTCCCTTTTCCACTTATTTTGTTACTCTCTTCCTTTTCCTCCCATCTCATTTCTTTTTGTCTTTCTCCGACCCTTTAATATATTCTATCTAGTACTAATTTCATAAAATTAGATGCTTACTGTTATAATTTAAAAACAAGGTGAATGTTTTCTTTCTGAACAAAAAATAAACAATTTTAAATTAAGTTGATTTTTTGTATGTGAGGTGTTCAGTTGATTTCTCCCCCTAGATCTGGCCCTGACTATCTGCTTTAAATTGCTTTGGAAATTCATAGCAAGACCATTTATGACTGCAGTTGCTGGGAAAGGAAGGCTTCCTGGAGGAGGTAGAATTTGGAGTTGGATAAAGCTTGGATTGATAAGGGTGGTTTAAGGGGAACTTCATTTTAGTTTATCTGTCTGTGTTCAAAGCATTGTAAATGATCTGTTTGTCCACATGGCGTCGAATGAAGTGAATGCACAAATGTGGGCACCCATCCCTTCTCCATCTCACAGCTGCTATTTTTGGGGAAGAATCTCTCCTTTCTTAAGTGCCCTTTCCCCTCACTTTTCAGAGCCAGGCCCACTGTAATAACTGTAGGTTTTTCCCTGCTGGAACTCTCCATTTTGCCTAAATGCTTACCATTGTCAGGTATGCAGTTAGCTTTGCCACTTCTCTTGGAGCTGCCAGCTCATTATTTGTTTGTCTCTGGATGCCCTGCGGCCTCTGCTGCTCTGTCTCACTGGCCTTGGATCAGGCTCCTATGCATGACCTGGCAGCGTGCCACCTGCTTCCTGAGGCTCCTGGAGACCTCTTCCTGGCCCTCTGTCTCTCTAAGTGAGGGATGCTTTCCTCTTGGACTGGGAGGCTGCTTTCTTAAGCACTTTCTGCTGTCTCATTGTGTGTGCATGTGGATGTTTGCACTTATGGAAGTGTGTGTGTGTCTGCCAGAGGAGGATGTGCTCATGAAATAATAGCCTGACCATGCAGCTTAAATCGACAGCATGTGCTTGGTGGTACAAATGAAGACCCATCCGGAATCTCCATCCCAGCCTACTACTTCTCACAGGGTCAGTCTGTCCTGTGAGTTCCTATATGTTTATCAGGTTCACATAGAATCTGAGCTGTGATTTGCAGGGACCCAGGAGGATCTTCTCTACTCCAAAACTCCTCCTCCACTGGGGCCTGAAGTTTTGTCATTTGGCATTTCTTAATTTGGGTTGAGCATTGCCTTCTAGAGACTCCGTTTTAAAAGTGCAAATACTTCTGGAAGGAGGCACCCAGAGCCAGAAAGATGGGATATTATATGATTAATTTCCTTCACATTTTTACAGACAAGGAAGGAAAGCAATATGCCGGTGATGTTTCTGAGGTCACTTGGCAAGTACATGGCAGAGCCCTAGTTCATTAGTCATCGCCTTCCTGAATCACAGGACACCACCTTCACAATGTGCCATAAAGGCATTCACCACAGGCTTCTTTACCTAATGCGGCCATTATTGGGAACATGATGGGCAAGACCAATTGGAACAAAAGGTGCTGATAATGTTGATAAATTTGGACTTTTCCATAACTTAGGGAACTGGTTTTCTGTCTAGACCAGTGCCATTCAATGGAAATATAATGTGAGCCACAAACATGAACCATGTATGCAATAAAAAACTGTCTAGTAGCCACATTAAACAAATAATAGGGAAAAAGGGCAAAAACAAAGCGGGTAAAATTAATGTTAATAATTTATTAAACTTAACCCAATAGTATAAAAATATTATTTTCACATGCACTCTAAAAATGCACTTTTTAAAAAATTAATGAGATATTTTGCTGTTCTTTTTAACAAGGTCTTTGAAATGCAGGTGTATTTTACACTTAAAGCTCATCTCAATTTGCACTAGCCACATCCAGAGCTCAATAATAGTACATGTGACTAGTGACATCTCTACTGAATGGCAGCTCTAAGCCATCCCTTTTGGAGGATTTTGTACCTATCCCTCTGACCAAGGCATTGTCTGCACATGCCTTTCTGCTCCAGACCTGATGTTCACAGGCCTGCAGGTACCATAGGAACCATCCAGTCCAAGGACTTCACCTTCTATTCCATAGAATCCTCAGAGATGCAGACAGGGGTGGAGAGTTGGGGAGAGGAAGGGTGCCTGTGGCTTTGCTTCCAGTCGTGTGCATTGCTGTTATATGGGTGTCCTGATGAAGATCTGCAGATTACCTTACCAAATGTCACCTAAACTAACCCCCACAAAAGAACAAACTGCTTAAACATATCCCTACAACAAAACCACAAGTTGAACACAGTATCTGTAAGGCAAGCCCAAGTGGATGGTGAGAAATAGCTAAACTGGCATTTTCTTACTCCCATGACAAACTCTTGGTCAGCCATGTGATGAGACTACAACAGCAGTGGTAGGGCCAGCTTCTGCATTTCAAAACTATCAGTAAAGCTATATGAAATGTGAATGTATATCCACCGTCATTAACAAAGAACTTCACCCTAAGAATGTCTTATGGCTTGGTATATTAGTGTGTGATATGTCTAATTTGTTACATATGTTTTATCATGTAGGCAATATATTTGTTTCATAGATGGACACAATTTAGACATACATACAGACTTTGAAAACATTAGTTGAATCAGGTCACTCCTTTGCTCAAAAGCCTGCAAAGGCTCCCCACTCCACTCAGGGGAAACCTCAAGGCCTATGATGGCCAGTGGGCCCTAACCCCGTTGTGCCTGCCTCACCATGTTTCTGATACCATATCCTCCCGCTCTTACTGCCTTTCTCTCTGCTTCAGCCACACTGGCCTTTTTGCTGTTTACCATTTTTATTAAACCCATAACAACAAAATCCATTCAGTTTTGCACATTTTTGAAATTTTTAGAAGTGCAGTCATACTGTACAAATTCTGCCATCTTAATCAATTTCCCTATTCTTAAGATTTATCCATGGTATTTTATGTAGCTATAATTCATCCATTTTTACTACTGTATAGTATTCCAGAATGTAATCGTTCCTCATTTAAAAAGACATCCTCCCACTGTAGCTTCTAGTTGCTTTTTTTCTGTTCAAACTGGCTGGGCCACTATGAACATTTTGTCTTTGGATATGTGTCCTAGGGCTCATGTGCCCACACGCACTTAAGTCATAGGTGTACACATTATCTACATGCCTTTTGTCAGTACCTTTTTATATGCTTGTCACTAAGTTTGGAATCTCTTCCTCCTCTGCCAAACTCCTGCTGGTATTTTAAGACCAACTCACATGTCACCTTCTTTGAGAAAGCTTCCTCTCTATGTCTTGAAACTTATTATTTGTCAAAAGATACAATTTCAACAAATTGAGTTTAAAGGTGTAATTGGCTTTTATTAGCAATTCATGAATCAGGCAGCATCCCTTCTGGAAAATAGATATCAGCTCTGATGACCTGAGTAGAGGCAGTTGGCTTTACAGGCAGAAAATGCTGAAGAAACCAAAACCAAGGAACAAAAAGCAGACTGGTCATTTCAAAGTTACAGAGTTCACAGAGAGGACTTCCTTATCATGCCTGCTCAAGTAGACTACCTGGTGCTGTAAATCTCCTTCCTTTCCTTTCTTTTCTTCTCTTTTCTCTTCTCTTCTCTCTTCTCTTCTCTCTCCTCTTCTCTCTCCTCTTCTCTCTCCTCTTCTCTCTCCTCTTCTCTCTCCTCTCTCCTCTTCTCTCTCCTCTCCCCTCTCCTTTCCCTTCCCCTCCCCTCCCCTCCTCCCTTCCCTTCCCTTCCCTTCCTTTCCCCTCCCCTCCCCTCCCCTCCCCTCCCCTTCCCTTCCCTTCCCTTCCCTCTCTTTTTTCTTCCTATCAGCTCACTTTAAATGTATGTTTGATTTTGCGGTACCTAGCATGAGTGGCTCCATTGTGATTTGGTCTGGTCTCTTGAGGCTTACTGCAGGAGCTCAGTCCAAAACAGTGGCCATCCATACATTTTAGCACTTGTATGTGATGCATCCTAGTATACCTCTCTCTCACTCTGTACATTAAGTGTAGTGGCATTTCTCTTAAGTAACCTCTGCTGCTATTATTCCATTTAGGCTGCTGTAACAAAATACCATAGATTGGGTGGCTTACAAGCAACAGAGATTTATTTCTCACAATCTGGAGGCTGGGAAGTCCAAGATCAAGGTGGCAGCAGATTCAGTGTCTGGTGAGGACCTACTTTCTGGATCATAGATGGTGCCTTCCTGCTGTATTCTCACAGAGGGAAGGGGTGAGGGGGTTTCTCTTGAGCCTCTCTTATAAGATCATGAATCCCATTCATGAGGGCTCTGGCCCCATAACCTAATCACTTCCAAAAGCCCCACATCCTAGTACCATCACTTAAAGGGGTTAGGATTTCAACATATGAATCTGGGGGGACAAACACATATACCATAGCATCTACTTAGAGCCCAAACTTCTGGCATAAGGCAAGATCTCTGCTCACCCTGTGATGCATGCTAATCAATGTCTGAGGCCCAGTGAACCCTTACGGTCGACCGGCTTCTAGCTATCACTTCTGCTCTCACCTATTGAGTTAGACACAAACCATGAGCTCCCAAACCTGCCTAGCCTAATTCTACCTGTTATAGTAGTTGCATGATCTAACTGAGTGTGGCACGGACCAATGAAGTACAGGGGAAAAAGAGTGAGAGTTGTTTTTATACAACCTAGGAAAAGCTGATGCATGAAGGAGTTTGAGCAAGCTCATTTTCATGAGATGCTATTGTGTGGTCACATGTGTGTATCTCCTCAAGACTGAACTCAAAGACAGAGACCATGGTGGCCCCATCTTTGTGCCTCATGTTCCAACCAACAGCCTGAGACAAGTAGGAGTTGATGAATGGATGTTGATTAAGAAATGAATGAATAAGTCAATGTTGAGATTTTAAAAGGGAAAAAAGGCTCCCTAAATGTGAGTCATGAAATCAAACTGCTGGAAAATTAGGTGTGGGTGAAACAACTGTAAAATATTAGAAAACAACCTGTAAAAATCTCAAGGTATTCTGCACTTGAATTGCATTAGCAAGTGTCCTTAAATTCTCACTCCAATTTAAATAAAAAGAAATAGGCAACTCATAGTCTACACATCATGGATGTTTTTTATGAATGAAAGAGGACATGGAAATTCAACTAGCAGACCCACAACCAAAGAAAAGATCTTGGCCTTTTAAGGAACAGGTGAATTAGTATGTGTGTGTGTGTGTTTGTGTATATATATTTTTTAAGTTGAAAAATGTTTAAGGGGTATATGTTAGTAGAATCACAGCAGGGAAAAAATTACATGCTCAAATTAGATACTTTGAAGAGGGTTTAATAAAATAAAAGGATTGTTTATAAAACTGTAGGTAGAAATTAGGAAAACCACAGGATAGGACCTCAAGTTGGGGGAATGCAGAAGGGCTCCTGACAGCAGCTGAGCTTTGGGATGAGGGAGGCAGCCAGTGTGCCAAGGTGCTGCAGGGGGGAAACAGGGAATTAAATGCCCTGGCCTCTCCCTTCTTTCTTCCTGCAAGCTTCTACCAGTGTCTCCTATTGGACAAACCCATCAAGAAGGAAGAAGGAACAGGAGTCCGTTGATACAGTCCACAGAGTTGAAACCCCCAGTGTAGAGAGCAGACAGAGGGCGGAGGAGAGTGGATCGGGGGCAAGTGGAAGTTGTCCAGTATGGTAGGAATTTTTATGATTCTCCACTTTGATATTTTCAATTTTCTGGCAAACTTTGAGTTCTAAGTTCTGCCAGATTCAAGGGCTTCTACTTTGTTATTTTTTGTTTTTTGACACAGAGTCTTGTTCTGTCACCCAGGCTGGAGTGCAGTGGTGTGAATATGGTTTACTGAGGCCTCAATCTCCTGGGTTCAAGTTATCTTCATATCTCAGCCTTCTGAGTAGCTGGGGCTACAGGTATGTGCCACCACACCTGGCTAATTTATTTTATTTTATTTTATTGTAAAGGCAAGGTCTTGCTATGTTTCCCAGGCTGGTCTCAAACTCGTGGGCTCAAGTGATCCTCCTGCCTTGGCATCCCAAAGTGCTGCGATTACAGGTGTGAGCCACTGCACCTGGCCTCTACTTTATTTGTTTTCATATTTATCTGTTCCACTAGACTGTGACTATCTAGAGGCAGGACTCTATCTTGAGCATCTTTGGATCTCCAAGCCTGGCTCAGGGCTTGGCATGAGGAAGAAACTCAATAATTAGTTGAATAAATACTGAATACATTGTAAGAAAAATTATTTGTCAAAAAAAATCAGTAACCTACTACTTACTTATTCATTTAGGAAATACTTGTTGAGCCCCTACAAGATGCTGGATGCTGTTCTAAACAGAGGATATAGTGGTAACCACAAGGCTACAGTCTATTGGGGAAGGCAGCCAACAAATGCTTTCACTCATTCGACATTTATTGAACAACAACAATGTGCCAGACACTGTCCTAGATTCTGGGGGTATAATAATGAACAAGATAAAGCCACTGCCCTCACTGAACTTACGTTTGAGTGAGCATGTTTTGCCCTTAAGTAGCCATCTTTAAAGCTGAAGGTAAGCACAGGGGCACCAGTTTTTTTAGAAAGCAAAGCAGGTCTGTGGCTCCTGATAGATGAGAGGCAAGCAGGATGCCACTTTAGGTCATGGAAAGACAATCCCCTGAGCTGGATGGAAGCCAGAGCTTGGAGTGAATGTTCTTATGGGTCAAGGGTATCTTTGCTAACCACATCTGAAGCGCTTGGCGTCGGGGGATTGGGATGGGTCCCAAGTAAGAAAATCTGAGCTTTTCACACTTCTCCAATGACAAGGCCTTACACACAGTAGGTCACTTAATTTCTGTGGGATTAAGTGACTCTTACCAGTCATTTGTCAAGATGTGGGCTCCTAGAAATGGAGCTTGAGAGATGAAGGGCTAGATGGAGCCCAGTGGAGCTCTGGCAGAGGAAGGGGGATAACATTGCCTTGTTTAGATGCTCTGGATTTTTTTAGAGCATGTGTCATTGGCTCTGCATGCTGGAACCAGCCTTTTCTGGGAAGCTAAAGGGTAGACTGAACCCAGCATTGTATCATATTAATATTCCCCATTCTCCTAAGCTTTGGGAGTCTGTATTCCTCTTATGTGTAAGTACCAAATTGCAGGGGAAATGGTATTTCTCTGCACAGAAGGAAGTACCTTCCATGGGATTTTCCAGGGATGGAAGGCTGGATTCCAGTTCTGCATTTCTCCCACATTGGTGTGAGGCCTTCAGGACTCAAATGAATGAAGTAATCTCTTAGTGTCCCTTTCAACCTCGCCATTCTCTCTTTTGAGACATTTCTCTCATTCCCAGGACTTTGGCCATTGCAGTTGGGCTGCTCCTTCTCTCTCATGCATCTTTGGCCACCAAAGAAGCTGCTGTGAATCAGTAGGATTGGTTTTAAGCATTGGCGTTTGGAGACAGCTGCTTACTCAGTGTGATTTTGCAGGCTCAGGGAAGGGACTTTCCTCCCTACGCAAGTCCCAAAATACCTCCTTTATCAGTCTTTTGGTGTTTGGGACTGCTTTACTGTGGACAAAGCCTTTCATTCCACAATGAAGGATCAAAAATAGAAATGAATGCACATGTGTTTGGCATTGCCCATAACAAGCTGTTCTTGGCCTTCATGCTGTTGCTCGTGCTGTGCCCTCTGCCAGGAATATCCTCCCCATGCCCTCATTTCTCTTATACTGATCCTTTAAGAGTCAGTTTAAGCATTTCTTACCCTAGAGGATGCCGTAATTGGTTTCTCTTGATTGCAAGAAACAGAGTTACTCAGAGTAGATCAAATAAAGTCTGGTTGAGTGGGGTCGTGACACTCGGAACATGAACCCCAGGATGAAGATGAGGAGGGGACCTAACTATCTGCTTCTACAGTCTGTCTCCTCTAAATAGACTTTCAGATCTTGAAAGTAGGGGCTATGTCTTACTCGTTTTTGAAAGCTCAGACCTAGCACAAAGCCCACCTCTTAATAGATGTTTGTTGAATAAATGAATGAATGAATGAATGAATAATTGAATCCTAAGTATGGATAGAAGATGTGGGTTCTGTCTTTTAGAAATTTATAGTCTAGTTGGGAACTAGAAAATAGGTAAAAACCTAAGTAAACAATGGTTAAAAACTGGTACAAAGCTTGCAAGACAAACACATTAAAGGCATCTTGGGGGCATGAGATTTAGTTAGCAGATAGCCCTGAGAAAGACTTCAGTTCATACACACATGCAATTGACTAAGATGTTTCTGAGTGCAGAACACAGACTTTTAGTTGAGAAATTGAAGTGAACATTGAACTAATGTATAATTTTGTAAAGGGTCCCACAAAGGATGACTAGGGACAGTAAAAGGGAGCCAGGGAAGCCTCAGAGTAGGACTCAGAGGTCCTTATTACTTGCCCAATGGTTGGCCTGCCCCATCAGGTGCCTTAGAGCCCACGCCAATGCCCCTGGACTCATAAGTGACCCCCGTGGCCTTATCTGAGTGGCTGATCTGACAGTTAGAGCAAGGTGTGTACTTTGCACCTGCTGAGTTACTGCCAGCTGCCTGTGGTGGATAAACAGGCAGGCCTCTGGGCGGCCCTCAGGACTCTGTAGTGAACAAAGAAAGTCATTCAGATGTTTCCAGATTGTATTGAGTTAAATCAAAGGCCAAGAGAGCAGAGGTCTTTGCAGTTCTTTGTTGTAGAGGCTGGCCCCTGGGCGAGTCCCTTATCATACTCTCTTCTATTTAGATGTGTTTCTTTGAACCTTCCCGCAGAAAGTGATGCCCTTTGACAGGCTCCCTCAGCTTTCCAAGGATAAGCAGTGTGCAGTTGTGAGGGATTCCCAGGGTCTCTTCTCCCATAACATTTATTGTCAGTCCTGCATACCTGAAACTTCATCTTTTCTTGTACTCAAAATAGAGAAAGTGGGTGCCTAAGTGAACCCACTGAGCCCAGCCCCCTCAATGAGGAAACTGAGGCTCAAGAAAATGAATCTTTCTTCATATTCATGTAGTGCTTTGAGTTTATCCTGTTTTGCCACATATGCTCACATGGTTTTCCATTTCCTTCATTAAACAGCTCTTTATGAAGGGCCTACTATGTGCCAGGCACCGTTTAGGCATTGGATGGGTGTATGGGTTTGGCTGCAAGTAACAATACTCAGCCAGTAGTGGCCTAAATTCTTACCAGAAAGGGGTCCCAATCCAGACCCCCAAGAGAGGGTTCTTGGATCTCGTGCAAGAAAGAATTCGAGGCAAATCCACAGAGTAAAGTGAAAGCAAATTTAATAAGAAAGTAAAGGAATAAAGAATGGCTACTCCATAGGCAGAACAGCCCTGAGGACTGTTGGTTGCCCATTTTTATGGTTATTTCTTGATTATCTGCTACCAAGGGGTGGATTATTGATGCGTCCCCTTTTTACACCATATAGGGTAACTTCCTGATGTTGCCTTGGCATTTGTAAACTGTCATGGCACTGGTAGGAGTATAGCATTGAGGATGACCAGAGGTCACTCTCATCGCCATCTTGGTTTTGGTGGGTTTTAGCCAGCTTCTTTACTGCAGCCTGTTTTATCAGCAAGGTCTTTATTACCTGTATTTGTGCTGACCTCCTATCTCATCCTGTGACTTAGAGTGCCTAACTGTCTGGGAATGCCGCCCAGTAGGCCTCAGCCTTATTTTACCCAGCCTCTACTCAAGATGGAGTTGCTCCAGTTTAAACACCTCTGACAAAACAATGCAGACATTCATTATCTCATGTAAAATAAGAAAGAAGTCCAGGGCTGTGGTCCTTAGAGGCTGTAGGCTCCACAGCTCAGCAGTGCCATCAAGAACCATTCTTGGTGGGTCAGTGATATCTCCCCTCAGATGGCAAGATGGCCATCATAGCCCCCAACAACATCCTAATGCTCAAAGACAGAAGCAAGACAGAACAGGGACCTTCACTTTGCTCTTTTTTTTTTTTCCGTAGGGGAAGAACACCTTTCCTAGAAGTGCCCAGGTGCCTTCTTATTATAACCCAGTGACCATATCTGGATCACATGCCTGTTTCTAGACCAGTCACAGGCAAACCAGAATGGGATGCCATAAATGGCTGCCTTGGGCCACTTGTGATGTGCTGTGCATGGGAAAAGCAGTGAGTCTATCATGTCCACTAAGAGCACAGGCTCTGGAGCCCGATGGCCACAGTTCAAATCATGGCTCCATCACTTCTGATTTATATAACCCTGGGCAAGGAGCTTAACCTTTTGTTCCTCAGTTTTCCCATCTGTAAAATGGTGATAATGGTACTTCACAGGTTGATGTAAGGATTAAATGTTTAATGTACATAAGGTGCTTAGCACAGTACTTGGCTCACAGTAAAGGTTAACTACTAATTATCTATTGTATATTTCAAAGGAGCTAGAAGACAGCAATTCAAATGTTTCTAGCATGAAGAAAAGACAAATATTTAAGGCAATATATATCCTGAGTATGATGATTTGATCTTTACAAGTTATTCAAATGTGTTAAATGATCACATGTATCCCCAATGTATGTACAACTATTATGTATCAATAAAAAATAAAATTTCAAAAAGTTAAAAAAAATAACCATTATCCTCAAGACTGAGCAATTTCTTGCCTGAATAAAATCAGGAAAAGGTCCTAGGTGTTGGATGGACAACTCCAGTGCCTGCCATGTGCAGTTGCCCTCCGGTTCACAGACAAGTAAACAAGCAATGTTGAAATCTTGTGCCATGGTACTAGATACTGTGCACCGCCCCCCTCAACAGGAGGGGTGCCTGGTCCAGACTTGGGGGATGTCAGAGAAGCCTTCTCAGAGGAGGTGGCACTGATGTAGGTTTTCAAAATATATAGCAGTGGCTCGGCAAAGGCAGAGTGTGGGTGGGTGGGAAAGGAAGGTTCTCCAGGCAGAGGCATCAGTGGGCCTAGAGACACTGGAGCGTGGTGCTCTGTGGTCTATGTAGGACAAGTACACACAATTGATTGTGCCCAGAGAGTGAAGTGAGAACCTGGGGTGGCTCTAGACGTATGTGCTGCCAGGCTGGGGCGGGCTTGGATATCGAGCTAAGGGGTTTGTGTCTTTTCCCACAGGCTATGAATTTTAAGCTGAAGGTAGCCCTAGATTTTTATTTTTGGTCAGTGACTCAGGCTGCAATGAGAAGGGTGGATGGGGGGCGGTGGGACCCATGTAGGAGGCTACAGCAATATTCAAGGGGACTAGGGCAACAGCCTGAACTAGGGCAGGTACTGGAGGGCTGGATAGAGAGAGAGAGACCAAGCAAGAAAGTAAGAAAGTGGGATGGGAAAGGGGGGAAATAAATACAGGCAGGAGGATGGAGAGAAATGGAGGATGGTGCATTCAAATTTGGCCAAGTTGGATCTAGGGGCAGCTGGAGATGTCAGCAGGCCCTCACATGCACAGAGTCTGAAGCCAGGAGAGAGACCTGGGCTGAAGACAGCAGGTGCAGAGGTTATCATCATGGAGGAAGTAGATAATAGATAAATACTTGCGATAGATGAAATTGTCCCGGGAAAATAGAAATAAGAGCAACAACCCTGCAGCTCTGAGCATGGTTTGGATTTTGCCAAAATGTTCTGTTTTGTTTGGACGCTTTATCAGGCTGGGTATGGTTCAAGGCCTGTAGCCAGGCAAAGGTTTTGTTTGGTTGCTGTACAAGCAGCTATTGTTTAATGCTCAGCCTGCTGGGTGAATTTCTGCACACTGCCTGTGGTTATTCAAATCTCTAAGCCCTGATGTGGGGGGAGAAGAGAGGTAGGTTGAAGGTGGATCCCTATAGAACACCAGCATTAACAGGGCAGCTTGAGGAGGAGATCAAAGGGAACATTAGGGAGATGGGAAGGAACACACGAGAATGTCCCAGGACCCAAGGGAGGTCATGGAGTGCACTTCATGTGTTAGTCTCTTCAAATGGACTGAGGATCCTAGCAGACGTATTACATATTTCTCTTCTTCCCAGCAGAGTCTCACTGTCAGCTATTTGGTATATTAAATTATATTGAGAATCTATATTAACTTATAGTAAGAATCAAGATCCACAGTAGAGAGGATGGGGAAGCAGGTTATCTTCCTGACCATCCCCTGTGGGTGGGGTTAATGCCACAGGTTCTGGGCCACACAGAGCTGAGATTGAGAACTGGCTGTCTGTGTGATGTTGGGCAGCTTACTCAGTGACTCTGGGCCTCAGCTACCCAATCCATCAAACAGAGATACTAACACCTACCCTAAGGATGTTCAGACAATTAAATGAGATACTGCATGCGAACATTCAGCATATATGAATCCTGTCCAGTAGCAAGTGCTTGCTAACTGGTAATCACTATCGTCCTGAGGTCCTTTTCTAGCACCCAGCTCAAGATTGGAGCTCTAGCATCATGTTTTGAAGGAAGAAGGGAAAATAATTTTGCTAGTGAAAAAAAGCCTGGAGGAGCATGGGCTTGCCAAGAGTTAAGGGAGCAAGCATAGACCAGGATGGGAAAGATAAGCAGAGAGCTATCTTGGGAAGAGCTCCGTAAGGACTCTCAACAAAGGCAACATCACAAAAACAAAAGCAAAAGGATTCTCAATGAAGAACAGACTGGCCACAGGAAGCTGGTTATAGAGAGATCCAAAATGGAGGCGGAAACTGGTATGAAGAACTCCAAGTCTGGGTCCTACAACTATTCTGTATCTTTGCTGTTTCTTAGCAATTCAAATGTTTCTAGCATGAAGAAATGACAAATATTTTGTCATTTTGTCTTTGTGGAGTCTGCTCTGCCTCCTTGACCACTCTGTCATGTTTATGTAATTAGCATGGTAGAAAGAACATGCATATTGGAGTCAGAGAACTCTGGGTTTGAGTCCCTGCTTTATCACTTACCCACCTGTGTGATCCTGTCAAAGTTATTTAACTCCCCGTGCCTCAGTTTCCTCATCTGTAAAATGGGCTAACTCACTTCAGCCAGTTACTATGTGGTGTAAATGAGATTAGTGTGAATAAACTGGCTGGCACAATGCTGACGCGTAGTAGGCACTCAGTAATTATTTTTGCCTCGTTTTTCCTTGTGCCGTAAGTCAGAAAGTTTCTATTGCCCTTGAGAAGAAGGTCTTAAAAGCATATTTTGTCCTGTCTGGAAAACCCGTTCTGAGGATGGAAAATTTTGCTGACGAGTGAACTTGGAAGGATCATGTTTCCACGGTCAGGGCAGAAAGGAAGAGGCCCAAGCCCTGGGGAAGGAATGGCATCAGGACACAGCTTTGTGGTGGTGACCCACAACCGCGGGCCCAGCAGGCCCTGTGGAACTCCCACATTGACTTCCCTATCTATGAAACAGTGCCAGTAACTCAGTCTCAATGCTTCCTTCCCCTTCCCTGTTCCCTGAGGATCCCAGGACTGGGAACTCCAGTTGTGGCGGCTCCATAGCACCTCCTCTGCTGCCTCCCAGAGGTCACTTCCAGGATGGTCGTCCCAGAGGAGCCCTCCTTCCAAGATACAAATGGCCTTGGCCCCTCTTCACCTGACCCAGAGGCCGATTAAGAGGTCTGTGGGGGTCCGGAGGGATATCTCTCAAAGGGCCCCTCCCACCACCCAATATATCGTAACTCACAATTGTACAGCACTTGGAAGCTGTCAAAAACGCTTTTGCATTCCCCATAATGTAGGCAGGGAAGCTATTTTACAGAAAAGGGAAATGGAGCCTCAGAGAAGAGACCTGCTTCCGACAGCATGGCTAATAAATGTTGGAACCAGGACTTGAACCCAGGAACTCCCAGCCCAGGGACATTCTGTTTTATAAATACGGAGGGCACAACGTTCCATCCCTTTGACTTGTAATTAGTGGGTGTTGTATGTATGGTTATGAGCTTTACCCATATTTTTTGGTGCTAGGAGGGAATCTGTCTTCCTTCCCCACTACTCTTCCTCTCCCACACCACTGTTTCCTTGAGTCTCTAAAAGGTGTCCTGAAGTACAGAACTCCACCCCCCATCTCCTGGAGGGCCTCACTGACCCACCTGTGGTTGCCTCTAACACCCAGGCTTGAGGAGTGAAGCCATTTCCCAACCTGCTAATGGCACTGCTGGGAGCTCAAGAAAGCTATGCTTTCAGGTGATGCATTGTCATGCCGGTCTACACGAACATCTCTGTCCCCTGTAACAGCATCTGCCACAGCAGCAGCCCAGCTCAAATGGCAGGCAAAAAAACTTGTCTGGTGCATTCCATTAGAGAGCAGGAAGTTACCAGCATTGATTGAAATTCTCAGGTAGAGTGAGTACCGGGTGGCATTTGAAGAGGATAATTTAATTCAATAGTTTATATTCCACTTAAGTTCCTCCTCTATCTGACTGCTAGTAAACAGCTGTAAACTGCCTCAGCTGTCTTAGAGGTGAAGAGGAAACACAGTCTAGAAAGTAAAATGGTGATAGCAGGACAGAATCTCAAGAGACCAAAAACCCCTGGGAAAATAGGCATAGGTGGCCTGGTGTGTGAAGGGTGGGTCCAGGTGCAGGAGGACCCATTCCCTCCTGGGCCCCCACTGTGCAATGATGAGCTCACAATCAATGATCACTGACGGTTCCTCCTGCTCTGAACTCCACACTGTTACTGGGGAGCTCAGTGGAGTGGGGAAGGAAGCTGAGAATGTGGATTCAGAAAACCAGAGCTCAAACCCGGTCTTGGCTCTTACTTCTTGCAGGAACTTTGGGGCAATCCACACTGTCTGTCTCCCTTCAGGGTGCAATGAGAGGCAAAAGAAAGAACGTATATGACAGCGTCTTATGCCCGGGAGGGCCAGTTGGATGTTAGTAGTTACTGTTGCATCGTTATTGGAACAGAGAAGCCCCCAAAGGCCTGCTTCCCACCGTTCTCCTTGCCCAAGGGCTGGGGATCCTGCAGGAGGGCCAGATCTGTGCTCAATCCAGGCAGGCAGTCACCCTGTGATTTGAAAACTGTCCAAACTATGCCCGGCCCAGCAAAGCTTGCCTCCGCATAATGGACCTGTTAAAGCATGGTAGTCTGTTGCCTTAAAAGGGTAATGGTGACATCTTCTCAACCCCTGACATCTAAGCCTCCTTCCCTTCCCTGATTGGTTGGTTGGCTCTCACCTTAGGAAGCAGAGAGGAGACCCTTGAAACGGGTGGGACTAGGATGGGTGAAATGTAATCATCTTGACCATCCTCAATTCACTTTCTCCTGTGTTCCTGGCACTGTTCTGGGGTGGGGGCACAAAGCAGCACTCATGTCGTCTCTCCATTTATTCCTCCATTGGTTCGGCAGGCACTGTGAGAGCATTGCCTATGGCAGGCACTGAGGACACAGAGATGAAGGGCGTGGTGGGAGCTCAGGAGGCTGGCGTCTGGCTGGGGGGCCCGGCACACACACAAAGGATCTGAGTCCTCCAGTTGGGCTTCCTAGTTCCTCTATAACCAGAAGCGAGGCTGCCTGTGGGCACCTCAGGAATTCTGCCACCATCCAGTTCCTGCTCACTGCTTAAAAAGTCTAAATAATTGGAAAAAAGTGATATGATCTGTTTAATACAACCATCTAGTTCAATGCCACAGAGTTCACCTCCTACTCTTCATTGTCAGAGGTAAACTGCGATGTCTTCTTCTGTAACGATAGCCCCGTGCTGACACAGTCTCGGGTTGCTTTCTGTAAGCGTCATTTGAGTTAAATATGTGAAGAAGTGGGAAGGAGGGGCAGACAGCCTCACTGCAGGGCTGGACCCCTGTCCTGAGGATGGCCTGGCAGCCTTGACGATGGTGGCTAGTTGCATGTGTGTGAGCCTCAGCCACATGAGGAAGACGTTTGGAATGAGGGCACGTGAAATGATGGGTCCAGCGTCGCTTTAGGGGTGGGGAGCCATTGCTAAGGGAGGTGGTGAGAGCTGAGTTCAGAGTATCTGAAATATAAACTCTAAGAAAGATCGCTCCTCACCAACCCAGTCTAAGTCAAAACCATCGCACACCGGGACTATTGCACTGGCTTGTGGTCCGTCTCCCTGTTCTTACCCTTGTACCTCACCTTCTGCCGGCTGTGTGTGATCTGACTTGCTTCCCTCCCATTCTTTCCTAGCTCATTCTGCCCCATCCCTGGGCTTCCCTTCACAGATTAAGTGCATCGCAGCCTGCCCTATGCCCTTTGCACCTGCACTTCTGTTGGTCTAGTCTCCCCCTCCTGAACATTAGGGCCCTGCTCAAATGTCACTTCCTCAGACTTCCCCACTTAAAATCAGACCCCAACACCATTATATCCCAGGGCCTAGAAAAATGGCAGGCAGGTAGTAGGGATTGAAGGAATATTTGTGAAAGAATGAACTGCCCTAATTAGAGGGGGTTGGGGAAAGAGACCTCAGGACCCAGGAGCACAAGTTTGGAGAGGGACAGAGGACTTGTGCACCAATATTTTGCCTGGCTACTCTCTGGGTGCTGAGGGGGAGTGGAGGTCATGGAGAGAGGTGGGGAATAAGAGGTATGGGGTGCCTGGGTCAGCGTAGCTGGCACCCCTGCTCTCCCCAGGGCCCTCCTGGCTGAGGTCATACCCGCTTTCCCAGCTTCCCTTCACGCTTCTTTCGTTTCCACCCTACCAGCCGCTCCACAGGACTAATGAATAATGACAGGCCTGTAATTAGACTGACATTGGAGCCTGCGTTGTCCCAGATAGTTGCTCTCCGAGGCAAAGGTCTGGTCTCAGCTCCCAGCCGGCACCTTGGCTTTTCCCTCCACATCCTTGCTCACAGCCTTGACTTCCTTCAAAGCGACTTGCCTCCCAGATCCTGAACAGTCAGATAGGAACCAGATGGGATGTTGGGACATCCTGTGTGGCACAGAATTGGAGAGACATGGAGCGCCTCTCAGCTGGTGCCAGCATGTCAGGCAGAGACAGAATGAGTGAAGAGCCCAGGGCTGGGATCGTGGCACTGTTGCTTCAGCTCCCAGGTCTCAATTTGGTTTTCTATAACCCCTCAAAATGTTGGCCAAGATCAGCCATTTTGTACTACGCGTTTGGAATACTCTGGGAATGCAAGTTATTGAGTTCTGCATGAAACCAGAAACAGCAAGAAGATTGTGATCATCACCTGGTTGGCAGGTTTTCACCAAGGTCTGTGGACACCTGTGGGGCTTCTGAGGGGAGCAAAGGGCACAGTGCCTGGCACATAGTAGGTGCTCACTCATTATTGACTGACAGACTTGAGAAAGGTCTTAGCATGAAGCACATCTCAGTGGGAGGAAGTGGCCAGGACGTGGGGAGCTGGGACACTTGTGCAGACAGGCCAGGGGGTGGCTCCACCCTGCCCCTTGAAGCCTGCTCTTGTTCCTCCTGGGAATACCTGACAGCAGCAATTAGCAGGAGGTCCTTTAGTGTCCCCCTCTCCACTGCATGCTTCCCCCACTAAGGCAGGGATGGTGCTTCATCTGAGTAACACCTCATTCAAATGGGAATGAGTCCTCAGTCTCATCCAGAGTGGAAGAAGCACTCGTCTCCTGATTCCGCTTTAAGACCATTGCCATCGCTCTGATGAGCCACGATTGTTCTAGCCTCAATGGGGGACATCATGGAGAAGGAGGTGGGCGCAATGAGTCACGCAACATCAGAGACTGAGGAGGGGAGCAAGGGCCACCAGAAACCAAGAAGGAACCCCATAGTGAACCCCACTGAAAGAAAACCAAGAGTCATAGCACAGCATAAGAGAAACTCGTGTCTCGCTGAAGTAACGGGAACTTCAAATGTAGCTCTTCTAGGAGTGGGGATCTGAGCCCCTCCATCAAGCTGGCTCAAACATTCAGCATGTGCATTGATCTCACGTAAGGAGCAGTCCAGAGCAGGGAGGGGCTTCAGGGCCTCACAGCTGAGAGCAGCAAAGGCAGGATTGGAAGCTGGCTAACAGGTCTGGGACCCTGACATGTAGCGGGGAGGCCTGGGCACCTTCCTCAGCTCACCCTGCTCAGCACAAGCCCCTCTGGGCCTCAGTGAGGCAAGGGTGGCATCACAGCCTCTGTGGAGATGGGATGGGGCTGATGGCCTGTGTCCCCAGCTGTAAGGCTGACCATAACAGGGATGTCTGTGGGGGAAGAGGGGAGGCAGCCTTCACAGAGGTCTGGGGTGGATGCAGGGACCAAGTCTTGAAGGGATATCTGGAACAGGAGCAAAGTGAGCTATCGGGAAAACGGGGTTGGGGGGGTAAAGGACCCAGGCCTCAGGGCAGGGCAGATGCCTTATGAACTCAAAGACCACAAAAGAAGGAAAGAAATTTCACAGACAGGGGCAAGTATTTAATATCTACCATCTCTTTAATCCTTAACATAGCCTTGTGAATTGACAGGGGAGAAAACAGACAGAGAACCGTTAAGTAATTTGTCCAAGATCATTCAACTGGGAAGTAGCAGAGCTGGGATTTGAACCCGTGCCCAAAGCCATTGTTTTTCTACTTGCCAGATTGGCGAGGGTCATGGGGGAAGCTGCTGCTCGGTGGACATGGGTGTATGTGAGACTCACCCCATATGCATTAGATGTCACGGCTGCAGAATTGCTTCCAGACTCCACTGGCTGGCCAGTTGGGAGCCCAGGACTGTGCAGGCTATCTTGACCCAAACTGGTTGAGGGTCTGGATGGGCCAAGGGCAGACGGAAGGTTCTCATCCCTCTGAGCAGGGCTGGCAGAGGTGGCAGGAGCCATCAAGGGTATTAGTCTTTGTTTCAGTAAAGTGGTTTATGCATTTTGTGAGCTTCTCAGCAAAACAATAAAGCAGTTTATGCATTTGTGAGATGGGGATCAGAGGTGGAATTTCCTTTCTTCTCACCACCATGATCCACTTTTTATTTCATTTTTATCCTGAGTGTGTCCTTTCTGTTTCTCAGGCGGCTTCCACAAGCAACACCTAGCCTTTTGGGAGTCCTGGCGTGCTGTCATTGTTTACTTGATTTCTCAACACCTTTCTCCTGCCTGAAGTGCTGCCTAACAAGGATTTTAAAAAATTGTATTACTATGATTTCCCTTGCTCTTTTATTTTCTCTCTTTTAACGTGAAAGGAAATATGTCTTTATGCAATCCCCCCACCTCTCATCTTGGTGGGGTGCTTCTCATCAAGTAACAATCCTCTCACATCCCTGAAGGTTTAACCAGAACAGCTGCAGGTGGGGCCAGGAAGGGCAAGAGTGGATCCCAAGATCCTCCAGGTTGACATGTCACTCCTGAAAACATTCTGCTTTAAACAGAAGCCACTTCGCTGCTCTGACATGAATTTCTATAACCAAGACATACTCTTCGACCTAGAGAGATCAAGGCATGAAAAAATGGAACTTCTCAAGGGTAAGCTGTGTTTTCAGTAGTAAGCCATTTACTGTTTTACATGTACATTTTAAGGTGTTGCAGGGAAATAAAGCTTCTCTAGCAGCCAGGATGTAAAAGAGCAAAAACTTTGCAAGTAGCTCTAACAGGATTCTCGAGTGTGCTGCCCAGAGCAGAGGAGACTTACAGAGTGGTGAGTTTGGGGGTGAAGGGAAGGGGGAGTCTGATAATTTGTAACAAAGACACTTAAAGAATTTAGGACTTTAACAATTTTACTGTAGTAAAGAATGTATTAGTTAGGGTAGAGGCTAAGCTGCTGTAACAAAGAAACATTCAAAATTCAGTGGGTTAACTTTTCTCTTATGTGGCCATCCAGAGAGAGGCAGCTGGTTCATGGTGGGCTGGTGGCCCAGCTCATAAGGTCATCAAGGGTCCCAGACTGCTTCTCTAGATCATTGCCCTTGTCTTCATAGTCCCTGCAGGTTCCTGGCACTGTGTCCGGGTGATATAGAGGTGTCAACACTGAAACATTAGAGGGGTAAGACCCATAAGTTCAGGACATAATTTCTCCTTAAATCCCCTGGGAAAGAACTTGGCCCCATAGCCAGCTGCCGGGGGGCCTGGGAAACTCGTGCTAGATGAGAGGCCAGAGCTGAAATCTGGGTTCTGTTGGCAAAAAGAAGGGAGCATGCATACTAGGGGCTGATCCATAGATTCTACTACAGAAGAAAAAGTCTTCTAATCAATCCCTTACTTTATCTTTAAAAACAACAACAGACAAACACCCTCTCTCCTTTCCCCTAAAATGCGACTTTAAATGAACCACGGCAGTGAATTAAGATGGCCTCAGAAAAAAGAGGTAACTCTTGCCCCTTCAAGCTGATCTCTAAACCCGTGCAGCTGCCTTACTTGGCGGCACCCCACAGGACTGAGATCTTATTTTTCCCTCTAAGGAAGCAAGAGGAACAATAAATAGCAGTACACAAAACAGCACACATTTTATTCTGTAAAGGCATAGCAATTCTACCTTGAGGCCTCACTGACAAGGCTTTCCAATCTTTCCTGAGACTTAATCCAGAAAATAAATTCAATTTCAGCACTCAGTGGCTGCCTCATGGTGGGCTGTCCGTAAATGGTTGTTTAATAAATGCTCTGGAAACTGGCCATCTGGATAATGTCTGGGGTATCATGGAGGAGGGGGCTGGCTCCCATGAGCACAAATGAGTTTTCTTGTCTTATTTGTGCAGAGAGAATGGAAGGTGTGGCTTTGCTTGCCACATCCAGGCCTTACCAAGCAGCCCTGTCCCCTGGGCCACCCCAATCCGTAGTTGGAATGACAGCTATGTTCACGTGGGGTCGGGGGCACTATCTGTGCAAAGTCTTCTTTTATTTGTTTCTCCATCACTTTAGTAGTTAAAAGTTAGAGGAATTAGTATCACAAACATAGATGTGTACAGTTAATGTTTTGAAAAGAATATGATATAACTGGAGATGCCTGCTGGGCTGCAATTCTCAGAAGACTGTTGGTTCAGGGCAAGGAGCTACAGAGACACCAACATTCAGAATTAGGCAGAGAAGCCCAGCTGTTGAGAAGCCAGAGAGACAGCCAAGAGCTAGGAGAACATCAGTATCCAAGGGGAGGGCCAGGCAGGTGCTTGTCACCCAGGAAGAGAGGAACCAATGCTGTCTGCAGGAGCCACAGGGGCAGAGCAGGGCCTGCTCAACTGTCCAGACAGGCAGGTCTGTAAGAACGAGGAGAATAACAAAACCAACATTTATATAGCATACAGCGAAGTGCTATTTGTGCATATTGCATTTAAGAGGCTAGTACAAGTCTCATTCATTCCTTTTTTTTGCAGATGAGGAAACAGACATTGAGAGGTAAAATAACACGACTGAATCTATACACTACCTGATGGCTGAGCCGGGACTTATCCCCAGGTCCAGTGGCTTCTAGAGCACACGTGTGTTACTACCACCCATTCTGCCCAACTTATGCAAGCAGCAGAGAAATAATATGCAGGCAAGTATGGCTGGGCTGACTGTGATGAAAAAGGGCTTTGGTGATGGAGGCATCCTTCAGCTTCCTGAGCAAGTGTTGGTTCACAGGCAGGTACAAGAATCACCTGGCAGGAATGGTCAGTGAGGGGACCAACAGAAAGCAGCTGCCACCACCAGTCAGCCTGACTCAGGAGACCCCAGACACTAGTGGACCCCAAAACTTAAGTGCAAAAGTTGTAAGAGAGGAGCTGGCAGAGAATGGATTGGGAGACTGGGACCAGGTGCAGGCTCCCCCTACCATCAGCTGAGATACCAGTGTTGCTCCGAGATGCTGACTCAGGCCCTCCTCTCCTCTTCTCCCTCTCCTCAAGGCTATGTTTTACATTCCCTGGTTTAGATCTCTCCTCTGAGCTGCAATTCTATACATCCAAAAGCATGTGAAACATCTCTCCCTGGCTTTCCCACAAATCCGAGGTGTCCAGATGAATCTGTCACCTCTTACCCCACCAGGTCATTCACCTGTGTTCCCTGCCTTGGCTGAGAGATGATATCACCATCCCTTTAGACATCCAACAAAAAGCACAGGAGACCCTCCAAACACTACATCCTGTACAGTCTACTTCCTAAACATCTCCAGTGTCCCCTTCTGTCCACACCCCCTTGGCATAACTTGTTTTCCCTCCACGGGTCTCCCTATCCAGGTCCAAACTACAGAGAAGCCCAGGTGAGCTAATGAAATGTGTATCTTTCTATGTCTTTTTTGTTTGAAATCCCTTGGTTACCCCCCTCACCTACCAGCATCCCCTGAGCTCCTGCACCCAACCCACCCAGCGCTGGGGGTCAGATCCTTGCTCTTCCTCAGTGGTTTCCACAGCTAGAGCCGGCACATTCTCTCTGCATCTACACGGGCCTCCTCCATACTTCTGCCTCTCATCTTGGCCTGGTTAATGCCGATTCCTTTTCTGAGCTGAACCTTCTTGCCAGAATGGAGACTCTTCCTAGCTCATCCTGTGTGCTCATCAGTCTACGATTCCATCCACCACTTGTCACCAGGATTCCCTACCTCCCTTCTCTCTCCCTCTCTTCCTCTCTCTATCCTTCTTCTTTCTCTGTTATAAAAATTCCAAACATATGCAAAACAGAGAGAATAGTAATAAACTCCTCATAGTATAATGAACTCCCCATAATTGGCTTCAACAATCAGTAACTCATAGACAATCTTACAATCTTGCTTGATCTAGACACCCCCCTGCTGACCCTACACACACACACACACACACACACACACGCACACAGACACACAAGACGAGTTTAAAGCCAATTCTAAACATCATATTGTTTCATCCATAAACATTTTAGTTTCTATATCTAATAGATAAGGAACTTAAAAAAACCACAATACTATCTCAACATACCTTATAATTAGTTAAAATAATCAAATATCCACAAATGTTCCAGTTTTTTTGATTGCCTTATAATAGTTCTTTCTAACAGCATTTGTTTAAATCAGGATCCAGATAAGGTCTTACATGATGATTGATTGATATGTCCCTTAAGTCCCCTTTAATCTATAGATCTTCCCTCCCTCTTACTTTTGCCCGTTGTAGCGTATTTACTGAGGAAGTCCGGTGTTTGCCCTGTAGTTTCCCGCTGTCTGAATTTTGCTGATGGTGTCTTTATAGAGTCCTTTAACATGACCTCAGCTCCTCATGCTTCTATAAACTATTCCACTGGGTAGTCTCACTGTCCACTTCTCAAAGATGGAAGTCACCTTTTATCTCTGCATCTCTAGAACCTAGAGCAATGCCTTCCATACAGTAGGCACATGAGAAAAACACTTTGGAAGGAAGGAAAGAAAGAAGGAAGAAAAACAAAGAGAATAGAAGGGCAGGACCAGGGTGTAACAGTGGGCCACTGTTTCTCAATGTGATCCACATACCAGAATTATCTCTAATTGATCTGTTACAAACGATGGTTCCTGGGCCTTATCCAAACTCCATGACAATCAGAACCGCTGAGTTCTGAGCCCATGAATCTGCATTTCTGACAAGCTCCCCAGACATACTTCTCATTTTGTGGCTCTGAGTCTCCTTGTCTGCACAGAGAGGACCCCTTCACTAAGGTTCCTGCCAACTCTAACATTCTGAGCCCAAGCCAGGATTCTAGAATTCCGAAGAATGGGCTACTTCACTTCAAATGTCAGACATTTGAAGAAAGCAAAACCTAGCACCTGACTCTGCGCCTGAAGTCAACTGTTCTTGCCTTTAGTAGGTTTCCTCCATTCAGGTTGTGGGTTTCTCCAGGGCGCAGCCTTCAGTTTCCTAGTCTCTTTGGGTTGGTGGTGTGACCCACCTGTCATAGAGCCGCTGGTGAATCCCACTGTCTGTCAGGCTCCTGGTCAACCCCCTTCTCTGGGCCATCCCCTGTCCAGCTCCCCAAACACCCAGGTATATTCCGCACCTCTGCACATTTCAAAATCTGCCTTCCCCTCTCTCAAGTCACCCTCCTTCCTTTCCCTACCTTAGGGCTATGGGCTTTGGTTTCTCCTCTAATCATTATTTGTTTGTTTATCTTTTCCCTGGTTTTTAACCCCAGGGACAGTTCTCCTCACCAGGCCAGTTTGAATTAATTTTGTAGGGACAATTCCACAAGACAATGTATCATGTATCAATTACTGTATTAAAATCAAGATGTATTGCATCCTTTCCATCCTTCCCATCTCTTAATTTCTTAGTTCCCTCAAAGGCACAATCAAGTGTTGTCTGGCATAATTTGTTCTTTATAAACCCAGACTGCTCATTGCATGGACTTATAATTTGAGAAAGATTTTTGGCAGTGTTTTATTTCTGTAATACTTTTATTTATTGTATTTGGTGATTGAATCTCAGTGATTAAGGTGACAGTGAGGTGGACCTCAGGCCCAAGCTCCCTCACTGAGGCCTTCTCCCAGACTTTGTCCATCTCATTCAGTCCTCTGCCCTCTGGCCACGATCTAGTCATGCCATCGCCTGAAGGCTAGGGCCATTAAAAGTGAGGGACACAAGCTACAGGGGTCTTTGTCCAGCGTGCAGTGGACAAGCTCAAAGGATAAAAATGGACTTGCAGAACAAGGGCCTATAGGGTATGGAGGAGTGATGACAGGCATGGGGGGTGTTACAGATTGAATTGTGTCTCCTCAGAAGTTCTGTGTTGAAGTCCTAACTCCTGGTACCTCTGGATGCAGTCTTACTTGGAAATAAGGTCATTGCAGGTGTAGTTGGTTAAGATGAGGTCCTTAGGATTGGCACTGATTCAGTATGGTTGGCGTCTTTATAAAAAGGGGACATTTAGACATGGAAGTGAACACAGAGAGAGTATCATGTGAAGATGAAGGCAGAGCTGGGGTGATGCTTCTACAAGCCAAGAAATACTAAAGATTGGCAGCAAACCAGCAGAAAACTAGGGGAGAGGCATGGAACAGATTCTCACAGCCCTCAGAAGGAACCAACCCTAGTGACACTTTGGTCTTGAATTTCATGCCTCTAGTACTGTGAGACAACACATTTCTGTTGTGTAAAATCACCCTGTGTGTGGTACTTTGTGGTACTCTTTTTTTTTTTTTTTGCAACTCGAGGAAGCTAACACAGTGAGTATGAATGTGGGCTCTGCAGTTAGCCAGACCCAAGTTTGAATCCTGGTTCCATACTTCATTAGCCATGTTGCCTTGGACAAGTTAGCTTAACCTCTTCTAACCCCTGATGCCTCATCTAAAGTAGAGTTATCTAATACTTTCCTTAGTGGTATTGGGAGATGCGGCAGAGGCTGTGAGTGTTCTGTCTACATTCCTCTAGCCAACCAGGCAGTGAGGGACCAAAGCTTTTTCTCCTCTGATGAGGGGACAAACCTGAGCAGTGTTCCATATGGTCTCCCTGAGGCTCGAACCAGTTTCCCAGAGCAGTGACTTCTACATTTACATACCCTTTATGAGCTTTTCTTCCCTCACTACCTTGCTCCCCATTCCCTCATAGTAATTCCTGCATCACCTCCCAACTAAACTACTTGCTCCCGAATTTTTATTTCAAGGTTTGCTTTCCAAGGAACCCAGATGAAGATAGAATGACTCAAAGAGAAGATGTATAGAAGTACTTACAGCATGTGGCACATGGTAAGCACTCAATTCGTTTTAGTGAGTCTGATGTTGCATTCTTACAGCATAAATGATGTGCAGTCAGCCTGTGGTGTTTGGAAATGGAAGATGTATGTGCGTGCACCCAGCCTCCAAAGTTGGTAACATAGTGTGAATAGGGAATCTCCACTCTATAATTCATGCACCGTCTGGTCTGATGGGTTGGTCATGTGGCCACCAGGAGAGAGCCGGAACTGTGTGGATATGCAGGCATTGAAAAGTGTACTCTGGGTGTGCAGTAGGAGTACTGTGTTTAGATGTCATGTGAGAGTACAGATTATAGGGAGTATCTACACATGTACAAATGTCATTGTGCAGTGTATAAGGGGAAGCTGGTCATCCCCTCACCCTTGCAGCCTCAGTGCCCAGCCTTGAGTGTTTGGAAGCCCCAGGAGAGCTCACCCAGACTCAGGCAGAGCCGGGCCCATCACCATCAGCTGGCCCGCTGCCAGGAATTGCTTGATTGCCACTCTGCCTGGCTGCTGGAGCACTGGGAAACACAGCAACTGTTCCTAGGAGGTGAAAAGTCCAACCAAACCAGTGGTTTTTCTCCACTCCACACTCACTAGCAATTTTTCTTCCTTCCCATGCTGCCAGGACTTGCCTGGTTTTGTGGCAGAATGAATGAAAGACTGTGTCACAGAAACCCCTGTGATGTGTGCTGAGGGCCACTGCCTGCTTTGAAGCACTCCTGTCTCCCAAGCAAAGTATACACACTCAGGGAGTTGGAAGGAGCCTCAGCTTTCATTTGAATTCACCCATCATTGTACATATGAGAAAATGACTGTTACTTACTGCAGAGAAGTGTTGACATCTGGGGTTAGACAATTCTTTGTCGTGGGGCTGCTCTGTACACTGTAGGATGTTTAGGAGCATCCCTGGCCTCTACCCACTCCATGCTGGCACCACCTCCTACCCCCAAGTTGTACCAACCAAAAATACCTTCAGGCATTGTCAAATATCCCCTTGGGGGACAAATTGCCTCTGATGAAGAATCATTGCTGTAGGGAAATCAACACAGAATGAGCGTTTGTGAACAAACTAGAGGCGCTTGCTTATGAGTCCTGGATGATGTCAGCTTGCATGGTAGCTGAAAACAGGTGATAACGCAATCTGTAGTGATAAATATCTGGCTTCAAATTTCCTTTCTCATTCACCAGCTTTGTGACCTTGGATATAAAATGAAAATCTAATCATACCACTCCCCTGCTTAAAACCATCCCCTAGTTCCTCATTTTTCTTAAAATACAATCCATCTTCCTTACCATTGTCTACCAGACCTAAACCTTGTTGTATACCACTTCCTGTTCTCACATGCTCTCCTGCAGCCACACAGAGCTCCTTCTGTTCCCTGAGTAGGCAAAACTCCTTTCTGTTCCCGTCCCCAGGTTTTTGCACTTGCTGTTCCCTCTGGCTAGAACATCCTTTCCGCAGATCTCTGTGTGTCTGGCTGCCTCCCCATCGCTCATGCCTCAGCTTAAATGTCTGTTTTTCCCACAACATAAGCTCCATAACAGGACCTAGAAGAGCATTAGATAAATAATGTACTATCATAGGTTTGTGGTGAAGATAAAATGAGAAAATAATAATAATAATAAATAACAGTAATACTAAAGAACTTGGCAAGCAAGCTCAGGGCATATAGTAAATACTCAATAAGTGGTGATTATAATATTATAATTTATTTTTATCATGAAGTTTAGAGATAATCTGTCATTGTAGCTGGCCCAAATCATCTGACCTCCTCTTCACATTTTGACAGTTCCCCACAGTGTGGCTCCTACCTCCCCAGTGCTTACTCCAAAAACACTACATTTCCTAGCTAGGGTGACCAATCTGTCCTGTTTTGCCTGGGGCTTTTCTGATTTAGCACTGAAAGTCCTGCAACATGGGAAACCCCCAGTCCCAGACCAGCTGGGATGGCTAGTAACAGCTTCCAATATGACTTCTCGTTAGGTGTGACTGAGACATTGACTGGGGAGTGAGTTAAATGAGAGACCAGGCAAGGGGTAGAACACTCTTTGTGCTGGTGGCTAGTGTGTGTGTGTGTGTTTGTGTTGGAGTGGGGGCGGTGGTAGTGATGGCAGCTTGCCAACCATGACACAGGCATAGGTTTCTTTACTGGGCCAGTTCTAAGGTTTGTTCAGGTATTTGTTTCCAGTAACTGAGCATAGAGGGCGTTTCTTCTGCAGTTCCAGTGATTTTGTGAGCTCTCTATATCTGTACTAAACTGCTCTCTGCTTAAACTACCTAGAGAGTATTCTGTTGTCTGCAACTGAGAAGCTCGACCAATACATACAACAATTTTGCCAGTCTCTTCAGCAAGTAAAGAGCTTCTCAAGGGATGTTTGAGATAAATCAGTATCTGACAATCCAGGGGGATTGTCATCACCAGTCCTTTCACTTGATGAGATAAGTGGCTGTGTCTGTCATTTCAAATGCTCCAAAGACAGAGTCTGCTGCACTGTGTGGCAAGATCTAGCCCCTGTCAGTGTGATCAGGCCATCAACACAGACCTCTTGCTTTCTAGGTCTCTGTGCCTGGGCACCAAGCAGACTGTGGTATCAATTACAGTGGACCCTGTGCATCCCTCAGCCATCCAGGCAGGTGCAGACACTCCTCAGGCTAGGGATAGCCTCGGGAGACTGACTCAGCCAGAAGGTTGCCCTGGAGAAGACCAGGTAGTCCCTGTTGGCATGCTCAGAGGACGTGTAGATCTCTCATGGATGGTCAGGACAATCACCAGTACCAGGATATCTGGATCAGGTAAAAGATATTCCAAGAGGAGGTTCAGTTCAGAAGGCAAATGGGGCAGCAATCAGCACTGAGATCCCTGTTCATACACAATGGGTAAGAGACCCAGGGACCTAATTCAGCCCAAGGGAATGGGTTCAGGTGGCATCTGGGTGAGAATCAGGGCCAGCGACCATCATCTGGGACTGAGAGGACAACTCAATTCAGAGGCAGAAATTCAGATTTCTTGAGGGGCAATCTAGCATTTATCTTTGAATTAGCATGAATTCTTATAGAAATGCAGTGTTGCTTTATATGTATATAATTTTGAGTTTACACAAATAGTACAGTATTATGAACCTTGTTCTGTATTTCACTTTTTAAATCCTAGCACTGATTTTTTAAAAACATTTTCTTTCAGGTATATTTGTTTATTTATTTACTTATGTATAACTTTTATACAGTAACATGCAAAATATTAAGTGTGTAGCTCAATGAATTTTTAATAACAGCTTTGTTGAGATCTAAAATCTCAATCACTGATCATAAAATTCACAGTTTTAAAGTTTCAGTAGTTTTTGGTATATTCACAGTTGTGCAATCTTTACCACTGTCTAATGCAGAATATCTTCATCACCCCCAAAATAAATCCTGTACCCATTAACAGTCACTTCCTGTTCTTCCCTGCTCCTCACCCGTGCACCCATTAGTCTACTTTCTGTCTTATGGATTTGCCTCTGCCTCTGTGGATGTTGGATATTTCATATAAGTAGAATCATATATGACCTTTCATTTCTGGCTTCTTTTACTTAGTATAATGTTTTCAAGGTTCACCTATGTCGTGGCATGCATAAGTACTTCATTTCTTTTTACTGCTCAGTAATATTCCATTGTATGGATATACCACATTTTGTTTATCCATTCTTCAGTTGATGGACATTTGGGTTGTCTCCACATTTAAGGTATTATTGACATGAATAATGCTGCTATGAACATTCATGTATAAGTTTTTGTGTGGACATGTATTTTCAATTCTTTTGGGTGTATACCTATGAGTGGAATTCCTGGATCACATGCTAATTATATCTTTAACATTTTGAGGAACTGCCAAACTGTTTTCCAAAATGGTTGCACCATTTTACATTCTCACCAGGAATATATGAGGGTTCCAATTTCTCTACCTCCTTGCCAACACTTGTTATTTTCTTTTTAAATTATAGCTATCCTAGTGGGAGTGAAGTGGTATCTCATTGCACATTTTTTTTTTGCATTTTCTGAATGACTAATGATGTTGAGTATTGTTTCATGTGCTTATTTTAGTGACCATTTGTATATCTTCTTTGAATAAATATCTACTCAAGTGTTCATTGAATTTTGACATGTGTCAAGTTACCCTCGTGTAACTATCACCCAAATCAAGATACAGAACATTTCTACCTCCCTAGAAGACTCCCCTGTTCTTCTTCCCAGTCAACTTCTTTCCCCAAGAGTAACTATTATCCATTTTTATTTATTTATTTATTTATTTTTGAGATGGAGTCTCACTCTGTCGCCCAGGCTGGAGTGCAGTGGCACAATCTCGGCTCAATGCAACCTCTGCCTCCCGGGTTCAAGCAATTCTCCTGCCTCAGCCTCCCGAGTAGCTGAGACTACAGGCGCATGCCACCATGCCCTGCAATTTTTTTTTTTTTTTTTTTTTGTATTTTAGTAGAGACGGGGTTTCACCGTGTTGCCCAGGCTGGTCTTGAACTCCTGAGCTCAGGCAATCTGCCCGCCTCAGCCTCCCAAAGTGCTCGGATTACAGGTGTGAACCAACATGCCTGGCCTGAGTAACTATTATTCTGATTTCTATTACCATAGACTAGTTTTGTCTGCTTTTGAACCTCAAAGCAATGGTACTGGATGAGGTTTTTTTTTGTTTTTGGTTTTTTTTTGACAGAGTTTCGCTCTGTCACCCAGGCTGAATGCAGTGGCGTGATCTTGGCTCATTGAAACCTCCGCCTCCCAGGTTCAAGTGATTCTCCTGCTTTAGCCTCTCACGTAGCTGTGATTATGTGTGCACCACCATACCCAGCTGATTTTTTTGTGTGTTTTGGTAGAGATGGGGTTTCACCATGTTGGCCAGGCTGGTCTCAAACTCCTGACCTCAAGACGTCCACCCACCTCGGCCTCCCAGAGTGCTGGGATTACAGGCGTGAGCCACAGCGCCTGGCCATGGATGAGCTCTTTAATGTCTGGTTTCTTTTACTCAATACAGTGCATGTGAAATTTATCCAAGATGTTCTTTGCTTTTTTGGTCATTACTATGTAGTATTCCATTGTATGAACATACTGCAGTAGGCTCACTCATTCTACTGTTGAGGTTGATTTGGGTTGGTGGTAGTTTTGGGCTATCACAAATAAAGTTTTAGCACTTTGAAAAGTCTGTTCATTCAGCTGGTCTCTCCAAGAGTACAGATTAGCTATCTGGGTCTCAGATCTGGCTGCCACCAGAGACTTAGTGATGGGGACACACCTGAGACCCCAGTGGCAGTCAGGCTGGGATGCTGGTCCTCAGTCTGAGGAGGGTGAGCCAGTTGCAGGGTGGTGGTGTGGTGGCATCAAAGTGCTGAGCTGTGACTTGACAGAAAAGGTGAAGGTGGAGGAGGCAGGGGGTTTGAAGGCTGGGGAGCAACCCTGATGGAGACAAGACTGCAGTTACTCACTTCTAGAGATGAGTCAGAGATGAGCCAAGGGGCCTCACCTCTCCCAAGGAACTTTAATCATGCAGTGACTGGCATGGGGACCACAGAGTTGCACTCATGTGAAGGGCCCCCTGGGCATAACACAGAAGAACACAGTGTGCATGGTGTCCCTGGAACTGGGCTACTCGACCCTGAAGGGGCATGGACATTTGTGGGACCACAAGCAGGAAAGTTCCAGCATTTTCTTAGGCTTAGCTGTGTCTATGAAGGTAAAACCACCAAACAAAATGAGTATTTTCCTAGTGCCAATGCAGAGCCTACCCACGCACAGTCCTTGGGCAGATCAAGGCTGTGCGTGTTCTCTCAGCCAGAACTGCACTCTGGACATGAGCTACAGGGTGACCTCATGAGGGTCCATTGCGGATATGCACATGGATGTTCTGTGTAGTGATGCTGTGGCAGCTGGGATTGGAGGCAACACAGGTGTCCATCGTTAGAGGAATAGAGAGGTGGCATGTGGCAGAACCTCCTGCAAACTCTGAGCAGCAGCCAGAATGATGAACTCCATCTGCACATAGCTTCTCTGCTAGACATTTTGAAATAGTGCTGAAGGTAAAAAAAAGCAAAGTAAAAAGAACAGAGTCTGTAATGCAATACCATGTGTATGAATTAAAAAGGCATGAATATACAAATCTAATCTCAGGGTACACTACAAAAGATAGAGTGGTTGCCTATGGTGGGGGTGGTGAAGGGTGGTAATGGCAATGTGGGTGGGAGAGGGGTCCTGCATGATGATCTGAGAAGGGTGAGTGACCTGGCCAAGACACTTAACACTCACATACATGCACAGAAAGAATGGGAGGGAGGAAGGAAGAAAAGAAAGAAGGAAGGAGAGGAGGAAAAGAGAAAGGAAGATAGAGAAAAGGAAGGAAGAAAGGAAAAAAGAAGGGAGGAAAGGAGGCAGGGAAGGAAGAAGGGAGAAAAGAGAAAGGAAGGAAAAGAAAATGGAAGGAAAGAAGGAAGGAAGGAGGGATGGAAGGGGGAAGGGAGAAAGGAAGAAAGGAAAACAGAAAAAGAAGGAAGAAAGAAAAAAGAAGGAAAGGAAGGAGAAAGAGAAGTCACTTCTGCTCTCTCAGACTTGCTCGAGGACCTTCACTGAGGTGGGGGCTGCCAGTGTAATGTTCAAAGTTGTTGCCATTTCCCAGGAGTTTCTGGAGGGGCAGGGAGGGCTGAACGGTGCGATTACAACCACCCAAGGAGAAGGGAATTAGCAGTGCTCTCCTCCTCTCATTAATTGAGCACTCATCTGGGCGGGCCTGGGCTTACTAAGTTTCCAGTTCATCAAGATTATAAATGAGATTTCTCCTCCTTCCTGTGGAGCAGGTTGAGATTTATACTGCATCCTGGGCAAAGGATTCTCTGGGCTTCATCTTCCTTTCTGGGGCTTCTTTCTTTAAAAAGGTGGGTTGGGCTCCCTTGACCAGAGAAATCCCAAAGCTGAGAGAGTCCTTCTGCCCACCCCCAGCCCTCCCCCAGGCAGGAGTTGGTCCTGTGAGGGAAACAGGTTGTATCTAAGCTTCTGCCATTTTCTGTCTCATGTCTGTCCCTCCATATGCCCCCTCCCTCAGTCCTGCCCCCACCCTACCTCACATCCCTCAGCAAGCTCTCCACTCAGACCCTAGCTCCAGTTCTGGGGAGGGGAGGCTGGTGCAGAGTATAGGGGATAGCGCAAGTGCTCTTCAGGAGCCACAGACAGAGACCTGCTTACCCTGAGCACATGGCAGCTGGGGCGTTCTTCTTGCTCGCCTATTTGTGAAGGTCTACCCAGAGGAAATGGGCTATGGCACCACAAAATGGTCCAACTGGAAGTCAAACATGAGACACTAGAAAGTATCCCACAGGCTGCAGTGCTTGGGGATCTTGAGACCCCTGCCAGGAATCCCCAAGGAGAAAAGAGGAGTTCATGGACTTGTGGCCTTGAGCCTCTTGTGCTGTCACTTACACCCATTTCCATAGAATTACAGAGTGTCGGTGCTGGACACTAGACAGTGTAACATCGTCTTGTCCAACTACCACTCATCATGTAGAAGGGATATGAAAAGGAAGGATGCTTCCCAGGGAATGTGGGAACAGAAGGAAGCCACGTCTCCCTGTGCCATCCTAGACTACTGCTGTGTGTGTGTGTGTGTGTGTGTGCTCACACACACACATGAGCAGCTCCTGCCTTGACCTGAGCCTAGAGCGTTCCTCCTTGGAAGGGGACCCTATTTCACAATCCATCTGGTCCTGGAGACCAGTGGGGCTAAGTTTTGTTTAGGGATGGAGGGAGAAAGCAAGTGAAGGAGAGACAGAGAAAGAGATGAAAAGACAGGGACAAAGACCTCTTGACAGAGAGAAATTATAAAATAGGGCAAGAAAGAGAGAGAAGAGCAGACACAGGGATGGAGAAAATGAAGAAGGAGGAGCCAGAAAGAGAGGAATGAAGGGTGACCTGCAGACCAGGCAGAGCTCACAGCCCACCCTGGCATGGTTTCTCTTTGCAGAGGGTTGCTCTCCCCGTCACCACCCTCCTAGTCATTCTCTGGAGCCCCTGGTCATAAGTGGGTATTAGCTTAGCCCAGTGCTGGTGTTCAACTGTCATCCAAGCTGAGCCTCCCTTACTGCACCCACAACTACCTGGTTAAGTAAAGCCTTAAGGAGGGGTGGCAGGGAGGAGGTCCATGTGAGCCAGTGCCCTGGGTAACTCCCACCATCTTCCTTGCTTTCTTCCTATGCCTGAGACCAGAGCCTAAGCAAGCCAGTGTGTGCTTTGGCCCCAGAATCCCTGTTGGGGGCAGCAAAGGAGACACAAAGTGATGGAGGAAGCACGGTGGTAGCCCTGTGGCTTCAGTGACCCTGTGTGAGACAGAAATCAGGGTTGGACTGGAAGAATGGGGAACAGGTATTTCCTGCGGTCCTGCTGAACAGTGGCTCAACCAGTCCACCCAAAATGTCAGAAGCAGAGAAACTGTAAACATGAACAGCGGTGCCATAGCAAGAGCTGGCCTGTGGAGGCTGGCACTGTGAGCCCAGGCACAGCACCCCAATGTACAAAGAGCCCCCACTTATGAGCCATGTGAGGGCAGGCAAGGTACTTTAACTTCCCTGGCCTCAGTTTCCTCATTGTGAAATGGAGCTAATAATAATAACCTAACAGGGTTGTAGTTATTTAATAAAATATCCCAGCACTGTTTCTGTTCCCTAGTCAATGTACAATTCACAGTCTTTTGCCCCATTCCTTATGAGAAGGCACGGGAGCTTCTAGACTCTGGGCAGAGCCCCAGACACAGCAGTCAGGATGCTCAGATGGAGAAGCAAAGCCCTTAAAGCTCTCTGTAGCAGCTAGCGCTACCTGTGTTTGGAAGGCAGCCAGAGCCCCACAGACATGCATGGGAATACCCAGGATCGTAATGGAAGAGGTACAATGCCAATCACTTAAATTTAGGTGTTCTTGGTGTCCTAATTTGATGGAAGGGTAAACTGAGGCAGACAGTGGGGAAATGATAGACAATGCAGAGTGAACAAGTCTTACTTTGGAAAAAACAGTTTCCCTGGTGGGAGAGGAAGGGAGATTGTGCTGTGACTATCACCCAACTCAAATGTGGAACCCAAGATGGGCAAGAAGCTCAGGTGGGGCTAATGCTGTACAAAACACCTGGTTAGCTCTGATAAGCAGCTGTCCCAAGCCAGGACTCTGCCCCGGCTGCACTCATCCAGCCCGGAGGGGCCATCAGTCACTCCTTTCTTCTTGCTCACTCTGTCTTCATCCCCAGCTGTCAATTCATGTGTCTCAAAATGACACGAGTTAAACATCTTAAAGAACTAGGGATTTATCATATGGCGATGTCAACTCAGAAAGCAGAACCAGGGATTTGTATCTCAGTAGTGGATGATTACAGTTTTCTTGGTGCTATGAAAGCCCTATATCCTCATGTGTCATAATCTGATTAATAGGCAGTGTTGGGGTTGAATTACATCCCCCCAAAAGAGATGTTGAGGTTCTAACCTGTGAATGGGATCTTATTGGAAACAGGGTCTTTGAAGATATAATTAAGGTAAGATGTGGTCATTAGAGTGGGCTTCCACCCCATATAGCTATTGTCTTTATAATAAGAGAAGACAGAGAGAGAGAAGGAAGATGGTCATGTGAAGATGGAGGTAGAAGTTAGAATTATGCAGCCACGAGCCAAGGAATTCCTGGGGCTACCAGGAGCTGGAGGAGACAAGGAAATATTCTCCCCTGAAGGTGGCAGAGGAAGCATGGTCCTGCCAACACCTTAACTGGCAACCCCAGGAAATGAATACAGTAGGAAAAAAATATTTAAGTGGGAGGAAGGAGGCTGGGAGGAAGGAGGGAATTCTGTTTAAGGGAACCCTGGAATCTCTTTTCTTCTACCCCCATGTCTTTTTCTATTTTCTATCCTCTACCTCCTTTCAACTCTTCAGCCAATGGATCTTTAATTCTTAATCAATAAGCATCGGTGTCCTGCCTCCATGTGCCTGGCTTTGTGAAGGAGGCAGAAGCGGCACAGCGACGTGAGTTGAACTCCTTGCCTGTTGACCTCTAGCCTCCCGAAGGCAGTTCTTGGGAGTGGGAAAGGGTGCCAGCTCCAGGGTCAGAGCACCTGGGCCCAAATCTCGCTGTCTGGGTGACCTCAGGCATGTGATTACATAGCATGAGCTTGCTTCCTCCTCTGCAAAATGGGGAAAATAACACACCTATTTTGTGAGGTTCTCTTGAGAATTAAATGAGATAATACATGTTAAATGATTAGTACAAGCAATCAATCAGCATTAATTATTGTTATGACTGTTATTATTAGCGTAGGGAAAAGAACATGAACAGCATTCAGCTGACTACAGGATAAAGTGTGATAAATGCTGGCACAAAGGTGCAGATGAAGCATTTTGAGAAGAAAGAGAGATGAATTATTTCTACCCAGAAATCAGGGAAGGCTTTGTAGAATCACAGCATTTGAATAGAGCCTGAAAGGACGGGTAGATGTTACCCAGTGGAGAAAGGGGGATAGTATGTGTGTAGGTGGAGAGGGGGCTTGGGGGAGGGATAAGGGAGTTTCTCCTGGAGGAAACTGCATTCACTGAGGCAAGGAGGTCTGAGAGGTTCAGCAGAGAGAGAGTAGATCTATGTGTGTGAAGCATCCTGTGTGCGGTGCATGGTGAGAAGTGAGACCTAGGACAGGCTGGGTCTAGATGGTTGTTGCTTTGGTGTCAGGAGGAGTCTGGTTTTTATTATGAAGACAGTGACCCCTAAGGGAGTTAGAGCAATACGATGGAGGAAGCTAGGGTGGGGGCGGGGAGGCCAGCAAGTTCTCAGTGGTCCACTCCAGTGACAAAGGAAGTCTGAACCAGGCTGGAGTGGTGAAAAGGAAGGGGCAGATTAAAAAGTCATGGAAGTAATACTGAGGGGATTTGATAACTGGTTGGGAGTGAGAGGAGAGGGAGAGAAACATCTAAGATGGTTTCTTGGTTTCTTGCCAGAACTATCTGGAAGGAAAGTAATGGAAGATTCTAGACTCCACAAAGGCTGAGGCCTCATCCTTTCCCCTTACCCCATCCCAGCACCCCACAGGGCCTGCATGGGGTGGGTGCTCAATACATAAATATTTGTTGAATGAATTTGACACCAGCAGTGGGGAGGGGGACCAAGGGAAGGATAACAGGCTTGGAGGGGTGTTCACAGTATGGTCAACGTTAAGATACCCACAGGACCATCATGTCAGGCTGGCCTGTGGGCTGCCAGACATGCAGCCTTGGAGAGAGGTGCTGGAGGGAGATATAAACTTTGGAGCCAATAGCAACCAAGTGAAAACAAAAGCCACACGTGGGTTTAAAGTCCAGAGATGGCTCAGATCTCTCAGCGGGCTCCATGAGATTTGTCATAATAATTAGAGACAATCTCAGATGCTGGCTGTAAAGGGAGCACGGTGACAGATGAATGTAAACTAATTATCCTCACAGCAACCTTGAGAAACAGGAATGTGCATGCATGTTTCCTTGCTAAGATACGGAGAGGAAAAAGGACCAGGAGAGTTGCATGATGTCCCAGAAGGCTGCCAGAGCCCTGGCACAGCTGCAGGAACACCCAGGAACTCCTTCCTCCACTATCCACCCTTGAAAATGTCAGCATGGGTACTTTCCTCATCAAGGAATGATTTTAAGAATTTGTTTTCAAAATAAAAAGGGGTTTTAGAGTTGGGAAGCCCTGCTGGTCATAATCAGATGTGTTTTATGGGACCATTCACCAGCACTTGAAGAACAGGGATGACCTATAAATGTATTCATGGATTCAGACCCAGGGCAGGTTTCATGGGCTGATTACAAATGCCTTGGGGATGGCATCAGCATTCAGGAGACACAGTCACCCCTGAACACCAGCCACAGTGCCATACACACCTTCACCACCTGCACTCCCACCTCCTCCTCATCCCTGCTGCTGTGATGCTAACTCCTCAGTCTCAGCAGCTCCTGGAAGCTCTAGGACACCTTTCAAGAAAACCACAGGTCCTTATCCAGATCAGGGCAGCCCAGGACATTATCTTTGTCCCCTCAACCCACATAAGCCCAGCCTATTCAGCCTAATCTGCATGACTTCCTCAATCAGCCTGGCATCCCACTCTACCAGGTCCCCCTCCCATCTCCTCCACCATAATAAGTTTTATGCAGAGGGTATAGCACTTGAAGCTAGGCTGACCTGGCCTCCAGTCCTGACCACTTAGACCCTGATCTTGCATGAGTCAGTCTCAGAGACTCAACTTTCCCATCCATGAAAGATCTCTCTCCTTGTCTGTACCCTCCTGGGCCTAGCACCATGCTTGGTGCACATTTGGTGGTGGTCCACAGATGCCACGTGGATGCATAAATGCACGGCTTCCTGAGAGGATGACACAGATGCACGTGGATTTGTATCACTTGCTGAATGGAAGTGAGACTTAACAGGGACCTCTTAGGAGCCTATGGGCTCCCCCAAGCATAAAAACAAAAAAACAAAAAAACTTCTTCCTTTCCTTCAAGGGAAATTTCAGGCACCTAGCTTTCCCTGAGAAGTAAATGTGATAAGGAAGAAGGTAATACTAGCTTAAGACCATAGCCAAGGAAGTTAGAATCATGGGATGCTTGGTTCCCTGGTAGAAACTAGAGATAACATCTTAACACAGGTCACTGAGTTGTTTTTCAGAAACCTGGATCCCCACCAAATGGATCTGCTGGCACCTAGACTTCAGGTAAGGGGAAACTGATGCCTGGACTCTGACCACTCTTCTTTGTTCTAAATTTCTCCCTGAGGGGCCTGGAGAAAGTCACATCCTCCAGCCAGAGCTAACATCCCTTTTTGCTGATCCCACATTTTTAGGCAATCCTTCCTAAACCAATAATAAATCAGAAAATCTTTGAATCCACTTCTGACCTGTGGATTCCTGTTTTGAGATGTCCCACTGTGTTAGGTCAAACTAATGTATGTTCTCCATGTATTGATTTATGACTTTGCCTGTAACCTCTGCCTCCCTGCCTTTAAAAACCCTTACCTGACAGCCATCTAGGAGTTGGGGTTTTAAGTGTGACCGCCCAATTCTCCTTACTTGCTGCCCTGCAAATAAATGCCTTCCTTTCATCTGCTGCAAACCTTGGTGTGGACGTTTTGGCCTTACTCTGCCAGGTAAGCAGACACCAGTTAGGTTTGAGAACAGATGCACTTAGTAAAATAAATTGCTTCCAGATGCTGGTGATACCATCTCGGCCTCCTCTTGGTATCCTGGTTGGCTCTCTATTTGAAAGCCTCGCCCAGGCATGGTGGCTCAGGCCTGTGATCCCAGCACTTTGGGAGGCCAAGGCAGGCAGATCACCTGAGGTCAGGAGTTCGAGACCAGGCTGGCCAACATGGCAAAACCCCATCTCTACTAAAAATACAAAAATTAGCTGGGTGTGGTGGTGGGCACCTGTAATCCCAGCTACTCAGGAGGCTGAGGCTGGGAGAATCACTTGAACCCAGGAGGTGGAGGTTGCAGTAAGCTGAGATCATACCATTGCACTCCAGCCTGGGCAACAGAGTGAGACTCCATCTCAAAAACAAACAAAAAAACCCCAAAAACAAAACAACAAAAAGCCTCTGTTCATCTTCTGTTGCACAAATCCCTCCTCACTCTCTGAGCCCTGGTGGAGCTCCATGTTCCTCATGCAGCCCTCCTGGCTGCCCCCAGCTGGCACAACTCCATCGTCTGGCTGCTATCCGCCTTTTGGTCAGTACACTTAGTTTGCACTAGACTGGCATCACCCAACTGAGTTCTAAGGCCGACAAGGTGCTGTTTCATATTTTCTCTGTTTTTGTTCATTACATAGACCCCAAATACAGGCAGGCTGAGCAGTCAGTTGCAAAATCAGTCACTAGAAAGGATTCTGAGATTAATCACCCTGTAACATAATCTTAAAATACTGATTTTGGACTTGGGACACCGCCTAGGCACTGGTATGTTCATGGGTTCGTACATACATGTACACATGTGTGCACACCCACTTTGGGGATGGGATAGTATTTGCTTTTCTTTGAAGTTTCACTGAGCTGCCTCCCAGTACAGAGGGGCCCAGGTCTGGGCCTGGAGATGGTACACATGGTGTAAGAAAGGTTTCTCTATCCCCTGGGGCTGGTTGACTGTGACGTGGCTGCTGCTTTCCCTACTGATATGAGGTGCATGAGGAGGAGTGGAAAGGGACAAAGCTGTGCAGCTTGAGCCCAGGAAGGGACACTGCTGTCAGGCCTCTGAGCCCAAGCTAAGCCATCGTATCCCCTGTGACCTGCACGTATACGTCCAGATGGCCCAAAGCAAGTAAAGAGTCACAAAAGAAGTGAAAATGGCTGGTTCCTGCCTTAACTGATGACATTCCACCTTTGTGATTTGTTCCTGCCCCACATTAACTGAGTAATTAACCTTGTGAAATTCCTTCTCCTGGCTCAGAAGCTCCCCAACTGAGCACCTTGTGACCCCCACCCCTGCCCGCAAGGGAACAACCCCCTTTGACTGTAATTTTCCGCTGCCCACCCAAATCCCATAAAACGGCCCCATCCCTCTCTCCCTTTGCTGATTCTCTTTTTGCACTCAGCCTGCCTGCACCCAGGTGATTAAAAAGCTTTATTGCTCACACAAAGTCTGTTTGGTGTTCTCTTCACATGGACACGCATGAAATTTGATGCCATGACTCGGGTGAACAGGAAATAGTTTTTTCTCTGGCCCAATCTCACGCTGACAACCACTGGCTCCACGAGCCAGACCTTCAGGAAGGCATTAGAGCAGTTCCCCGAGAGGATCCCCAATGGAACTATCAGGCAGATTCCCCAGGTACAGCTAGGTGAGATTACATGATTTCCTGCCTAGTTGAAGGGCTTAAAAGGCAGCTTACAAAGCTGTTAATTATGACAAGCTTAAAGAAACTACTCAAGGTAAAGAAGAAAACCCAGCCCAGTTCATGGCTCATTTGGCAGCAACCCTGAGACGCTTTACAGACACAGACCCTGAAGGGTCAAAAGGCTGTCTCATTCTAAATATGCGTTTTATCACCCAGTCAGCTCCTGACATTATAAAAAAGCTTCAAAAATTAGAAACCGGCCCTCAAACCCCACAACAGGAATTAATCAACCTCGCCTTCAAGGTGTACAATAATAGAGAGGAGGCAGCCAGACAGCAACGCATTTCTGAGTTACAATTACTTGCCTCTGCTGTGAGACAAAACCCAGCCACACCTCCAGCACACAAGAACTTCAAAATGCCTAAGCTGCATACGCCTAAGCCGCAGCAGTCAAGCATTCCTACAGGACTTCCTCCAACAGGATCTTGCTTCAAGTGCCAGAAATCTGGCCACTGGGACAAGGAATGCCCGCAGCCCAGGATTCCTCCCAAGCCATGTCCCATCTGTGCAGGGACCCACTGGAAATCAGACAGCCCAGCTCTCCCGGCAGCCACTTCTAGAGCCCCTAAAGCTCTAGCCCAAGGCTCTCTGACTGACTCCTTCCCAGATCTGCTCGGCTTAGTGGTTGAAGACTGATGCGGCCTGATCACCTTGGAAGCCCCCTGGACCATCACGGATGCCGAGCTTCGGGTAACTCTCACAGTGGAGGGTAAGTCCATCCCCTGTTTAATCAATACTGGGGCTACCCACTCCACATTACCTTCTTTTCAGGGGCCTGTTTCCCTTGCCCCCATAACTGTTGTGGGTATTGACGGCCAAGCTTTAAAACCCCTTAAAACTCCCCAACTCTGGTGCCAACTTGGACAACATTCTTTTATGCACTCTTTTTTAGTTATCCCCACCTGCCAGTTCCCTTATTAGGCCGAGACATTTTAACCAAATTATCTGCTTCCCTGACTATTCCTGGACTATAGCCACATCTCATTGCCACCCTTCTTCCAACCCAAGGCCTCCTTTGTGTCTTCCTCTCATATCCCCCAACCTTAACGCACAAATATGGGACACCTCTACTCCCTCCCTGGCAACTGATCACACGCCCACTACTATCCCATTAAAACCTAATCAGTCTTACCCTGCTTAACGCCAGTATCCCATCTCACAACAAGCTTTAAAGGGATTAAAGCCTGTTACCACTTGCCCGCTACAGCATAGGCTTCTAAAACCTATAAACCCTCTTTACAATTCCCCCATTTTACCTGTCCAAAAACCGGACAAGTCTTACAGGTTAGTTCAGGATCTGCACCTTATCAACCAAATTGTTTTGCCTATCCACCCTGTGGTGCCCAATCTGTACACTCTTTTGTCCTCAATACCTTCCTCCACAACTCACTATTCTGTTCTTGATCTTAAAGATGCTTTTTTCACTATTCCCCTGCACCCCTTGTCCCAGCCTCTCTTTGCTTTTACCTGGACTGACCCTGACACCCATCAGTCCCAGCAGCTTACCTGGGCCATACTGCTGCAAGGCTTCAGGGACAGCCCTCATTACTTCAGCCAAGCTCTTTCTCATGATTTACTTTCTTTCCACCCCTCTGCTTCTCACCCGATTCAATATATTGATGACCTTCTACTTTGTAGCCCCTCCTTTGAATCTTCTCAACAAGACACTCTCCTGCTCCTTCAACATTTATTCTCCAAAGGATATTGGGTATCATCCCCCTCCAAAGCTCAAATTTCTTCTCCATCTGTTACCTACCTCAGCATAATTCTTCATGAAAACACATGTGCTATCCCTTCCAATCGTGTCTGACTGATCTCTCAAACCCCAATCCCTTCTACAAAACAACAGCTCCTTTCCTTCCTAGGCATGGTTGGATACTTTTGCCTTTGGATACCTGGTTTTGTTATCCTAAAAAAACCATTATATAAACTCACAAAAGGAAACCTAGCTGACCCCATAGATCCTAAATCCTTTCCCCACTCATTTTCATTACACACAGCCGAAGTGCAGGGCTGTGCAGTAGGAATTCTTACACAAGGACTGGGACCGTGCCCTGTAGCCTTTTTGTCCAAACAACTTGACCTTACTGTTTTAGGCTAGCCATCATGTCTCCGTGCGATGGCTGCTGCCACCCTAATACTTTTACGGGCCCTCAAAATCACAAACTATGCTCAACTGACTCTCTACAGCTCTCATAACTTCCAAAATCTATTTTCTTCCTCACACCTGATGCATAAACTTTCTGCCCCCTGGCTCCTTCAGCTATACTCACTCTTTGTTGAGTCTCCCACAATTACCATTGTTCCTGGCCTGGACTTCAATCCGGCCTCTCACATTATTCCGGATACCACACCTGACCCCCATGACTGTATCCCTCTGATCCACCTGACATTCACCCTATTTCCCCATATTTCCTTCTTTCCTGTTCCTCACCCTGATCACACTTGGTTTATTGATGGCAGTTCCACCAGGCCTAATCACCAGTCACCAGCTAAGGCAGGCTATGCTATAGTATCTTCCACATCTATCATTGAGGCTACCACTCTGCCCCCCTCCACTACCTCTCAGCAAGCCAAACTCATTGCCTTAACTTGAGCCCTCACTCTTGCAAAGGGACTACGTGTCAATATTTATACTAACTCTAAATATGCCTTCCATATCCTCCATCACCATGCTGTTATATGGGCACAAAGAGGTTTCCTCACTATGCAAGGGTCCTCTATCATCAATGCCTCCTTAATAAAAACCCTTCTCAAGGCTGCTTCACTTCCAAAGGAAGCTGGAGTCATTCACTGCAAGGGCCATCAAAAGGTGTCAGATCCCATTGTTCTAGGCAACACTTATGCTTATAAGGTAGCTAAAGAAGCAGCTAGCATTCCAACTTCTGTCCCTCATGGCCAGTTTTTCTTCTTCTCATCGGTCACTCCCACCTACTCCCCCACTGAAATTTCCACCTATCAATCTCTTCCCACACAAGGCAAATGGTTCTTAGACCAAGGAAAATATCTCCTTCCAGCCTTACAGGCCCATTCTGTTCTGTTGTCATTTCACAACCTCTTCCATGTAGGTTATAAGCCACTAGCCCGTCTCTTAGAACCTCTCATTTCATTTCCATTGTGGAAATCTATCCTCAAGAAAATCACTTCTCTGTTCCATCTGCTATTCTACTACCCCTCAGGGATTTTTCAGGCCCCCTCCCTTCCCTACACATCGAGCTCAGGGATTTGCCCCTGCCCAGGACTGGCAAATTGACTTTACTCACGTGCCCCAAGTCAGGAAACTAAAATACTTCTTGGTCTGGGTAGACACTTTCACTGGATGGGTAGAGGCCTTTCCCACAGGGTCTGAGAAGGCCACCGCAGCCATTTCTTCCCTTCTGTCAGATATAATTCCTTGGTTTGGCCTTCCCACCTCTATACACTCTGATAACGGACCAGCCTTTACAAGTCAAATCACCCAAGCAGTTTCTCAGGCTCTTGGTATTCAGTGGAACCTTCATACCCCTTACCGTCCTCAGTCTTCAGGAAAGGTAGAACAGACTAGTGGTCTTTTAAAGACACACCTCACCAAGCTCAGCCTCCAACTTAAAAAAGACTGGACAGTACTTTTACCTCTTGTCCTTCTCAGAATTAGAGCCTGTCCTCGAGATGCTACAGGGTACAGTCCATTTGAACTTTTATATGGATGCACTTTCTTGCTCGGTCCCAACCTCGTTCCAGACACCAGCCCTCTAGGTGACTATCTTCCAGTCCTCCAGCAGGCTAGACAGGAAATTTGCCAGGCTGCTAATCTTCTCTTGCCCACTCCAGATTCCCAGCCATATGAAGACACCCTAGCTGGACGATCAGTTCTTGTTAAGAATCTGACCCCTCAAACTCTACAACCGCAATGGACTGGACCCTACTTAATCATCTATAGTACCCCAACTGCAGTCTGACTGCAGGACCCTCCCCATTGGGTTCACCATTCCAGAATAAAGCTGTGTCTGTCAGACAGCCAGCCTGATTTCTCCTCTTCCTCCTGGAAGTCGCAAGTACTCTCCCCTATTTCCCTTAAACTCACTCGCATTTCTGAAGAACAGTAATAACACTTATGAGCCTAATACATCCCTTCATTCTATTAAGTGTATTCATCCTTACCCTACTTTTTGCAACAGGGCTTTATGCAGTCACCCCCACTACTTGGACTGAGCCCCAAAAACTAGTCATCCCTACTATCTTCTGTCTAGTCATACTCCTATTCACTGTTCTCAACTGCTCATAAATGCCCTACTCTTGTTTACACTGCTGGTTTATGCTGTTTCTCCAAGCCATCACAGCTGATATCTCCTAGTGCTATCCCCAGACTACCACTCTTAACTCCCTCTTAGAGTGGATAGATGATCTTTGCTGGCAGGGCACCCTCCAATACTTTCACCCTGATGAAGTTCTATTCTTTACTTTTATACTCACTTTTATTCTCATTTCCATTCTTATGCCACCCTCAACCTCTCCCCAGCTATCTCCACAACACTATCAACCTTACTCACTCTCTCCTAGCCATTTCTAATCCCTCCTTAGTGAATAATTGCTGGCTTTGCATTTCCCTTTCTTCCTGCGCCTACACAGCTGTCCCGCCTTACATACAGACTGGGCAACATCTCCTGTATCCCTACACCTCCGAACTTCCTTTAACAGCCCTCACCTTTACCCTCCTGAAGAACTTCTTTACTTTCTAGGCAGGTCCAGCAAGACCTCCCCAGACATTTCACATCAGCAAGCTGCCGCCCTCCTCTGCACTTACTTAAAAAACCTTTCTCCTTATATCAACTCTACTCCCCCCATATTTGGACCCTCACAACACAAACTATTCCTGTGGCTGCTCCTTTATGTATCTCTCAGCAAAGACCCACTGGAATTCCCCTGGGTAACCTTTCACCTTCTCAATGTTCCTTCACTCTTCATCTCCAAAACACAACTACACACATCACTGAAACAATTGGGGCCTTCCAGCTCTGTATTACAGATAAGCCCTCTATCAATACTGGCAAACTTAAAAACATTAGCAGTGATTATTACTTAGGAAGACACTTACCCTGTATTTCACTCCATCCTTGGCTACCTTCCCCTTGCTCTTCAGACTCTCCTCCCAGGCCCTCTTCTTGTTTACTTATACCCAGCCCCGTAAATAACAGTGAAAGGTTGCTTGTAGACACTCAACGTTTTCTCATACACCATGAAAATTGAACCTTCCCCTCTATGCAGTTACCCCATCAGTCCCCATTACAACCTCTGATGGCTGCCGCCCTAGCTGGATCCCTAGGAGTCCAGGTACAAGACACCTCTTTCAGCACTCCTTCTCATCTTTTTACTTTGCATTTCCAGTTTTGCCTCGCACAAGGTCTTTTCTTCCTCTGTGGATCCTCTACCTACATGTGTCTACCTGCTAATTGGACAGGCATATGCACACTGTTTTCCTTACTCCCAAAATTCAATTTGCAAATGGGACTGAAGAGCTCCCTGTTCCCCTCATGACACAACAAAAAAGAGTTATTCCACTAATTCCCTTGCTTGTCCGTTTAGGACTTTCTGCCTCCACTATTGCTCTTGGTACTGGAACAGCAGGCGTTTCAACCTCTGTCACGACCTTCCGTAGCCTCTCCAATGACTTCTCTGCTAGCATCACAGACATATCACAAACTTTATCAGTCCTCCAGGCCCAAGTTGACTCTTTAGCTGCAGTTGTCCTCCAAAACCGCCGAGGCCTTGACTTACTGCTGAAAAAAAAGGACTCTATATTTTTAAATGAAGAGTGTTGTTTTTACCTAAATCAATCTGGCCTGGTGTATGACAACATAAAAAAACTCAAGGATAGAGCCCAAAAACTCTCCAACCAAGCAAGTAATTATGCTGAACCCCCTTGGGCACTCTCTAATTGGATGTCCCAGGTCCTCCCAATTCTTAGTCCTTTAATACCTGTTTTTCTCCTTCTCTAATTTGGACCTTGTGTCTTCCGTTTAGTTTCTCAATTCATCCAAAGCCATATCCAGGCCATCACCAATCATTCTATATGACAAATGCTCCTTCGAACAACCCCACAATATCACCCCTTACCACAAAATCTTCCTTCAATTTAATCTCTCCCACTCTAGGTTCCCACCCCCCACTTGAAGCAGCCCTGAGAAACATCGCCCATTATCTCTCCATGCCACCCCCCAAAAAATTTTCACTGCCCCAACACTTCAATACAATTTTATGTTATTTTTCTTATTAATATAAGAAGGCAGGAATGTCAGGCCTCTGAGCCCAAGCTAAGCCATCATATCCCCTGTGACCGGCACGTATATGTCCAGATGGCCTGAAGCAAGTGAAGAATCACAAAAGAAGTGAAAATGGCCGGTTCCTGCCTTAACTGATGACATTCCACCATTGTGATTTGTTCCTGCCCCACCTTAACTGAGCAACTAACCTTGTGAAATTCCTTCTCCTGGCTCAGAAGCTCCCCCACTGAGCACCTTGTGATCCCCGCCCCTGCCCGCAAGAGAACAACCCCCTTTGACTGTAATTTTCCACTACCCACCCAAATCCTATAAAACAGTCCCACCCCTCTCTCCCTTTGCTGATTCTCTTTTTGGACTCAGCCTGCCTGCACCCAGGTGATTAAAAAGCTTTATTGCTCATACAAAGCCTGTTTGGTGGTCTCTTCACATGGACATGCCTGAAAACTGCCACACCTGAGGTGCAGAGATAAGAAGGGTGGCACAGGGATCCCAGCCTGAGGCTGTTTCTGAAGGTAGGTTGGGCTTACTCATGGACACGCATTCATATCACACACACACACACACACACCACAGAGACAATAAGAACATAGTCTCCAAACATTCCCTGCTTACCACGCACTGATACAGTGGTACAGTATGGGCTCCAGCTGGCTTCTCCTCATGGAAAAGTAGGAACAAGGAAGGGATGTGCTATGAAATGGAAGGGGCATGCACACACTGTGCAGCCTCATTGTCTATTGATTGGTAACATTTGTTAAGCAAATATTTACTTTGCACCTCCATGTTCCAAACACTGAGGTTACAGATATGAAAAAATACATACACCTGTACAACACAGTCCCCTAATCGTGAAACCTCCACATATAAGCACGTTTAAATGTAGGCTCACTTGCATCACAAATGCATTCACACACATACACACACACACACACACACACAAATATACATCCACAGACACCCAGCAGTGGGCAATGGGGTTTTGTCCTAGCACTCATAAGAAAGGCAAAATGGGAAGCTTATTGTTTTAACAGCCAGCTCTGGGCCCAATGCTATTTCCCTGGTTACCTCTCCTGGGGTCAGGGGCCAAGTGTCAGATGAAGTGACTTTTTAATGTCCATTTGGGAATACAGAAGGAAAAGTAGGTGGTAATAACACTCCCTTTTTAACCTGTCTGTCTCTCTAGTACTTAAGAAAATTGGATGCTATTAAAGTCAATTTAACTTTAAAGGGCAATGAACAGTGGAGACATGATGGAGACAGGAAAAGCGTACAGCTGCAGCCCCGAGGACTTGCTGGAATGCTGCAAGATGCCTTTGTGGATAGGACCTCTGCAAATATGGATCTTTTAGGTGGTCCCAGTATGGTTTCTCCAGCAAGAGAGGTGTGATCCTAATCCAAACTTTTTGCAGTTAGTCACATTCACCCTTCTCTCAGCAGCTCCATGGACAGTGCTTTTTGGGGGGTACCAAGTGAACTCAGGTAAAGGAGAGATTAGACCTGGCCCTTAGGGAGCTCCTCAGCTGATGGGAGGGTCATGGCTCTGACTTCAGTGAGCTCCTGGCCTCATCCAGGGGATATCCACATGGATATGCAAACATATGGGAGAAAAATAGTATTGGAAGATGAAGAAACATTCGTGCAGTATGATGAGCATTTATATGAAACTTAAAAGCATAAAAAATATTTTCACATTTTGCTTTGATGGACATACATGTGTTGTATAAAGTGCACACAGTCCTTGCTCTTCCCAGTTCCCATGTATGAAGTTCTGTTGTGGTTTAGTTGAACCAGTCCCCAACAACACGGTTAAAATTTGAATTATGATAGCGTATTGACTGTGTGTGGTTGCACAAAGTACAAATTTTGATGCCAATTCTTCATTCCACACATCTCTCCATGAATAACAGATGTGCATCCTGATTTCTTCTTTCATGGTCTATCAGGTGACTGGTCACGAGCATCTGCTATCTAGTTTACACACAGGCAGCAAAGTGTGCAGCTATGTTGCTTCCATGTCTCTGGGTAATAAACCTATGTTATGCTTTGCAGAAATAGATAATCTAAAGAGGAAGTTGACCTTGAAAGATGAAAGCATAGAAAAGAAACAAAAAGTGATAATGCTGCAAATGGAATTCAAATAGTATGTCAATGGAGCTATAGAAGGAAAAGCTGGTGGTGGGAATATGGACACCACCACTAGGAGAGGGACTCTAGATATGCAGCCAGAGGAACTTAGTGAAGGACAACTTAGTGACATTATGAAGAAAGTGGTTGTGATGAAAACGATGGGGATGTTCCAGAGGAAGTGATGCTGGCAAAAGTTTCACATTAAGGGAACTCTCAGAGATGCTGTGCAACACTGAACATTCAAAGGATAAAATGCTAGAAGTTGATACAAACTTAAGAGTATGATGATTTGCCAAGTATAGAAAAGATGTTTGCTCTGTATTGTAAGTTATGTGATGAGAAGAAGGTGAGCACTGTTCAAACCATTCTTGAAAGTTTTTAATGAAGAAATAAAACACCTTAATTCTCAATGTTTCCAAAGTTTTAAATTAAATAATTTGGATAAAATTAATATTTTAAATGCTGATTTTACTATTTTTAAAAAAATTTCCATATACTATTTATAGCCTACAGTAAGAGAGTTTTAATGTTTTTGACAAGAATTGTTAAAGATCACAAGATAATTGTAATTTTTTCTCATAGATTTTTAAGATGATTTTGCACAGTTTCAGCTTGTGTGGTCATTTTTATGGCCCTGCAGAGTGAGGCCTGCCTGTGTAAAGAATAATGTATGAAGCATAAAGAAATGCTTTGGATGACAAATACTCAATTCAATGTCTCTAGTTAGGTCTAGAGGAGAGGGAGAGAGAAGGGAGTATGATTAGGGAGGTGCACACAGGGGCTTTGACTGTGTTTATAATATTTTATTTCTTAAGTTGGAGTCCAAGTTAGTTTTATTTCTTAAGTTGAAGTCTAAGTTAGTTAGGCTGTTCTTGCATTGCTATAAAGAAATATCAGAGACTGGGTAATTCATAAAGAAAAGAGATTTATTTGGCTCATGGTTCTGCAGGCTATACAGGAGGCATGGCACCAGCATCTGCTCAGCTTCTGGGGAGCCCTCAGGAAGCTTCCAATCATGGTGGAAGGTAAAGAGGGAGCTGTCATCTCACATCGTGAGAGCAGGAACAAGAGTCTGAGGGACTTCTACACTGCTGGTGTGAATGTAAACTAGTACAACCACTATGGAAAACAGTGTGGAGAAAAGTAGAACTACAATTTGATCCAGCAATCCCACTACTGGGCATCTACCCAGAGGAAAAGAAGTCATTATATGAAAAAGATACTTGCACATGCATGTTTATAGCAGCGCAATTTGCAATTGCAAAAACGTGGAACCAACCCAAATGCCCACCGATTAACAAGTGGATAAAGAAACTGTGGTGTATATATGATAGAATACTACTCAGCCATAAATGGAATGAATTAATGGCATTTACAGTGACCTGGATGAGACTGGAGACTATTATTCTAAGTGAAGTAACTCAGGGATGGAAAACCAAACATCATATGTTTTCACTCCTATGAGGATGCAAAGGTATAGGAATGACACAATAGACTTTGGGGACTCAGGGGAAAGGTGGGAAGAGGGTGAGGGATAAAAGGCTACAAATTAGGTGCAGTATGTACTGCTTGGGTGATGGGTGCACCAAAATCTCACAAGTCACCACCAAAGAACTTACTCATGTAACCAAATACAATCTGCTCCCCAATAACGTACGGAAATAAAAAAAATTAAAAAAAAGAGTCTGAAGGGGAAGATGCCACACACTCTTAAACAGCCAGATCTTGCAATAACTCACTCACTATTGCAAGGATAGCATGAAGAGGATGGCGCTAAACCATTCTTGAGAAATCCACCTCCATGATACAATCACCTCCCACCAGGGCCCACCTCCAACACTGGGGATTACAATTTAACGTGAGACGTAGAGAGGACAACATCCAAACTATATCAATAGTATTTGTTGCATTTTTTTGCATTTCCTAATAAAAACTTAAATATGTGAGCTATCCAAACAAACATATCCAAATGGGCCCCAATATTTATAACTTATAATATGGTAGTGACTCATGAGGAAGAAATGATAGGGGCAGGAGGGCATTTGAGAAGGCAACAGTGTACAGGGCTCTGCAGGAGGCCCTGAGGTCACACAGTACACTGGAAAAGACTCCAGACTCCCTGGGATGGAGGCTGCAGGGATGGCGAAGAAAAGTGGATCCAGGAGGCCTGGGTTCTAGTCTTCCTCCACAGCTAAAAACTTAGTGCTCTGGACAAGCCCTTCATCTCCCTGGGCCTCAGGTGTCTCATCTATAAAATGAGCATGCTTGGACCTTATCTGGAAGAAATGCTTTCCTGATGTTCTTTCCAGGGCTTGCCATGCTTATTTCTTGCACTCTAGGATTAAGGACAAGTATTTTCAGTTCTCCCTACTACTGGCTGGCTGTGTGAGCCATTTCTCTGCAAACAGGAGTATTCTTGATGTTCCTCTGGTCAATCCAGAAGCTCATGGGAAAGTGCTCTGCAATCTTGAACAGGAAGCAAGGAATGTGTCATCCCTACTAAGATCACCTTTCCTCTTCTCCTGCTCTCAGAGATCACCAGAAGCACCCCTGGGTCACCAGCCACCTTTGCCGGTATTGACTGGGAAGAGTCCCCAAGAGTGGTATTGGGTCCAGGCAGTTGTAGCACATGAACCCTTGTGAGTGGAGGTTGACCTCCAGGACGGTGGTGCTCACCCCGCTGAAGGATTCTGGGCAAACTAAGCAAAGGGTTAGTTTACAATTTTCCCTCCTGTTTTTTTTTTTTTTTTTTTCCTTGGAGGCTTAAAGAAAAACAAATTCTTATCCGCAGTATCCTGTTCCCAGACTCCCATCTTCTTGCCTCCCCATGGGTCCTTAGCCTCCCTTAAATCCTTTAGAAAAGAGCTGGCTCCCAGAAGATACGGGGAGAACTGCAATTTGCCCTTTTCCAAAGCCTGGCATTCATTCTGGGTCTTTTTCTCATCCCCTTGCTTCCAGTTCTAATTTGGTGCCTGGGGCCACTCTCTTCTTGAATGATTAGAACCAGAGGGCAATCAAAAAGAAAGGAACTTAATGCAGAGGAGGGAGGGGAGCCAGCAGCTTTGGGGACATTTCTCTTCCCTCAAGGGATGAGGTAGATTTTCCTAAATCTATAATTAACAAGATGAAAAAAGACACTTCAAGAATTCATAACTCTCGGAAAATACTCCAGTTTGGGAAACACTGGTCTGGAACTTGTGGTGAGTCAGCTCTTGATTCGTGAAGACAGAGATGCACAGTTACCACATTGAGAAGATAGTAGATGATGTAAACCCATTGGAGAAATGGAAACTTTCCCATGGGAAAGGCTGCGTGGGTGGAGGAAGCAGTCCTCTGGTGGAATAGAATGATAACATACCATTCATCACAGCCCCAGGTATTGTGCTAAGTGCTTCACATTTAACTCATACAACCACCCATGAAGTAGGTCCAATTATTAGCCCCATTTTGCAGGTGAAGAAATAGAGGCATGCAAATCTACGCAGTTTTCCTAAGACCCTACAGCCAGTTAAAGCCACCGAAGCAACAAATGCTGACATCTAGAAGAATGTGTGAATAGCTTGCTGGAGTCAACAAACGCCTAATTAATCAATTGGTGTCATCTTATACACCCATCCCTCCAAAAGTTGCTATTATTTACTTTCCCTGGCCCCAGAAAAAGGGAGACCCCAGGACAGTGTCCTGGACTGGAATTAGGACTGCTCCATTCTATAAACAGGTCAGCCCCTCATTCTGTGTGTGACCTTGAGTGAGACCCTTCCTGATCCTAGGTCTTGGTCTCTACATCTGTCAGAGGAGGCAGTGAGACCAGCTGGCTTCGAAAGTTCAACCCAGTCCCACCGTTCCAGTACATGCCAGTCTACCTGACTCCATGGGGGAGGTTTTGGGGGTGGGGTGGATCTTCACGTTGCGGCTGCTGTTTATGACTTTTCCAAGGCCCCTCCTGCCTGGGCTCCTCGCCCCCGTGCTTGGCATGCTTGGCTCTGTCTTGCAGCGAAGCGAGCCGTGTAGGAGTTTCTAGCTGCCTGTCTCTTTTGGGTTCTCCCTTTTGGGATGTCTTTTCACACCTCCAAGTGCTGGGTGGGAGTGGACGAATGCCACATGTTTGGCTCTGACACCTTCCTTTCCCCTCTGTGGGATGCTTCCAGCCCAGGATCTGAGCATGGATGCCTCTGTGCTGACCCTTTGTGAGGCTGCTGGGTCATGTCTGCAGAGCAGCAACCCATCACCACAGCACTCTTCCTTACTCCCAGAAGGCCAGCAGAAGCTGCTCCTTTGCTGGAGCTTGTCCCCACCCAATGGAGGGGGCTGATTAATTATGTAGCCTCAGGCAAGTCACATCTCCTCATTGGGCCTCAGTTTTTACATTTGTAAAATGAAAGGATTAGACCAGACAGGCCCCTAGGATACTCCCAACTCTAATGTTGTGCAGTTTATTTCATTTCTGTTTGTTTCATGTCATTCCCAGTGCCCTCATATCCTTCGTGTCTTGTAGACATCATATCTGCCAGCTGAGATTTTTAGCTGCTTCAAACACCCCACTGGAGGGACATATCTCAGCATGCTAAGATGAATATTTTGTTGGAATAACTTGCTATTAAAACATGATTAATATTGAAGATTTGTTTATGGAATAACACTGTATGAAAAAGGCAGAACAAAACAGAGGGCACAGACATTCGTTAGAACATGGAGAAAATGTGTCCAATAGCACTTGAGAATGACCACAGGAAGATGTGTTGTTTGAGCTTCATACTCAATGGATTCTTTTGGCTGTAATGTTGCTTAAGTTAATAATTTCTAAAAATTGTGGCTGATAAGACCAAGAGGCCTTTCAGATTTCATCAAGGAGCCTGTGGGCCTTCCTTAAAATTTCATTAGGAGGAGACTAATTTAAAGATTAGCTAATGTAAGAGATGCAGTTATCTAATTAATTGCAGCAGGCCCATGAGGTAATCCAGTGAGAGAAGCTCCTGGCAACAGATAGAGACCAAAAAAAGGAGAGCTAAAGAGTAAAGAATTGCCAGTGTTTCTATGGCCCACGTTCAGGGTGGAAGACTCTCTTTTCAAATAGTGAGTCCCAGTCATCTAAAGACTGTTGCCTCTCCATACTGGTGGAATGAGAATAACCTTGAGATGATATTTAACTTCTTTTCACATATTTCAAATTCCTCAATAGCCTTTTAATCAAATTTAGTCTTTGTGCAAACCTGCCCAAAAGGAAGAAGTACTCTGTGCAAATATTGCTGTTAAACTGCCAGATAGATCTCTCAGTAAAAATAATAGCAGCCGCTGTGAGTTATAGTGCCTGTGATGTAAAAAGTACTTCACATGCATTTAACTATAATTTTTGCAATAACCTCGCAAAATGGGAATTAATACTTCAGGGCTATCACGTACCCATGCAGATTGTGCATTGCGCAACTCTGGGGACACCGTTCACGTTGGAGTCTATGTGAATGGTATCTTCTGGGGTTGTATGGTGTGCAGCCTATCCTACTCTGCAAGTTTAATAACAATAACAAGACTTCTACAGTGTCATGTACTATTCTAAGCACTTGTATATATGTAAGTATATTTCATCCTCACCTCCACCATGCAAAGCTGGTGCTATTATTATCCTTGTTTCACAGATGAAGCATAGAGAAGTGGTTAAATAACCTTGTCCAAGGTCATACATCTAGTAAACGAGGATGCCCAATTTAAACCCGAGTGTGTCTGGGTTTCCTCTTGGGAAATTACTTTAATACACTATTACATAATCTCCAAGTCAGCCTCTGCCTGTGACTGCCATGCATCTGTTAGAGTGTGACTGCACTGAGCTGAACCTGTGAAGCCCAGGACCCAACCCTCAAGGGCAGTGACCCACTGAGGCACACATTCTGATAGGCTCCCCCAGGTCAACCAGGGAGCCACTTCCCATACACATCTGTTACCATCTTTGCCATGTGTCATGTCCCTCACTGAAGCAACAGCATACGTTCCACATTTTAATAAAGAACATAAACCCTCTTGAAAGATTATGAGTGGACGCCATAGTCAGAAGGAAGTGGAGGAACACTATAAGGATGACTCTTACCCCAAACCCTCCCATATGAGTTGACCGAAGAGGACCTACAGACAATTCTTAGATTACTAGATTTTTAAAGACTGACCTCTTGCCGGATTCGGCACATTGTGTTCTAGGAGTAGGGGACAGACCCATATCCTTTCAAGAGTCCACATCCCAGCTCTTGCTTTTGCTCAGATGCTAGCGTGATGTGTCTCCTACACAGGAAGGTAGGGGAGTTATTTTGTGGTTAAACTTGGATGAAACATTGAACAATGCCCCCAAGAGATAGGTGCACCTGTTCATAGGAAGTAATAGTGAGGGCCATCTAGCACCCACCACCCTAGTCCAGACAGGCGAGGCCGCTTTTCTGGTCTTTCTCCTCTGCTGCCCCTGCAGGTCAGTTTTGGTGTGACAGGCACCCTTAAAGGGGGAAGGTCTTCCTGCCTCCAATTCCACCCAGCCTCCAGGGCTTTCAAGAAGTCTTGCTGTTGCTAGGGTAACTCTACCCAGGCTGCCTGCTGCACATTTCTGAGTGCTGGTTGCATTCTGTCATCTTGTCCAAATGCCTGAGGCCAGCTTGAGTGGGGAAAGAGATAGAGGGAAGGTGGTGTTGCAATCAGACTGGACAGCTTCATGTCCCTCAGCCACTTGGGCTGGGTGGAAAGAAACAGAATGCTTCAGTATGGTTTCTTATTCTCTGACTAGCCCTCTTCATCTCATCTACACCACGGGACATCCCCTGCTTAACTTCCTGAGACGTTCTTCCTTTTCCTGAATGTTCCTCAGGTTCCTCCCACATGTTAACGGTCACAGGCAATTCTCCCAGAGGCCTGCCAGGCCCTGCCCTGGTTTAGACTAGAGGTAGTTGACCTAGGAGCTTATGTCAAAATAATTGACATACAAACCTAAGAACAGAAAAGCTGGTTCTCTGGGTAGACCTCCAAACTCAAGATTTTGTGTCTTGATGGGGGCAACAAAAATGGGTGCACAAAAATATAGGAGTAATTGTCCTTATTTCTCCCCAAATGTTAGAGACAGTTCCCAAAGACTAACTTTCCTTAAGTCATTCCCAGAATTACTCTGGTCTATTTATGTTAATCCCACTTTTTTTTTTCCTCTCAAAGAAGAATTTTGTCATAGTTACCTTGCTGAAAATTGAGTGTTGCTTTTCTTTTTTTCTTTTCTTTCTTTCTTTCTTTCTTTCTTTCTTTCTTTCTTTCTTTCTTTTTTTTTTTTTGAGGCAGGGTCTCCCTCTGTCACCCAGGCTTCAGTGCAGTGGTGTGATCTTGGCTCACTGCAACCTCTGCCTCCCGGGTTCAAGCTATTCTCATGTCCCAGCCCCCTGAGCAGCTGGGCTTACAGGTGTCCGTCATGACACCCAGCTGATTTTTGTATTTTTAGTAGAGACGGGATTTTGCCATGTTAGTCAGGCTGGTCTAAACTGTTGTGACCCTTAAAACAGTGCTAAACTCAATTCCTAACCACTTGTCAGAACCAAGGCAACCCCTTTCTCTTCCCTAAGTGACTTGTTTAGGCAGCCCTTTGCATCTCGGAGAGCTGTGGAGATGGTGCTGGCAGTCCTTTGAGTGGACTCCGCATGTTGGCTTCAGAGCCATGTTGGGTGCTCTAAGCTGCAGTCCCCCAGCCCAAAATACATACTTAAAAATATGTGAAATTGACTTCTTTAGACATGACATGCATGCCTTTATTTGCCGCACTCTCACTGTGTCATACTGTCTTTTTACACTCTGATACATCACTGAGTGAGTGGCCTGATTGATCCACAAAGACATTCTCCTTTGCACCCTCTGGGACAAGAACTGGTCTCCCCTTGGTAAGTGACAGTATGTCTCAGCTTTGCTGTTAACTCTTCTGTGCTGAGCTCAGTAGACTCCCACTTGCTGAATAAAGATCTATCTTTTGGAACTAAAGTCTAGACACAGGTATTATTCATATGCAGGGTTGGAGAAGGGAAAAGGCCCTGCTTTAAATAGGGACAAGTTCTCCTTCACATTATTAATATGCTGAGATAATTACAGGTCTCCTGACAAAATTTCAGGGGCAGAATAATTGATTTAGGGACTTCTTGGAGTCAAAGTCAAGCTGCCCTCTGATATAATCTCCCCGGGAACTTGGTGAGCATCATCACTAAGGCCATCCCCAGATGCAGTGGAGTGTGGGCCCTGGCTTGACTGCTCTAACTGGGCTGACCACAAGGGCAGGTGAGGGATGTGTGAGGAAGGACACAGCAAGATTTGGAAGGCAGGACACACAACATTCATAAAACCAGGCTCAGCAGATGAAGCTTTAGAATCTGAAAGTATGTGACAGGAAAGGAAATGGTAAAGGTAGCAGACAACTCTCTAGATCTGGGCTCTTTAAGTGGGATCTATGGAAAGAATATAAAGGATCTATGAACTTGGACAGGAAAAATTACATCTTTAACATCATTCGCTTCTAACTGTAATCTAGCATTTCCTTCATTATGAAGGTAGACAAACCACAGCAGTGTTGCCAGAACCTGAGACTTTCCACCAATGGAAATTTGCTATGTTCATCATGTTATGCTTTTGCAAATACCTTGTCATGTTGTTTATACTTAACATTATTCTAGATTATTTATTAGACCTGCTTCTAGATCTTATTAAGGTTTAAATATGTGTATAATTGTATTACAAATTAAAACATATTTTGATACTGTATATATAGTATAAAAATTCTCTTAGAATTTAGATGTTCTGAATATTAACATTTTGAGGTAACTGTAAAAATAGTAACATGAAAATAGTTGATTAGACATATAACTATTATATATAACTCTTATACATGTAACTATTATACATATCATAGAGTATATGTCTAATCAGTTTTTCTCATCATGTTACAATTTTTACAGTTACCCCAAAATATTGTTAATACTCATCATTTATCTAAATTCTAAGAGAATTTTTGATATTATAGATATTATTTCATTTGTAATCCTATACATTTTACTTGGTACATTTAAAAACATTATTTCGAGAAGGGGTCCTATGGCCTTCATTACAGCGCCAATGAGTTCTATGTCATAAGGAAGGGTAACACCTACTGTAGGTCTCCCTTTAAAAGAAGAATCAACTTCTGGAACTTATAGTTAAGGCCAGACTTGAGGAGAAAAGCCTTAGAAACTCAATTTGGGCACACTTGTATATATAAAAGAATCTTAGGATGGTAATGCTGAAACCAAAGGAATACAATTCTAACAATGGGATCTCAGGCATTTGTGGAGAGATATTTTAGACTAGAACTTTAAAATACCACAAAGGGAAAATCCACTCTGTAGGCACCAGAGCTCCATTTCAGCTCAGATGGGGTCAGAGGGGTGATGACATGTAGTATTTAGGATGGGTTGTCCAATTATCCCATTACAGGGTGGAGGGAGAGTGTCTGTGAAGTTTCCCAATGTGTGGCTCTCTGGATTCTTTTTCAGGGAAGGGTGTGGTGGAGACTTCCACCTTGAGTCCAGCAACCTTGGAGCTACAGTGCCCTCCCTGTCCAGGAAGCCTCCTCCTTCTTTGGGTGGCTGCAGCCTGCTGAGCCCTAAGTGGCCGGAAGGGAAGTGTAAGGGGAGGGCCCCAGAAGCTTCTCTCCAGCCTGACTCCTGCAGTCTCCTCTCCTGGGAGGTGCAAACAAAATGTAAGCCACGCTTTCAAAGTTGGACAGAACATTCTGTAAAAGATTATTTTTTTCCAGTCGCAGGAAGCTACTTATTATTGGTTCATAAAATCAATTTAGTGTATCACAACAAGCGTTAAAAATAGAATAGAAAATAGCATGTGTCACACCCAGGTTACATATTATCTCATGAAACTGGTTTTTGTTTTATATATGCGCATGTATGTGAGTACTGTGTTGCCATATGATTTATTTCTTATTGTGGATTGCAGCCAAGAGTTTGAAAAACATTGCTGTCAAGATGCCTCTGTAGCCCCACAGAGAAATCACAGCAGAGGGAAGAGAGTGTGAGATGGAAAGTATATCCTAAAGTAATAGGAGTTAATAATTATTTTTAATGCATATTAGAAAAAAATAGCATACCAAACCCCTGGGAATTCAATATATTGCTTAGTACCAAACTCAAATCAGGACCTTATCTTCCATGGACTTCATTAATCAGTGAGTGGTGCTTGGATGAATATAGCCAAAAATGCAAACAAGCTATGTGAATGGCCACATTTTGGGAAATGCTTAGAAGAGAAAAGAACTGAGGTGAGTAGAGTATAATTGAGAGGGCAGACCTCTGATTGGGGGTGGATCACAACCTAAGTCTTTGTTTTGTTTACTTAGACTTGTTTCTTAATCTCTAATATGGGGTATAATTACAGCAGTCTGGCTGACCCTATGGGGCTGGCATCATGATCAAACATCATCATGTGGAAGAAAGCCATGTAAAGCATAAAAAGCATCAGGAATTATTGCTAGCCATGGGGGGAGGTCATTTTCTCCTCCATAGACCAGAGATTTCTAGTGGGTTTTTGGAGCTGTTTGCATTACCATGAAAAAGAGTATGGGCTCCAGGCAAACAGGCCCTTCAGCCTCTTTCTCCTCTAGTTTTGTCCAGTACCATTCCCAAGTGGAGCGAAGAGGTACGTGCCAACAGAGCCCAGTGCACCCTGCTGCCTGTGATCTGGAGATTACAAGAATAATGACCCAGCTTTAAGCCAGTTGTCCCTCTGCAGGCAATTTGTTACCCTTTTCCCTGTGACTGGGCCCTGCTTATCTAGGGTGTTGACTACAGAGTCCTCACAGAGGTAGGTGTCAGTGTGCAGATCCCAAAACCCACCCCTCGTGAGCCCCTGCACCATAATTATCCTCAGGCCTGTGAGGCTCTGGGCCCCCTCAGGAAGCTGGCAGAAGAGAGAATAAAACAGCAAGAAGAATGGGAAGAGGTGGAGGGTGAGAGGTGTGAAAAATGGCGCATCTCGCTTAGGGGCTAAATTGTGTCCCTCCCCGAAATTCATATGTTAAAGTCCTAAATCCCAGGACCTCAGAATGTGACTGTATTAGGAGATAGCACCTTTAAAGAGGTGGTTACATTACAATGGGGTCACTAACAAGCACCCTAATACAATATGCCTGCTGTCCGTCTAAGAAGAGGAAATAAGGACACAGAAACACACTCAGAGATGACCAGGTGAGGACACAGGGAGGAGAAGATGGCTACCTACAAGCCAAAGAGAGAGAACTCAGAAGAAACCAACCCTTCCAGCACCTTGATCTTGGACTTCTAGCTTCCAGAACTGTGAGAAAATAGATTTATGTTGCTCAATCCACCCAGCCTGTGATACTTTGTTATAGCAGCCTGAGCTGACTAATAGAGATGGCAAGTTCTGCAGTCAAGATAGGGTGAGTGCCACAAGATGGATTATGGCCTGCTATAAACTAAGATAGAGGCACACCCAGGGAGTTGAGAGCCAGTGTGCAGGGAGCAGCTCGGCTCCAGGCTTAGGAGTGAAGATGAATCAGTGTTACGAGCCTAGATGTGATGAGTAACTGTGTAGTCTTCAGCTACAGGCATAGTTGTTGAGGCTAGAAAAGGAGAAGACTTTACTTCGACGGTTCTCAATATGGTTTCCAGGCCAGCAGCATCAGCATCACCTGGTAACCTGTAGGAAATACAAATTACTAGGTCCTACCCCAACCTAGCTGTGGTTTATTAAGACCTCTGGGTGATTCTGATGTGCACTCGAGTTTGAGAACCACTGATTTACATGTGTGTGTGTGTGTGTGAGAGAGAGATTAAGCACAAGAATTTGTGTGGTTGCATTACACAGAGTAGAGAGTCAGGGAAATTTGTTGCCGTCGGAATTTTGCGCAAAGCTTTCGGAAGGGGCCCTTGTGACATGCAGTTGGAAAGGAGAGATATTAAGTGGTAGAGAGACCATTTTAATCCCATAGCTCAAATTCCCCCTGTCTCAATCAGAAGTAAGAGAGCTGGGTAACCACAGGATCTTAGCACTTGGCTCATTCCAAATTTCTGGAATTCTTCTCCTTATCAATCCCTTTTCTGATCAAATCTTCACCCACTAAAAATATGGTCATAAATAATGGTGCTGGTCCCTTTAAGATTTGCACACTGGAAGGGAGTAGGAGTGGGAAGGATGGAGGATGATAAGAGAAGGAGGAGAGTAAGAACGTTTTCTTTTTTATTATACTTTAAGTCCTGGGGTACATGTGCAGAATGTGCAGGTTTGTTACATAGGTATACACTTGCTGTGTTGTTTTGCTGCACCCATCAACTCATCATCTACATTAGGTATTTCTCCTAACGCTCTCCCTCCCCTAGCCCTCCACCCCCTGACAGGCCCCAGTGTGTGATGTTCCCTTCCCTGTGTCCAAGTGATCTCATTGTTCAATTCCCACCTATGAGTGAGAATATGCGGGGGTTGGTTTTCTGTCCTCGTGATAGTTTGCTGAGAATAATGGTTTCCAGCTTCATCTATGTCCCTGCAAAGGACATGAACTCATCCTTTTTTATGGCTGCATAGTATTCCATGGCATGTATGTGCCACATTTTCTTTATCCAGTCTATCATTGATGGGCATCTTGGTAGGTTCCAAGTCTTTGCTATTGTAAATAGTGCCGCAATAAACATACATGCACATGTGTCTTTATAGTAGAATGATTTATAATACCATTTTATACCATTTAAATACCATTTGACCCAGCAATCCTATAACTGGGTATATACCCAAAGGAAGTTATTATATAAGTGGAGCATATGTGATGACAAGCACTGGAGGGCAACTTTCAGAGGGGACTCTATTCAGTGGCTTAATGAATGGTATTTTCTTCCATTTCTTCCATTTTCTTTTATTATGTAATAGCTAGAAGCCTACCAATGAATTGAGAGAGGTAGCAATAACTCTAAAAGCCACTTTTGGCTCTCTTTAGATGGTACAAAAATGTTGTCAAGGCATTTACAAAAATTTTTTTTTTTTTGGCCTAATCTCAATTTTAATGGGATTAGGACATAATAACAAACTAGTTCTGAGAAAGTATCTTCACCTGAAGCTAAAATATTGCAATTCTAGAATGTAGCTTTTGGAAGAATGGATATTTAGATGTCATTTTCATCCTTCAAGGTACATGCAATCTGTGTAAGTACTGCCTAGAATGCCCCTCCTCTGCCTCCCCAATTATGTCCACTGAATTTTGCGGAACTCTGGAGAGAATATTTGGAGTTGGAGGGCTCTGGCAAAGGTCTGAAGTGCAAGCAATGGATACTGAAAAAGGGATGCATCTGGTAGGCATGTAGGCAGCTAGCATGGCATCTTGGTATGATAGTTAGGACCCTGGTTAACTTGCAGGCTTTCCTAAGTCTGCCTGGAGTTGGATTCTGACAAAGGATGCATTAGTAGTAAGAGTAGCTAACACTGACTAGGCACTTACTATGAGTGTCAGACATATCTGTATGTTATGTGACTACATCCTTAACCCAAGATGAGTGAGTTAAGTAACTTACCTAGACCACACAGCCACTAATTAGCCAAATTGGACCCAGAAATGATGTCTTATAGATACCCAAGATCAAGCTGTTGACCAGTTTCCCCAGGACTCAGTGAGAACAGAGAGGTGCTCATCTGGGAAGGCTGGAGAGAGAAAGAGGAGGTGCACCAAGTGGCCATAACACCCAAATATATGAACCAGGTGAGGCGATGAGAAAGTTATCTACTCACTGGGCGATACTGGCATGCTTACTACAGGAAGGAGGCTGTTGGGAAGGCAGAGACATTTGGAAGCTGACTATTCAAGAGACCTCAGAGACCATGCTGAGGCATTTAGACAGAAACCAGTGAGGAGAAAAGTTTAGAGCTGAGCTGGGAGTGGAAATGGCTGACCACAGGGAGGCGCAGAAGGCACAAAATTTGTAAGTTACAGGTCTCCTGGACCTCAGCCTCCCTTCTCCCACAGGCACCCTGTAGTAGGACGGTCTCCTCTCTCCCTCCTCTCCCACCACATCCATGTCCAAAGCCTCCTGCCAGAAACTACCTTATCTTCTTAATATGCAGTCTAAGCTTGACTCTTTCCCCTAAAAACTTCCTAGACTTTCACATCATCTTTCTTTGATCTACTTAATACCTAGTGTGTCTGTTCACTGCAAGACAGTCCCTGCTGGGACCAGACCAGGGCCCTCCCTACTCCCCATACATCAAGACGTCTCTCCATGGAGAAAGATCAGAGCCCTCTCTGTTGCTGTGCACACCCAAGATATCCGCCTTTAACTCAGCAAGACAAAGGCCCACACCAACTCCTCCATAAATCCACCACAGTTACCACCTTGAAAGTTCTGCCACCACAGGGACTCACACTGAAGTTGAATTTTGTAGGTCAGTGATTTCTGATTTTATTTTTATAACCATCAATTTCCACACGAAAAAATGTAGCAGTTTTCTTTTTCCCTTCATTATCTGCTTTTTTCTCTCAGGTGCTTATTGCCTTGGCTTCTGTTATAATGAACCCTTCCTTCCCTCACCTGCTTTCCCAAATCCTCCCTCCATTGTCAAAATCTCCTACTTTTTAAGCTTTCATGGAAACTTTGCCCCTGATATACCACAGCCCTCCAAGCCCAGGCTGGGCTGTGCTCTCCCAGAGATGCTGAGAGAACTGCAGCAATTACTCATCCAAGCTCCGCTGGGATTCCCACAGCCTCTCATCCTCCTTCCTTCAGTACCCCAGGCCAATCCTTCCACTGTACCCTTCCTCACTTCTTCCTCTGCAATCTTGCTCCATTAACCCAGCTTCCTTGATAGCTTTAACATCCCCTTTCCATGTTCCCACTCTCAGCCTACAGACATTGCTCATTTTTCTCAAAAAACACCTTTGAGCCTCTTCTTGAAGTTACCAACATTTTTATTCTCAAACTTGGTGCTCGCTGCTTAGCTTCCACTCAAGTCTTTATTCCACTGTATCTCAGTACAACCTAGCTTTCAGTCCCTAATAACTCCATAAAACCATCCTTGCTACGGTCATCAATAATATCCTAATGGTAAAATCCAATCAATTCCCATAGTCCCCAATGTTCACTCTGCTTTATTTTATCTATTGGCCACTCTTCTTTTTTGCAAACTCTGGCTTTGTTGGCACCATATAATCATGGATTATATACTTTGTTATTTCTCTGTGATCTCTTCTTTTATGATCTTAGGCCTTAGGGACTCAAGGAATTTTTAAACATCTGTTATGTAGCAGTGCATTGTGCAGTCATAAACGGTGCTGGTGCTAGCTCCTCCTGCTGTTCTCCATTTCCTGTGAGGCTTGTAGGCATACTCTTTTCCTGTCTTCCCTACCAGCCTGGTAGTATGGACCTTCACTTGTGAAATGAAGGAAAGTTAAAGGGAGATGAGAAAGGACAAGAGAGAGATAGATGTAATTAACTCTCTTTGTCAGCCTTCAATTGTCTCTCAAGGTGGGGAGAAATATATACGTTGGTAAAATACTCAAAATATTGTCAGTTCTTCAGATGCTATGAACCTTTGAGTAACAAAGTCTACCAAATGACCTAGGACAGCATGAAAATATTCCCTGAAAATAATTTTGAAAAGGGGTAGTGGTAACAGAAGATCTGAGGCCAGCCCATTTTTCCCCAAGCCTGCTCCATGGCCCCCTTCCAGTCCTCCTTTTCCAGTCAGAGGATCTCCTGAGCCAAGGTTCCATTCTCTGGATTCCCCAATCATTTCACATGATCTTGTATTTCACATGGCCCATCTCATAATGCCTCTGTCTCTTCGGCCTCCTTTGAGTTTCCATACACAAAAAGTCTATCAGAAACAACTCTCACCACCGACAATGATTTTTAGTGACTGCCTAGGAAAGAACACTCCCATTTGGTGTAATTTTTTGAAAAAAGAAATTAGTGGATGGGAAGTGTTAGTAATTTCAAAAAGTTTCCTTCTTCTAGTAGATTTGAGCAATTTGTCCGATCACTGTGTATTAAGGAATTTAATGTGTGAACAAGCATTTCCTGGAAATACTTCAACCAATGGTATCAACTCTGTAGCTTAAGTGATAAAGGACAAAGAGGAAATATATGGGATAAGCTTTTCTGTAACGTATTTGTACTTTGAGGGCAGATATCTATTTGATCTTTCATAAATCATGACTATCTCAAGCCTGTTTATGTTCAGATCCTGTTCTCGTTCCTGTTCCTTCCAAGCTTGTCTCTACTGGCTACAATTTTTCCTCTCCCTCGAGTTCATGTCCCTTTTATTCCAGTAGGGCTGGAGACACTGGCAGGACAGGGGAAAAACCGGGGTCTGAGAGTATAGGCATTTGTCAGTGACTTTCCCTCTACTACCCCTCTGGGTTTCCTTGTCTGCAGTCTCTCTACTGCCTTCTGCAGAGTGGAAAGTTTTAATATCTCTTAGCTTTTTACAAATTAACACAGAAATTCTGCTGACAAGCCTTACCCTTTCCAAGGTTTAAATCCCAGGGCTCTTGAGCTGTGACAATTTAAATGAGCAAGATTTTCAAAAACTGATGAGTGAGGTTTTAAATGTCTTGTAGAAGCATGTTGCCAAATCCTCTTTAAAGAATTCTGTAGGACAAAGTAGTCGGTGAGCAGTTGCCTGCAGGTGCTTGCATGTGCATGTGTAGTAGTGGTGGGGAAGCTGTCTATGAAGAGTAATTACAAACCATAAGAGCTGGAAGAAACTTTAGGAACTAATCCACCAACAAGCACATTTTAAGGATGAATAAAACAGAGCTGAGGAAGATCAAGTCACTTGCTCAAGGTCACAGTGTCATCTGTAACTTAGGTCTCCTGACTCCAGTCTAGCAACCTTTCTTATTTCATAAGGCAGTGTAGTGTAGGTTATGTAAGAATGATAAGGCAATGAGCAAAAAGACTGACTTAGCTCACTGGGGAAGCAACTCTCAGGAGCCAACACTGTGTCTATTTAGCATATCTATTTGGTCTACCTGCTGTCTTTTGCTGTTCTAACTGATAGCTTTCTAGTAGCTCCATCTCCATTCCGCCCCCGTGCTACCCATCAAAGGTTAAATCAACTATTAATCTAAGAGGTCAAGATTATTTAAAGATACATTTAACTTTTATTCCAAGAAACAGAATAAGCAACAGAATAGAAGAAAGAGCAAGGAGATTTCAAGCCACAAACTGTAATTGCAGGAGCAGTTAAAATCCACTTAGTCACATCACTTCTAGACAAGACAAGAAAACACACTTTTCCCTATTCCTCCCAATAAGTACAACTAAATACGCTGGACATTACATATAAAACAAACACAAGAAGTTTCTGAAATGAGGAGAAAAGAAGGTAGGACAGCTAGGAAACTCAGGAGGTGAGGAACAATATGTAGTAAGTTCCCTGGGTTTTCTTTTTGCCTCATGTATCCCAGACTTGGATCAGGACAAGCAGGCAACCTGGAAATGTCAATGGGCACAAAATATGGTAAATGTAATACACTTTTCTTTTCCTTTTGGCTTTTCTATATTATGTTTGATGGTCGAAGCAAAAATATAACACTGTTTGATGTGGCTCTCAGTGAATGTACAGGAAATAATTAAAACATAATTAATAATTATATACAGGAGAGGGTAAAGGAACATAAGGGATAGTAAGTTTTCTATACTTCACTCAAACTGGTAAAATGATGATCCCGGTAGACTGTGATAACTTACGTTATATTATGTAATACCTAGAACAACCACTAAAAAAATTTCTAGAAGATACATTCAGACGTGCTCTAGACAGATGATAATGGAATCCTAAAAATGTTACTTTAACTCACAGGAAGGCAGAAAAAGGAAAACAGAGAAATTAAAAACAGAGAACAACAGAAAAGAAAAACTAAAATGGCAGATTTAAGTCCTAAGATTATTAATAATTGCATTAAATATAAATGATCTAAATACATAAATTAAAAGAGTACTTGGTCAAGTGGATAAAAATACATGCCTCAACTATAAGCTGTCTATAAGAAACTCCATATATAATAATTTAGGTAGGTTGAAAGTAAAGGGGTTTAAGAAAATATACTATGCAAATGTTAATCAAATGAAAGCAAGAGGAGCTTTCAGAAAAAGTTGACTTCAGACCAAAGAAAAGTACCAGGAACAGGGAAGAACATTACATGATAACAAAATGGCCAATCCACTAAGATATGCAGTCCTAAATGTGTATGGATCACAAAAACAGGGCTGAAAAATATGTGAAGCAAAAACTGATGGAAGTGAAGGAAGAAATCACAAATTCACAATCATAGTTGGATATTTGAATCCCCTATCTCTCAAGAATTGATACAGCAACCAGAGAGAAACCTGTATAAACAGTATCAGCAAGAATATAGAAGAACTCAACCACACCATAAAACAACAGGATCTAATAGGCATATATAGAACAGCATATCCACAAGAGCAGAACACATTCTAAAGAGCCCACGGAACAGATACCAAGATAAGCCACATCCTAGGCCACAAAAATAACCTCAACAAATTTGAAATAACTGAAATTATGCAAATTATGTTTTCTAACAAAAATGGAATTAAACTACACATAAAAAGAAAGAGAAAATGAAATGTTCAAATAACACACTGCTAAATAATCAAAGAGGAGGTCTCAAGGCAAGTAAAAAAGAAATCTATGCTAAAGCAGTGCTGAAAGAGAAATGTATAGCACTTAACATTTACAATAGAAAAGAGGAAAAGTTTCAAATCAGTAACCTAAGCTCCTTCCTCAAGAACTTAGACAAAGAAGAACATAATAAACACAAAACAAGTGGAAGGAAAGAAATGAAAAGAGAAGAGCAGAAAAACAATAGAGAAATCCAATAAGACACAAACTTTTTAAAAAGATTAATAAAATTGGCAAACTTCTGGCAAGACTAACAAAAAAGAAAGAGAGAAGACAAATTACCAGTATAAAGAATGAAACAGCAGATATCACTGCGGACCCTGCAGACATCAAAAGGATAACATGAGAGTACTATGAACAACTCTACACACATCAGTTTGACAACTTAGGTGAAATGGACCAAAATTCCTTGCAAAACACAAACTATCACAACCTCCCTTATATAAAATAGATAATTTTGAATAGCCTTATAACTATAAAGGAAATTGAATTTATAAGTTAAAAACTGCTGGAAAAAAAACCTCTCCAGTACCAGATGGTTTTACTGGCAAATTCTACCAAATGTTTAAGGAAGAATTAATGCCAATTCTACACAATCACTTCCAGAAAATAGAAGAGGAGGGAACACTTCTCCAGTAATTTAAGAAGCGAATATTACCTTGATACTAAAACCAGACAATGACAGTACCAGAAAAGAAAGTGAAAGACCAGAATCCCTCATGAATATAGATGCAAAAACTTTCAGGAAATTATCAGCAAATAGAATTCGGCAATATATAAAAAGCAAACTTCAAAAGGTCACATACTGTATAAGTCCATTTCTAAAACATTTTCAAAATGACAAAACTATAGAGATAGATAATGAATTAGTGGTTGCCAGGGGTTAGGGATGTGGTAATGATGATGGGGGTGAGACAATGATGCGGTGGCATGAAGGAGATTTTTGTGATGATGGAATAGTTCTGTATCTTGACTGAAGTTCTCATAAATCTACATTTGTAGTAAAATGGCATATAGCTATACCCACATTATACCAATATGTTTCCTGGTTTTTAAATTGCATTATAGTCATGTAAGATGTAACCGTTAGTGGAAATCTGGGAACAGGTACATGATACTCTGCAATATCTTTGCAACTTCCTATTGATCTATATTATTTTTAAGTATATAGTTTAAAAACAACTTAGTCCATATTTCAGCTAACAGATGTGATGTCAGGATTTGGTCTATCAATGGCCAGATCCCCATGCCACTCCATTGCTGTTTCAATGTCCTAGGGTATGTCAAGTCCCACAAAACATTTGCTCAAGTCTTAATATTTGCAGCTGTTTCTACCAGTTAATTAATTAGAACTTTGTACCAAGGTACCAGTGAAGCAATTATTTGGCTCTTTACTACTAAACTCGATTTTTTTCCTGTCCCTCTTTGGCCTCTGCTTTCCAGGTGGAGACCTGGAAAGCTGAAACAGGAAAGACAAAGGAGAAGAAGGTTGCCTTGGTAGTATCAGGCCTGATGTGCTGGGGATGGCTTTAGTCTCTCTCCCTGAGATGTTCATGATTTTCAGTCAGAGTTCACATGCCTGGGTTTGGAGTCTCAGTAGTGGGCTTGGAAGATGAAGAAAAGCCAACATTGCTGGCTGGAGAGTAGACACTGGGAGCACAGTGTGCCAAAGCTGGAAACTGAAGATGGGGCTGACACAGACAGGAGACTAGACCATCAGGTGCAAAGCAGCGCCCCTTTATTTCTGGAATCAGGCTTCTGATCAGGGCCCTAATTGCTCTATGAATGGAACACCGAAAGTGGCTGGCTCCTACAGGCAATCTCATTTATTCCTAATGACCACCCTGTGAAACAGTTACACGTATGCAGCGTTATACAACTTAACAGTGCTTGTATGGGCATGATCCCGTTTGAGTCTTCCAACCCATGTGCAATAAGTAACAAGAGCAGAGTTAACAACTTAGTTAAGCGACTAAGGGCAGAGCTAATCACATAAGGAAACCATTCACGAGGTTTTGGGACAGTGTAGACAAAGACGTCTTCCACTTCAACCACAGCATTCACTCTGACCATGTCTGCATATTCTTGGACAGAAGAGAAAGCTAATTCACAGTGGGTTCAAAAAGGCTGACCTTGGAAATCTTAATTCCACTAAAAGCTGATTCACTCCCAGGGTTACATTTGATCAAGTCACTGGGCCATTCTATTATATGTGTACTTCCACTAAAATAGCTTCTTAGAAGCCACGCTAATTATACACCAGGATATATCTCTGATAGCCTAATTCAGCCTTGGGCTTTTTTTTTTCCCTCTTATACCTCAAAGATTCTCTCTGTACTGGAAGTCCTGTTGTCAATCACCTTCCAAGCTTAAGAGCTGAGCACTGCATTCCCAAGCAGGGGAAGGTGGGTCACACGCATGATCAGCTTTATTGGCTGCTAAAACTTGATGGTGGAGCAGCCGATTGATGCCTAAATACCCCTAGATGGCTTGGTCCTCTTTAACCAGCAGGTTGACTCCTAAAACAATCTCATTACAAGTTAGTGACCAGTATTAAGGTTCTTCATCTCCCTCACCTCAGTAAAAACTGAAGGCCCAGCTGTGGTGATAATTCCTTCCTTTCTGAGCACAGGAAATGAAAACTGACACCTGCACCAGAACCTGGAGGTCCACACTTCAATGTGGGGGCCCACAGAGTGCCTGGATATGGAAACCATTAAGCAGCCTCAGCCAGTCTGCTTGAGAATGCAAAGTCATTCTCAAGTTTCAATAATAAAACTGCAAGTCCCAAGAGTAGGCTTAAAAACCAACGTTCTAGGGGTTCTCCAAGAAATATCCAGTATTTTGCTTAGAAATATCATAGTTGCTAATCATCAACTGTTTTACAGTATTTTCAGCATATCTGCACACATTTGATCTTACAGTTCTGGGCAAATTTCTGGGCAAAATTCTGGGTAAATTCAGCATTATAAGGGCCAGTATTTGTACATGAACCACACTTTTGCATTTATGAAGTGCATCCACACATACTACACTCTGATCCTCTCAACCAATCCTGTGAGGCAGTCAGAATGGGAAGGTAAGAATAAGACCGATGCACATTGCAGAATGTAGGCATCATTGTCTTAGAGCAAGCTCAGCTCTTTTCATTTCCTTTTACCCCCAAGATACACTATATTCATTTCTCAAGGAGATGTGCCATATTGCTAAGCCAAGAACTGTCCATATTGGTCCCAGATTCAAGGGGCTTTGTTTATATATTGTTTTCATCTAATTAGAGAATCATGAAAACCACTTATAAATACATTTATTCCAATTATTATTTCTTTTTAATAAATATCACCAAATAACTGAGTTCATCAGCAAGACTTTGTAAATGATTAAATTGTGCCCAATAATTTATACCTCAAAAATACCTAGTTTCTTTCTTGTAGTTTTAGATTCAGTAGAAACCAGAGGGAGGGCCAGAGGAAAGAGGACTAAATACAAAGCCTGGAGCCGGGTGGGCAGAAATAAATGTAAGCAAAATAGCTCCAGGCAATTTCTTAGTGCTCCTGGCACTTCTAAATCTTGGGGAGTTCAAGGACACAGCGCTTGTCTCACACCCAACGTTTACTTCTCAGCAGTCTTCAGAATCATCATAAAAGTCAGGGGGTAGAGGATGGGGGAGGCTGGTAAAAAAAAGAAAGTTCTACAATTCCTTTGTTAACTTTTGAGTAGGAGAAAAAACTCTATTTTAGCCATAATGCTAAAAGCAGAAATTCCAAGTTCATATTTAATTGTATATCCAAGAAATCATCATTCGTAAGAAGTGTGCCAACTATGTATTAGATACTGTCTTATAGTCATTTCAAAGTCTAACTTAAAATATTTCTTTTGGAACAGATAATTCATGATTAAACAGTCAAAATTTTGAATGATTTTTCATGATTGAAAAATGGAAACTGTACTGTGAAAAGTCTTCTGGACATTCAGTTTCTCACCCCGGATGATGCTAGTAGTCAGTTTCTTTTGTATAGGTACAAAATCTCAGGAAAGATGTAAACAAATACAAAAACATATTCTTATCCACCTTCTTCCTTTTTACAAATGAAAGTCTGCTTTTAACTACTGCTCTAACCTTTTCCTCTTGATTTATCTTCAAGATTTTAAAGTACTTAAAGATGCCTCATTCTTTCATGATGGTATACTATGTCATTGTGTGGAGGTACCATTATTTAACCGGTCCTCTACAGAAGGCATTGGTTTAAATCTTTTGCTGTTATAAACAATGCTATGATGAATTATCTCTTACATGCATCATTTTGGAATGTATACATCTTTAAGGTAAATTCTCAGATGTGGAGTTACTTACAATTTTGATATACATTGCCACGTTGTCCTCCTCACCAAGTGTGTGTTGATGTGAAACTTTCAATTTTTGCTGGTTCTCTGCACCCAAGAATGCTGTGGTTTGGCACATCTCATTACACACTTAAGAATCTTCATGTCCTCAAGAGTAGTCCATAATAAGCTGAGCAGACTGATGGAACAGAAATAATTAATACAGGATATGGCTTCCGTCTTTGGAACAGAGTCCTGGATGAACTGCAGGTGATATTTCAACTAGAAATTGTCAATTCTTCTCTGCCTCAATCCAACAGCCTAGTAATGCTTCAGCAGAGACATATGCACAAGTCATAAGCATTGTCTAAAAACTGGTATTACATTTGCTTTGGTTCTGTTTTCTAAGTCAATTCATAACTGGCTATAGATTCCAGCTCCCTCCCCTAAATAGGTAAATGTGCCCTGCTGTTCTTCTGTTTGTAGAAGAACATCATGGACTTGTTTAACACATATACTCAAATAGCATACAGTCACTCCAACATCAGAAGCAGTTGTAAAGACTCCATTCATTTACCAGTCTTTCGAATGCTCCCGAATTTGGGATGATGAACTTCAACATGCGTGTCTTGAGGCCAAAAATCATAAGCAGATTTTCCTGACTTCCAGTTCATCTGTTTTCTTCTGAAACAAGGATGTTGTGGCAGCAGCTAGCAATAACTGTGCCAGCTTGTTCTTTCAGAGGAACAGTGTTCTCTCTGCATTGAAAAGATCAGGAGCTTTGTAACACAGGCAGGTTCATATTCTCAGGTGTAAGAATAGTTTCATGGCAAATTCACCGAAAAGTGCAGATTTCAGGGGTGCCATCATCTCAGTTAGGGGGCCCTTTCCTGCCTGCCTGCAGGGATGCCTTTGTTCCCACTCAGTTGGGACAGCTTGTGTATCTTCCATATCATTCCTAAGTCATTTTTCTAAGAAGTCCACTTGCAGAGATGAGGGTATAGATGAGCTTTGAGAAGTTTGCACCTTCTCATGTACTATGGACATAATCCTGCAGCATTTTAAGAATGTGAGCAAAAGCTATTGTCTCCACGGTGGTTCCAAGGCTGGAGTTAAACAGCTTAACTGATGCCCTAATGTACTGATTCATCAAGTTGAGTCTGTCAAGCAGTTGTTACTCAACTGCTAAACAATGGAGCTAGGTACATAATCTTTAATTAACTTGGTTTTAGGCTCACTGGGCAGATCACTTTCACTTGGGACAGTATCACAGGTAGTAACAAATCTAACCCTCCAGTGACAGCATAGTTTTGTTCATTTAATCATTTAATTTTAATTTATTTAAACCTAGTCTCTCAATCCCTTTCCTCAGAAACCTGGCTTCCCTGTCTAGAAGCAAATAGTGAATTCTTCCAGAAACATTGTATGCATATACAAGAAAGCATACTCTTAACCCAAGTCATATGCAGCAGTGTTTTAATATTCTTTTATCAACTTCCCCAAATTTCTGTCATGAGTACACTCCTTTGGAGCAAACAGGCAATAGGCAACAAGAATACAGAGTGCCCTTCAAAAGCTACATGTTAAATCAATACCTTTGACTGAGAGACAGTCCTGGGGTTTTGGCAGTGCTATATTATCAGGAACACATTTACAAAACATGTCCTAGGTGGGTGTCTCCTGGGGAGATGTAAAACATTTTTATTATAAAAACTCTTAATTTTACACAAAAGTAGAAAGAATAATGTGAAATCCCATGTGCCAGTCATCTGGTTTCATCAGTTATTAATCTGTATCCAATCTTCCTTCTTCTATTTCTTATTGGATTATCTTAAAGCAGATCCCACATGATAATTCATCCTGGGGGAGACTTTCACAAAAATGAGTAAGAATACTCATTTCAGAGGGTAGTTTACTAATATTTTCCCCAAAGCTGGAACCTTACTTATGGCCAATCCTACAACAACTATCTTCCCTTCTCAATATGGTCACTATCATAACCTTATGCTGTTCAGTGGCTTTCACTATTGAAATATCTTTTTCCCTAAATGGATAGAAAACAGCCAGCAGGAGCCTGCAACACTGTTAGAAGTGAGGAATGTGTTACAGAGGACCAAGAACGAATCCTCACAAAAGGTTCATAGATGTCCTTTTCCCCATACAGGCTTTTGGAAAGGGTCCCTTCTTCCCCATTTCCTCAACATAAACTGGCTGGCGACATCAGACCTCTTAATTGGTCAGGATTCCACCCTTTTCCAACTAAGAGAGACATCTAGAAGATCTTTCATATTTCAGACTTTTAAAAAGGGTCTGCTAAAAACAGAGGCTGGCTCATGAGAATCCCTGGGAATCTTTTCTACTGGGGGATATTGGGTGTGGAAGAGGTAGGGAATAGTGAATAGAGACAAGATGGAGATTAGAGATTTAAACACACACACACACACACACACACACACACATACACACAGCGGCCTGAGCTGCTTCGACCCTTATAAACAGATTACAGACAGGTTAGGAAAAGGTGATGCTCTTAAATCTATTGTTGGAGTACAAACACATGTTTGTTTAAATATCAACATGGGCAGAATGGGTCAGGGGTGGCCTTCCAGACAGGACAATGTCACTAGAAACCAAAATGCACTTACACAATGCTTTGACATGTGGAGATTTAAACAAAAGAGGTTTGTGCTGGATTAGTGTGATTTTACAAATAAGGTACTTATCTGGTTGAGTCACTCCCTCTTATTACTTTTGGAAAGATATACTCCAGGATAGAAATTGGTTCTACCTGGGACCCAAAGTTTTCAGGAGACATATTAACTTAGAGTAACTAAGTCTTAGAGATCCACCTAAAGCACAAGATGTCATGTTAGGGAAAAGCAAGAGAGTATCTTAGACTCTAGGGCATAACTACAAGAAAGGAGTTACTTACCAGAAAATAAAGGCCTTGAAGGCACTGCCTTGCATGGAAGAAAGTATTTTTCTAAAGGGAAATCTTGAATCCAGAAATGGCCTGGGACCTAGAAACAGGAACCAGTCTAAGGACCTGGGCCCAGCAAGGTGAGTGCCCATGCGGAAGTAAATGGGAGTGTCTGATTCATGCAGGGTTGGAGAAGGGAAGTCTGGAAAAACATGCTTTCCTTTCCTTATAAACAGTGTATTCACTAATAACTCTAGACTGGTGGAAAAATAAACATAACTTTGTAGCTCTTAAATCCATGGAAATTTCTTACAGATATAGAGAGGGTACCATTGAATCAAACCCTTGCTAATCTGCTACTCCTTGGAAAATACCAGGCTGTTCATTAGCACTCATTGGAGCCATAAGAAACAACTTCATCTAAGAAGGGAAGTGATTAAAGGTAGGTTAAAACAGAAATTAGAGCCTAGGGTGGGCTCATTGGCTCATGCCTGTAATCCCAGCACTTTGGGAGGCTGAGGCAGGTGGATCACCTGAGGTCAGGAGTTTGAGACCAGCTTGGCCAACATAGTGAAACCCCATCTCTACTAAAAATACAAAAATTAGCCGGGTGTGGTGGCAGATGCCTGTAATCCCAGCTACTTGGGAGGCTGAGGCAGGAGAATTGCTTGAACCAGAGAGGCGGAGGTTGCAGTGAGCGAAGATTGCGCTACTGAACTCCAGCCTGGGTGACAAAGCAAGACTCCATCTCAAAAAAAAAAAAAAAAAGAAATTAAAGCCTGCTTCTGATTCAGAGAGCCATGAGCTGTCTCCGACAGGTCTATTAACTGGTAGTACCAAGCACTCCCTAACCCTGGACTCAAGTGAGAAGTCAGGCAAATACTTATTCTTGAAGAGATACTAATTATGGCACTGAATTATGATCATGTTGGCACAGCACGAACTATTCTAGCTAGAGGTATTCCATGACCTTGGCTTCAACATTACATGAGCCAACTCTTCATGCTTGCAGTGTTTAAGAATTAAGTGTGGGTGTTTGTATAAATTATCTGTTCTTCATCGTGTCTTAAGTGGCTTGCTCTTTTTCATTTTGAATTTTCCTAGCAGGGAATTCCCCAGCATCACAGCAGGTATCAGCAACATAGCATCACTCCAGTACACCTGGAGATTGTACTTGGCTTTTTGTAGAAGAAAATGCATCCTTCAACAATCTCACAACCAGATCCATTCTCAGGCAGCTTGATGTTTTTAGAATGTGGTTTTGTCTGAGGCTCCAGGATTACTGGTTGTTGCCTATCATGTTCATCTTTGAAATAATAATAGGCAGAGTTCCTCCAACCACATCTTACTAGTATCAAGGTTTCTGACATCTTCAGTTACTAGAGATCAGCTTCATAAAGCTGTCCTTTGTTGGCAAATACTTTAAACTCCTGCAAATCTTTACCCAGAATAACCCTTAACTGCTTCACAGTCATATGTGTGAAGGCAGGTGACACTGAAAATCAAACCCATCAGGTTCAAGGGAGGAGGGATAATGAGAATTCCTTTTACATATGTTTGCTACCTGAGCTGAAGCAGTTGCTGTAGCAGGCTTAATCTTTTTAGTTGAAAAGATGCACTCTGCCTCAGCCTCATGAATACATAATGAACCCTCATCAACCTCGCTAATGAGACAGGGGAAAGTGACCAACGCTGCCATATTCAGTTAACCAGGCAGGTAATGTTGTTCCAAATCAGTTTTATCACCAATACATGGAGGTGATGACAGACACTAGGTCATTTCTCTTCTCTTTAATCATTGTAGGCAGAACCTATTTACATTGTAAACACACATAAATGCAGAACTTTCATGAAATCAACATGGTTTTTTAGTTGAATGCACTGACATTTTCTGAAGGCTGGCTTCTTGGGAAAGTTTTTCTGATAAAGCTACATCTGTTTCTCTAATGACTAATTCTGAGGTCACTCCAGTGGCCTTTGGTATTTGATATGGATTCCAGAGACAATAATTGATTTTGGGGACTTAGTGATAAACTTTGGTGTTCCTCCATGAGGCTTCACCATAATCATACCCCAAGGGTTCAAACAAGATATAATATTTTGCCAGCTGGCACAGACAGTGTGATTTTGAGAATTTTCAATTTCTAGTCACTCAACCAGAATTAAACGCATTAAACTGTTATGAAGCTTACATTGGAAACAATAAAATATTTCAGTATGGCAGTACATCTTTCTCTTTGCTGCCTTGTCAATTGGCTTTAAAAAGTTTAAAGCCTTTGAAGAACTACTTTATAGATCAACCTCAGTTTCCTACAGTAGTAGTATCGATTTTTTAAGTCAAGCTCTCTAAATTTTGATTATTTTAAAAATAAGGTGGGAAATTTTAATCAGAGTATTCAGTGAAGTGCCAAAGTACTTCAGCTTTTAGCAAAACAACGATAGCAACAACGATTCAAAATAAAGCGTGCAAACAAGAAAACATTAAGATGTATCCCTACAAAAGCAAGAAAAGAACAAAACCTATCAGAATGGCTATAATAAAAAACAGTGACAAGAGCAGATGCTGGTAAGGATGTGGGGAAATGGAATCATTCATACATCGCTGGTAGGAATTAGAACTCAAATGGTGTACAAAACTTAATTTTTTAACACTTTTTATGTTGAAATAATAAAAGATTCACAGGAAGCTTCAAAAAACATGTTGATGTGTTGTGCACTCTTTCACCCATCTTCCCTCAATGGTAACGTCTTATCTAACAATAGTACAGTATGAAATCCAGGAAATTGACATCAGTACAAGCCACAGAGCTCATGTGGATTTCTCCAGCTTTACATGTGCCCATTTGTGTGTGTGTACAGCTCATGCAATTTTACCTGGTGTGTAGCTTCGTGTAGCTTCATGTAGCCACCACCATAATCAAGATACAGAACTATTCCAGCACCATGAGGCTCCCTTGTGTTACTCCTTTATAGACACACCTGATCCTTTGCCCCCATTCCCAACCTCTGGCAACATTATAATTTTGTTATTTGAAGAATATTCTAGAATGTTGTGTAACCATTATACAGTGTATAACCTTTTGAAATACGCTTTTTTCCCCTCAATATAATTTCCTTGAAATTGATTCACGCTGTTGTGTATATCAATAGTTTGTTCCTTTTTATTACTGAGCAGTAGCGCTGAATGTGCTACAGTGTGTTTAACTTTTTACCCCTTGAAGGGCATCTGGGTTACTTCTAGTGTTTGGCAAATATGAATAAAACTGCTATGAACATTCGTGAACAGATTTTCGTGTGAACATCATTTTCATTCCTCTGGGATAAATTCCCAAGGGTTTGGGATTTCTCAGCCGTATGGTACCAACATGTTTAGATTTAAAAGAAATTGCCAAACGAATTTTCAAAGTGGTTCTACCATTTCACATTCCCACCAGCAATATATAAATATATAGTTTCTCTTCATTCTTGCCAGCATTTGGTATTGTCACTATTTTTTATTTTAGCCATTCTCATAGGTGTATAGTGATATCTGCTTGCGGTTTTAATGTACAGAGATGTAATGGCCAATGATGTTGAGTATCTTTTCATGTGCTTATTAACCATCTGTATATCCTCTTCAGTGAAATGTCTGTTCATGGATGCAGCCCATTTTCTTTTTTTCTTTTCTTTTTTTTTTGAGACGGAGTCTTGCTCTGTCGCCCAGACTTGAGTGCAGTGGTGTGATCTCAGCTCACTGCAAGCTCCGCCTCCGGGGTTCATGCCATTCTCCTGCCTCAGCGTCCTGAGTAGCTGGGACTACAGGCACCCGTCACCATGCCTGGCTAATTTTTTGTATTTTTATTAGAGACGGGGTTTCACCGCGTTAGCCAGGATGGTCTTGATCTCCTGACCTCAGGTGATCTGCCCACCTCGGCCTCCCGAAGTGCTGGGATTACAGGCGTGAGCCACTGTGCTCGGCCGGAAGCAGCCCATTTTCTAATTGGGCTTTTTGTCTTGTGCTGTTGAATGCTGAGTTATTTATATATTCTAGATACAAAAACTTTGTTGGATATGTGGTCTGCAAACAATTTCTTCCAGTCTGTAGCTGGTGTTTACATGACTTTAAGAGGGTCTTTGGAAGAGCAAAAGTTTTTAATTTTGTTGAGCTCCAATTTATCAGTTTTTCCTTTTTATGGATTGTGCTTTAGGTTAGGTGTCCCCAATCCCAGAGCCATGGTCCTGTACTGGTAGGAACCCCGCCACACATCAGGAGGTAAGCATTAGGGCCTGGGCTCCACCTCCGTCAGATCAGTAAGGTCCTTAGATTCTCATAAGAGCAAAAATCCTATTGTGAACCACACATGCAAGGGATGTAGGTTGCACGCTCCTTGTGATAATCTAATGCCCACCACCCTCCCGCCCTGTGTCTGGGGAATACTTGTCTTCCACAAAACTGGTCCCTGGTGCCAAAAACGGTTGGGGACTGCTGCTTTAGGTGTCAGATATGTAACTCTTCACCTACCCATAGGTCCTAAATATTTTTTAATTTTTTTCTAAAAGTATTTTGATTTTATGTTTTACATGTAAGCCCATGATACATATGGAGTCAATTTTTATATAAGTTGTGAAGTTTAGGTTGAAGTACTTATTATTATTATTTTTTTGCCTATGGATGTCAGTTGTTCTAACATCATTTGCTGAAAAGACCGTCTTTCCTCCACTGAACTGCTTTTGCACCTTTGTCAAAAATCAGTTGGGCATATTTGTGTGAGTCTCTTTCTGGGTTCCCTATTCTATTTCATTGGTCTGTGCCTAGCTCTCTGCCAATACTGCACTGTCTTGACTACTGTGGCTAAAGAGTCAGCCTTAACATCATGTAGAGTGATTCCTCTCACTCTGTTCTTTTCAAATTGTTTTAGGTATTCTAGGTCCTTCAACTTTCCATATAGATTTAAAAATAAGCATGTGGATGGCAGAAAAACCTTCCTGGGAATTTGATGGAAATTGCCTTAACCTATAGGTCACTTTGGAGATAACTGACATTTTTACTATGTTAAGTCTTCCAATCCACTCACACGGCATGCCTTTCCATTTACTTAGGGCTACTTTGACTTCTATCTTCAGCATTTTGCAATTTTCAATGTACAGAATGTTTTTTTAGATTGGTATCTAAATATTTCTTTTAGTTTGCAGCAATTATGAATAGTATTGTTTTTAGTTCTGATGTCCACATGCTTGTTTATAAATAAACAGGTGATTGATGTTTGTGTGTTCACCTTGTACCGTGGTGAACTTCCTTATTTTAGGAATTTTTTTTTTTTTTTAGATTTCTTGGATTGCCTATGTAGACAACCATGTCATCTACAAATAGGGATGGTTTTATTTATTCCATTCTAATGTACATGTCTTTTGTTTCTTTGTCAAGATTTAATTTTTAAGTTCTATAAGTGTGCTTGGGAACGTGTTGACTTGTTTAAAGAATCGTTTGATGAAAGTCCTATTTTTAACTGGACATATTTGTATTCTATATTTTATAGGATTGAAATTGAGAAAGTGTACAGTTTTAAAGTGTTTAAATTCAATGAAACATTAAAAGGCATTAGACAATTTATTTGACCAATTTTGTCTCTGAAAAATATTTGTTAAAGAAAGGTACTCAAAAGAGATAAAAATAAAGTACACTTGAAAATGGCTCAGTATTTATATATTTTAATTTCAAAAGTAAAATTTAGAATATCATACATTTAGCAGATATGCTCTGGCCTTACTATTATGACCACCAGAAGAGTTAATTGACCTATTCATTCCAAGTTTATTAATCATAATATGCAACTCTGGATTGCATAATATGTTGAAATAAATGGATTATTCAGAAAAATACTTATGACAGATAATGGCTAGGCTGATTAACAGATGTGAATATATACCAAAGGTAATTATTCTCCTTGCTATTTTTAAATGTTTAAATGTCAATATAAAGCTTTTATTCTGCTTTAATATAGATAGATTTTATTTTTTAGAAAAGATCTCATTTTTAAAAGCTTAAAGAAGTCCATCTTGGCCGGGTGCGGTGGCTCCCGCCTGTAATCCCAGCACTTTGGGAGCCCAAGGCAGGCGGATCACTAGGTCAAGAGATGGAGACCATCCTGGCTAACATGGTGAAATCCCGTCTCTACTAAAAATACAAAAATTAGCTGGGCATGGTGGCACGTGCCTGTAGTCCCAGCTACTTGGGAGGCTGAGGCAGGAGAATGGCGTGAACCCGGGAGGCGGAGCTTGCAGTGAGCCGAGATCGCACCACTACACTCCAGCCTGGGCGACAGAGTGAGACTCCGTCTCAAAAAAAAAAAAAGTCCATCTTTTAGGTACATCAATATAATAAAAATCAATGTTGGTTAATATATTTCAACAATATTATAGAATTTTAACTGTTTAAACATCTCCTTTTACTCTAAAATAGTGCCCTGTCTTGGACATGAAATTTCATGATCCTCCCCGGTATAACTTCACTTTGAAATCACAGGTATGTTTAGCATTGTGACATTCTGAAATGGAACTGTCGATAGAGGTACAAGAATAAGGAAGTATCTGGTTAGAGACCCCTAGAACACTAAGAGAGTGCAGATCCAGAATCATCATAATTAGGAGAAATTAGGGACACACACATGAGGGAGCAGGCCTGGGATAGTGCTCTTTTGGAACTAAACAAACCTCTGGACCTACATCATAGAGAGGTATCCTATGGCAGTCCTGGGATTCTGCTTGTTATAGAATAGCATGCTTGTAGAGAATTGAAATACAAGATTGTAAATCCAGGGCAACTAAGAAACAAGTTTATTTAACTGGGTGAAGATGCTGGGAGTTCTAAAATTTGCTTGTGGGCTTTTCTCTTTAGTCACAGCAGTGGCCAGCGCTAACTGGGCATGTACAGTGTCCCAAATGTAACACCAACGATGCTGCACCCATTCCCAGGACGCCCCACAATTATCAGACAGTGCGTGCAAAGGCACGGGCCACAGCATCTACCAGGAGTGTCCTTGAAGGAGTTTATAGAATTCTTTGTTTCTGTGTTCAGCCAATGCAAAAGAGGGGAAGAGCTCACTAGTACTGAAGGCACTAACTTAGAAGAAAGCAGAGACGGGGAAAGTGTGAAAAAGAAATCTATTCTGCTAAAATTTTAGTTGGCAGATTTGAGAGGTGTATTAGTTTTCTAAGGCTACAGAAACAAAGTACCATAAACTGGGTGGCTTAAAACAGCATAAATTTACTTTTTCACAGTTCTGGAGGCCAAAAGTCCAAAATCAAAGTGTTGGCAGTGATATGCTGTCTCTGAAGCCTCTAGGGGAGGAAGGGTCTTTCCTTGCCTCTTCCAGCTTTTGGTAGCTCCAGGTATTCCTCGGTTTGTGGCCAATCTCTGCCTCTATCTTCACACGGCTGTCTTCCCTGTCTCTCTCTCTCTCTTCCTTTCATAAGGACACCAGCCATATTGGATTAAAGGCCTGACCTACTCCAGTAAGATCTCATCTTAACATTCATCTTAATTATATCTGTACACTCTATTTTCAAATAAAGTCACATTTACAAGTACCAGGGGTTAGGTTCCATACATCTTTTTGGAGATACAATCCAGCCTGTAACAGGAGGTTTAACAATTCCTATCAAGAATCTTGAAGAGGCTGGGCACAGTGGCTCACACCTGTAATCCCAGCACTTTGGGAGGCCAAGGTGGGTGGATCACCTGAGGTCGGGAGTTCGAGACCAGCCTGGCCAACATGGTGAAACCCCATCTCTACTAAAAATACAAAAATAAGCTGGGTGCCATGGTGCCTGCCTGTAATCCCAGCTACTCAAGTGGCGAGGCAGGAGAATCACTTGAAGCTGGGAGGTGGAGATAGCAGTGAGCTGAGATCGTACCACTGCACTCTGGCCTAGGTGTGACAGAGTGAGACTGTCTCAAAAAAACAAAAAAACAAAAAACAAAAAATAGAATCTTGAAGAAACTCCCTTTTCAGTGAAAGAAAAATGTGTAACACTCAGATGATGGGTACCTTCAGAAATCTTCAAGAAATGTTATGCAAACATAAGATAAAGAGAAATTTGAAATGTCAGAAAAAGTTCCATGAGTTTGTGCTGTCCAGCAACATTGCAATAAATGATATCTTCAAGGTTTTCCTGGGAGAACCTACCACAAGACAAATTTTCTCATTTCCAGAAGAGATATCTGAGTGATATGTGTAGTCTAATTGAATGGAATGCAGATGACCAAAGCTCATTTAAGATAAAGTGACACTGTGTAGTCACATGTGCCATTTGAAATACTTAATACTATTACTGACCCCAAAGAAAATATAAAATGCAAGCCAAGTCACATCTCTGCAGAATCACAAACATACCGGCCAAGATCTCTTTTCTTTTAGAACATTTCCCCGGGAAACATAGAGTAGTTCATATAAATATGCTGACATCTTTCAACAGCTGGAAGGACTCATTCTGGGTGTTAACACAGCAGGGAACTGGAAGAATCAGAACTGGAAGAAGAAGAAGTGATTGGCATGCTGACACGCTGCTGTAAGAATTGCAGTGGGGAACAATTACATTGCTCAAAGAACACTTCACAATTGGAGGGAAGAGAATTATGTCAGTGCTGAAGGATTTCACAGCTGTACTCCAAAACAAACCTGGAAATGTACATTGTAGGTACTGGGAGCAAAAGAGTCTATTATTTTGTCTTCTTTTAGGTAAGTGGTAAAGTGCTGGGAGGTGGCAGAAATGATAATTCTAAAGGGGCAATTCAGCCTCCTTGTCAGACTTGGGTCTCGCTGGTTGTCATTTCCATATGTGTCACTACTTCTTTGGAAAAGCAGGGCTAGGCTTGGTATAGAATATAAGCATGAACCCAGTCTGAAAATTTCTTTTTCATTCTACCCAGAAATGATTCTCTTACTATATTGATTTAGGGCTCAGAAAGTTCCTAACATCAATTTGTAGAGATACTTTTGGTATATAACTGAAGGAACAATTAAAAAAAATCTGATTTAGAAACACTGGATGGGCAAAACAAATTTAAGTCTTTGATTTAAGAAAGCCCCTAGGGTTATTCCAAATTTAAGTAAGGGTGATACACAGAACACAGTAACCTAGTTTACTGCTTTACCTCCCTCCCTGCATGTAGACGGGATTATAAGGTGCATGTGCATCTTGTTTGGGTTATTAAGCCCTTGCTCCTTACCTCCTGACCTCTTCCTATATATCCTGCTGTGTCACACTGCGTTGGGACCCTACCAGGTCCAGCCCTCCTTTGCCAGATCCTTCTCAAATTCTGTCACTAGGGGGCACTAGAGGGAGACCGGAAGGAGGCTCATGCCGTCAGGACGGGCTTCTTCTTCTTTTTTTTTTTTTTTTGTGCTTTTAAGTTCTAGGGCACATGTGCACAACGTGCAGGTTTGATACATAGGTATACGTGTGCCATGTTGGTTTGCTGCACCCATCAGCTCATCATTTACGTTAGGTATTTCTCCTAATGCTATCTCTCCCCCAGCTCCTCACCCCACGACAGGCTCCGGTATGTGATGTTCCCCTCCCTGTGTCCAAGTGTTCTCATTGTTCAATTCCCACCTACGAGTGAGAATATGCGGTGTTTGGTTTTCTGTCCTTGTAATAGTTTGCTGAGAATGATGGTTTCCAGCTTCATCCATGTCCCTGCAAAGGACATGAACTCATCCTTTTTTTGTGGCTGCATAGTATTCCATGGTGTATATGTGCCATATTTTCTTTATCCAGTCTATCACTGATGGGCATTTGGGTTGGTTCCAAGTCTTTGCTATTGTGAATAGTGCCGCAATAAACATACGTGTACATGTGTCTTTATAGTAGCATGATTTATAGTCCTTTGGGTATATACCCAGTAATGGGATTGCTGGGTCAAAAGGTAATTCTAGTTTTAGATCCTTGAGGAATTGCCATACTGTCTTCCACAATGGTTGAGCTAGTTTACACTCCCACCAACAGTGTAAAAGCATTCCTGTTTCTCCACATCCTCTCCAACATCTGTTGTTTCCTGACTTTTTAGTGATTGGCATTCTAACTGGCATGGGATGATACCTCATCGTGGTTTTGATTTGCATTTCTCTGATGACCAGTGATAATGAGCATTTTTTCATGTGTCTGTTGGCTGCATAGATGTCTTCTTTTGAGAAGTGTCTGTTCATATCCTTTGCCCACTTTTTGATGGTGTTGTTTGTTTTTTTCTTGTAACTTTGTTTAAGTTCTTTGTAGATTCTGGATATTAGCTCTTTGTCAGATGGGTAGATTGCAAAAATTTTTTCCCATTCTGTAGGTTGAGGAGGGGCTTATTCTTTTCTGTTTTGAGTTTGGTTCCTATAATAAACAGTTGCTTCTCACCCAAGCAACTGTTTGCCCCAAGTGGTGGCAGTTGGTTCCAGTTCTTTTCGTACTTCCAGAACTAGACTCACTATGCTCTCTTAGAGCCACCTGCCCAGCCAGTCAGTGCCTGTTACTTTGATGCCTGAGCCTGGCATGCAGGGACCCTGGTCCAAGTCACCCAGACACCATCAACAGCTTCAATGGCATCTGACCCTCTTCAGAGCTGCTGAGACATCAGCACCTTTCCCTGAGCTTCTAAAAACCCCATCCTTGCCCCCTTTATTCTCCTGGCCTGGAGGGTGTCTCTGCAGTGGTCGCCTTTGCCTTTTCAGCTCTCCAGTATCTGTTATCTAATTCCTTTTGTGAAATTTCTTCTGTTAACAAACTGATGCTGAGTCTCTTTTCCTGACCTCATTCTGACTGAAAAGCACCTATATCTTCATACATGCTCTCTACTTACTGTTTATGTAGCCATGGTGTTCAGTGTGTCTGTAGGTCATTTTCTGCCATGTAGAGCAATAAGAATTAGATGGATGCATATGTTTTTGCACAGAGCTTAAATACATCATCATGCAATCTGCTTTGCCTAATCCTCGATCCCTCCCCTTAAATAATGCTCTGGCGTGTTTAAATGCTCCCGGACCTCAGGAATCTTTATGGTAGGTACTCAGTCATTAGCTGAGTCATTATATCATTACATTTCCTGCATGGAGAGTGCAGCAGCAACTTCAGATAACAGCTTTGAAGAATGCTTAGACCATCTTCAGTTACTTCTGTCTCTGTCCAAAAACTCAGTGAATTATTGTGTTGGGATAGTTGAAGCTAAATATTTGAGACACAAAAGATTCACTATTAGGTACCAGAGAAAAGCTGCCATAATAAAAGAAAAGGACCACTTTATTAAATACCAACTAGGGCAGATCATTCCTGGGATTAGCATAGTATCATAGGAGATTTGCTCTTCACCTTGCTAGTATCAGACTACTCTGTGATTTAATCCACATAGTTGCAATGTAGGGAGCTGTCAGCCAAGAGTATCTTGGGAACCTTTTATAATGGCTATAAGATGCAGATTTAGGAGTAGTACTCCTTCACATGCATGAATATTAAATATCCAGTGGTCTATTTGACCAGAAAATTTTTACTCATAGAAAGAACTTGTGCCATCTCTGAGAGCTTTAATGAAAACAAACCTTATAAACTTGGACAATAAATCATAAACAAACTTTGATCAGGCCTACACGACCACCATTAACAGATTCTTAGAGATTGCAAGCCTTCTAAATCAACAAGTAAACAACCCAGAAAAAATCAGTGGGAATCCAGATTAAGCAGATCTTACACGGAAAGCGGACATTGCACTAAACAATTTTTATGCTTAAAAAAGAGAAGGGGTAAATGTAGTCATCAATTGTGAGAATTTTGTAGTTGTTTGAAGCATTATCCTTGGTGTCTCTGGAGTTCCAGAGGAGCTCAAGTGCACAGAAAGATTTCTCCACAGCAACTTGAAATCACAGAGCATTTTACACCAAACTTAGAGATGCAGATGAATCAGAATGTAGATGTACCAGAATTTGCAGTAAATGAAAGAAGCATATCTATGTAATGTAACTAACCTCTATTTCCTTGTCTTTGACTTCTGAGCCAGTCATTTCTGCCCAGCAGCAATAGATGCATCTGTGACCTTTCTGCCCATTTTCCGTGAGAACGAATGCATTCCTTGTAAATACTTCCAAGGTGAGAGTTGGAGCGTGGGTTTGAATAGTAAGCACTAAGCAGTAGGACTCCTGCACTCCCATCACCTCTCTTGATGATGAACTCTCCCGCTCACCAAAGCTTTTCTGGTTCACATCTTATACCACTGTACATAACTGAAATGTCCTTCGCCTTTCCATTCCCTCTTCACCTCCCATCTCCAGGAGAACAGAAAATTGCTCCACTCAGTCCTATAAATCTAAAACATACTTTGCAGCTCTTGTTGCAAAGTGTACCACGTGCAATTTATTACCACCACTTGCATGCCTTGAACACTTCTCCCACCTTCCAGAAAGGTTAGAACCTGTCCTGTGGTCTCTTCATCCCACCAGGTGGGCATCCATAGTCACTTCAATATCCTTGTTAGTGACCTTTCTAGAATCCTGGTTTCCTGTTGCCATGCCTCTTCAACTACTTTCTGCTACCATGGGCAAAACCGTAAGCTGGGCCTTGACAGATACCTTCCACACGTCCGAGATCTCAAAACTTAGGCTTCTCTTTTGACCCTAACTCCCGCTCCTTTTATTAATCTCAACTCCAAACTGAACTGCTGCAGAGCTCTTATGTACTCTCACTGCAGTGCTGGGCCTCGGCTTCCTCCAAAGTCTCCTTCCGGCTTCATGATGTCCTTACTCCCCTTGCACCCCTGACACCACCTCCGTCAGCCATTTCCCTTTGATAGCACAGCAATCCTCTTACCCTTTAAAGGGTCTGGCTCCTGTCCTAGTCTGTTAGGACTGCTATCACAAATTTCAGACTGGATGGCTTATAAAGAGAAATTTATTTAAATATATTATAGCCAAATTTATTTTTAAAAACAAATTTATCGGCTGGGCATGGTGGCTCACGCCTGTAATCCCAGCACTTTGGGAGGCTGAGGCGATTAGATCACAAGGTCAGGAGTTCAACACAAGCCTGGCCAACACAGTGAAACCCCATCTCTACTAAAAACACAAAAATTAGCTGGGCGCGGTGGCGCGTGCATGTAATCCCAACTACTCGGGAGGCTGAGGCAGGGGAATCGCTTGAACCCGGGAGGCGGAGGTTGCAGTGAGCCGAGATCACACCACGGCACTCCAGCCTGGGTGGCAGAGCAAGACTCCATCTTGAAGCAACAACAACAACAACAACAGCAACAACAACAACAAAAACAAATTTATTTTTCACAGTCCTGGAGGCTGAGAAGCCCAAAATCAAGGCTCCGGCAGATTCAATGTCCGCTGAGGGCCCCGTTCTTGGTCCATAGATGGTCTTCTTGCTGTACCCTCACATGGCAGAAGGGGCAAGGCAGCTCTCTGGTGCTTCTTTTATAAGGGCACAAACCCCATTCATGAAAGCTCCACCCTCACGACCTTGTCGCCTCCCAAAGGCCCTGCCTCCTGAGACATCACATTGGGGGACAGGATTTCAACATATGACTTTGAGGGGCACACACACTCAGAGCTCAGCAGCCCCTGATTTGCCAAACTTGAACCCTGGTCATGGGGCACCTTGACCTTCTGGATACTTCCTCAGCCGGGGACCACAATACCCAACATTTTCTGAGAATGGCCCACATTTAGCAGGAGGACACGAATCTAAATGCTGGCCTCTGACCTTTTTAAGCCCTCTTCACGAGGCTCTAGTCTTTATGCTAAGCTGCAAATGTGCTCTAAGCACCTCCTGCACCGACTACCCTACTCCTTTCCCTTTTTTCCCCACTCCTGCCTCCACCTTTCTCTGCCCTCCATCTTCAACCCTACTCTGCAGACAGAGGTAATACCCAATCACCTTAGACCTCTCCAAGTTAAAGACTTTCGATTCCCAGCTCGTCAGTTTGGTGGGTCTCTGTACTCTCCTTCACCCTCCTGTCCTGTCGCACAAGAAGAGGAGCTCCTCTTTTGGGCCAGCTTTTTTCCAAGGCTCCTACTTCAGAACACACATCCACATTTTCCTTCCACCTTAGAACTATTAACAGAGCAGAACCATTCTGCCGTCCTCCACTCATTGAGTTTACCGACATCACACGTGTTAGACAGTTCCATCCCTATGTGGCTACATTTTCTGTGGATCCCTCATACACCCATATTTTACAACTGGTCTTCCACCAGGAAAACTCCTGACCAGGGAATGAAATGATTCTGTCTGTCCCATGCCAGCCACCTTTCTGGCAATGCATAGTTGAGTAAGCAGGCTGCCCCGGTGAAGGGTCTCTTCACTCGCCCTTCAGTGGCAGGTCATTAGGGAGCTCACATTGTCCCCTCGGGCTGATGCAATCTCAGGGACATCAACCCCCGCCCCCGGGGCTGATGTCATCTCCAGGGGCATGCCAAGTGTCAAATCTTGGCAGGAAACCTAGCTTCTAGTGCCAGTCTCAGAAAGCACTAGAATGTGGGTACCATGTTGTCTCGGTTTTTGGTGTTTTGCCTGCCTGGCCCCCTCCCACGTATCACAGGAGCCGCCCTGGGGCCTAAGATCCCTGGCAGGGGTCTTGACCTTTGGTCCAGCCTCTGAAAGTCATGATATAGAGTAGGGATTAGCAAACATTTTAGGCTTTGAGGACCAGAGGCAATTGTGTAGGAACTTATATAACAAGAGAAAATGACAACCTCTCCCTGCTTTGTTTGCCTGGTGTGGGCCATCCCAGGGGGTAGGCATACTTTGTGCCCAGTTGCCATGCCAAGAATGTCAGCTAGAGACATTTTTGGAGGAAGAGCACAGGTCCTGGGAGGAGGAATGGCTCTGGAGGGTAGGATCTGAGTGCTACTGGGGCAGAGAGTGAAATTGACCACAGTGGCTGCTTGGCCCCACCTGCAAGACAACATGCCTTGAATTTATTTCTGAGAGTGCATTGACTCCCACCCACTCCTCTTCCTCAAGTCATATAGGCCACATCAGTGCCTGGGACTCTTGGCAGGGCCTTGTGCCTTTGTGCCAACTCCAGAGCTCACCATGTCGCCTGATTCTTTGAGGACAATATTGGTTGGCTACCACTCCCCACATCACCTGTCATCAGGGGGTCTTGATTTCTGAGGTCAGCCACTGTAGTCATTGGAACATAGTCACTGCATTAACTTGGCTCTTGCCACAGGTATTACCCGGCTGCTTAGCTCCTTTCAAATAACTTTAAATCTCCCCCAAATTAATGGCAACTCCATTGACTCAGACCCTAGGCTTGGGGCCTGGGGCTTTGGTGCCGGTCTCTACACCCATTAGAGAGGAATGTAAGCCTTACCTTGTTTCTTCCCAGAGTGTGTTGACTGTCCAGTCTCCCACATCCCTGGGGTTACCCCAAAACCACAGACCCTTGGCAGTGGGCTGGGCCATCAGGGAAACCCAAGTAGTCATGAGAAAGTAGTCCTCACATTGCCTTGATTCTTAGAGTTCATTGGCTCCCTGGCCCCTGCATCCTTAACATCACTAGAATCCACCAAGGCCTGGAACTCTTGGCAAGGTGCTGAGTGCCATCCCCAGAAGCTATAAGAGCTGCACTATGGGTTGGACATGATGGTTCATGCCTGTATTTCCAGCACTTTGGGAGGCTGAGGCAGGTGGATTACTTGAGGCCAGGAGTTCAAGACCAGCCTGAGCAACATGGTAAAACCCCATCTCTACAAAAAATACAAAAATTATCCACATGTGGTGGGGTGCACCTGTAGTCTCAGCTGCTTGGGGAGACCAAGGTGGGAGGATTGCTTGAGCCCCAGGCTTTGAGGCTGCAGTGAGCCGAGATTGCACCACTGCACTCCAGCCTGGGGGACAGAGCGAGGCCCTGTCTTAAGAAAAAAGAAAAAAGAAAAAAAAAAGCTGCACCATGGTATAAGTGGCTAGTGAGCACTTGAAATGTTGAAATGTGCCTAGTTCAAGTTGAGATGCACCAAGCTACACACGAGATTTTGAAACTTTAGTCCTAAAAAAGAAATGTGAAATATCTCATTAATATGTTTATATTGATTACATGTTGAAAGGATATTATTTTGGTTATATTGGGTTATTCAAATTAATTTCACGTATTTCTTTTTACTTTTTAATGTGGCTACTGAGGCACATGTGTAAAATGACCCACGTGCCTCCTCTGGGCAGGGCTGCGTTAGAGGGTCATGGTGGTTTGCCTTGGTGTTTTCCCACACCACTGTGGCCACAGGAGGGACTCACCCTTGGCAGTGACAAAGCATCTGGTGCCAGCCCCACAGCGATGAGGGTGGTCTCTGTGCTGCCTGGGTTCTTAGAATACATGGGCTGAATGGATCGCACGTTGCAAGATTTAGCAAATAAAGATACAGAATGCTCAGTAACATTTAAATTTCAGATAAACAACAAATAATATTTTGTAAGTATGTTTCATGCCATTATTTGTGGTTTATCTAAAGTTCAAATTAGGCTGGGCATCCTGTATTTTATCTGTCAATTCTGTGAGTTGGGCTCCACATTTTCCCCATGTTCTCCTTATTGCTGGAGCCACACCAATGACTCCTTGGAAAGGGGCCTGAACCATGGGTTCCAGCCACAAAAGACCTTGCAGGGAAGCCACTGCATTGCCTTGGAAATTCTCAAGAGTATCGTGGCTGCCTGGGCCCCTTCGCCCTAGATCCCTGGGGCCACACCAATACCCCAGAAACTGTTAGAGCATTGTTTTCACACTGCCTTGGTTTACCTAAGGTGTATTGGCTGGTCTCACTGGACCCTGCTTCACTGGGTCAGCACTAAAGCCTCAAACCTTGGCAGTAGTAGTTGGCACATTGACTTGATTGTTCTTAGAGGGCATGGCTGCCTGGCCCCCAATTTGCCCACATAACCCACATCCCCAGAGTTACATCAATGCCTCAGCCCCTTGGCAAGGAGCCTGGACCACCAGTACCAGCTGCCGAAGCCATTGAGGCTTGCCTTGGCATGGCCTTTGTGGTTTTCAGTGTGCATTGCCGGCTGGCCTTCACATTCACCTCCTCATGGCCTGCTCCTCCTTCTGGTGCCCTGGATGCCCAACCTTCTGTAAACTCCCACTGCTAAGTTCATGCAGTGCTTTGACCCTTGATAGTTGGCCTGGGCCTCTGCAAGTCTCAAAAGTTAGTAGGAAGTACACACCCCATGTTCTTGATGTCTTTTTTTTATTTAATTTTTTTTAGTATTTATCGATCATTCTTGGGTGTTTCTCGGAGAGGGAGATTTGGCAGGGTCATAGGACAACAGTGGAGGGAAGGTCAGCAGATAAACATGTGAACAAAGGTCTCTGGTTTTCCTAGGCAGAGGACCCTGCGGCCCTCCGCAGTGTTTGTATCCCTGGGTACTTGAGATTAGGGAGTGGTGATGACTCTTAACGAGCATGCTGCCTTCAAGCATCTGTTTAACAAAGCACATCTTACACCGCCCTTAATCCATTTAACCCTGAGTTGACACAGCACATGTTTCAGAGAGCACGGGGTTGGGGGTAAGGTTATAGATTAACAGCATCCCAAGGCAGAAGAATTTTTCCCAGTACAGAACAAAATGGAGTCTCCTATGTCTACTTCTTTCTACACCGACACAGTAGCAATCTGATCTCTCTTTTTTTCCCCACATTTCCCCCTTTTCTATTCGACAAAACCGCCATCGTCATCATGGCCCGTTCTCAATGAGCTGTTGGGTACACCTCCCAGACGGGGTGGCGGCCAGGCAGAGGGGCTCATCACCTCCCAGACATGGCAGCCGGGCAGAGGGGCCCCCCACCCCCCAGACAGGGCGGCTGCCGGGCGGGGGCGCGCCCCACCTCCCAGATGGGGGATGTCTTTCAAGTATATTATCTTCCCAGTTCCATTGGTCCCCTGTCACTGGGCCACACCAGCACCTCTGCTGCCAGCCCCAGAAAGGACTAGAGGATGATCTTAGTGCCTTAGTTGATTTAGCATGTGCAGGCTTGGCTGTCCAGTGCCCACTTGCCAATGGGCCTTCAGAGAGGAGACACTGTTATCTCCTGAAAAGCACATTGGCTCCTGGCCACCTGTTTCCTACAATGTTGCATCCACAGGGTTGCCTCTTAGACGGGGTGCCTTGGCTATTCCTGGAGCATATCAGCTGCCCAGTGCCCATCCTGTGTCCTAACATCTCAAGGCCCACCAGGGGCCTAGACCACCAGTCGGCCACAACAGCCTTGGTTCATCTCACAGGGGATCAGCTGCCCAGGCCCTACAATGCTGAAACACTCAGTTGCCTTAGACCCCTTACAGGTGTCCTGAACCCCTAGTATCAGTCCCCAAAGCAAGCATGGGGTGGCCACCCACTGTGATGTTCCTTTCCACCCCTCAGGGTGACACCAGTGCTTTGGAATCTTGGCAGGCAGCTTGTGCCTCTGATTCCTGCCTCAGAAGCCATGCGAAGGTGGTCTCTGGGTCATCTGGTACACTTTCCAGACAGTGGGATACACGGCAGTTAAGCCAGTTGATACCAGGATGCCAAGGCCTAACTAGACTGAGGGCCAGACCACCTTCCAGTACGAGGAGCTGGGGGATCTCCTGGCTGCTCCTTCTCTCGTGGACTGTCTCAGTGACTCTCCCAGAGGCTGTACTCTGGTGGTTGAGACCTGGGGTTTCCTGGCCCCTGCAAGCGGGAGACTCGAGGTTTCTGGCACTTGAGGGGTAAGATTAGGGGTCTCTGGCCCCTGAAGGGAGGACGGTGAGGAAGATTTCTAACAAGAGGAAGGGTTTCCTCTTATCCCTCCAATTCTGTGCACTGGCCCTGTCCCAAATGTCTTACCTTACTTGAGGCTTCAGATTATAATGGGATTTTGGCATCAGGCCAGTCAAGTTTCCAGCCTTGTCACTGACAATGGATAACAATGACATGGTCTTTCTGGCCTTGGTTTTTTTAGAGGTCTAATAGGGTGGTGATTGCCAAGCCTGAAGGCTGGTCAGTCTTCCAAGCTCTTGCATGGCCTGTGTCTTTGTTTTTATGTCAACCCTTGGGCATTGTTTTTGTTGCCTTGTGTTTTTCAGTGTCACTTCTAGTCTTTTCTTTGAATGTGTGATGTGGTGATGTTAAATAAGAGAGAGGAAGTGGGAGGGTGGGTACGTGATAGAGCTCCAGGTAGGAAACACTGCCTACCTTTCCACCATGCCCCTGCTGGGTCACAAGTCAGTTACCAGATCATGGCGCTTTCTGGAAGGCACAGGTCTCATCCTCTGGGCCCCAGCCTTTCCTTCATGGAGGTTGGGTTGAGGGCTATCTCAACCTGTGGAACTTTCTAGAAGGCTCAGCTTTCAGAACCCCTATTGTCTCCCTTCCCATTCAACCTATCATCTTGAAAGGTCACCGTATGGCCTCTTTAGGGACTGTGGAATTTTCTAAAAGCTCTCACTCCCTTGGCCTGAGCCTTCCCTTCATGGAGGTTGGGTCGTGGAGCTTTTTGGAAGGCCCAGGATCTCAAAAACCTTTATCACTTTTCAGCCTCCACTCAGAGAGTCTTGGTTTATCCAGATGTCTTAGAATCTTCTGAAAGTTCCTATTTCTCCCATCCAAAGAAGAGGACTATCCACCCAAAGAGGGCTACTGCATTTCTTTGTTAAACTTTATTAAGTCCATCATTTCCCAGCACCCATGCCCGGTGGGTGGGAAAAAACACTCAACCTCTAACTGGAGGAGGCCTGAGTGTGTGGTTCTGCAGGGGTGGCCAAGCAAGCCCCAGGGCATTTAGGGAGAGCCTGGGGGAGTTTGCTCTTCCTGGCTGAGAGATAGACTTCTCTCCCTCACTTTTTCCCTTCACCCCATCCCCTTTTCTCAGAGGAAGTTGGGCACGAGGCTGGACAGGCCCTGGGGCCTAGTCCCAGTAGTGATGGCTGGATCTCCTTGGGCTCTCCAGGCATGTGGCTCCCACTGTGCCCTCCTTCTCCCTGCAGGAATGGTGGGCTGGGAGCCACCTGTGGAGGGGGCTGCATGTGACCTCTGGCTATCCTAGGGGGCTCCCATTTGTTTCTGGCTGAATCCTTCTTTCTTACCCCTCACTTCTTCCACCAGTGGAGGGCAGATTCCACAGGCCCCCCCACAGGCCACTTCAGAGCCAGCAGGGACCCGTGGGCTCTGTGGGAAGCTCTGGCGCAGCCTGCCAAGCCTGAAGACTGGTCAGTCTTCCAAGCTCTTTCATGGTCTGCTTCTAGGGCATTGTTTTTGCTGCTTTGTGTTTCTCAGTATCACTTCTCGTGTCTCCATCGAATGTGTGATGTGGTGGTGTTAAATAAGAGAGATGAGGTGGGAGGGTGGGTACTTGCTAGAGCTCCAGGTAGGAAATTAGATCACCCGTCCTGAGATCCACTCCACCTTGTAAGTTCTGAGTCCTATGCAAATCTGGAAAAGCTACTTAAACGTTTAGCCTCAGTTTTCTTCTCTGTAAATGAGAGGGGGTGTCCATTTGAACTTTCGAGGATGAGAATGACAATTTGAGTTCTCTAGAGATGTTAGAATATAATTTTACATACTGTTCAGTACCCACTTTTTGACTTCTGACAGCCCCAATGATGCAATTGTGTGTTAAGAAGGAGAGGAAGACCACCCACGAATTCAAGATATCTTTTCAAACTCCTTCTATAATGGTTTTGGAATGGAAATTAGAGTAGTACCTTTCCCCGATCTTCTTATACCTGGCACACAGACCTACCTAACCAGATGTTTTGTCTTCTATCACAACCCCGAGTCTCCTTGTCCTGAATCTCAGCTGTGACCTAAAGATATTTTCCATGTAGCATCAACACCAGAGCCAACACTTTAATGTGGACAGAGTCCCTTAGCCTTGGCAGCAAACTTTAGAAGAACTTGGAAGTTTTGTTTTGGCCCAAGGAGACTGGCCCATCAACCAGATCCCCCTCAAAGCACTTGAGAACAGCATTTTGTATGTTATTGCCAGGGTTTGGGTTGATGAGCTCAGATGACCAGGTTAGGATCATCTTCCAGTCAGGATCAGTGGGTCTGCGGCGAAGGGAAGCTGGACGTTAGGGGAAGTGTGTAAAGAGGGCCTGGCCTTCTGTCTGCCAGCCCCTGTATACCACACCCACAGCCCTTCACTCTGTCTGAGGGGGATAACAGCAGTCTGCAACCTTTTTTGAGCACAGCCTCGTCTGTCACTACGTGACTTGGTACTTGTGGTTTAGTTGGAGAACAATCCTATGTGTATTTTCACTTTAATAAGAGGAGAACTCTTATTTCTACAAGGAATGGACCCCTGTACCAGAAGACCTGGTACTGTGGGAGACTTGGGCCCATGGATGTTCAGCTGTAAGGCCGCTGTGGCAGTCCTGAGAAACAGGTAGTTGGGTGAGGGATGATGAAGGCACCAAGATGACAGTGTGTGCTGGTGCTGAATGCAACTGTATTGGCTTCTCATGACCAGCCTGAGCACTAAAGCAGGGAGGGCTGGAAATTTATGGGTTCTTATGAGATCCTCCATTGGTAAAAACTAAAACAAGTGTTCATCCAGGGCCACAGAGGATATCAGCTGTCCCCTGTCCCTCTCTGCTTTCTTATCTTCTCCAAGTCATGAAAAGCAGGACTAGCTTGGCAGGAAGACAATGGGCATCACAGAGACTTCAGCTGGGCCCAGGTAAAGCCACAGAGGCTTGGGTCACTCTGTGGTCTCTGGAGCTCTGGGTTTCCCAAGAGGGTCAGAGTGATGGCCTGGCCCTCCCCACTACAGGTCCCACAGGCCTGGCACTCAAGCCATTGAACACCAGGCTGGCTGGAGGATGTGTATGAGAATTTCTCCTAAAGTAGCTCTCTTCTCCGGGAGGATTCTGAAATTAAATGTGTTCATCGTTTGTAATGAGATTAATACCACTTGGCACAGATAGAGAACAGGGGATGCCAACACCAGATAAGGAAGGCTGATGAGAGAACACTTTTAGCTCTTGAGATTCTATGGGCTTAATCCTGTTATTATTGTTAATACATGTAATTTAAAATATCAATGATGCATAATAATGAGGCTTTATTTCATCTTTTCTAAATATCTGGGTCATGCATATACAGTGTTTCATAGTTTACAAAGCAGAGTGGCAACCCTGACAAAAATCCTCTGAGCCATTTTACAGCTGAGAAAAATGGCTGTCAACTCCAAGATCCCAACTCCTGCCCCTAGGCCAACCTGTAGTGGTGCAGTCTGTGTCTGCAGGCGTCACCTGAGGCCTGGCCAGGACCTTTTCTGGGCTTTTCTCTGACAAGTTAACTGTGTGATCCTGAGCAAGGGGTCACTTCCCATTCCCGCCTTAATCTCTGCTCCTTCTCCCACTATCCCGTAAACATGAGGTGACAACTACCTTCCTGTGGACAGCACCTTGGGCTCTGTGAGTCACTTGGTCATTCCCTCCCCATCTCCTCCTGGAGTGTAGGTTCCCAGAGCCATACGGAATCTTGACTGTGAGTGAATAAACCACCATATATTTAAAAAACAGGAATCTGGGAATCATGTTGTTTTTGTCTTTTGAGGTAAATTGTAATAGCCTTAAGGACATAGATGATGTTTGTATATTTAAGATATTATTTTTCAACAATTTGGGGCTTGGTCTAGGCACCTAACAGACCCTGTGTAAATGAGTGCTAAACTCTTTTTTCCTGAGGGTGCAGCCTTCTAAGCCTCCTTCCTCACATGTCAGGCCTTAACATGACACCCAGAAAACTTTCTGCGTTTCTAATCGCTTCTGCTCTCTGTAGGTAATTGCACAGAAAATCCATGTTGTGAAGCCCTCAAAGAGAATTACAAGGAATTATAAAATCTGCTTTTCACCTTACTAGGTTTTCTTTCTGATGGAGAAGTAGGCACACTTTAAGGATGGGGGTTGGGAGGTGCAACCAACCTCCACTGTGCAACTGAACCACACGCTTTCCACGTTTCACTCGAAAATCAACATAGGAGCCTACGTGAGCTGGGGCCTCAACAGATGCTCAGCCCCAGGGTTGATGTGGCTCTTAGAGCTCTGTCTAACCTAGCCTCTGATGAGGACGCTCAGGTCCAGAAATGGGACATGTTTACCTCAATGCCATAAAACTGGTGCAAGCTGACCTGAGATGTCTATTGCCCAGGGCTCTTTACGGGGCCTGATAGCTGAGAAACTCTACCTGGAATAATGGTCAGTGGCAACTGGAAGATTTGCACAGGGCAGGACATCCACTGAACTGCTTCGCAACAGCAGGAGTAGAAACTCAGGTTATTGTAAATATGCAGAACATTTTATGAGCCCCACAAATGGGAAAGGTCTAACAGTGGGATCAGTGTGAAGCCAGGCCTGTCCTGAGATACCGTGGCTGAGATACTGGTCATCTTATCCCATTTGGCAGTTATAGGTGGTCAGGAATGAGGGAAGGAAGCAATGAGTCACAACATCCAGCCCTACCCATTCTGGACCCATCCCTACCCAAAGGGCACTCCAGTCTGTTGGTCTGTTGTGAGGAGGATACTTGTGAACAAGGGGGTAAAAATTGTCAGGGATGTCAGAGAAGTAACATTCCTGAGGGCCTCCAGGGAAGGGAGCATAGGGTGAATAAAAGTACATAACAAAATGGTAATATTAACAATAGCTGCTGCCCCCTTGAAGTGCTTGCTCTGTGGCAATCACTGTCCATACACAACCTTATTGTCATGAAAGCCTTGAGAGGATGATATTATAGTCTTCATTTTAAAGATGAAGATACTGAAGTTCAGAGAAGTTATCACTTACCCAAATCCTCTCAACAAGTAAATGGCAAAACCAAGATTCCAACGCAGACCTCTATGACTCCAAAGTCAGAGATTTTCCACTGTGGGGGAATGGAATGAAACAAAGTGTAGATTCTGACATCAGACAGGGCCCCATTCCACCATTTGCCAGCATATGGCCTTGGACAAGTGACTCAACTTCTCTGTACTTCAGCTTTGTCATCTGAAATATGAGGAGTAGAAGAGAAGGAAATGAGATGATGCTTAGAAAGCACCTGTCACAGTTCCTGGTTAAGGAAAGTGAGTGATAGATTGATGGTGCTGTTATTCTTATTTCAAAACCTTCATTGTGGTAATGGGTTCCCCTACCTTTGGTCAGCTTTGTTGATTTGAAAATCTAATATCCTCACTTTGTGACGAGGGTAGACTTATCTTTTTCCAGTGTTCTTTCCCCGTCTTTTCCATCTCAGTAAATGACATCCTTGCTGTGGACTAAGTTATGTTCCCTCAAAATGTAAATGTTGAAATCCTAACCCCTAATGCGATGCCTGTGGAGACAGGATCTTTAGGAGGTAAGTAAGATGAAATGAGGTCATAAAGATGAGATCCTAATCCTATTGGACTGGTGTTCTTATAAAAAGAGGAAGAGAGGCCGGGCACGGTGGCTCACACCTGTAATCCCAGCACTTTGGGAGGCCGAGGCAGAAGGATCACAAGGTCAGGCAGTCAAGACCATCCTGGCTAACACAGTGAAACCCCATCTCTACTAAAAATACAAAAAATTAGCTGGGTGTGGTGGCGTGTGCCTGTAGTTCCAGCTACTCGGGAGGCTGAGGCAGGAGAATCGCTTGAACCCGGGAGGCAGAGGTTGCAGTGAGCTGAGATTACGCCACTGCACTGCAGCCTGGCAACAGAGTGAAACTCCATCTTAAAAAAAGGAAAAAAAAGGTGGGGGGAAGAGAGACCAGAGCTCTTTCTCTTTCTATCATTTGAGGATGTAGTGGGAAGGCAGCCACCTGCCAGGCAGAAAGAGAGCCCCCATTAGAAACCCATCCTGCCAAATCTTTCTTTCAGTTCTGGAGACTTCACAGGTCTTCGAGCTGGTTAGTACAACCACCGTGTGATGAGTTGGGTAAGCCAGAGACCTGGCTGCTGCTCTGATACTTCTAGTTCCCTCATGGTCCCCCATCATCCCATGCCATACTATATTAGATCATTTCTGTCTCCAAGACATTTCTCTATCTTCTCACTTCTCTTGGTCCTTCAACATTTTTCCTATAGATTTTTTCAAATATCTGTAAGAGTAGAGAAAAAAATACTTTATATCAAAGTATTTATCACCAGCTTCAACAATTATCAACATGTGGTGAATCTTGGGTAATCTATTACCTTATCCACTTCTCCACTCCAGGTTATTTTGAAACAAACCCAACACATTGTATAATTTTGCCCATAAATATGTCAGTATATTTCTGTAAAAGATATATACTCAATTTGAAAACATATATACAACTTTAGAAAAACATAACCACCGTACCATTATCGCTTCTAATATTTTAAGTAATTTCTTAAAATAAAGAAATATAAGGTCAGTGTTTATATTTTCATGATTGGCTTGAGAAAAACATATTTTTGTAAAATGTGAATCAGGATTCAAATAAGATTCATATATGGTGATTGGCTGATGTGTCTTAAATCTTTGTTATTTGTTCCTCTATGTCTTTTAATGTCCATCCAATTTCTTAATGAATAATTTGGATCATTTGCCCTGAAGAGCTTTACAGAGTCTGAATTTTGCTGATTTCCTCCCTGTGGGATAGTTTAGCAAGTTCCTGTGTCCTTTGTATTTTCTGTAAATAGGTGTGTGTGTACATGAGCGTAGAGAAAGAAAGAGAATATTCCATGTGACTACATTTTGTTTGTTCTCTCCTTTGCAGGGATGTGAGGAGTTAGGTATATCTTTTGGTATCTAGAAAGGTTTATATTTTTCTTCTAACTGCTCTCCTTAGGTAATGCCCCACTCCCAGTACCAAAATCTGTATTAGTCAGGGTTCTCTACAGGGACAGGACTAATAGGATAGATGTATATATGAAGGGGAGTTTATTAAGGAATATTGACTCACACGATCACAAGGTGAAGTCCTACAATAGGCCATCTGCAAACTGAAGAGCAGGGAAGCCAGTCCGAGTCCCCAAACCTCAAAAGTAGGGAACTGAGAGTGCAGCCTTCAGTCTGTGACCAAAGGCCTGAGAGCCCCTGGCAAACCACTGGTGTAGGTCCAAGAGTCCAAAAGCTGATGAACTTTGAGTCCAGTGTTCGCGAGCAGGAAGTATCCAGCACGGGAGAAAGATGGAGGCCAGAAGACTTAGCAAGTTGGCGCTTTCTATTCCTGCTTTTATGCTGGCAGCTGGTTAGATGGTGCCCATCCAGACTGAGAGTGAGTCAGCCTCTCCCAGTCCACTGACTCAAATGTTAATAATCTCCTTTGGCAATACCCTCACAGACACACCGAGGGACACTTCGCATCCTTCAATCCAGTCAAGAAGTTGACACTCAGTATTAACCATCACAGTTACCCTTAGGTTTTGCTTATAAAAATACTTTAATTCCCAACTCCTGATGCTTCTATGGGTCTGTTGATGTATTGGTGAAATTATCTTCATCACCATGCATTTCCATTCTAGTCTCAGTTACTGCTTTTTCTCCTCTGAACAATTGCAATGGTCTCTGAACAGGCCTCCTTGCATCTACTTGGTTTCCTCCAGTCTAGGCTTCACCTGGCAGCCGGACAGATCTTTTCAAACAACGATACTCTTTTTTGTTGTTGTTGTTATTATTCTTTGTAACAGAGTCTCGCTCTATCGCCCATGCTGGAGTGCAGTGGCATAATCATAGTTCACTGCAGCCTCGACCTCCCAGGCTCAAGGGATCCTCCTGTCTCAGCCTTTGGAGTAGCTAGGACTACTGATGCATACCACTACACTCGGCTAATTTTTAAAAAGTTTTTGTAGGGAAGGGGTCTCCCTATGTTGACAAGGCTGGTCTTGAACCCCTGGGCTCAAGTGATCTTCCTGCATTGATCTCCCAAAGTGCTGGGATTATAGGCGTGAGCCACTGCACCCAGCCTAAACAATCATATTTTGACACTGTCCTGGGCTTCTCACTGAACTTAGAGTGCAATGCAGATGCCCTGAGAAGGCTTCCACAGCCCTGTGTGGCTCTGCCCTACCCGCTGTGCCAGCAGCTCTCTGAGAGGCTCTCCTCTTCTGTGTCATGATTCACCACTCTGCCTTCTCCCTGTTTCCCACCCCAGGCCCTCTGTGCAGCCTGGTCCTTCTGCCTGGAGCATTTCCACCCAGTATTTGCTTGGCTGGCTCCTTCTGTCTCTGCAGCAATCACCCTGAATAGCTCTTCCTCAGGGCGGCCTACTCTGGCCTCTTCCCCTGTGATATGTCCCTCGCCACTCCTCTCCCGCAGCAACCTCTTTTCCTTCATGGCCTCTGCCATGACTCAGACTGCTAACTTCCATTTGTGTGTAGCTTATTTCGTATTTGCCTTTCAAGGACAGTACATTTGTCCTTGAGTAATCTTACAACTATATTCTTAGCATCTAACATAGGAGTTGAAACACAGGAAATGTTCACTAAAAATTTGATAATCCATTGATCTAAACGACGTGACAAGAGATGGGAGCAGCAGCTGGAATACAAACAGAGCCATGGGAAGGCATGGATTCCAGCCCTTTGGAGAAATTTCTCTTCCCCTGGTCCCTCCTGATGGTGGTAGGGAGGGCTGGCCAGGAACAAGTGTAGGGAGGGCCAGGTGCATGGTGAGGCATGAGGGCTTGGGGGATATACTGGTGTCCACTCTAAGAGGAGGGTATGAGTGCACATAGTTTATTGGGAGGTGAAGGAAACCCCAGGAGGAGAGCGGGTAAGTGGGACAATACCTGGAAGCCTCAATAAGGGAGCCTCATCAAGTCAGCCATCCCTTTGGGCGTGGGGGCTTAGTCCCACGGGGGAGCTCTGGGAGCCAGCATGTCAGAGCTGGGGTAGGGAACAGGGCATTTATCCCCAGACACCTCTGGCCTGCAAACAGATGGCAAAGTGGGCTCAAGTGGACAGAAAAAGTACTCAGGAGAGGATACACGGATGGGGTCAAGTCAGAAGATCTGGGCAGAGCACTGACAGCACCTGCACACCTGGAAACATTTGCTACCTCATGAACCTGGCACTGGGTGATGCAAAATTACCCAGATACCATCCCTTCCCCTGACTGCAGACAGACATCCTGACAGAGATCAGACAGGTGGCCATGGAAAGAGTTAATCCCATTGCAGGCAGCAGAGGCCTTGCATCCTGCAGATGAGCCTTCTGCGTGTGCAGATGACAGGTCAGGGAAGTCCGCATCTCATGCCCACCTAATCCGGGCTCTTTGGGGTGGGTTAGGGCACCTGCTACATGAAAGAGCGGGATGACAAGAGTGACACAGCACTTTTCCCCTCTCAGACCACTTTCACATCTATGACCTGTTCCTGCCTTACAACCGTTCCAGCAGTGGGTGGGAAATTATCCCCCTCCTTTTATAGAGGAGGGAACTGAGGCAGAAGGGAGAAGTGACTCTGCTGTGGTCTGTCCAGAGCTGGGGAGGGGCAGGCCTGACCCCTTGCCCTAGCTTCTTTCTTGGAGGTGAGCATTTGTGTGGGTGAAGCTCTTTTGCCAAAAGTTATGGGTACAGGGAGGAGAGTTCAGATCCCAGTGAGAATTCTGTGGCACTTTTTCCAAACTGGCCAGGCAGGCGACATTCTTAGGAGCAGCCACAAGATGGCAGAGAGGCCGCACACTGCACATCGGGTTTCCTTGGGGGCCAGGGGAAGCAGCCCAAGATGAGGGTCTGCTGAACATCCCTGAAGACCCTTGAGGATTCCTAGAGGGCTGGCTGGGAGTAAAGGAGGAAATGCAGGGGGAAGCGAGAAAGTGGAAATTCTGCCAACTACTTACTGTGTGACCTTGGGCAAGTGACTTGCCCTCTCTGGGCCTCAGGCTCCTCCTTTGTAATCTAGGGTATTTGGACTTAAAGCAGAATATTAGTCTTTTCCAGTTCTGGCACTGAAGGAGGTATGACCATGGAGGCACCTTGGTATCTGAGCTCCCCCTCTGGCTGTGAGGCTGGAGGCTGGGAGACAGTCAGAGGTGGTTGGAGCGTGATCGAGAAAACAGTAGCCTGACTGATGATTTCAGAGCAGGGTGAGGAAGGGACAGGAGGGAGAACTTTGGGAAGACACAGAGCAGAATGTGGGGAGTAAGGAATTAGGCACCCGAGGCAGGGGCTGTATCTGTTCATCCCTCTGTGCATAATTCTCAGCTTCAAGCTTCAGAAAACCACCTTTACTTTGGGTGTCCACCTGCTGCACACACATCTTAGCTCATTGGCCTGTTTTCTTTCTTTTATAGCTGCTATCCCTTTCTGAATTTATTTGCTGATTTATGTGCTTATTTCTGTCTCCTCCCCTGGAATGTAAGCTCCATAAAGGCAGGGACTTTGCCTTCTTGTTTATTCTGGATTCTTAGCAACTAGAACAGTTCCTGGGAAAAGCAGTTGCTCAATAGGCAGCTGTTAAATGAATGAATGAATGAATGGATACCTGAATGGTGAAGTAGACAAAGCCCTGAACTGGGAGTCAGAGTGCTGGGGCCTAACCCTAGAAATGTGCTGTGTGATCTTGGGGAAACCTCTTCTCCTTTCTGGGTTTCAGTTTCCTGATTCTTAAAATAAATTGTTTGAGTTCCCTGATCAAGTGTCTTAAATATTTAGAAGCAGAAGTTCCTTCTCCTCTAATTCTCAAGTCCTAGGGTTCAGTTAATCCAGTCAATCACCCATCATTGTTTACTTTCCCCTCCAAGACCAGAAGCCAGCTGATGAAGAAAGCTCTTGGCAGGGAAGTCTTTCCTCATTCAGTGAACATTCCTGGGTGCCTACTTTGTGTGAGGCTCTGCTCTAGATGCTGGAAGTCCAAAGGAGACCAAGTCAGATGTGCATACTGACCTCTTATATTCTGGTGGGCAAGGGTAAAAAATTGTGGGTCTTCTCCCTTCATTCTTAAAGGTAGAAAAGGCCAAGATTTAAAGAAGGCAAACACTCTAGGCTCAGAGTTATTCAAAAGGAAGACCCTCTAATATTAGGAAGATGGGGCTTGTGGGACTAGGGCCTCCAGAGATGCCTGTGGACCTGTCTCTAGGGAACATAATGGGTGGGTGAATCTGAGTTTCAGCCCTCACAACCTCTGTTGTGGCTGTCCCAGACCTGGTCACTGGGAAATACAGTCAGGTCTGTGCTTGGTGTGCCCCACCCATCTCATTAGAACATCCCAGCCCTGTGTCCCTTTTCTTCAGTGCTTTGCCTTTGTTGAGGGATTAATCTCAATAGACGAACAGGGTAGAGCCAAGTCATGATGGGCTGAGTATGATTTACCCTCCAAAAAGAGAAGCTGAATTTAATTACCAAGTAAACTCGAAAGAGGTGACTCTAATGGTAGAATTTCAAGCCCATTGACAGGTTAGGTTTGGGGAGAAAGATAAGCTGTACCTCCTTTAGTCAGTTGCCTGTAATGACCCCAACTTCCCCTCCCCTTGGGCTTGAGCACATAGGTCTCAAAGCTTCTCTAGAAACTCACTACTCCAAGTGCAGGCAGAGGCTGCCACATGGGCCTCATCCAGGAGCTTGTTAGAGATGCCCAGCCCCCTCCCCCCACTGCCCCCGCCCAACCAGACCTCCTAAACCTAAACCAGACTTGAAGTTGACTTTAAGGGAACTTGTGTGCACACTTGGATTTGAGAGCACTGGGCTGAAATGCCCCTTGTTCCCCAGAATGATGCCTGTTCCTGTGAACAGTTTGCTTTCCACGGCAACCCCTGCATGACCACTGCCTCTCTCTGCATTCCCTTTGCAGGGCCACACTAGTTTCTCATTAGGAGGCAGAAGAAGGAGAGGCACCAGGATGCCTGGCTAAATAAGAAGGCTTAGACTTGTTAGCGTAATGAGCCAATGAAGCTCCCTGAAGGAGCGGCCTGTGTGTAGGGTGGGCTGGATAATGGGGTCCTCCTCAGAGGTGGGAATTCTCTCTTCATCAGTCTAGCATTTGTTTCAAAGGAAATCAGGCCATGAAATAGCATTTGCACTGTTCTACTATATATATATATATATATATATATATATATATATATATATATGTATGTATATAGACAGAGATCTCTCTCTCTCTGTCACTCACTCTCTCACTCGCTCTATTATGGGTGCTGGATCCCTTCCCTTGGCTCTTTCAGATCCACGCTCCCCCCTCTCCACCCACTCTGTGCCCTGGGAGGCTTGCCTGTGTGGACTGCATCAACCTACTTCCTGCCCTCTGGCTTCCTGATGGCCCAGCCAATGGGAGAAAAGGAGAGTGAGGCCAGCATTCGTGCCCTCCCTGCCAAGCTGCTACATCTCCCTACTGAGGTGACTCTTCTCCCCAGGCAGTGCTCCCACAAGACCTTTAGGCCTTCGAGGTCCTGGCAACTGCTCCCTCCCTCCCCTCACCCCTTCCTGTCGGGGGTGTTAACTGCACCCACTGAGGATAGCCCCAGGTGTTGCACCCTACCTTGCTGGTTTCCTTAAACCCTGCCCCACACCTTGTAAACTCCTTCTTCAAACTCTCCTCACTTTCCTCCCCCAGTGAGCCATCTATTCCCTGATGGGTTTAATATGCCTGGGAAAAAGACCGGAAGGACGTAAACCAAGCTAGAACTGCAGCCACGTTTCCCTTTCTGTTATGACCTGTGTGTCTCTGAGCTTCCAGCGACGCCACTTCCTTTCCTTCAGGCCTCATGAATGCTGTAGGCTTTTGGAAAGAGTGGAAGCCAACTGCATTGCATCCCTAAGCATTTGTCTCCTTCCATGTTCCAAGTACAGAAGGGTCCACAGCCCAGCTGGCCCCAGGGGCAGTGGGGTGGGCAGGGCAGGAAGGGTCACTGGGAGGGACTTTAGTCAGCACCATGATGATTCTCCCACTCTGGGATCAGTCTATCCAGAGGCCCCGTCATGGCATGGGGGCCTTGGCACCAGACACTGAAATGATGACCTTCTGTGATTCACTCCTCCGGGAAGGGAGACCTTCCAGAGGGTCTTGGTGTAGGCAGCCATCAAGGGCTCTCTTCTGTCCCAACTCCCCTTTTGCTCCCTCCCAGTCTCCCTCCTGCCAGCCTCCCTTCACTTAGGCCATTGCCACTTCCTGCTTGCTGCTCCTCAGACACACCAAGCACACGCCCTTCCATTCCTTAGTCTTGTTATTCCCTCTCTGTAGACTGCTATTCTTCCAGACATCCTCAGGGCTTCTCCTCATTGCCTCAGTCTCTGGGCAGATACTACCTTAATCAGAGAGGCCTTCCTTGGCCATCCAAGACACCATTGCCCACTCCCATCACTTTCTGCTAGGCACAGACAAGGCACTCAGCAAAGTTTTGTTAGTGAATGAATGAATGAATGAATGCTCTTTCAGTCACCTTAGGAAGTCAGGACTACATGGGGTGGGAAGTGGCTCCAAACATCTGCCAGCACTCAGTGAGGGGGCTGGTCCCCTCCAGAATTAGTCCAGCATGGCAGTTCCACTTTGCACGTCTGCTAAAAATTATCATGTCCCCACCCAGGCACAAATGTCTAATGCTTATTGATGGAAAAGCCCCGTCTCTGTGAGGGGCCCCTAGAGTCACTCCTAGGAATAGGGCTCTTCCTTTATTTCTGTAGGCACAGGCGTTTTCTAGACCTTGGGAATGCCAACCCCCTTTGCTCAAGTGTGTGGAGTTGCCTGTAGGGATCATGCCCTCTACCGGAAGGCTATGTCCTGAGGTAGATTTCTCCAAGAAGAGTTGCAGACCAGGCCACTAATATCTTAGGGAGTTACAGTCGTGGGTTCTAATCCTGGCATGGCTATTAACCAGCTGTGTGGGTTTGGGCAAATCACTTTCTCTCTCTAGTTATTAGTGTTTGCATTTCTCAGGGAACTTCAGGCCCTAAAAAGTTAGGAATCCAGGGCTCCAGAGTCTGGCTATAGTACCTAGAGTTGAATAGATTAGGAAATAAGCTGGACTTGGAGATGTTCTGTAGTTTGGGGTCTGTCATCATTCCTAATGATTTAGTCCTTCCCAGTCAAAATCTCTCTGCATTATTCCCCAGGACATCCCCCTTCCTTCATTCCCTGCCCTTGCCCCCTTCCAGATCTCCTCTGGGTCTTTGTACATGCTAATCCACCGTCCCCAAATGCTCATCCTTTCTTGCCCTGCAGAGTCTATAGCAGACACAGCTGAGGCTCACCTGCCATCCCATCAGACCTTATTCTTTAAGCACATATACATGGACCCAATGCTTCTTGGTAGCACCTGCACCTCTTTGCCTGCAGGCTCTTCCTGGCTGTTGGAGCCTGCATGGCCACTGTTGGGAATGAATGGCTCTTGTTGGGGTCTGATGGGAGTGGTGAATAAGTACCCTAAATATCTGCACTTCAGGGGAGAATTCTAAGGCCCTCGTTGGCCTATTGCTTTAACTCCCACGGTTCCCTAGTAGGATTGAGCCTCATTTACATTTGTTGATAACGCACCTTTCATTCAGTGTCTTCCCTCCCTGTCTCATGATTTCATTCCCTACTAATATTTTTGGAAGGTCAGTTCCCAAATAAACCATGTGCACTCCAATCCATCTATTCCTGAAGACTCAGATCCATGGTCACCTTTTGTTGGAAACCTTCCCTGCCTCCCTCAAGTTGGTTGCTCGTGCCTCAGTCTTCGTGCAGCTTTTCTCTCTGTATCCACCCTCTTGGTGGGATTGAAAGGATTCCTTCTGGAGTCAATCGGTCCCACAGGGTAAAGTCTCCCTGATGTCAGAAACCCACGTCATTTTCCTTTGTGCTTGTGTGTCCAATAGGGAAACCGAGCTGCTGCTCTCCTCGTCTAGTCTTCCTGCCTTTCTCAACTGTCCAGCAAGCATCCTGCTACCTTAGCAAAGAGTTCAATCATTTCCAGATTTCTCTCCCTCTGCTTTAACCCCAGATTAGCCCGGATTCTGTTTATAAACAGCTGCACTTCCTTATAAACACCCTCCAAGTGGAACAGTTGCCCATCAATACTTGGCACAGGAAAACACCCCTGCAGGCCCTTCCACCCACAGTGATGTTTCCTGTCCTAAATCATCTCCATGCAGGTGCCAAGGGCCAGGGAAAGTGCTCCTTTCACTGTCCCGCCCACCTCCTAGGTGCATCTCCTCAGAGTCACCTGCCTCCCAGCCCCTAGCTTTTGGCCTTCCTTTCCCGGGAGAGGGCAGGGGAGTATCTTCAGGTAGAGAGGTCAGTACAATCCTGACCTTCTGTCTCATTCACATTGAAGATTTTTTGCTTTCCTCTGCTTCAAATTCTCTGAAGGGAAGAGGGAGGGAGGAAGGAGGGGACAATCTGGTTGGATTACATATTGATCTCTTGAGCAAATGCATCCCGCCTGGACAGCCTGCTGTCTCAAAAACTGCTCTCCTCTCATTCTGAGAGCCTAGTTATCGACCTGTGATTCATCCAGGTCCCTGTGGGCTCTACCCAAATGGATGGAGCCACTGCCTAGCCCCTGCCCAGGAATTCTGTCTTTCAGCAAGCCAAAGCTTTGCCAGCCTCCTCTGTCTGCCTCATAGAGCCCTAGACTCTAGGTTCAACCTTGCTCCGAAGTCGCCACCCCTCTTCCATTCACCAGGAGAACAGGCACCTGCTGCCTGCTTTGATTCTAAGCGCGAAGGGTGTTCTGCTGTTCCCTATACATCCTGCCATCGCCTAAATAGCTCTTAAATATCCTACACTCCACTGATTTCCAGTACCAAGAGCAAAACCCTTCAAGCTATAGTAGGCATGTTTGTTAACTGAATTGTTAAAGCATTAGTGATCTGCTTTGGGTTGTTGGAGTATTCATTACCTCTTAAAATGCAAGTACATTATCTAGGTGCCCTTGATGTATTCCTGTGGTTTCCTTTACCAGGGTAGCAGCTTGCCACCCTGCAGAGAGCAGGAATGGTGGGGAGTGAAGTGCAGAACAGGTAGGTGTGGGGAGGGAGGGGGTAGGTGGGAGAAGTGGAAGTAAAGATGAGGCCCCAGGAATGGGAGTGTTTGTGCTGACAGTGGTGGTGGAAGCTGGTAGGGGGTGGGCACCCAGGGCAACCCTCTTCTACTTCACTGCTTTCCCCTGGGGTGGGGGGCTTTGTGCTCCTCCACCAACATTTTCACACCAGCATTGCTGGCATCATCTTTCCCCCTACACAGTACACAAAAATCCTGGTTATCCTCAGACGCCCCAACCCAAAGTCTCCATCTACCAAGTTCCCAGCTCCAGTTCTGCCAGGCCACTTTCCTCTGCCCATTCCTGCCAGGGAGAGCAGGTGTCTGGGATGCAGGATCCAGTCCTCACTCTGCCCTTGGCAACATCTCTCTCCCCCATGGCACCCATGCCACGGTCAGCAGTCTTGGCAGCCTCTTTGAATGGGAAGCTGGGCCCTCCAGCCCGGCCCTGTTTCCAGCCCCCTTTCAGTTATTATCCCTGCCTCAGGCTCACCCTTAGACCAGTGTTCCCTCCATCTTCCTCTCTCCCAGACCCCAGATTCTTGGGAAGCCAGGTTTTGTTCTCTCCACAGTGTCCTCAGCTCACCTGTCAGCCCAAGGTGGGAATCTTTTCTGGAGCTCTGGAAGGCCAGCTCCTCCCTGGCATCAGCAGCAGCAGCAGCAGCAGCTCTGTGAAAGGAAGCCCCCTGCAGAGTTTAAAGCCTGCTCAGCCTCGCCCCCCTGCGATGCAGCTAGGGCCGAGCTGTTTTCCTCTGGGCTTCACTTTCCTCTTGTAGACAGGTCTGTCTCATGCATTTAACACCTTTGGAGCCTTTGCCATAGGCTGGGCAGTTACTAGCAAGTATCTCCTTGTGGAATCCTCATAATAACCTGAGAGTGGTGCTCTCATCCCCATTGTGCAATGATCCATCTGGCCCCTGGGCTGCCCTAGTGAGGCACAGAGAGGTTCAGTGACTTGCCCAAGGTCATAGAGCTGGAAATTGGCAGAGCTGGGACTGGAAGCCAGGCCAGGCATCTGGCTCCTGAGTTTCAGCTCTAAGCCTAGGCCATCCTACGCTGACCTCCAAAGCCTATCTGCTCAAACAACTCCAGGCTATTCCACCCCTAATTTGTTAGCACCTGGCTTGGTTTCCCTGGATTAACTCATGCTTTTATCTGTCCTGTCATTTACCATGCATTCACTCAACAAACAACCATCTCCTATGCAGCAGACACTGCTCCCAGTGCTGAGGGCATAGAGAAGTGTTCGTGCCAAGGGAATTGTATTTAAGCTGCAGAGACAATAATAAAACAAGCATATTATACTTATATGTGTTCTAGATAGTATACTTACTGTATTTAATAAAAAATAAAATGTGGCAGGATGTGATAAGTGTAATAAAAAGATACGGTAGTAGGAGGAGGTAATGAGTCCAGGGAAGGCCTGTCTGAGGCGGTGATATTTGGGCAGAGACCTGAGTGAAGCCAGGCAGGGAGGCTCTGGTTCCAGGAGGGAGCATTGCAGGGAGCAGGGCCTCTCAGTGCCAAGGCCCCAAGAGGGCAAGTGTGGAGTGTGAGGGACCCCCATCGTTATGGCTAGAAGGGGAGGGAGAACTGGTAGGAGGGCCATTTCCTCAAGGGGACAGGAGAAGGCCGGAGGGGGCCTGGAGGGAGTTGAGTGGTGGAGAGGCCTCTCTGGGAGCAAGAGAAGAGCTGAGACCTGGAAGAATGAAAAGCCAACCTTCAGCTTTTCTTCTGAGAGATGGGCTGCATTAGAGAAGGGTGCAGTTTTGAAGACTGCCTTTCTCTCTGTCCATACCTACAGATGGGTGGGGAGGGCTGTGGAGGCAGCCTAACGGTGCTGGGGAAGAGCAAAGAGTGCAGTTCCAGGAGGCCAGCCGGGTATGGGAAGGAGGGGAGGGAGAGAAGCTGGAGCCATAGATATCAGAGATGGAAAAGACTTGCCAGGTCATCGAGTGGGTCCCCTGGGGCCCGTGGAGGAGACACAGCTACAGGAGAAACCCCGCCTGCTCGTTTCATGCTCTGGCTGAGAGCTCGAGCTGGAGATGGGAGCTAGTTGAAATTAGATGGGAATTTATTTAAGGCTTTTAAACATTGCTGCACTCAGAGGGCCTCAAGAGAACCACAGATCGTTCCCTCACAGCCTGCCCTGAAGCCACTGCAGTGACACATCTGGCCCCTGGGCTGCCCCAGTGAGCTTTGGAGGATGGGGGGAAAGAGGCTGCCTCCACCCTCCTCTTGCTCTGTAGCCCTCTCAGCCCGGAATGCCGCTGGCTGGAGTGTCCTGGAGCTGGCAGTGGGCCACACCTAACCATGTCCCCTGCCTGGCACGTACAGATGTGGAGGGCAGCTACCCTGTATCATCTCAGCCATCCTGTTTTCCAGGGGAGGACCGAGTGCTAATGGTGGAGGGTCAGAGGAGGGCAAGGGCTGCTCTCTGGATTCCCCAGCTGAGTCTATCCCAGTGGGCTGGGGCCTTAACAGCCTCTTTCTGGCTTGGGGCCATGATGCAGATGCCTTTACAATGTTCACTTTTTCTAGATATTGTTGACTCACAAATTTCTCTAAGCTTCACCCAGGGTGTTCAGAAACCACTTTGCAAAACATATGAGAAGGCAATGAGAAAATAGTACAGAGACAATCGTGTGCACAGCTATGAGCATAGACTCTGGAGCCCAGGCTGCCTGGGTTCAAATCCCAGGTCCACCCCTTAGAAGTTGTGTGACCTTGAGTCAGTTACTTAACCTCTCTATGCTTCAGCTTCTGAATCTATAAGGTGTGGTTACCAATAATACCCATCCGATAAGGCAGTTGTGAAGATAAAATGTATGAAGGTAATCAAGTGCTCAGGTAGGTGCCTGGCATATAGGGAAGGAGTGAAAAATGTTAGCGATGATTTTCATCTGTGTTTCTAATAATCAGTTCCTCGAGGTGGTCCTGATGGAAGCTGGAGAACCACTGTTATACTGACTGTCCATGATGACGATAAAGTTCCTGTCCTCAGCTTACTGAAGGAAGGGTCTTGGAAAGCATTCAGGTGAATATACCATCTATTTGCTATTTACTCATTCATTGGTTCATTCATTCATTCAGCAGACATCTGTTGGGGTACCTTTGAGCCATGGGAATTCAGGCTACTGCATGGCCATTGTTTCTGTGTGCTCACACTCACACAAAAATGTGAACACTCTTGTCCACACACATTTACTTTCACTCATGTCCCGATCTCGAGGAAGCAGCTCTCAGTTCAGAATCAGTCCAGAAGGAGATTCAGCCACGTAAATACCTAGTTCCAGTATGATGCAGCATGCTAATGGAGGTACACAAGCCATTATGGGAAGGAGAGAACAATGAATCCTGTTTGTGGCAACCATAGGGCTGGTGGGATCAGGGAAATCTCCACCAAGGAGGTGATTTTTGAAACAGGAAGAGAAGGTCAGGATCATGGGTACTTATTGGCAGGAGAACCACAGTGGTTAATTAAGAGTGTGGACTCTGGAGCTAGACTGCCTGGGTGTGCATAAGGACCTGCCACTTCCTGGCTCTCTGTTATGTACCCTCTTTGTGCCTCTGTTTTCTCATCTGCAAGATGAGGATAACAAAATACCTCCCTTGTAAGGTTATTTCAAGGATTATATGAGTTTATATATAAAAGGCATTTAGAAGATTGCTTGGTACATAGTAAAGGCTGTATACTGTATGTGTAAACTACTGTTATGACTTTACCAGACTATATAACATTTGACTATAAGTCAAATACTGTTATGACTTTACCAGACTATATAACATTTGACTATAAGTAGCAGAACACTCAGTTAATAGTGATTAAAATAAAAGAGGCATTTCTTTGTGCTGTGCAACAAGAAATCTGGGGGTCAGAGGCTGTGGTAGGCAGCCTCTATGATGACTCTCAGTGATCCCCAGCCCCTCTTATTCATGCCAGCCTGTCATTTCTGGGATTAGGCTGTGCCTTCTAACCTGGGTACTCCCTGGCTATCTCCTAGGTCATCAGCTGCTATGCTGTGAACATGCTCAGGCAACTCACAGAGAGGCCCTTGTCATGGGAAACTGAGGCTGCCAGAAAGAAACCACCCAAGTGAGTTTGGCAGCAGATTCTTCAGTCTCAGTCAAGCGTTGAGATGACTGCAGCCTTGACAGACAGCACAACTGCAGCCTCGAGAGAAATCCTGAGCCAGAGGCACCCAGCTAAGCTGTGTCCAGATTTCTTCACTACAGAACTGGTGATTAATAAATGTTTGCTGTTTTAAACCACTAAGGTTTGGAGTGCTTTATTATGCAGCAATAGGTAATGGATGCAGAGGCCATCAAGGGCTTGTATGGTGGCTCCATGCTGCCTCAATAGGGGCACCACTGGAACCCAGGACCCTGCTGTCTTTCCATCCCTTTTCCTTAGCTTGAGGCTTTCATTCTCATTGTTCATTCATTCATTCAATCCAGGGCTGCTGCATTTCCAAATGTTACACCTCTTTCTAAACAGGACGAATGTCTAAAGCCAGACAGATGGCATGCTCATGGAGTCTGTCCCTTTTGCACAAGCTTTCCCAGAAGAGCCATCCAACAGCTTCCAGTTTTATCTCATTGGCCAGAAGAGTTCCGTGGCCACCCTCATCCCACACTGAATGGAAGGGTGGATCAGATGATTCTAGCATTCCAAATGCTAGATGCCAAAATTCTATCCAGGAACCCAGCAAGGGCAGTTCAGGTAGCATTAAGAGAATGTAGCTTCCTTGAAGGTAGTAACTGTCTAATTTAGCTGTGATTCCCAAAGCCTAGCCTAGCACCTCACAAATAATGTTTATTAAATGAATGAACCAGGTTATAAGCTCTTCAAAGGCAGGGATCATGTTTTCCTTGTGTTTATATCCCTTGTACTTGGCAGGAATGTTAGAGAAAGAGATGATTGCATTATGCTGCACACTGAAGGCAGGGACTATACCTTACTATCTGCATACCCCCCGTGCCCAACACAGTGCCTGGCACACATGGAGGGGCACAACTGGGTATGTGGAATGGCTTGAGTTGATCAAGAACTCTGGCCTCTTGCCTCCTAATTCATGACAAATGCTTGATCTTGTGGTGCTGTTCGTTAGAAATAGAAAACAGGTACATTACCCTCTTGTTAAGGAACCAGAGTGTTTTCCTCTTTAATGTGCCTGCTCATCCCTAGCTAGAATTGTCACTGCCTGCAAATTGGAAAATGATTAAAGGCAAGCCTACTACTGTCTCTCTCTGGCTGTACCCTGGGAAACTTCTCCGTCAACCGGAGTGGGAGAAGGCTGGGTCCTCTAGGACGCCTTGCCCTGGGGAAACTTTGCTGCGCTCTTCATGGACTCCAGAGCCAAGAACAGGAAGGAAGGGAATGAAGGTCATTTTTTGAAAGGTAGGTTCTTTCTGGGAGGCAATCAGAGTGTGGTTCTGACCATGATGCCTCTGTTGGGGCATACCTGGGTGTACTCAGAGTGGTCCTAAGAGCAAAGTTTCAGATGCCATTTGCTCCCTGAAACCCCACCTAGTTTTCCTATCTGTGACTGCTCAGCACTCCCTGCTCCATCTGCTTTTTAATCTGACCTTCCAAAATAACTTTCTGAACAGAATAGACAACTTCATACAGAAAAGGAGTTTTGTCATCAAGAAACGTTGGTCAGACCCTAGGAATGTTCTGGGAGTTTGTCATTAGAAAACTACTCATGGAACCACCATCCAATCTTTTCCTAGAGATCTGCAGAGAAGGGAGAACTCTCTTATCTTTCTATGGTGCCAGGGAAAGCACGAGGTGAACCCTAGAAGGCCTTTCCCTCATCACCTTCCATCCTCAAGAGCCTGATGTTTTTATTTCTTTGCAGAATATTCACTGCTATGTGCACTATGAACCTGGTGTGTTCCATGTATGTCACACCATGAACCCCATGGAACTGTAGAGATGTTTCCCTATCTATCCCAACTGGACAGGAAGCACCTTGAGAGTAGGGCCATTTGGGGTTTATTCTATAGCTTCAATGCTTCATAAGCCTTCAGCGATTAAACAAAGGAATGATGGATCCCTTAGAAACCATTCACATCCATCTCTTCGATTTTTATTTTTCCCCTTGCTTTGTGAATGAGTAAATAGGGTCCCAGGTGTCAAATGAAGACTCAATGTCCTCAGCAGCCAACTGGGAGAAAAAAGGAGGATTTTTATATTCATACTGAGTCAGGCCCATCATCAAGTTACTGTGAAAAGTGAAAACACACTTGGAGACACACCTGAACATGGATGTACTTCCTGAAATTAAAAGGAAAATGAACAAGACATGCATTTTGGAGAACATGCATTTTGGAGAACTCATATCATTATCCCACTTATTGAAAAAGAAACTGGGGCTCAAGTAGTTGGTATGATTTACCCAAGATCACATTGAGTGCATAGAAGACCTGGGATCAAACCTAGATCATCTGCCTCCAAACTCAGAGCACGCAACTTGCTCTCCTGCCTTTTAGGCAATCTCTAGCAGGATATTCTGTGTGGGGCATTGCGGTAGAACTGTGAGAGTTTCAGAGAACTGTGACACATGAGCCCTACAGTCTAGTAGTACTGATACGAAGGAGGGAAGCCAAATGTCTGTATTATGTTAGTTTCCTACTGGTGCAGTCACCACAAACTTGGTGACTTCAAAGAGCACAGTTTATTACCTGACAGCTCTAGAAGGTAGATGTCTGAAATTCAGGTGTCTGCTGGTTTTGTTCCTTCTGGAGTCTCTGAAAGAAACTGGCTTTCTTTGGCTTTTCAAGTTTCTAGAGGAAGATTATGCTGTGGCTCCTGGACTCTTCTTCACAACACTCTGACCTCTGCTTCCATCATCACATCTCCTTCTCCAATGGATCCTCCTGCCTCATTCTTATAAAGATGCTTGTGATCACATTGGGCCACTCAGACAATCCAGGATCATCTCCCCATCTCAAGACCCTTAATTTAATCACATCTGCAAAGTCTCTTTGCAGGTCCTAAGGATCAGGATGTGGGCATCTTTGGGGGGCATTATTTAGCTGACCACACAAATCTATCGGTGTCAAACCTCAGCACCGAGTAGGCAGTTCAAGGCCGTATCTTATTTTGTCCTTACATCCACCATGTGAGATAGTTATGATGACGATGAGCTCATTTTAAAGATGAGAAACTGATGGGTAAGTGACATGCTTAGGGTCCTATGTAGTTAGTGGCAGAATCAGGTTTCTCAGATGCCAGGGCCTGTACTTTTAGGAATCAGAATAGATGAGTTGGTCTTGAGAAGGGATAGCTGTCAGTAGGGAGGATAATCCTGTCCTGTAAGGCGGGGCTGGATGGTGTGAGACCTGGATGACAAGCCAAGTCACTGGGACATTTAGGACAACCCATTCTGGACACAGAAAATGAAGTGACTATAGGTGGTTTGGTTTTGGGGAAATAACTCAGCTGAGGGCCACTGTGAGTGAGGGACACGGCTTGGAGACCAGGTGGCAGATGCTGGTTTTCTGCTTGTCTCTGCCCTGCTCTACCTGGCCCCACAGGCTGAGACTTCCCAAGGATGAAAACCTGAAGGGCAGAACTCATGCTGAGTCACAGCATCCTGAGACATGCCTGCTTGACACTACTTTGCAAGATTAAACGCCCCAGCAGTAGGCTTCCATCAGCTTCCAGCTTGGTTACCAGCAGTGACATCTTAGATGAATTGGCTCTGTGACCTGGGAGCCGGCTGGGTGGGAGGAAGGTAGGAGGGAGTGGCTCTCTTAAGCTGCAAAAGGAAAATTCTTAGCATCTGTTGCATTTTACAGGCCACTGCAGACTCCTTCCCCTCTGGGATGAAAGGAGACCGACCAGGCTGGGACAATCTGCAGGACTGAATCATCACCACTTGGTGCCCCTGGTGGTGTGCACCGAATCCCTCTTTGTTGAGAAATCCCAAATCAGACTCTCAGATCCACACCCAAGGACCCTCCTGGAACCGCCTAGACCTGTTTCTGTATTAGCAAAAGGGCCTCCTCATAACAGTACCTCCCTCACTGCTGTTGTGGAGGGTAAATGGGATAGGGCACAAAAGGCCTGGAAGGTGGAAGTGTTGGGTAATCAGTGTCCTTGCTCTTGGGGAGTTCTTCCAAACTTACCCTTGACCTTCTTTGGTAATATCAGTTTCTTCTTGCCTGAATCCTCTCTCCCTTTCTCCTTTCCTTGCTTTCTTCCTTCAGTCTTTCTTTTTTCAGGAAAATTGAAAACATCCAGCTAGTAAATTTTACCCCAAGATTACTCAGGAACTTGAAGCTTTGTACCCAGCCTTGTCTTTTACATATTTTAGGTTGAGTATCCCTAATCTGAAAATCTGAAATGCTCCAAAATTCTAAATTTTTGGAGCATTGACACGATGCTCAAAGAAAATACTCAGTAGAGCATTTTTAATTTCAGATTGTCAGATTACAGACACTCACTGGTAAGTATAATGCAAATATTCCAACATCTGAAAAAATCTGAAATGTGAAACGCTGCTATCCCAAACATTTTGGAAAAGGGATACTCAACCTGTAGGAGAGGTAACCTCTTTCATCTGTCCCTAGATACATATTGGACTCATCCATGCTCTTTCATGCCCTCCAAAGGCATGATGTCCCTAAGTGGACACAGAACATCAAGGGACCCAAGGGCACGCATTTCTTTCAGCCTCAGTCTCTTTTAGCTAGGTATCATCTGGCACAGTTCTTGGTCTGGAATAGGGGCTTGATCAATCCTGGTGAAGGGAGGAAGAAAGGGAGAGAAGAGAGGGAGCGAGGGAGGAAAAACAAGCACAGCATGTTGTTGGGTGTGTGTGGCACCCTGTCAAATCTTGCTCTGTAGACCATTTTTGTGCCCTGGGACACATGACAGCTACCACCATACAGTTCATTTATTTAACAAGCATATATTGAGCACCTGGTACTGTGCTGGGCACTGTGGTGAAACAAAGATAAATAATAAATGGGGCATGCCCTCAGGGTGCCTTCAGTCTAGCAGGGGAGTGAGGATCTGAACACATCATTTTAACTCAGAGAAAGGAAAGAAAGTCGCACTTCCAAGTGAGATGTGTGGATCTGAGCCCCAGGGCTCCAGGCCAGCAACTTGGCACTTTTTCATTATTGATTGGCTTTGCAGGTGTGGCAGTAAAGTAGGAAAAGTGGGTAGGAGGGCCATGTCTGCATTTACTGTCCCACCTGTGATCCACCCTCTTGGTAAAGGACTGGATTGCACCATTCAACATTATTCAGGAAGTATTGATTATGTGCCTTCAGAGAAGCAGGCAAGGCTCTGCCTGGGATAATAAGCGCCCTCAAAAGCCCCTTGGATTTTTCCCAGGCCATCTGCTTCCTGCCTTTGTGCCTGTGCTCTGTTTCTGTGCCATTAATGCTCATGAGCACACACCCAGAGGTGTACACACACACACACACACATGCATGCACACATGCACGTGCACACTATGTCATTACTATTATTTAGGATCTTAAAAATTGCAGCCTGAACACAATCCCTTCATGGCTGCCTCTCTTTCCTGCATGGCTGGCCGCCTCCTCCACTCTCTCCCTCTGAGGATCTCACACCTCCACACCTCCCCTCCCCGACTTCCTGTCCTACCAGGCCTCCGCACTGCAGAGAGCCTGTGTGTCTCTTTTTGTTTCTTTCTATTTCCTTTTATCTCCATTTTTTTTTTCTCTCTGCATTTTTATATCTGCTATTGCCTTCCTTTCCTTTCTGATTCTCCCTGAGTGGTATGTGTGTGTGTGCGTGTGTGTGTGTGTGTGTGTGTGTGTGTAAAGAAAGAGAAAGGGAGAGGGAGAGACCATTCTCTTTTGGAGTTTTCTTCCTTGATTTGATTATAGTTTCCTGCTGTAGAATCACAAATGCAACAGAGCCAATTTTAACAGCCACGGAAAAGAGTGATGCATGATTCTTGGCAGGATAGGACCAGGGTATCTGAATGAGGCAACAAAACCCAGCCTGGGTGCCTGAGGCCCTCCCCACAACACGGCCTGCCCCTGCCTACCACATTGGCTGGCTTTTAGGACCACATCTTAGCTTCACAGAGAGAAGGGATACACCAATTTTGGGCAATGGCGATGTCTCTTGGCCCAGGGCCAGGGCTGGAATTTCCCTGTCCTTGAGGGTGTCACAAATCTACGTAGAAGTTGAAGGTTGCTAAGAACCTGGCGGTGTGCTCTGGGCCCTGGAAGGGTAAGTTAGAGGTGCAGAGAGGGAAGACAGGCTGATCTGCATTCACATGGATTACCTCCTTAAGTTAATCCTCCCTGTGCCTCTGAGAAGTCTGGGTCAATTATTATAGGACTAGAAATGAGACCAAAGAAGTTAAATGACACCTCTGAGACCACACAGTTGGTAGGTCATCTGGTAGACCCAGATCCAGCTCTGCCTTACTGCTTCTTTCCCAGTCAAAGCGCATGTAGTTTTTTGGGAAGGGAGATGCTAAGACTGGGTACGTATGAACTGACTTTGTATATTGGGGCTGCTGAGATGAAATCTCCTAATGAATTCCAAGTCCTTGCTTGAGGCAAGGGCTTGAGGAGGTCCCAAGATGCTCAGGCTTTGGGTTGTCTATTGAGGGATACGGGTTGTGGAAACCAGATCCTGAAATCTGTCCCCTCTTAAAGAAACCCTCTGCAGTAAGCTTAAGACTTTCCAATCACAATGTGCATGATGATTCTCTGCTTTTTCTACTTCATTTAAAGGTATCTGCATTTTTAAGTTATGCAAAGGTATATTGAATGCCATCATGCCTCTCTTTTATGCACTGACAGCTTTCTACTGTAAACTTTTTGTGAGAAAGCCCACTTAACCTGGGTGCAGGTAGCATACTTGGGAGCAGCCTACAATGAATAAACAGTGGGGATTGGTAGATAAATATCACAACTTTCTCACCTTGCTGGAAGACAGCTCTGAGGCATGAATTACACAGTCTCCAAAAGGTTCTCCTGACATTGACCCCACAGTGGTAACCTGCTCTTTAACCTACCTTCTATGGGTTTCTTCCCTTCCTTGTCTCACTTTCCCACTCTGCTATGGGTTCTCTCTAGGATCATCTCCATATAATTCTCAGATCCTTGAATCAAGCTCTAGTTCTGGGGAACTCAATCTAAGACAGTCACTTTGCAAGGTAAGGGAGTCAGAATTCAAACCCTGTTCTGTCTGACTCCAAAGCCCATGCACCTGTCTTCATCTTACGCTGCTACATAGCTAGTAAAGCTATCCCCACGTCTATGCTTACCTTTTGTTATGGATAGACATGCTTTGTACCAGATCTGTTCTTTCTTCCATTATTCAGAAGGCACTTGGTGAAGTTGCAGCAAACTCAGGGGCCCTCATTTACCTTTTGCTGTGCGGGTCCTTTCAGGTATTAGTTTATAGCATGCTCATGAACTATCCGAGTTTAACCAAGTTTCCCATCTCACCAAGCCAGAGTCACTTTCCAGGGTGCAGAAGGAGGCTTTTCTCCTCTGCTAGCCTTGGTCAAGGGTAGATGGGCCAGAAGGATACATCTACTTACCTCCAGGCATGTTAAGCAACTTTTTAAAATTTGTATGAAATGGAAGTAAAATCATGCAGAGAAAAGCAGTGAGTAGTGTTTTCTTGCTCTTCTTGCAGAGGACGCAAGTTCAAGGGAGAATAGGGAAAGGGGCTGGCTTTCTGCATAAGCTCTTTTTGTCAGCTTTTGTGCCTGGCGGACTTTTAGACCTTGCAGGGAATTTATACTACGTTCCACTTTTGTTATGTCTTTATTTTTCCTTTCAATCAGAATTTGCTATGTTATCAACCAGCTTCAATGGGTGGAATTTTTTTCCTATTGAAAACTGTAGAGGGAGGTGGGGCTCCTGAGGAATCATGGAAGGAGAATGTGGAGGTGGAGGGCACTGTTCTCTGACTGCTTTTACAGCTAGTGAGGCTGGGTAGAAGCTCCAGTCCTTAACCACCCCATTCCTCCCAGTTCTCCTGACAAAACCCTGCAGAAGAATGCACTCTGGGACAGGAATAAGCCAACTGGACTTCCCTAGGAGATGAAGGAAGGAATAGGTAGTTGTTAGAATGTGAGTGAGGAAAAGTGGTCCAGAGACCAGCAAGGGGGACAGGTGAGATGTGAAGGAACCCACTCTCAAGGCAAGGGGTCCTATCTCCCTTAAGTGAAGGCCTCCACAGAGGTGTCATCAAAGTCCTCTTGGATGGGAAAAAATGAAAATAACTGGGGCAGGGAGAGAAGGGAAGATGATTAGCTTTTTTGTGCATGTGTGAGACTGAAGTCCAAGTTTCATACCCAGGAAAGCCATATCCAACTAACTTCCTACATGCTGCTAACAAGTGTTGCAGATTCCCTTAGCCTAAATCTATATCTATACAGATGCTCCTCGGCTTAGGATGGGTTTATGTCCCAATAAACCCACTGTAAAATAAAAAAATTCTAAGTCAAACTATAGTAGGTCGGGGACCGTCTGTGTCTCTCTCTACTTAGCTGGCTAGCTATACCACATGTCAGAGTAAGTCCTCTTCAGGCCAGAGCAGAATTTTATTCATCTGGCCACTGATTGTTGTAAGCCATCAAAGTATGTATCCATCAGTTGTCTCACTAATGTAACAACCATTCTCTCCTGGTATTTCTTGACAGTTGACTGATAGAGGCCATCCTCATTTGGGCCCCCAAGAGGTTTAAGAGGGAGAGTGGGATCAATTTTGTCATTCCCATTCACTCAATGCTCTTTGTTTGTTTGTTTATTTTGAGACAGAGTCTTGCTCTGTTGCCCAGGCTGGAGTGCAGTGGCGCGATCTCAGCTCACTGCAACCTCTACCTCCCAGGTTCAAGCAATTCTCCTGCCTCAGCCTCCCAAGTAGCTGGGATTATAGGTACCCACCACCACGCCTGGCTAATTTCTGTATTTTTAGTAGACTCAGGGTTTCACCGTGTTGGCCAGGCTGGTCTTGAACTCCTGACCTCAGGTGATCTGCCCTCCTCGGCCTCCCAAAGTGTTGGGATTACAGATGTGAGCCACTGCACCGGCCTACTTAGTGCTCTTGACCTCTCCTGGGGATATCGTTCTTTCTGCTCCAGCCCGATGCTTCACTGGGAACAGTGAGTGGGGATGGGACTCCCACTTGGCTAACTACATCAGCCCAGACATCAATCTTGGACACTAGTGGGTGCCAGATGGCCATCAAATCTATTATTCCTTTTCTGCAGATGAGAGAATGGGTGTTGAGGATGGGCGGTGGCTTGCCAGGGTTCCCATCACTCTCATTGGTAGAAATAATCTAGATTCTTGGCTCATGTTCTTTCTATTCTTTCTCTTCATTTATTAAGCCTATTACATGTTGTACTAAGCACTGAGGATGTTACAAGCTAGACAAATGCCCTCTCTTCCCCATGCTTATGATAAAGAGGAGAAGATGGGCAATTAAAGAAGAAGTAACAATATGATGTGACGGGTCCTATGATTAGGGAAGCACAGGATACTCTGGAGCATAGAATGAGGGCTTCTTACCTAGTCTGAGTGTCCACTATTAATGAAGGCTTCCTGGAAGAAATGACATTTAAGCTAAGCTGGAACCTGAATGACGAGTAGGAATTATCTGAAGAATTGCCGATGGGATGATGGGGTTGAGAGGAAAATATTCTAGGCAGCACGCACAGCATGGCAACATCTTGGCAATGAGAGAGAACATGATGCAGTTAAGGAATTTTTAACAAGTACAATATGGTTGAAAGATACAGGGCATGCTGGCTGGACACGTGGGGCTAGAAAGACATAACACAGGAAACTCACCTTCCCATACAGATCCTAAATCTTTTAAGAGCAAAGGCTGTGTCTTTTGTCCCTCTTGTGAATTGAACAGCTCAGGGCTGAACTTTAATGTTTAATGTTTGAATGAATTTATGAAGGTAAAAACCATATGCATCTATACAAACTCCTAAAAATGTCTAAGCCTCTCATTATTTGAGTTATGTATTAGCAAAAATACAGTTTCTTAAAAGCACATCGCATTTGAGGTAGACTCACGTTTTCATCAATATTGGCTCCCTTGAGGTTGGGAAAAGCATCTTCCTGCCTCTCTGAGAATCTTGCCTTTCATCTGGCATTTCTGCCAGGTTCTGGGTGGCTGAATGAAGTCAACCCCCAGCTTTCCCTGTCAGTCTTTACCTGGCTGTTCCTCAAGGTCCCATAAATGGTCACCCCAGTGTGGCTGGGGGTCCTCCAACTCAAGGCTAAAAGCTCAATGAACATTTGGAAATTTGACTCGGGGAAGTCATTGCAGAGAGACGTCAAGCCCAAAGGAGAGGTCAGAAAAGGAGCGGATACCAGGAGAAGAATTCACATTAACTATTTATAATTCTTACAGCCATGGATCCATCCATTGCTGGAATACTTGAAAACACACATACACACACATGCACAAACATGCAAATCCTAATGAATACAGGGTGGGCGTTCTTGTCTTAGGTCTCACTTATGGCATGATGCTTTCTCATTCCCCCTTGGTATTTTATTCCACATTTTCTGTCATCTCCCCTAATGCAATGATCACGCTGAACTAATCCAAACATCGACTTAATTAATCAACATTTGGCAGTCTATAACTACACGCTGCAGTCCAAATTACTTGTGACAACTTTCTTAATACAAAACCAAAACATCTACTGGGATGCAGTGGCTCTGTCAGCTGGCTGGAGAGCATGACTCTTCAATGTATCTAATATGTTTTAATAAAGTTGCAATAAACCTTTAGTCCCAAGGTATGACAGAGAGAATTTTGCTGCCAGAAAATGTCATTATTTTATTTTTAACTCAATAAATTAAAAATAAAGTGCCTTTGTGGTATAGATGCACCCTTACTAAGAGCTACCCCTCCAAGAAGACCTTCAGGTCAGGTGCTCAAGCCAACAGGGCCCTTGGTGGCTGGTGCTCTAGCCAGCTAAGAAATTAAATGTAGCCAGGTGGTTCCTTCTAGAAGCTGTGGTTCTCTTTTAGAAACTGACTCCACAATAGGAAGAAGAATCAGAATAATACTTTTTTCTATTTGTTTACTCTTTTATGATTCACAGAATACTCTCATGCACTTGATCTCATTTGATCTTACTGTACCCCTGGGATGTAGGTGAGGGAGAGATTCATTCCTTTGTTCAGCACCAATAGTTCTTAAGAGCCTTCTCCATGGTAGGAACTGAGCTACACACCAGAGATTCAGGGGTGAGCAAGATGGACATGGTCCCTGCCAGGATAGATATCTTAATTTATCCCTCCAGGTTTTTTCTCCATCCTCCTCCACCCTGCCCTGTGCCCCGAAGGGTGAACGGTATGAACTGCATCACCTGAGCTTCCTGCCTTCTTGTATCTAGTTGGGTTTAGCCATAGAGGCTGAGACATTTATCCCCCTTGTTTCTTCCCTGCTGCTCTGTAGGCTGGCAGGGTCTGCGTTCCTCTTCCCAAGGCCACAGCTGCTATTTCTCCTAGAATACCCACAGATCTCCCTAGTTTCTAGGAACCACTCTCTCTTCTTTCCCCTTCAAGCCTTGGAGAAGTAATGGCTTCACACTCTTGCTACCCCTGGGGTGCCTCAAACTCTCAAATCAATTACCCCATTAAAATACACCATGTGTTTCCTTCCAGTCTGAGTGGTATACCTAGCTTTACATAACATGTAGCCTGATGGCCATCTACCAAATAATGACACAAATAATTAGTTGCAACTGTGATACAATGCTTTTCAAGAGTATATAACAGGGCATCTGACTTACTCTGGGGGAATTAGGAGTAAGTATCAGCACAGGTGATATTTAAGCTGAGCACAGAGGGCTGAGGAGGAATTAGTCATGAGGATTTTAGGTTGGTGAGAGGTGGGGTGGTATTCCAGGCAGGCAGAATAATATGTTTGAAACCTGCAGTCTGGAAGAAACTGCTGCTCATGGGAAGAAGTCTAGGAGGCCATGAGTGTGAATGGAGTGTTTCTAAAAAGGCAAGATGTGATTATGGCTAAAAGTCCTGAGGATCAGCAGGGAGAGGAGGGGAGGGGCCAGGAGACTGGAATTCAGGGCTGGGACCAGGGTGAGGCAAGCAAGGGCTGAGGACACAAATGATAAGGAGGTGCTCATTCTCAGGGTCATGCAAATGTGGGGTCAGCCCTGAAAGTGAGGCCTCTTTAAATTTTGTGCCCTTTAAATTTTGTGCCTAGGGGTGGAGATGGGGACATGAACCAAGAAACATGGTCTGAGTAGAGGGGTGAATTTGAGTGGGGATTAACTAGACAGGAAAATACTCCCGAGGAAGTCATGGGCAGCATTAGTTTGCTGACACTGACAAGTGACAGTACACATAGGGTACTGCCAACCAGGGAAGCTCACCCAAGCCTTTGGTGAGCCAGAGTTTTTACTGGGACTCCATCACATGCTGCCCACGTGGCTGACATTTGGAGGTGGAAATGATACCACGTGGCCTAGATCTCTGATCACAAATCACATTGTTAGACTGTTCAGGTAACCAGAGCCCCAGGCAAACAAAGACATTCCTATTAGGCATGGTGTTCCAAGTGTCTAGAGATACCTCCCAGTAGCTGAAGGCAAAGGCCAGGCCTCTCCTTGGGTGAAATTAATTCTTCGCTACACATCAGCCCTTTGCAGAAAACCACTATGTATCTGTTGACAGTTCTGCAGGCCTATGGAAAGCTTTACTTAGATGGTGAGCTCTAAGCCTGGCTGGCTTGCATCAGTTTCTCAGACGGTAGATAAAAAAATCTAGGGGTGTTTAATCTAATTAAAAAAACCTGCTACTTGGGAGGCTGAGGCAGGAGAATTGCTTGAACCCAGGAGGCAGAGGTTGCAGTGAGCCGAGATCGCGCCACTGCACTTCAGCCTGGGTGACAGAGCAAGACTCCATCTCAAAAACAAAAAACAAAAAACAAAAAACAAAAACAAAATTCATTGTTCTGTTTTATTAGAAAATTAACAAATGCACATAGTAAATATTTTTAACGATACAGAAATGTATAATATAGAAAGTCCTTATCATATAACATAATCTAGAAGTATATGTAAAACAGAAAGTTCCCCATAATTCAAGAAATGTTTCTAAAAATTTAGTTTATATTTTTCCATCTTTACTATGCATATTTTAACATATAAATATGTAATTACTTTTAACAAAAATGATATACAGTACATCGTGCTCTGCAACTTGCTTTTCCCCCTTAACAGTATATCACAAATACAGCATAGACATGTCACCACATAGAAATAAACCTTATTTTTTTCAGTGGTTGAATAGTATTCCAGTATGAGTGTACCACAGTTTATTTAGCCAATCACTTATTGACAGGCATGTAGGTTACTGCCTTTTTTTTTTTTTTACGGCAATCAATGTTGCAGTGAACATCTTTGAGCATTATGATTTGTTTCTGTGTTAATATTTCTGGAGCGTAAATTCTTAAAAGAGAAATTGCTAGATTAAAGGATATGTGTAGTTTACAGTTTAATAGATCTTGCTAAACTGTACTCTGAAAAGCTAAACTAATTTATCCTCGCATTAACTATGTATGGGAGTGCTGGATGTCTGTCACCCTTGTCAAATGAGTTGTTATTAATCCTTTTCATAAGTCCAAATATTTAAAGGGAAACCAGTGTTACACTCTTCCTTTTCCTTGGGGGATGGCTGCTGCTTCCTTTTTGATGACACAGGCCAGCCCCCATGGAGGGGGACAGCTCTCCTTGCCCCAGCTCCAACCGGCGAGGATTGGGTGGTGAGAAATGTGGGTGGCCCAGGAAAGCTGGACTCTGGAGTAAAGCTGATTTAATATTTTGTGCATGTGGACACTGGATTTAAGATTGAACATTTGAAACTTACTTTCCTGGGCTTGCCTAATGCCCCTATGATTTTTTCCTGTTAGATGTATTAGTTTTCTATGCACATGTAACACATTATCACAAATTTAGTGACTAAAACCAACGTGAACTTATTATCTCACAGCTTCTGTAAGTCAGAAGTCCAAGAACAGCATAGCTCCATTTTCTGTTTAGGGTTTCATTGGGCTGAAATCAAGATGTCAGTTGGGGCTGCAATCCCATCTGAGACTTAGGTCCTCTGCCAAGCCTTTTCATGTTGTTGGCATAATTCAGTTCCTGGTGTTCTTACGACTGAGGGTCCCATTTTCCTCTTGGCTGTTAGTTGTAGGCCACTCTCAGCTCCTGGAGGCTGACCCCAGGTTCTGGCCAGTGGGCCTATCACGATATGGCAGCTTGCTCCTTCAAGGCCGGCAGGAGAATCTCTCTCCAGTTGGCAATGAGTGTCTTATACAATAATTGTGAAAGTGAGTATGTGACCACTTTTGCCATATAATGTAATCTAATCACTAGAGGGACCATCCCAGCATATTCCCAGGTCCTGTCAACACTCAAGGAGAGGGGGGTGAACACAGGGCTGGGAATGTGGGGGGACATCTTACATTTCTGCCTACCACTGTAGCTGACAATATGTATGAATTCTGTGTGTGGGGGGCTTCAGGGGAGGGGCTGGAGCTCAGCTCTTATCCCAGGTTCACTGTCCTTTGGCGGGGTAAATATAGTCCTCTTCTATTTTTGTCTTCTGTGTAGTTAAAATGGAAAGTTCTTGATAGGCCATGCAATAACATGCACTTGGGGTGTCTGTTGGCCCTCTCTGCTTTTTCTGCTACTTCCTCTTCACTTAAAGGGATAGGCCCAGGTGGCCATGATTATTCTACTTGGGTGGGTGTGAGACCTGAGACAGAATAATCAATTTGTCCTTCCTGAAAATTCGGAGCTAGTATTGAGGAAGTGCATTAGTTAGGTAGTTGGAGGTACTGAGGTTGGCAGCTTCCCAGGCTGGGATAGAGACTTTATGCCACATGCATAGAGATAAAGGAATTCAGCCAGGAGGGAGAAAAAAAAAAAAACAACAAAACTGAAGCCAATAGGTAAAGAGAAGTGATGATAGAACAACCAACTATTTTAGCTTGCTCAAGACGCAAGACTTTCAGTGCTAAAATCAGAACATCTCGGGCAAACCAGAATCAGCTGGTCACCCAAAGTAGAGAAGAGTGACCTGTGATGCCCAAGAGGAACTTCCTTGAATCTGAATTCTCTCCAGTGCCTATTCCTGGTCCTGGGAGGCTGCCTGGATTTCTTGCCCTGACTCTCATGTGGACCTCCCTGTAACTTCCTGATTCTGTTTTGTCTAAAGTGGTCTGGAAGCTTAACTTCCAGGAAGATCGCACTTTGTCATTAGAGTGAGCCCAGCTAACTGGATACTCCCCAATGACATGAGAAGATGGGATGTGTCACTTCCAGTCCCAGGCAGCTAACACCCAGTGACTGTGCTTCACGCACTCCCCCCTCATCCTGTGGCTGTGAGTGAGGAACTCAGGAATGCACAACCCAGATCCCCAATCTCAGTGGAGGGAGAGCTGCTGAGGAGGACTGTGCCACCCTCCTGGGGCTTCACGTGAGAGAGAAATCAAGCTTTTTGCATTTGGCCACTGAGATTTCAAGGTTTATTTGTCCTCAAGCTGAGTCTCCTGCCTAATATAGTGGATTTCTTTTAATCTTAACCAAAAAAGCTTTTACTATGACAACTTGAGTCATGAGGAGTCTACTGAAAATATCCTCAGTTTTTGAACACCTGGGAAAGTTCTTATTTGATCACTTACAGAATGATCAGAAATGTTCCGTCCACATTCAAGGGCAGGATTCAGGATCCAGGGTGCAGAGCAGGACTTGAGAGATTGCAGTTGACTTTGCTGAGGTTTCTACCTCACCTGCAAGCTGGCTCTAGTCCACCAGCAAGATAACAGCGGTGTGGATCTAGGCAGGAAACTCTTGTGGCCAGAGCAGGTTTGTCAGCACAGTTGCACTTGGGTCAAATGAAGAGACCAAACTCAGGGATCTGAGGACAGGACCAGGCACAGGTGAACTCCTGAGAACTGCCCAACCTGGCAGCAGGAACCCTAGGAACTACCCACCCATAACGATCTGCTTAGGGAAGGCAAGCTTGGTTCCCAGGCCATAATGCTTACAGCAGACAAATTCCTAGAAAGTCACAAATTACTAAAACTGGCTAGAGATTAAATAGAAAATCTGAACAGATCTATACAATAAAGAGACTAAATTAGTAATAAAAAACCTTCCAACAAACAAAAGTGCATGACCAGACAGCTTCATTGATGAATTCTAGCAAACATTTGAAGAATGAACACCAATCCTTTTCAAATTCTTCCAAAAACATAGAGGAGAAACAATTCCTAACTCATCCTGTGAGGCCAGTATCATCCTGATACAAAGCCACACAAAGCCAGTGGTGTCTCACTGGTGGAGAAGCACAAGGCCGTGGCCTGCTGGGGGCCCAGTTTCCAGCCCACCCAACACAATGAAGTGGAGACGCTGGGCTGGATCAGGGTCTGGGACAACCAGCTCTGTCCCCTCCTAAGTCACTGGCCAATCCCAGCCTTTACTGAAAAATGTCTCCTTTGACCTTCCCTCCTGCCTCTCTTAGTCACCCAGCCCATTACCTCACACACTCAGTGGGCAAGAATTCCTCCCTATGCTGAGCCAATATCCTTCCTGTTGCTGGTTCATCCTCCTATCCCCGCCCAGGCCTTCTCACACTTTCCTATGCATCAGATCACCTGGGGATCTGGTTAAAATGCAGACAGATTTAGTAGTTCCAGGCTAGGGTATGAGACTGCTTTTCTAACAAACCTTCCAGTAGTATCTATGTTTCTGCTCCTGGAGCAAGATTTTGAGTAGCAGGGGTCTAAAGTACCCATCCCAGGAGCACCTTTTGAGCCCAACTCACATGGCTATCTCAGGGAGTTCAGGGAATCATCCCCGGGTAGAAAACCTTGGAAAGCAGGACTGTTCCACCTGCACCAGGGGGGACTCAGGAGCCTCTGGCTTTTTTTAGGGCAAAGAGGCCACTGCACACCTGCATACCCCCACTACAGCATACATACTGCAACATGCCCAACATCTCCACATACCCCCTCATACATGCTACAACATCCTTAACACCTCTACATGCCCCTACACATGCATGCGTGTGCACGCATGCACACACATACACACACACAGAAACACAGAAGAATAGGGCCTGGTGGCTCACAAGACCACACTTTGAGTCCAAGGCACTTTCTAAATCAAAATGCTTCTAAACAGAAGACAACCTTTTGGCTCAGGAAGGGCTGGAGCACTTGGTAGTTCAGACAGAAGTGGTGAAGGCCAACAGAGGCTGGTGGAGACACCACAGAGGAGACCCTGATGGGCCAGAGGGCTTGTCGTTAGATCTGGAAGGAAAGCAGAGTAGAGGCAGGGAGGTGGAAGTGGGGCCTCTGGCTTCTGGATGGTGCTGATGGCTGCCAGAGGCTGCTGTGGTAATAACGGCCAAGGTACAGGGCCTGCTACAATCTCCAAAGCATTCCCACACTTCATCCTCTCAGGAGGCACCATGATCCTGACTTTACAGATGAGGATATGACAGTCCTTGGTGCTAAGTGACTTGCTTCAGGAGACACCGATCCAATGGGAGCCACCCAGAAACCATATTTCTGTTGCCTGTGCATTGACGCCCCCTTCTGAACAAGGAAGAGAATAGGAGGGTAAAAGGGGTGGGTTGTGGGGACTTCTGCTGAAACTGTGGTCCCTGGGGAAACAAGGAGAAGCCTCTATTTCTCAGTGGGGAAGACAACTTAGGTGACAGGGTGATGGAAAATATCAGCACAGCTGTAGCTCCAGCACCACCTTTCCATTTGGAGAGGGCCAGGCAATGTGCAGAACAGACATATGAATGGGTTTTAAAAATACCACTGCCCTGAGCATGTACTTGGAGGAATTATGACACTCAGGGCAATTGGAGAGAATCCATCACTGTCCCAGGGAACATGCTCACTGCATGAGGGATGCTCTCAGCTCTCTCTGGGCCCAACAAACACAAGCTCAGACATATACATACATACATATACAAACACACACAAATACACACACACGCGGTCACCCACAGACACACATATATAGACATACACACAGATAATAGACACGGACACTGACACGTACACCCATAGACACATACGACACACACACACACTTGGATACCCACAGACACACATATACAGACATATACACAGACACACATAGACACACACAGACATATACACATGTACACAATTACACATAGACACAAATACACACACAGACACAAACAAACACAGACATATACATACACATGCATACATATACACATACACATATATACACATATACAAGGAAACCCACAGACACACATATACAGACAGGCACACATGCACATGCAGACACAGACACATACATTCACATGCATACATATACACATACACATATACACACAAACATACACATCCGTATACACACATACACACAAACACACAGACACATACAGACACATGTACAGATATACACATCCACATAGACACACATTATATATACACATACACACATATATACACATCAGACATACACATATGCATACACAACACAACCTCCCCTCCATCCCTATTCCCTATATCCCTATTCTCCACTCCCCTCAACCTCAACACATAAAGACCCACAGAAGAATAGTGGCCCACAAGACCATGGATGCTGGGGGCAAACCAGTGTCTCACCTGAAAACAGAAAGAAATCTCCCATTGTCAAATTTCCTTCCAGCCAAACCAGATCATGCAAGCGCTGGGCTTGGATCCAGAGCCCCTGCTCTTACTAGCAGTGTGCCATCGGGTAAGGCCTTTGACCTCTCTGAGAGTAGGTTTCCCCATCTGGAATATAGGCAGGATTGTCCCTGCAGAGCTGATATAAGGCTTAGTTGAAGTAACATGGGAAAGGGCTCAGGAAACTGTAAGGTATGGCACTGTATTACAATGGAAAGCCAACAGCGACAAATGCAAGAGTGCACTGCAGACATTGTTCTTGGGAACACATGCCAGAATCCTGGGGGATATGCAGTGCTTGCATGGCTGTGCCTGTCGGTGGACCCTTCTTAGAAGAATGCTGTGTTCTTTGCATTCCAGCCTGGCCACTTGACATCGAGGAGTGTAACCCCCACTCTGCTGTGCCTATTCTCTCTGCAGCTTTCCTTCCAGAGGCAAGTACCAGGCAGGTGTTGTCACACTGCTCTCAGGATTATGCTAATTATATTTTTATCTCCTAGGCTGGGATGCCCGGCATCTTCAACCAGTGTGGCTCCCACTCTTCGGCTTTCCCGACTGGCTTTCCTCCTGAAGACACAGTCTGTTGTTAAATTGTTACCAAGGTCCCAGGGATTCTGTTCTGAGAAAGGGACAAAAGAGAGCTAATATAAATCCCCAGGAGTGCTCACAGGCTGCCTGCAATCTCATCCGCTTATTCACTCCACAAACATGGTATGTTGGCATGGAGCATCTGCTACATGCCAAGCTCTGCACTGGGCTGTGGGATGCTGAGATGGAAAGACCTAGTCCTAACTCTCCAGGAGCACCCAGGCTGCAGGAGGCAGAAGTGGAGTATGTGAGTGGTATAATAAACAGAGAAGAATCACAGTGGGCAGCAGCATCACTACAAGGGGCTTCACAGAGGAGGCAATGATGGAGTAGAGGCTGAAAGGGTGAGTAGGACTGTGTCAGCTATAAAAAGATTCTGGGAGCAAAGAGGGAACTTGGAGGCAGAAGGAACAGCATGTGCAAAGGCAAGCAGGTGTAAGGGAATGGCAGGAAGCTTGGTGTGGCTGGAGAACGAGGTCTGTAGGGGGTGCTGATGTTCTAATGCTTACATGGCCAATTGTCTTACATGTATCTGTCCTGTTCCTCAACTAGACTCCTTGAAGGCGGAGACTGTATATTTTTATTCAATTCTATGTGATTTGATAAACTTTTACTAAGACGATGTTGTATGCAGGGTACTGAGTTATTTCCTAAAGAGACTCTTGACCTAGTCTTTAACCTCCTGCCCTAAAGGGGATCCCAGCCTAGGAGACCAACACACTCACTCAGAACCACAAAGCAAGGCAGGATGCACAGGAGCCCAAGTGGAGACACTGAGGGTTTGGAGAGTTTGAGGGTGGAGTGGAAAGAGATTGATGCCAACTAGAAGGGATCAGGAAAAGTTTATGGAGGAGGTGGTGTTGAGCTGGCTCTTAAATGTCAATGGGAAAGATGGTGGGAAGTTTATCTTTACAAGTGGAAGGCCAGCATATGTGAAGTCTCAAGATTTGAAAAATGCAGGTCAGTTCTGGAATAATGATGAGGCTCCTGTAGCAGTGATGTTGGGCATATGGGTTGTGAGCATGAGTGTGTGTGTACATGTAGGATGGGAAGGGAGTCAGGAAGCAGCTAACAACAGCTACCCCTATATAACATTTATGTGGGCTGGCCTCTTACATATTACATATATTTGCACGGTTTACATATATTACCTTACATAGTTTTTATAGCACCAAGAGGTAGATTATATTATATTCTTCAAATAATTTGAGTCACAGAGAGACAAAATAATTTTCTTAGGTCATGCAGCTAGAAAGCAGCAGAGCAAGGATTTGAACTTAGCCAGACTAGCTCCAGAGTCTGCTCTGAACACTAGTTCTTCTTCTCAGATGGTGATGATATGTGGCAGGTACTGTTGAGTGCCTGCCCCCTGCCATTCCCTTCTTCTTGCTGGCAGAACCCTGAGTTTGTTTGAGTGTCCACCTCTCCCCAAGACTCTAGGGTAAATCTCAATTTAAGTCAATTCTGGTAACCCCATTTCCCTTGCCCGTCATTGGTTAAGAAAGTGACATGTGGCCGAATCTTGACCAATGAGAGGAGAGAATTCTTCTGGGAGGCTTTGGAGAAAATGTTCTTCACTAACAAAAAGGACAACCGGGAGGAAATGGCTCATCTTCTGTGGTGTGACGTTATGTCTTGAAGTGAGCCCTTGAACTGCAGCAGTTGTCTTATGATTAGGAGGGGAGCTCACCAACATGCTGATGATGTGGATCAAAAAGACACAGACAGCCTGGGATAACAGATTGAGCCACTAAGTGTACCAACTTTGGCAGTCCCCCTACTCTGGGCACCCTGTGGTGCCAGATCATTAACCTTCCTGGTTGAAGTTACTTGCAGCCCAAAGCATCCTCTGATGCTTAAGGACATAGGCCACCAAGGGGTTTCCTCACAGAGTCTAGCATGGTGTCTTATACCCACATAGCAGCAGCTGGGGAGACAGGACCCTTCAGGATCCCCATAAATCACAGATCACAGGTAGACACTCCAATCCAGTCCTAGATAGAGCTCACCACCCTACAACAAAAGTCAGTGATTGAGAGTGATATGGTTTGGCCTTCTCCCCACCCAAATCTCATCTTGAATTCCCCCATGTGGTGGGAGGGACCCAGTGGGAGGTAATTGAATCATGGTGACAGGTCTTTCCTGATAGTGAATAAGTCTCATGAGATCTGATGGTTTTAAAAAGAGGAGTTCCCCTGCACAAGCTCTCTCTCTTTTCCTGTGCCACCATCCACATAAGATGTGACTTGCTCCACCTTGCCTTCCACCATGATTGTGAGGCTTCCCCAGCCACGTGGAACTGTAAGTCCAGTTAAACCTCTTTCTTTTGTAAATTGCCCAGTCTCAGGTATGTCTTTATCAGCAGCGTGAAAACGGACTAATACAGAGGGGCTGGGGGAAGAGAGCTGGTAGCCAGCAGTCTTGGGCTCTTGATGTAGCTCCATCCTCAACTTGCTGTTGACCTTGGGGGAGTCATGCCCTTCTCTGAGTCTTGGCTTCATTATCTGTCAAGTGAGTGGGTGCGACTAGATATTCTTTTAGGGCCCTTCCAGTTCTTTGATTTTCTGATGAATTATCATCTGTCTAAACCCATTAAGCTGCCTTTACTAAAAAAAAAATAAAATGGATGGTGATGGCTGAAGTTGGGGGTAATAAATGATAAATTTAGTCTAGTGACTGCCTTTGTGCTACCAAGACTGGCTGAGAAAAATGTTTTCTCTGCTGAAATGGAGAAGGATTTAGAACTGTCCCATTTTCATAGGGAAGAGGGAGAGGGGTGATGAAGAGATAGTGGAATTTGAGGCAACTTCCCACAGTGCTTGCATGGTGAACAAGCTCTGGGGACCACAGAGAGAATACTGTTCCCTTCATAATAGGGTAAGGGCAGGAGTGGGACGGGCAGACATCCAACAGCCAGCTTTCTGATCCCTCCTGATAAAGCATCCTGGAGATGGAACAGCATCACCAACTAACTGCAGCTAGAAGTGCTAGATTGCTTTAGGCGGAACATCTGCCTCACATTTGTTTCCAAAGCCTCCACTAGGCTACATTTCAAGATGTAAAATATTCTTCAGAGTTTCTTTCTGATCTTTCTTTTGTTCCCTGCCCTTACCTACTTCTTGGACTCAGCTTGCTGAGGTTGCTTTTTGGATGCTGGGTGCACCCCTCACCCATTCCCACCGTGTCATTCTGCTCTGGATATTCCACCCAGCCCCATCCTTCCTCGACATGCTCTGAAATGGCCTTTTCCCATTTAAAATCCTAATCCACCCACATCTCTGTTTTCCAAAGTGGATCAATATCAGATACATGTCAGAAAGGCAATCTAACTTAACAAATTCACACTGAATTATGAATGACTGCCAGCTTTTTGCTAAAACCACCTTTTTCTTTCATTTATTTCTTTTCCCCTACTCCTTCACCCCCTTCCTTCTTTTCTTCCCTTTACAATAGAAAGTTTACTTAATTGAATTGACCTTTAATTGTCAAAAATGTTGAGTATCATTACAAAAGTGAAAAGACCACTTTCTGGCAGAGCAAAAGAAATTTCAGTGGAGGTAGGCATTGGAACATGTATTCTACTTTGTCTTTTATGTGGCTGTTTTTTTGTTAACCTCCTACACAGTGTATAAACCTGGCTTCCCAAGGCTACAGGTCCAACGTGCTTAACCTGAGAATGTTAAAAATATGCTAAAGTTGACATACACACTGGTCTGGAGGTGGAAGAAAATGGAATTGGGTGACTGTCATAGTCTCTGTATCATGAAGGAAAAAGGGACTAAAACATGGGAGTCCTGACTTATCTAGGCTGTACTGAGATTTGGATCACAATCAGCCAGGCACTATCCTCAACGATTTGTGTGTATTAACTCATTAATCCTCTCAAAGAAATTAGGGTGGTAGACACAATTATCAGTCCCATTTTACAGGTGAGAAAACTGAACCACAGAGAGTTAAGAACCATCTCTAGGTCACAGAGTAGCACAGCCAGGTTTTGAAGCCAGTGTGACTCTAGGGTCTGTACTTACGACTCTCTGGCCCTTTGAAACCTATAATATGCATGGAATTTGTCCTTTACAACCTTAACTATGTGCTGGCTTATGGTGGTTTGGAGTCCTGCCTTTGTCTAAACCTTATCCTGTATTTTCCATCAAAGTGGCCTATCCCATGTTCTATTCCTCCTGTTTCATCAGATGGAAATGTAATTAACCAATATCAAGGTATAAAAATGAATATCGTTAAAAGCTTCTGCACAGAAAAATAAACAATCAACAGAGTAAACAAGTAACCTACAGAATGGGAAAAAATATTTGCAAAGTGTGCATCCAACAAAGGGCTAATATCCAGAATCTACAAGGAACTCAAACAACTCAACAAGATAAAAACAAAGAACCCTATTAAAAAGTAGGCAAAGGACATGAACATTTTTTAAAAGATATATAAGTGACCAACAAACATATGACAAATGCTCAACATCACTAATCATCAGAGAAACGCAAATTAAAACCACAAGATACCATGATATACAAGTCAGAATGGCTATTACTAAAAAGACAAAAAACAACAGATGTTGGTGAGAATTCAGAGAAAAGGGAATGCTTATTTATACACTGTTGGTAGGAGCATGAATTAGTACAACCTTTATGGGAAACAGTATGGAGATTTCTCAAAGAACTAAAAATAGAACTACCATTCAATCCAGCATCTTACTACTGGGTATAAACCCAAAGTAAAAGAAATAATTATATCAAAAAGATACCTTCACTTGTATGTTTGTTGCAATGGTATTCACAGTAGCAAAGATGTGGAATCAACCTAAGTATGAATTAACATAGGTTTAGATGAAGAAAATGTGGTATGTATATATAACATGGAGTATTACTCATCCATAAGAATGAATGAAATCATGTATTTTGCAGCAATATGGATGGTACTGGAAGCCATTATCCTAATGAAATAACTGAGAAACAGAAAGTCAAATACTGCATGTTCTCACTTATGAGTGAGAGCTAAACAATGGGCACACATGGACATACAGAGTGGAATGCTAGATGTTGGAGACCCCAAAATATGGGAAGGTGGGAGGGGGTGAGGGTTGAAAAATTACCTGTTGGGTACAATGTTCACAATTCAGGTGATGAGTACACTAAAAGCCCAGACTTCACCACTATACAATACACGCATGTAAGAAATCTGCACTTGTAACCCCTAAATATATAAAAATTAAAAAATTAAAAAGTCACTGCCATACTTCATTTATTGAATAAACATTTTCTGCTTGCTTGCTTCATGTCTAGATGCAGTGCAGAGTAAAAACATCAATGACATAAGGTCCCTCCCTCAAGGAGGCCATAGTCAAGCTTGAAAGACGAATGTAAATACCTAGCATGCTGGATAGAAAGGGATGTGAATCACAGGATAGGTAAGAAAAAAACAAATAAGGAAGAGCGAGAGATTACAGCAGCCTGGGGGTCTGCTCTGGAGGGGGATGATGTAGCTTTGAGCATTACTTTGAAAGCTGAGCAACCCCATGGACAAAGACAGCAGGAGCAAAGGCCTAGAGATGGAAAGGCATGAGAAGATCTGAAGGTTGGAAAATGTCCCTGTTAGGTCAGGGCAGTGGGACTAGGAAGCAGAGCAGCTGGCAGGGAGTAGGGATTGGGTTTTGCCAAAACGAAAGTTTGGGTACAGACCGCAGACCGAGGGTTGGCTTTTGCCCTTTAAGTGCCATATGCAAAACTGTGCCATTATGTTTTGATGACAGCACTTTAGATCTTTACATCTTTGATTCTCAGACTGAATTGCCCAACTACCTGGGGTGGAAGGTACCCAGCAAAGTGCTGGAAAGACCAAAGGTCTTTGTACATCTTCTTGGAACAATATTTTTATTTCATAGGTACTATTTTAAAACATTGCTTTCATATGAAAACAAATATGGGTAAATTATGGCATAGAATACAATTTGCTATCATTTCTCAGCTAAAACAGGAGAGCCTTTAGATGGATCATTTTGGGCTGCAATCTGAAGGAAGTGGTAGTCAAAATATTTAACCACCAATAGGAGCAGCAACCCATAACAACTGGAGCAGGGTCTTGGAGGACCCTTGCAACACCAGAGATTAACCCTTTAGTAGCTGGACTGAGGGGAGTACTGGAGCCCCAAGGGAGGAGCTGGGAGAGCAGCCAAGGAAGGAACTGGGGGGCTCTAGACTGCATCCATTTACCAACTGGTAGGGAAGTATTTCAGTATTTTAACAACCAGCTGGATATCTGTCCTGGTTATCCTCCTACCAGCCTCAGGGAATCCACTGGCTTTCATCTTCATTAAGCCAATGTTGAGGGAAACTCAGAGAAACATTGCTTTGACCTAAGAGGTGACTCTATGTGAGTTAGGGATCTGGGGTTAGGGGAAACATTTTCCAGGCATAGCATGGCCCAAGTCACAATGTCCAGGCAACCTTCTCCTTTACCCTTGCTGAAGGCCTGTCCTACCTGGTCTTTCCAATACTGATACAGCCAAGAAAGGTCCCATCTCTGAGCAGTGGCCCCCACAACACAGCTTTCAAAGAAGACAACAAAGCTTACTCCATAGGCTCACCCAATTTCACCTATAAGTATTTTTTTCACAACAGCTTTGGAGGAAAAAAAACCCCATTCAGACCCTTAGCAATACATCAAGGATACTTGAATGCATTTGAAATATAATGAGTATGCAGCCATAAAAGACATGCCTCATAAGAATCTTTTGAAGGAAGAAATAAAACAAATGATCCTGCCTTTGTACCTTTCCTCTCTGAGGCAGCAGTGAGTTTCCCGATGCTTTCCCCAAATAACAAACTCAGGTATAAATTATAATCGGTAACCAGGATCTTGCATAGGAAGTGCCATTGTTAATGTGAAGCAGGTGGACCTCCCACCTTTGGCCTGGCTGTTTCAGGCAGTGTCCCTCTCTCCAGGCTTGGTGGGCAGGCTGAGATGCCAGCCGTTTGCAGTAGACACAACCCACTTCCCAAGATAAAGAATCAGGGAGACCCTGCACATGGTCTTCTCACCTGACCTGCAGCCAGAATTGGCCACGTGACCCAATTCTGGCCCCTGAGATATAAGGGCCAGTTGCTGGGGCTCCTGGAAAAGACTTTGTTCTTTCCTAAAATGGGAAAGATGATGAGAGGGTGCCTTTGCCTCCCCGCTTCTTCACTGTATTTGGACACTCACTTGATGTGGGAATTATGCCAGGAACTGCAGAAGCTGCTTTTTGAGCAGAGTAGAGACACGCTGACACACTGAAGGTGGCAGAATTGGTGGATGGAGAGGGCCTGGGCCCTTCTTAATGTGAAGGAGTTGCTGTTCAACCCCAGACACCACCTACCTCTGCAAGTTTTATCATCAGAGATGAAAACTTCTATCTTTCCCCACTTCCACTCATATGCTCTTACTTATAGCAAAGGCATTCCGTACTAGTCAAGATAAGGCAGACTTCCCTGCTGTAAGACATTGGTTCACAAATCTCAGTGGTCAAGCACAAAATGTTTCTTTCTCATTCCCTTAAAGCCCGGAGAGCTGGACAGCCCTCCTCCATCTTGTGGCTATGTCAATGTGTCCTCCAAGGTCATTGAGGCAAAGGAAGAGAAAAGTGGGATTGCATAAGTTGTGTTTAAGGTCAAACCTGGAAGCAGCTGACTTTACTTCTGCTCACATCCCAAGTGCCAGACCCCATCTGACATCATGGTGGACTGAGAGATGAAATCTCCCAGTGGCCTAGTAAAGCACTGTCTCTGCCATACTTCCTAACCGGCACGCTACCTTGCCTATCTTTCTTCCATCAGAAAGTCTTTCACTAATTCAACAGATATTCGTTAAACTTCCTTATGACAGGTGAGCTACAGGGAATATAAAAGGGAAGACTTGACTATCTTATATATCATCATATCCCTGGTCCTCAGAGCATCTGACACATAGGAGACACTAAATACATTACTAAATAAACACACACACACACACACACACATATATATATAAATATATAAATATGTGTGTGTATATATATTAATCCATGAATTATGTCTACCTCAAGACAAGAACAAGCAATGGGGAAAGGACTCCCTATTCAATTAATGGTGCTGGGGCAACTGGCTAGCCATATGCAGAAGATTGAAACTGGACCCCATCCTTATATCATATACAAAACCTAACTCAAGATGGATTAAAGACTTAAATGTACAATCTAAAACTATAAACACTCTGGAAGAAAACCCAGGCAATACCATCCTGGACATAGGAACAGGCAAAGATTTCATGACAAATACCCAAAATTAATTGCAGCAAAAGCAAAAATTGACAAATGGGATCTCATTAAACCAATGATGAGCTTCTGCACATCAAAGGAAACTATCAACAGAGTGAATGGGCAACCTACAAAATGAGAGAAAATTTTTGCAAACTCTGCATCTGACAAAGGTCTGATATCCAACATCTATAAGGAACTTAAACAAATTTACAAGAAAAAAACAAATAACTTCATTAAAAAACAGGCAAAGGACATGAACAGATACTTTTCAAGGGAAGACATACATGCAGCCAAGAATCATATGAAAAAAAGCTCAACATCACTGATCATCAGAGAACTGCAAATCAAAACTACAATGAGATACCATCTCACATCAGTTAGAATGGCTATTATCAAAAAGTAAAAAAAATAACAGATGCTGGTGAGGTTGGGGAGAAAAAGGAATGTTTATACACTGTTGGTGGGAGTGTAAATTAGTTCAGCCATGGTGGAAAACAGTGTGGCAATTCCTCAAAAACCTGAAAACAGAAATACCATTCAACCTAGCAATCCATTAATGGGTATATACCTAAAGGAATATAAATTGTTCTATTATAAAGACACATGCACACATATGTTCATTGCAGCACTATTCACAATAGCAAAGACATGAAATCAACCTAAATGCCCATCAGTGGTAGACTGGACAAAGAAAATGTGATACATATACACCGTGGAATAATATGCAGCCATAAAAAAGAATGAGACCATGTCCTTTGCAGGGACTCGGACGGAGCTGGAGGCCATCAACCTTAGCAAGCCAACACAGGAAGAGAAAACCAAATATTACATGTTCTCACTTATAAGTGGGAGCTGAACAATGAGAACACATGGATACATGGGAGAGATCAACACACACTGGGGTCTGTTGGAGAGTGCAGGGTGTGAGGAGGGAGAGAATCAGGAAAAATAATGAAATAACTAATAGGTACTAGGCTTAATACCTGAGTGATGAAATAATCTGTATAACAAACCCCCGTGACACAAGTTTATTTATGTAACAACCTGCACATGCACCTCTGAACTTAAAATAAAAGTTAAATTAAAAACAAAAGAATCTTTGCATCTAGCTGGGAGTCAGATGACTACACGACTGGAGTACCATGTGGCAGAGGCAGCAGTACAATGCTGTGGGTAGGGCTCAGCTTGGCTCAAAGAAATCCAGAAGGGCTTCAGAGAGGAGACAACATGTGGCTAGGGTCTTGAAGGGTGAAGAATTTGCCAAGCAGAGATAGAAGGTGAGAAGGAAGAATGGGAACCCCGAAGTACATGTGTAAATGCATGACATTATGAAAAGGCCTGGACTCTGTGTGTGGAGGGCAGGAAGAGGGTGTGGAGGGGCCAATCTTAGGAGTGGGGGCAGAGCATCTAAGTCAGAAGTTCTCCATCTCAGCTGCACATTAGAATCACTTGAGTAGCTTTTAACAAAATACCAATGCTCGGGCTCCCCTCCAAACCAATACAATAAGATTCTTTGGACTGGGGCTGGGTATCAATACTTTAAAAAAGCTCCCATATGATTCTAATGGGCAACCAGGGCTGGGCATCACTGATCCAGAAGGAGATCGGGGACAGGCTGTGAAGTCTTGTTTGTCCTGCTGAAATTGCAATGGAGCACTGTAGAAACGTGCCCCTCCTTCTCCCTCACTAGTTTCAGACTCCCTAAAAGGAAGCCCTTTAGGATCAGGTGCAGGGAGAATAGTTGCCAAAATGTTTCTTTGTCATTACTTTTTCCTTCACTTATTGTTCCTTCTCTGCATGGGAAGTCCCCCTTCTCCCTTAGCTCTAGTACTCTAGGGTCTGGAGAACAGCTGTGCTGACAGCTGGCAGGAGATTTCCCAGCCTTGGGAGGCTCCTGAGACAGAGCAGGGCAGATGCCCACCTCCATTCCCAGTTAACTACCAGGTATAGGGAGGCCTATCGGCTCCTAGGCCTCACTAGGTGTACAAACAACCTCCTCTTTCACGCAGAACATCCTGCCTCACTCCCCAGATCCCCTCAGACGTGCTAATGGTAGAGAGCATCTTTGCAAGACTCTGACCAATACCGCCTACTCTGGATTTGCTCACTTAGCCACCAGATATTTACAGGTTCTCCCGTTTGTGGTGCCCTACTCATTAGACTCTGCCATCGCAGGACCACACTCCTTTTTTCCTTCTGCCACAGGGTCTTGGAGCTGTTTGCCTCCTCTCACCACTCTGAACATGTTCCCAGAATGCAGACTCATTTTACTGCCAGCCTGCAGTGAATTTGCTGCAGGAACAGTTGTAGAGTGCATTCTAAAGCCAAAGAGAAGTTTTGTTTGCATTTACTGTCAAGTGTGGCAAACAGCAGCTGCTCAACATCCTGAGGCCTCTGAAATTCCGTCCTTGGCCCATCTCATTAGGACTGCAGGGCAGATGTGACGCTTTAGTTCTGAGGCACTGGCACTGTTTCTGCCCTCTTGTGTTGCATTTTTCTCAGTTTGGATTTCCAGTTATTGAATGGTCTTTGTTCTTGAATTCATTTATTTACTCATTCATTCAGCAAATATACAGTTTACCTACTATGTGTCTGCCCATTGCTTTGAGCTGGGCATGCAGAGGTGAGTGCAGCCTCTACTCAAGGACTTACAGTCTAGAAGGAGCTATGATGGAGTGAACCAGCAGAGGAGAGAGTGTGGTGAGTTCAGTTCTACTGAATTAGCTGTGTGACCAGCATGGATTATTTTACCTCTTGAGTGAAGGTCAAACTCAATGGAAACTAGACCAGTGGTTTTTCAAACTGGATTCTTTGTAGCCTCTGCAGCCACTGCAGGGGACAAAAGACTGTAGTGTGAGTGGGCCCTGATCCCCCACTCCCTGTTCAATGATGGCAGGGTCTCTTGTATCTATTTCATATACTGGAGTTCTATGAAAGATCTTGTGATGGTTAATTTTATTGATCATCTTGGCTGTGCCATGGTACCCAGATATTCAGTCAAACATTATTCTGGATGTTTCTGTGAAGAGATTTTATGGATAAGATTAACATTTAAATTGGTGGACTTTGAGTAAAGCCAGTTGCCCTCCTAATGTGGGTGGGACTCATCCAATAAGTTGAAGGCCTTTATAGAACAAACACTGACCTTTTCCAAGCAAGAAGAAATTCAGCCAGCAGATGGCCTTCAGACTGACTACAGACAACATTGCCTCTTCCCTGGGTCTCCAGCTTGACAGCCTACCCTGCAGATCTGAACTTGCCAGCCTCCATAACTGCATGAGCCAGTTCCTTGCAATAAATCTCTCTCTTTAGATATACACATCTTATTGGTTCTGCTTTTCTGGAGAACCCTGATTTAATTGGACAAAGATTCACCTACTAAACAGAACTTTGTAAACTACCAGGCTAGAAGATCCTGAGGTTCTTTCCAGTTCCACTAGTTTGTAATGCTAAGTGTTCTTGTCCTGCCTTTAGCCCACTGCCTTGCCTCAAACTCTGGCTTCTCTGTACTCCCTCTAGCCTTTTATTACACTCTAACCTTTGGATGCATCCTCCTTCCTGGTTCCAGTTGTCTGCCTGGTTTGGGTCTTGGTTGCCTGGGTCCTGGCTTAATAACAGGTGCAATTTTAACTTGTCTACTGATTTACTGTTTTCAAAGTGTGTTGCAGACATTATCTCATGTAAGCTTCACAATACCCATTTTCTAGCCAAGGTTGTTGAGGTTAGAATGGCTTAAAAATGATCTGCGCAAGGCCATACAATTAGTAAATGGCAGACCCAAGAGTTGAATGCCTTTGAACTCAAACCTTGATGTTTCCCTCTGCCCCGTGTTGTCAGGTCATTTAATCTGTTGCATGGGAGACCCCTAGCCATTTAGTATCTGTCCAGTATAAGGGAGCTGGAGACTCCACCACCAGGAGGAGAGTAACTTGGTCCCTGATTTCCAGGATAAGCAGGTGAAAGGACCCTTGCAATCATGAAAGGTGACCTCAGATGAATGGCAGCAGCTGCTAATCAAGCAGACACCCTCAGAGTTGGCTGGGCTTCCAGGCTCTCGCTGGCAGAGTGTCCGTGATTCATGGCAATGTGGAGACTTTATGAGCCTGTGATAAAACAGTAATCATCAGCTGTGAGGTTGACACAAGATTATGGAGCCACATGGTTGAACTGAGTTACTGCACTTTCCTGGGGCTGTTCACGTGACCGAAGGCAGTGTTGCCCTAGTGAGGTATCTCTGGATGTAGGGCTCAGGATGGAATCTCACCAAGATATCTTTCCTGGGATGGGGCCTGGGGAGCGGGTGGAGGATTTGAGGTTCTTCTGCCTCTAAGTCATATCTTTGGGGGCAGTGTTGTTGCTGTGTGTGGGGGCATGTATTAGTCTGTTCTTATGCTGCTATGAAGAAATACCTGAGACTGGGTGATTTATTTAAAAAAAAAGAGTTTTAATGGACTCATGGTTCTGCATGGCTGGGAAGTCCTCAGGAAACTTACAATCATTGCAGAAGGTATTTCTTCACAGGGTGGCAAGAGAGAGAATGAGTGCCAGCAGGGGAAATGCCAGATGCTTATAAAATCATCAGATCTTGTGAGACTCACCATCATGAGAACAACATGATTCAATTATCCCCCACCAGGTCCCTCACATGAAACAGGGGTTGTATTTTTCCATTGGCCCAAGGACTAACTCTTTGAGGGCCAAAAGCTTGTTTTCTCCATTAGATGCGAGGCTGCCCTGAGGCAGAGACAGTGCCTTCCCCACTTGGGGAATTTTCAGGAGGAGGATCCCCTTTTTGATTACACCATGTCCCTTGGTCCTGCCCTGGACCAAACACTTTGTGAACTACAGCCTGAGAGTGGAGCGAAGTGAGACAAGGGTCCTCACAGGCCTGGGGCCTGGAAGTCCAGCCATGGCAAATGGGTCCCTGTGTGCTTTCTCTCCTTGAGTTGATGCTGCCCACAAGTCTATGGACCTAATGTGGTGAGGGTATGGCTCAGGGGACTCCCAACCTCCCTGACCCCTCTTGACCTTGGGTGAACCAGTTCTAAGGCCTACATCACTGCCTGGTTTCTTTCTCCTGGTTTTATGCAGCCCTGTTTAGCATTTGATAAATTTTATTTTTTCTTTGAGACGAGTCTTGCTCTGTTGCCCAGGCTGGAGTACAGTGCCACAATCTTGGCTCACTGCAACCTCTGCCTCCCGAGTAGCTGGGATTACAGGCGCCCACCACCATGCCCAGCTAATTTTTGTATTTTTAGTAGAGACAGAGTTTCTCCATGTTGGTCAGGCTGGTCTCGAACTCCTGACCTCAGGTGATCCACCTGTCTCGGTCTCCCAAAATGCTGGGATTACAGGCGTAAGCCACCTCGCCTGGCCATTCAATACATTTTTGGGGAAGTCTTCCATCCCACCCAGTGACTGGGGATGCAAACTCTGGCCAACCCTGTTCATCTGCCCCATCTTCTCCCCAACCCTGGATAGGTCCTACCTCCCTCTGTCCTGTTCACCCATAGGGTATTTGCCTCATGCGGGCAACTCCCAAATGCTGCCTGAAAATCACTTAATATTAGAATTGTTTTCCCTCACCTGCCCTATCCTTGTTAGCCACTGGTACCAAATCTGTCTGAATAAAGGGCGGCCATCTGACATGGTAGGGATTGAGAGAGAGAGAGAGAGAGAGAGAGAGTGAGCACTGATGTGGTGGCACAGAAAATGCACTTCCCAGATCTCTGCTTGTGGGGAGCACAATGGCCTTGCACCTCCAGCTGAGTGCTCTGACGTCTCTCACTGCTGCTGTGCTCCCAGCCAGTGCCTGTGTATGGCAGAGCTGCTAAGACAGGCCCACTCCCAAGACTCAGGACCCCTCTGATGGGACATTTTGACTGGAGGATTCTGACAGCTTCAAGGAGCTATCTCATCACTGGTTCTGCAATGTCAACTGCTCCCATGCAAGTTTCCTTCTCTCTTTTCTTCACCCCGGGGTCAGACCTACATCTGGATCTCACAGCTCTCCCAGCCACCCCTAGCTTCCGCCATGCTTTTTCCCTCACAGGTGTTGCCCCTCCTAAATCTTGTGCACATTTAGTCTTATCCAGGAGTCTGCTTCTTAAGGACCCAGACTAACACTTCTGCTTTTGGAGCCAGGCAGACCCAGTTTCAAATTGTGACTTCTGAGAGCTGTAGTTTCTGCATATGTAAATCAGAGCAAATAATCTCTGCCCACCCTCACTGGGCAGATGGGAGGATTAAACATGTGGGTTGAAGTGGCTCACTGATACTTTTCACTCCTAAGCTTGTTTTGTACTCACTGCCTTGCTGAGCTGATTTCACCTGCCCGTGATTTGGGTTGGCCCTAGTGACCTGCCCAGACCCGGCTTCTCTCGCCACTTGAGTTGCTGCTGCCACCAGTCTCAGCCTACCCTCCTTAGGGCCGGAGCCTATGGAATCTCAGCCAAGCAGGTCAGGAAGACTGTGGGCTCCTCCAGGGCCTGAGCTCTTTAAGCGTGTGGGGTCCCACTCAGGATGGCAGCTCATCAGCTTCCTGCTGCTTAAGCAGAAGCAGCACATTTGCCCACATTACTGTCCCACCCCATCCCACTAATGGGTGTTTTAGAGGAGCTTTTCCACTTGAAGTCTTTTTTTTTTTTAATCCTAAAAAGGGAAATTACTTGCTTAATTTAATTTGTTTAATATTCCTGCTAAAAAATGAGTTTCAATTAAGAGACCCAGAAAAATCGTAATATTCATTTAACAGTGGAATGGAATTTGAGTTCCACAAATGTATTTTTTTCTCTTTTCTGTTTTTTTTCATAACACAAATCCAGCTAAGTAAATTACTGATCTTTATTGGATGCTTTAATTACATGTTGTTAATGGAAATATTACTGAAATTAAACTTCAATGTGTTAACCAAGGAAAATGCTTTATGTGTTACTAAAATAACCAAATTTCAAGACTTTGTCGATATGGTCAATTGAAAAAGCACCTGGGAAATTAGCCTCTTAATTGTAACACAGTAAAAGACTTTCTACATAGGGCTGTTCTCTTTGAGGCTTGTGGTGGACAGACACTACTCTCATGAGACAGGGGCTTCATGTATATGGGTCAACTCTGCACATACATGTGTGCAGACCCTGCACAGAAACCCCGACTGTCAGGATGAATTAACTCTGCAAATGTCTCAACAAGCCCTTGACACATAAAGGCACAAACACAACTGAAACACACACACTATGCAAACTCAGCTGACGCCGTGGATACTCTATGAAAATTCAGAATCTCTCTATGCATTTATCCATGAAAACGTTCCTGCATTTCCTCTCCTTGAACACACTTTGGCATGCCACATCAGAAGATCTGGCTTTGATGAAACAAGCTAGGCACTCTTAGGAGGTTCTTTGGTGTTCCAGAATGCCCACTTGTCAAGGGATTGGTGGTACTGGGGTCGTGGGGCGTATTCCATAGCTTTTTTATTCCCCTCTGGTAGCCTTTTCATGTGGTACTTCATAGAGTTCAGTCAGTTGTTTGAAGAACAGTGATTTTACTCCAGGATAACACAGTCTTGTGGGATGAGCTAGCACTACATACAGAGTCTCATGTTTTAAACCAGCTTGACTCACTTGACATGAAGTTGTGTCTCTCTGTCATACCAAGGCTGATCAGCTCATTCTTCACCCTGTCCCTAGGAGTCATTCTGTCTTTTTGAATTGGGCTTTAGCTATGACTTCAAAATTTCTAATGAAAACTACCCTCCATGAGGCGGCCTGGGCTGGCTGTTTCGGGGGATGCTTGTAGGATGAGGTTTTCAAGCCAGCAGGCCTGGACTGGAATTCTTGCACTCCTGCTTACTGTCAGTATGACTCTAGGCAGGTTGTCAACCTCTCTGAACCTCAGTTGTCTTAGCTTCTTGATGGGGATAATTATAGCTCTCCATTTCTCATAGTTCCCTCCTCCAGCTCATTAACCTTCGCGGTGCTCTCTCTCCCTAAAAATATCCTTTTGTTGACCCAAAACTCTTCCATTTTCCTTTCCTTCTCCTCTTGCTCTTAAAAGCTTAGTCTGGGTCCGGACTGGTGGCTCATTCCTGTAATCCTACCACTTTGGGAGGCTGAGGTGGGAGGATGGCTTGAGCCCAGGAGTTTGAGACCAGCCTGGGTAACATAGTGAGACCCTGTCTCTGCAAAACATGAAAACATTAGCAGGGCATGGTGGCACATGCCTATAGTTCCTGCTACTTGGGAGGCTGAGGCTGGAGGATCACTTGACCCTGGCAGGTCAAAGTTGCAGTGAGCCATGACTGTGCCACTGTACTCTAGCCTGGGCAACAGAGCAAGACACAAGTCTCAAAAAAAAAAAAAAAAAGCGTAATCTGCTTTCCTATACCCATGTCTTCACTTCCCAGTCAGCTCTCACATCAGTAAGTGTCCTAGTGACAAGCAACAGAACCTACTCTAGCTAATATAAGCAGAAATAAAATTAATAAAAAGATTTCAGGAATCTTCCAGAAACTCTTCCAAGAGAAGCCTTGGGGTCTGTACATGGGGACTGGTGCTCCAAGTCTCCTACGCTGGAGGCCCTACTAGCCCTAACTACTGACTCCAGAGCTGTGGCTGGTACTGCTGACGACTGATTTTGGATTCCAAAGAGCCTGGAATTGCTGACCCCAAAGCTGATAGCTGCCTATCACCCTAATCAAGAAACAGATTCCCCCCAGCACCTGTCTGCTCACCTTGCTCTCTTGCAAATCCACACTTCTCACTGGTAGGGCTTATTGGTGGAGCCCAGGTCACATGCCCGCCCCAGCTGCAAGACGGCTGGGAAAGAGAAGATTTTTCCTTGGGGAAGAGAGACTCATATATGAGAGATTTACCACGCCCGGGAAGGGCATTCAGGGGATGCTGGCAGGTGTGACAAGCATTTGCTGCATGACCCACCCATTACCCGTGGGTCTTGAGCCCACCCCCACCATGGCTCCATTGAAGTGCTCTAGGGGGACAACCATGTTAGGCATGTCCTCTTTGTCCCTCCATGTCTACTCTCCACCCTCTTCCACCCTGCTCTCTGCTCCCAGAGGCTGACCTGGGGATCTTGCATCTACCTGTTGTCTCACTAGCCTTGTGGCTTCCTAGTGGGTAAGGCCCATAGGGAGCCTCTGCTGGAGACTGGAAGAGGGAGAGAGAGGTCAGAGAATTGATCTCCACAACTCCCTACCCTTGGGGTCTCACTCTGCGGGCAATCCACCTTCACCAGCTTCACAAGCCCTGACAACCCTCTGCATTCAGCCCTCCCTGGCCCTGGCTTTGGTGCTCTTCTGTCTTCTTGGTGCTCTGGTCCTTGGTAGCAGCTGCCTATGTGCCCTTCTGTGACCTCTCCCAGTGCACTGCACTCTCCTCGGGGCTTCCCCTGCACCAGGCCATGCTGTTATCAAGATTCCCTTTATTCAACTCTCTAGACATTTCCCAACTTAAGAGCCCCATCTCTTTCCTGCCAGGACCCTGATAAGACAGCCACAGCAACCTCCATTCTGTCAAAGCCAGCGGACACTTTTCAGTCCTGATCTTCCTCTGCCTCTTGGCTGCATTTAACATTGGGGCTTCTCCTTCCATGACATCCTATGCTCCCTTGGCTTCTAACTCTCTGGTTGTTTCTGCTTAGTCTCCTCCATGGTTGTCCCCTCTTCTGTCCACCTCCTGAGCATGGCTGCTCACTGGGGTCTGTTTACGGGTTTTCTCTCTTTTTTCTCTACATGATCTCTGTAGCTGGGCTCACTCACTCTCTTAGTTTTTAAACCTGTCTTTTTGCTGATGTTCCCCAATTCTGCATCTCCAGTCTCTCCTCTGAGCTCGATTCCAGGTATCTACTGAAAGCATCCACCTAGATGTCACTCGATTATCATGAACTTAACCAAATCCAGAATGACCCATCATCCCCTCCCACCAACCTGCTTCTCTCCCTGTGTTCCAAATCTTAAAGGCAACACACTCATTCAGTCACCCAAGATAGAAGTCTACAGTCGCCCAGGTGCCTCCTTCTCCATCCCTGGCCTTTTCTCATCTCTTCCCCTTTTTCAGTGTTTCTTAACCCAGTCCTCTATTCTCTAACCTAATACTAGTGCCTTGATCTGGGCCTTCATCATATCTTGGGTGAAGTATAGCAGACTTTCCCTTGTCAGCCTCCTAGGTTTCAGTCTTGCCCAGTGGAAACCCTCGCCCTCTTTGTTGCCAAAGGGGTGCTTCTAAAATGCAAAGCAACCAGGTTAGATCCTGCTGAAAGCCCTTCAGTCCTCTGAAGGATTGAGCCCAAGCTCCTCAGCCAGTTCCACAAAGCCTCCTATGGTGAGATCCTGCTCATCTCTTCAGGCTCATCTCATATCACTCCCTGTCTCCAAGGATTTGCTTTAATAATCAAACACAAACTGCTGTTCCATACCTCCAGGACCTTGCATATGCGATGTTCTCTAACCCGAGTGCTGCTCCCCACCTTCCTCACCGATCACCTGCTCAGCCTTCAAGGCTCAGCTAGTGTGTCCTTTCCTCCTGAGCTGATGTCCCAAGTATGGAGAAGGACCATGAATTTTATCTTTGCATTTATCATTCATATTGATTTTTTTTCTGTGTGTCTATCATCTTCACTAGACTATAATCTTTCTGGTGAGAAGGACTGTCACTTAATCATTTCTAGCATTTAGTGTCTGGCACATGTTTATTGATCCAAATTGAACAGAAGGTATTGGATCAACTGGGTCATAGAATCTCTAAATTCTTGATATCCTGAAGTCCTTGGGGGTAGGATTTACAAGGAGACCCTTCTGCCCTTACTCAGAGGTGGTTTGGGTTTCCCAGAGGGGGTCCTGGGAAATCATAGAACCCCAAATCCCCTCCCCTACAATGAAGCGATCTTAGGGTTGGAGACAGTAACACACACACATCCTAGAAAAGACAGTTGAGTTCTTACTGCTGGCCTGGAAACCTCCCTCCTGCAAGACTTAGATCTTCCTGACACCCTCCCATCTTCTTAATGCTCTGGCTCTGTGGCAATGCCCTCCTTTCAGTTCTCCTTCTTAGGAAATTTTGCATATTTTCAAGGTTGGATGAGGCCATAAAGCATTAAGTTTCAGAGCCAGGGCTTAGAAGTCAGACAGGTCCAGCTTAAAAGCTATGCACCAGCTTGTGACCTTGGCAGTTCCCTGACTCCTCTGGGCTTGTTTCCTCATCTAGGAGATGGGATGGTAATTATAATGCCCAGATCATGGGGTTGTTATAAGGATTAAATGAGATAATGGTGTCAAGCACTAAACTCACAGCCTGGCATCTTGACAGCATGCACTGAATAGAGACTGTTAGGAAGGCTTAGTCCAAATCCCACCTCCCCTGACAAATCTTGGGTGACTCAGAGCCAGCCCACAAGAGTTTCCTTCCTCCGAAGGGTGTGAGTCTGGTCCCAAGCACTCATTCCGGCATTTAATCACTCACCACTCTAGCGTTCATCATTTCCCCGCATGCTAGCCATGTCTATCAGGCTTGTCTTGTCCCCCCGCACCCCCACTAGATTTTAAACCACTAGAGGACAAAGATCATGAAGCAAATAATTTCTTGAGACCTTGCAGCCACCTTGGTTGGCTCCTTCCCTTCTCTCCTTTGACTAAACTCCAGCTTAGGGCTGGGGGTGGTGTGGGGGAGCAGGAGTATTGATTGAGAAGACCCAGATGTCTTGAACTGCATGGAGGCGGCAGGTGAAGGGGGAGGAGGAGGGACGGCCCTTGGAGACTACTGCGGGTGGGGAGGGAGAGAGCACGTTAACATACCCTCCTCTGTCACAACACTGCAGGCTGAGTAGTTCCTAGAAAACATTTCGCTCCGATGATTCACAAGGAGGCTGCCAGGAGAGAAGCAAGGCAGCCTACTCCTCCTGGCGTCTGGGGAAAGATGCTTTGACATAGCCCATTTCCCGAAGCGGAGGGCACCAGCAGGCCCCTGTTTATATCCCTGAAGGGTGTCAAGGAGACGCTGGCAGTTTCACGGGCTCCGGATCCAGGGAACTAAAGCAAGATTAGGTCTCTTTTACAGCAAACCAGATCCTGGGGTTGCTTCCATAAACACCCGCCTGTGCGCACCAGGGCTCGCGCCCCTGTGTGTTTCTGCGACTTCGTTAAGTCCAAACAGGAATGTGATGAGGACACCTAAAGAGCTGAGCGCACTTCGCCTCCCTCTTGGAACAGCCCCCACCTCCCACTCCCCGCTAGGGCTGGCAAAGCCAGAGCCCCCAAAGGAGGCTCCAATCTCTTCCAGCAGGAGAGATGGGAAGGAGCCCACACACTCGCACCACTGCCGCTTGGGCCTACGCCTTCCTCCGCAGGTCCTCGGCTGGAGCGCAACGCCCTTCTCCCCTTTCTGACATATGCCCGGGGTGCCTGGGCAGAGCTTGGAAGCTGGACCCCTCCCTGCCCCCAGACACCTGGAAGCTCAGGCTCCTCAGCTTTTGGGTGGTAGGTCATCGCAGCCCCCACTTCCAACCAACACTCCCAGCTGCGCTTGTCACGCCTGCGGCGGACAGGGCCTCCCATGCGTCTTAACTGGATGTGAAAAGTTAATTCAGGTATAAACGTGAAGGCTTAATGAAAGGAGAACGCTGCGGATTAATTATGCCGCTTTCTGCCAAGGGAACGGGAAGAATCCCCGCAGCCCAGGGCAGCCCCGCGTCAGCAGCTCGTCCGCCAGCCGCGGCTGCCGCTGAGCCTTGGCCTCTCTCTGGTGCTTTTCGGGACAGAAGGCAGGCACGTTTCTTCCCTGCCTAAGAGGTGCCTGGGGGCTGGGGCGGAAGAGGCACAGTATTAATTACGGGGTTTTGGAAAAGAAATCTGCAGGGGCAGCGATAAACAGATGCATGGCATGTGCAGTTCTCTTGCCAGCAGTGAGTCTGGCTCCTCCCACTCACTCCCCAAATCTTCCATCTTGCTGCTTCTCCTTTGGTGTGTTTGACCCTCCACTGGGTTCTAAGACATGCTCCTACCCTCAAGGCCCTGGAGCATAACTGTTACTATTACTACCACTACTGTCATCATCGTTATCATCATCACCATCATCATCATCATCATCATCATCATCATCATCATCATCATCATTTATTTACTGAGCAGGTCCAATAGGCAAGGCACTGTGCTAGAAATATTACAGGCTATTTAATTCCACGTTGTCAGCAATTCTATGGGGTGGGTTTTCTTGTCCCCATTTCATTGATGAGGATATGGGGGGTCAAAGAGGTAAAACTAAATTGTCCATGATTGCACAGCTAAGAATCATCAAAATTAGGCTTTGATTCTTGTTCTCTCTGACCCTGAGCTGTTATACTGCCCACCCTATTAGCTGCCCTTTTAAAAAAAAGTCACAGACCCAGTGATGGAAACAGCCCCAAGTCATATTCATGTATGTGTAATTCTCTGCAGACAGCATACGACGTTTAGAAGTTCCAAGTAGGATTGCAGCAGGCTTAAGCAGTCAGGAAGCAACTCCTGCCTTGAGTGGGTTATTAAAAAGCATGGAGACTTCCTTCCTCATTTCCCCACCTCCAGAATCAGCACAGATTTCTTCCTCCCTCTCTCCACCATCCTGGGAATTCACATTTCTTCTATGATGGGAGAAAGTGACCCAAATAGCTCCTGGGACCAGGAGAAGGAAGCTCCAACCAATGTGCCATTTTCTCATCTATGTGGAATGCTGTATCACTGATGAGTACCCTGCCATGCCATGCTGGAGCAGAAGTGAACTTCATGCCCTGATTCCCCCTCCCAGAGCAGACGATACAGAGAGAGGGCCCTGGAATCTGACCCGCACTGCGGCTGTGTCTTGGGGACAGAACTGTGCCTGTTAGAGTAGGGATTTTCCAGGGGCTGTCGCATCAAGAGATTTTTCTCTCCACAGCTGCATTTCTGTGCTTCACTTCCACACTTCCAGCCTGAGAGTATTCAGGCTGGTCAGACACTGCCTGGCAGTCTCAAGGGCAGCTGCCATGGTCAGCAAAGTGGACTCCTAATCCAGAGAGCCACCCGACATGCTGAAAGGTGGGGAGAGGGTGGCTGGTGGAGGTTAGCAGCTCAGAGAGGTCAGGAGACATGCTCAAGGTCACACAGTAATTCAGCCCAAGCAAAACCACAAATTTGAATTTCTAGGCTCCCAGTGTAGACCTCTGCTCCTCAGAGCTCCTGCTGAACTCCATATTTTTCCTTTCTGGGTGAGCCTTCATCCTAGGGAACCCCCATTTTAAAGATGTGCAAATTGAGACTTAGAAAGTTAGGTTGACTTGTTCCAGACCTCCCAGTTGGTAAGTAGTGGGACCTATATTGGAAATGTGAGGCAAATCAGGGTACCTATGGAAAAAGGGTGGCTTAAGTTTCACTCAGTTTATATTTATAGGATACCTACTATGTACCAGGCAGTGCAATGAGAGTACCGCAGTAAACAAGAGAGAAGGGGTCTCAGCCCTCTAATGGGGCAGGTGCCTGTGCCTTCCATGAGACATGGTGGAAATCGGGCGTGGGTTTTGTTCACCTCTGAATTTCCTACAGTGATGGTTCACCACCCTAGCTGCAAAATAAGATCACCTGGGGAGTTACAGAAACAAACAATACCAGGGTCTCACCCCAGACCAACAAAACCCAAATCTCTAGGGGTGGACTCTGGGCATCAATGTGTTTCAAAAACTCTCCAGGTGATGGAAATTGACCACAAGGGTGAGAACCACTGTTGTACAGCTGCTACAAGAGCACATTGAACAAAGCAAGCCAGAATGTGTGGCTTCAACTAAAGAATCTGGGGAGTGTGACTGCCATAAGACTGCACATTTGGGAGTAGTGGTGCCCCTCAGAAGGCAGGAGTGGAAGGTACAGAGGGCTGCTGGGGTGACCCCACACACAGGCCTCTCTCAGACAACAGAACCAAGATGGCAGAGTGACAGGCTGATATGAATTACATTAAGGTTTCTGGCTGCCATCTGCCTGGGAAGAATTTATTTATTTATTCCAGTTTCTAAAGAGGGGACTTTTGCCAGAGTGAATTGAGATGTACCTGTAAGATTTAAAGCATGAATTAAAATACATAAAATAGAGCATGGAGCAATTAGAGTGGCAGGAAGTGGCTTCGAGAAAGTTCATAAGCTCTGAGTGTTCAGACTGGGAAGAGACCAAATACCAGGCAGGGACTTGCCAAAGGCTCTGAAGGTCAGTAGTGAAGAGGGAAGAGAGTGTCCGGAGGTCTCTGCTCTTCCAAGTTGAATGTTGAGAGATGGTCTCTAACCATATGGAGCCCCAGGCTGAGGGAAGACACAGCTCCATCCTCAGGGAGCCCCCCCAGTCTGAGGGGAGATATAGCCCCATCCTCAGAAAGCCACAGTCTGACAGAGACACAGCCCCATCCTCAAGGAGCCTAGTCTGAGGGGAAACACAGCCCTGTCCTCGGGGATCCCCAGTCTGAGAGGGACACAGCCTTGTCCTCAGGGAGCCCCAGTCTGAGGGCAGACGCAGCCCCGTCCTCAGGGAGCCCCAGTCTGAGGGGAGACACAGCCCTGTCCTCAGGGAGTATTGTGTTGAATGTGTCCACATTCACATGTGTGAACCTTAAGTTTATTTGGAGTGAAAGTACCAGTATAAGTGTATGTGGTTATTCATGTTCTCACTGGAAATTTTGTGTGTGGAGGCTGAATCCCAGAGTTTTAGTTGGATTTGTTTGCTGTCCTTTTCACATTTGTGATTTAGTAACACTTTGTCAAAAATATCTTTTTTTTTAGTCTCTTCCTACCAGCTAGTAGCCAAAAGGAGACCCAGAAGGTATATGTTTATCAATAATAATAATAGCTGATATAGCTTTGTGCTAAGAACTGTTTTCAAAGCTTCATGCATCATAAGTCATGTAATACTTTTTTTTTTTTTTGAGATAGAGTCTTGCTCTGTCGCCAGACTGGAGTGCAGTGGCGCGATCTCAGCTCACTAGAACCTCTGCCTCCTGGGTTCAAGTGATTCTCCTGCCTCAGCCTCCCAAGTAGCTGGGACTATAGGTGCATGCCATCACGCCCAGCTAATTTTTGTATTTTTAGTAGAGACGGGGTTTCACCATGTTGGTCAGGCTTGTCTCGATCTCTTGACCTCATGATCCACCCCCCTCAGACTCCTAAGGTGCTGGGATTACAGGCATGAGCCACTGCACCTGGCCAAGTCATGTAATTCTTACAACAATTCAGTTTGATGGATATTCCCAACCTATATCACACAAGAGGAAACCGAGGCACAAAACCTAACTCCCTGGATGTCACATAAACAGGTTAGAAGTCTACCTGGGTGCAAACCCAGATGCTCTGAGGTGTGGGGCTGATTCCAGCTGGGCACCCCCTGTCCTCCCTGTGGACCTTCAAGCCCCACTGTCAGGAGTGTGTTCAGACCCCACCATTGGGAACCGTGTCTTCATTTTGTGCCACAGGGAGTCAGGGTCCCAGGCTCAGATACTAGCTCAAAATGTGACCTGGTATAAGTCCTTTTGCCTTTAGGGCCTCAGTTTCCCATCTATAAATGAGGGAGCTGGGTTGGATGAACCAGGAACACCTGGGGAAACTCAAAATATGGATTCCTGAGGATTCTGATTCAGCGATTCTGTGTGGGCTCCAGCTGGTATTGAGAACTCTAGACCACCTTCAAAAACAAGATGAGAATCACAATACCTACTGTAGCAGATGTTAGCAGACATTATTTATTGAGCATCTATCATGTGCCAGGCCTTGTATCAAGTGCTTTACAGAGATTGTCGCATTTTAGTGTCACAACAATTGTGTACCAAAGATGCTGTTTTAATCCTAATAAAGCTTAGAGAGGTGAAGTGGCTTTTCAAGGCTACCAGCTAGTAATTACAACAGCCAGGATTTGTACACAGATGTTGTGACTTGGGCACTCACATTGGATATTCGTTACACTACTCTATCCCTTTGCTTGTTCAGCTCACTGCCGTGCCGTCCCCCAGACCTTGCCGAATGGGCTATGGGTGATGTGACTTATTTCTACAGCTCATTGTGCCAGGGGTGGGCATGTGGCTCAAACTAGCCACTGAACCGGATGGCTAGTAACCAATCAGTGTTTCCCTTGAGAACTTGAACTGAGATATTGAGACGAGACATTGAAACTTTGGATGACATTGAGACCCAGAGTGATAATTTCAGAGCTGGAGCCAGACTTGGCACCATAAGAACTCAAAGTTATGTAGACACTGAATTTATGGGGAGCTTTTCAGAAGAGGCTGGTTTGCAGAGAGGAGAATGGAACAGACAGAGTGAAGAGAGACCAGAGATGAGAAGGAGAGCAGAAAGAGAGAAGGAAGCCTGCGGGACGCCTTTCTAGGCCCCTGGAGACCAGCCTGCACTCCCTGATATTAGGATGCATGCTCTGCACCAGTTCCTTTCTAATAAATACCTTCTACTTATGCGAACTCCGTGGGTTTCTGATCCTGGGAGTTGAATTATTCCCTAAAATACTTGCCCAGAATTCCCTACAAAGTTTTTAGGATCAAATTAGCTCATGTGTATTAAAGGGCTCAGTGACCTGCAAGGAACTATACCAATTATGAAATATCTGGAAAAAAGTTTTAAGTTTAAATATAATCAATGGATCACTGTGAGAAGAATTCAGAGATGGAAGACTTACTGTGGGGAGAGTTTAATAAATGGAGCTCTACAGAGGCAGTGGTTCTGCACAGAGATTTGTAGAAGATATAGGATATGGATGGCAAGAGAGAGAAGACCCTCCAAGTAGGGGAACAGCAGAGGCAACCAACCCTGTGAAGAATGTATATGGGTGTGTGAATGCAGAGGGGGCAGCAGGGGTGGCAGGGGATTACTGTGGCTGCTGTCTAGTGGGGATAAGTTTGGAGAACTCCAGTGAGTGGATGTTTATTTTGTATACTGGGCAATAGGGAGCCATTGGAGGTTATTGACCAGGTGGTTTTAGGAAGGCAGAAATGATCTGATGAATTAGTTGGGGAGGGGGATGGTGAGAAGTAAGCAAGAAGGCATTGTAGACTCAGAGGGCCTGGAAAATCATGCAGAAGGAGAGACTGCATGAATGAAGAGTAACCAAGACTAGGTAATAGGTTGTATGTGGGTCACCTATTCATTCATTCAAAAAACTTTTGAGAGCCTTACTCTGCCAGGCACTGTTCAAAGCCCAGGTGATTTAGAGTGAATGAGACAGGTGTGGTTCCTGCCCTCTGGAAGCTTACAGTCTGGTAAGGGGGACAGACATTAATGCAGTGATGCTGCAAATCAGTAGGGGATCACATATGGCAAGATGAGCCTGTTACAGCAACTTGATCAAATTGGAAAGAGGGTGGAAGTGGGTCAGGGAAGGCTTCCCTGAGGAAAAGAGGTTTCCCTGGGATGCAAAGTCTGAGTAAAAGTGTTCTAGGTGTACAGCAAGTGGAAAGACATTCCAAGTTGTGAGAACAAAGGCCTAGAAATACCTAGGACTCAGAGAGAGCAAGGAGGTGGGGATGGTCTTGGTGAGAGAGGAGACTGGGAAGGCAAAAGAGGCCCTGCAGGGCTTGGCAGGCCATAGTGAAAATTTTGGTCTTAACTCTAAAAACAGTAGGAAGCCAAGGGAGCAGGGACGAGCATGATTCGGTTTGTGATCTTAGAAATCTACTCTGCTTGGAATCTGAAGAAAGAACAGGAGTGGGTCCAAAGACGATTCTGGGAGGTCAGTTAAGAAGGTTTGGCTGTAAGACATGGAAACTAACCCTGATTATCTCGGCCACAAAAGGATTGACTGGAACTAGTTAGGGGACTCACAGAACTGAAGAGAAGGTTCTGGGGACCTTGGTGATTGGTTTGGGTTTAAGTCCCCCAAGACTCTCTTTCCTCTTTGTCGTCATGTTCTCGGGTCTCTCCCCATGCTGAGGATATGGGGTCACATCTTTACATTCATTGCCCAGAAAAAAAGAGAATATTCTGTGACAGGACTCTGATCGAGCCTTATGCTTGGCCTCAGGGTCTAATGGGATGGGAGATACAGTGGGGCAGGAGTACTGGGACTGACAGCCCCACCAAAACCAGAGGGAGCCTGGGAAGAGCACCTCCCTAAAGGAAGGGGTGAAGGACTTGGGGGATTCTGCTGCCAGAAAATGACAGAAGGGACATGCACAGACAGAGGGGAAAATGCAGAAGCGATGCCAACAATCTAGATGGGGAGAAACAGAGCCCAGAGAATGGTTTGAAGGAGAATGGAAAGGAAAGGGACCAGCATGGATGAAGTTACTGTGTGCCAGGTATTGAATTGGGTCATTTTCCTTATTTTCATAACAATTCCATGATGTAAGATTAATTTTATAGAGAAGAAAACTGAGGCTCAAGAGAAACAGGGTTGCTTGCCTGAGATCACACAGACTTTCAATGGAGGGGTTGAGAGTTGATTCCAGGATTTGGGGGTTAATTTCAAACTCAATGCTTTCTCGTATTCAGTGTGTATCTTCCTTAGGAGTGAGTTTGGGTGGAGAAAATAATATTGGCCTTTGACACTGACTTTCCAATTACAGGGAGGCCAACCAAAGAGAACAGCCTTGGAAACAGCTTAACATCCAGGCTGACAGAGAGAATGAGGGGTTCAGTCTCGATCTGGAAGTTGAGAGGTCATCCTGGCAGGCTCCCCAGCCATGTGAGTCCCCATTAAAATGGATCTCTGTGCACTGTCTACCTCCTTTTTCTTTCCTCCTCCCACTCCTCGATGTGGTTACCTGACTGGCCCAGTTTTTGCTGATCCTCTAATTAACAAAAAAGCCAATTGCTTGTTTTCTTAATTCTTATTTTAGGAAAGGAAGCAAGATGATTTTGCACAGGTTTGTCTGATTGCTGGATTAGCAGGTGCCTTCCAACTTGCTCAATCCTTATGTAATTCCTTGATCAACCTGGTTCAGCTCAAAACAGCCTGCACCTAGAAAACTCGGGATAAAAGCTGTCTTTTCAGGTGTTAAGCACTGGCATTGTGTTTTTTCTTTAATGTGACCAAAATGTGCCTGTCTGTAATGAGAGTGACAGGCATACTAAGAAGTGGTTACCAGATACAGAATTCAAAGAGTCTGGATCTTGAAAATGAGGTCCAGGAGAGATGGAAAGGGGCGTGGACTTGGGGGTGGAGTCAGGAGGGAAGTGTGACTGGATACTGTGCCCCAGGCCCAAGCAGAGACTGCTCAAATCATAGTTAGGGTTCAGACAGGAAACAGATGCCACATTGCAAGTGGGGAGTTTGTAGATGGTTTAATAAAGGGACCATTTAAAGAGGAGGGCAGGGTACACAGAAATCACAGGAATAATGTGGTGTCCAGGGCTAGTAACACAGGGGTCATTCCCACACCTAGATCTGAAGGGCCAAGGGGATGGAACAGAAGAACAATGGCCAGAACCCGGAGGCAGAACAAGTTGTAGGGACAGGACCACTGGACAGGAGCTGCGGCCTCCATTTGAGGATCCTGCAGGGTGGGAGCTGGGAATGAGCACCCCAGTCTCATTCTCCTTCCTTCCCCCATCTCCTGTTGGTGTTCTTCATTGGCAAAACCCAAACGGAAGCCTGGGGCCGAAGGCCCAGTGAGGGATCCCATAGGCTGGACAGGGGTCTTGCGGGGGAGGGGTTGGGGGGAGGAGCATATATAGAGGACTCAGCACAGCTCTCTGCAGTTATCCTCCTGGCTTCTCTGGCTGTGGACTGTGGAGAAAAGCAATGTGTGGGTGGGGGAGGAGGACAAGCTTCAGCCTCAGTCATTGCTGTCTGAGCCTGGTCTTCCAGCTTCCTGCACACCCAGGCTTGCCAGTCAGGTCTCCACACCCTTCCCTCCTTTCCTTACCTTTACCAAAGCGTATTTGTCTCTCAGGGCTTATTAGACAAGTGGAACTCGTCTGACAGATAGAACCTGGTTTAGATGTGTTTCCCCTTCATGTTCCCACTCATAGAAAAACAAAAGCAACACTCGCCATTTAGGCCCTGCTTTGGACTTCAGGGGAGTTTGGACACACCTCTTCTGAGGAAGAGGAGAATCTACCTGACCCAGGTGTGCCAAGCCTCCCTCATTGTTTTGACTCTCATCTTTTGCAAGACCTGAGAATCCATCAGCGTGGAGCATAATCTGGATATGCTACCCTTTTCTCACTCCTAACTCCATATAGACTGTCCATCTCTATCCCTTCCTTCTAGGAAGTCTTCCCTGATTACCCCACCAGTATCTGCTCACTTCTCTGCACCATCGGCAGTCATCATTCACAGGTTCCTGTTGCTCCTGCATATGGTTCTGGAAATGTGGGTTCTAAGCCCACTGGACTGTGATCACTTTCATGGAGCATCTCTTTGGAATGTCCCCAACTTTTCACCATCTGCACCAGCTGAGCCAACATCTCTGGGAAATGTGAGGTTGCAGGGGAGGCACGGTGTTCTGTACAATCATCTAACCTGACCCCAGAGACACAATGCTGAGAGTAAAATGTAATATATTCAGGGTTCCATGGCTCTGGGAACAGAGAGAGACCATTGAACCAAGTTCTAGTTCTGGATTTTGAAAACTGAGATTGTTAGAATTGGAAGGAAGCAGAGAGATCACTTAACCCAATAGTTTACACTAATTTATAGCTACAGAATCTTTTATTTCCCACAAATTAAATCTTTTGTGCATTCTGATAGCTAACAGAGAAATGGCAGCTTCTTTGATTAAGGAGGTTTAAGGGCCAGAACTCCACTCAGCCTCTGCTGGTCTTCAGGTCTGAGAGGCAAGGGCTCCACATGGCACAAGGACAAATCTCTGAGCAGTCCCAGTGTGAACATTGAGGCCACAAAGGAAGGTAACTTGTCTTAGCTGGTTACTGGCAGAGGAAGAACTGGAACCCTGGCCTCAGCATTCCCAGGCTGATGTCCTTTCTTTCTCACCCGGCTTCTTATGAAAGTTGTTTGCCTTGGTCATTTGTGGCCCAGCTTTCTCCCCTCCCTCTAGACCAAGAAACCAGGTCTGTGGGGGAACAAAGCATAGCTGGTGAAGCTGTGCTGGGCCTATGGGGAGTGCTGGACATCTGGGACTGGAACAAACCTCAGAAGCACCTCCTGATTATACCCCCAGCTCGTTAGACCCCAGTGGCTGAGCAGTCCAGTTGCCAACAATCCAGGCCCAGGACTTTGGGTTGTGAAAAGCCCAGGCTGGATTCTCTCACTCTTAGATGAGTGCCTTCCTCTGACCTCTCAGGAGCTTATTGGTGACCTGGCAACTTGGCTGTGTCGAGATCCTGTGTGAGGTTCAATTAGCATGCAGGGCCAGTGCTGGCTGGCTCCACGTATTATTTGCACAGGTTAAGTATTCCTGATAAGGCTTCTCAAATCAGAGGGCTGAAATGAACTTAATTAGAACTCGGAATACTCAAGTTAGAGATAAAAGGAAGCACCTCCAGTTCTCTGAAACAACACACTGGGGGTGGGGAGAGCAAAAAGGAAACAGTGAAGGAACCAGTCCCAAGCCATGATAAAATCCTTCTGTGTGCAGACAAGGAGGCTGGAGCCCAGCCCTTGAGCCCTGGTCTTCCCTCCAGGGACCACCTCTTCCCACCAGACTTAAACTCAGACCATCTCCCTGGAAAATGAATGTCAAGTATACTCAGGGGCCAAGCATCATGGGTGTGAGGAGAATGAGCGGGTTGGTGGGCAAGGAAAGGAAAGGGAATTCAATTTTTACTCCATTTAGAAAGACCAACAGATCCCAGTGCTCATAATTTCCTCCAGGTTGGGGTAGGAAATGCAATCGTCAGAGATGGCAGCTTCTTAAGCCTGGGTAAGAGGGCAGAGGAAAGGGAAACTAGCTAGTTTTCTCTAATTCTTTCAGATTTTCAGGTTAGTTCTCTCCCAGATTCTACACTTCCAAGAGTCTGAGTCCCTTCTAGTGGCACCTTTAGCTCGTTCCCTGGTGGGATAGCTAGAAGACACTCTGCTATTCCCAGTGGGGCCGGGGCTCTTGGTGCCTCACCCATGTCCCCACACATGCTCAGTGCTCAAGCATGAGGTGTGTTCCACACAGGGCCCCAGGCCTCCCCAGCAGGACCGAACCCCAGTGGCCCACAGCCGTCGTCTACTCAATACTGCACCCTGAAGTGGCTGCCTCCCTTCCCTGCCCAGTTCCATGCTCCCTGTGCTCACGGCCCAAAGAAACCGCTTGCATTCAAATCCTTGTTTCAGAATTTCCTTTGGAAGACGCAAGTCAAGATGCTTAAGAATAAAGAATCTTCAAATAACAGGGGCGGCTGTTATTATTTTCCTCCTCAACTTTCTCATAAGCTTGGAGTGAAACACTGCAGCTCCTGCATCATCTTCCTGGTCTCACGTGTCTTTATCTCTCATCTGATTGGTGCTGAGCCTCCGGGGGGCGTGACCTCACCGTGGCCTCCTTTTCAGCTTCTGCCGCTGCCACTGGAGGTCATCTCACCACTGGCTCACCCCTGGCCATCTACTCCCTTTTGGCCTTGGTCTAGAAAGCAGTCTCAACTCATGTCCACTTGCCCACGTGATGCACTGGTACCCAGAAGCATGGTGTACCCCCAGAAGCCCCCACTCACACTCTCCACCTGCAGCCCTAACCTCTGACCCCTTTGAACCCCAGTCTCACTTCTCTGTCTCTAAAGTCTTTATCTACTCTCTGCCCTCTGCTATGGTTAAAGATACATGTCTTGTCCTGGGGAGGACATTTGAGAGCAGAATCTAGGTTGGATTCATCTCATGGCCTGTGCAGTCACAGACGCTGTTGCCCTTGGCACCATTTCTCCCCCTTCCCCTGTTCTGTTCCATAATAGGGGGCCGACCCTACTGGCTGTGTTTCTCAGGCTCCCTCATCAGCTTGACTGGCTTCTGGGTCCACCAATAGGAGGCCCTGATGGAAATCGGAGGGTGGGAGGAAGGGAGAGTGTTTCTCCTTTTTATTTCCAGCAGTGCCTGCCTTTCCTCTGGTTCTAGTTTCCTTCTAACAGGCTCATGATGTTCAAGGTGACCCCCTACTGCTAGGGTTTGGTGATCTCCTTCTTTCACCTCCAGCCCTAGGGGCGACAGTGGCTTCCTGCCATTGCTAGTCTTGTCGTTGTCTTACTCTCCTCTGTTGACTTCCCAGCTCCCTGCATCATTTAAGCAACCAATTTTCTGCATTAAATTCCCTCTGGTTCTGTACTCTGAGTGGTTTCTGTTTACTGGCTTGGACTGCCAGATTCATATGCCATTGCCATATAACCCCTCTGGATGCAGATCTGTAAAATGGGGGTAACATTAGAATACGCCTGAAAAAGTGGTTATGGGGATCATATGATTCAACCCTTGTAAAGCACAGAGCACAGTACCTGGCATGAGGCAGGTGTTCAGTAAGTGGGTGGTGCTATTATTAGTGAACTGTGTGTGTCAGTGAACTATGTATGTTAATAAACTGTGTGTGTGTGTTATTACTAGTGAACGGAACTGATAAATCTCTGTGGATGTGAGTGTGCATTGGGGAAGGGGAGGATGTCCATTTCTGGGGGCAGCTGTGTGTGCCCTGTGTGAAAGGGTGCCTCTGTGGGTAACCAAACCAGAATTGAGAGCCCATGTAGAGTGCGCTCATTGAAAATGCCCCTTGTCACCTCATTATCCCCTTGTACAATCACCTTTCCCATTGCAAGCTTATAAAATCAAAGAACCTGGAAGACTCTGGGGGCAGAGAGTAGGTGCCAGCCTCAGCCCTCCTGGGGTTGGCACATCAGAGATATGGGTTGTCTGTGGGGAAGACAAAGTCTTCTGTGGCTGAGTGGCCAGAGGAGCAGGGAGAGGATTGCCTGGAGCCCATGGTGCTGTGTGGGCCATGCAGGAATCTGTGCCAGACTCAACAGAAGTCATCCCATGGAACCAAACTTCCTGATCCTTTAGCATGTGCATCCCTGGTCCAGGCATGGGATGAATCATGTAAGAGCTTCAGTCCGTGGCCATTGGCAAGGGACCTCCAATTCCTCTGATCTGCAGACACATGTGGAATTTAGAGCTCATGGGCATTAGAGACTCATTCCTATCATAACACAGAGGAGGAAACTGGCCAAGAGAGGGGGAATGACTTGCCCAAAGTCACTGAGCTGGAATTAGAACTCAAGTCTCCTTATTCTATGCTATCTTTTTTGTATTGGGCAGAAACAACCTTCTCAAATTTTCCAGTACAAATGGATATGTCAATAAGAGCAATTATCCTTTACCTGTGTTTTAGGCTTTACAGTTTACAAATACGTATCTCATTTGTGATGGGGATAATATTTTGCAAATATGAGATCAATGCATTTTGATTTCCCCTCTAAAGTGTGTTCTCATCCAGTCTTCTTTCTCCAAGGCTAAGCCATGAGATTTGTCACTCCAGTGAGAGGAGAATGGTCCTGCTTGGAGCAAAGACTCCATGGAGTCGGCCTAGAGGACTCTGGTGAATCTAGTAGGGCTCAAATTCTGGCTCATTCGCTGGGCAAATAACTTCTCTATTCCTTAGCCTTTTCCTCTGCAGCCAGAGGATATCTCAGACCTCCCTTATAAAGGAGTTTTGAGATAGGAACAGAGTAAGTGTTGTATACGTGCTATCAGGCCTAGAGGACTTGCTCATGGGGCTTTCCATAGGGAACACCCATCACCTGTTCATTCCAGTCTTGAGGCTTGTAGGGGAAAGGAAGGAGCTGGAGATGAGGATGGAGGCAATAAGACCTGAAAACTGGTCTTTCTCCAGGCTAAACTCCCCTGTATTAATGGAGAAGACACCAGAGAAGAGAAGATTCTGCCCCAATCTCTTTTAGGATTCAGGCAGGTCATTGGCCTCCCAGGCCACTCCTGCTGCAGTGTGAGGTGGCTGCACTGAAGCTGACTGGGCAGTGTGATATAGTTACTGGGGAGAAGGCTTGAGTTTGGGTCTCCAAATACCTCATGGTTTCTGCATGCCTATGATGGAGCCCAGAAATTTCTGCTTGCCTGAAGTGAGGTAATTCTAGTTTGAGAGTTTCCCAGAGTTCAGAGAAGGCTGGAGGACAGGACCTCAGAGGGTCTTCAGCATCATCAAGAGTCAGAATGGGACCTGTTCCATATGGGAGTACCAGGGGCAGCCCTGCCCTGACGGAGCTGGAAAAGAACATGCCAGAGGTTATCAGCCTTGCCCATCAGCAATGGAGGGCTGCTGAACGCTCAGGGATAGACCACCCACCCTCATCTTGCTGGGCACCAATCCACACATATCCAAGTACTGCTTGAGGCCACATGTACCCTTCCCTCCAGTGCCATCCAAGCCTCTCACCATCCACAAAGGTTCCACCCTGGAGGGCAGGAGGGAAAGAAAGATCAGCATTTTATCCGCAAGAAACTAAGTGGTTTCTTTAAAAGACTGTTTAAATCACTGAATTGAACTTGAATGACTGTATTGGGCTAAAATTTAGTTGCCCCTCCCCCATTCCCACAGACTAGGGGCACACACTCCAATCAGCTCACAGGAAATAAAGAAAAGTGCCTTCTCTGCACATCTGAGTGTGCTGTAAGTACATCTGTGACCTTGCCACACATATATTATCTTGTTTGATTCCCATATGTGCTGGAAAACGGCCATTGCTGGGGGTCAGCTTAGAGTGGCCATATGGTAGGGAATAGCAGAGGCCATGGTGGCGTGCCCAGAATTATCTTCATTATCACCATTTCCACTTCTAGTGGCTCCAGAGGCCTTGGGCTCCTCCTGCTAGCACCTCCCACCATGTTGGGTTCTGAGTTGAACCGAGTTTGGTGAAGGAAGGTGGATGCAATGTAACTCAGGGGGAGAGTGCTAAGGCTTTGGACACTCCCAGACCAGACCTGGGTGGAAATCCCAGCCTTCTTGCTTACCTGCCATGTGAGCCTGGGAAAGCAACTTCACCTTTCTCAACCATAAAATGGAGATCATAACAAAGTTAACTGCAATTTGGATGTGAGAGTGAGGTGCGTGTAGAGTACTAGCACAATGCCCTGGGCATGGCAGGTTCTTGGTAAACGGTAGGAAATTTAAGGATGAATAAATGAATGAATGAATGGGCCATTGCAGAGATAAACACACAGGTAGGGGTCTCACGCTGACAGGCAGTATAATGTTGTGTTTAGGAGTGAGGGCTCCAAAGCCAAGTGGCCTAGGCTTAAATGTGGCCTTGGTCACTTACTTGCTATATGGAAAAGTTACTAAATCTCTCCAGGCCTCTGCACTCCTGCATATACAATGAGAATTGGGATAATGATACCCATCTAATGGGGTTGCTGTGAGGATTAAATGAGTTAATGTACATAAACCTCTTATAGCAGTGCCTGGCCCAAAATGAGTGCGCTGTAAATGTTAGCCATTGATATGATGATGATAGCTGCCATTCCATTTCACTCCTGCCCAGCATTGCTCTAGGTCCAGTGAAGAATATATGAGAAGCATAAGACATGACATCTGGCCTCAAGCAGTTCATTGAGGAGGCCAGATGTTCATCCCTGCAGCTACCATGCTCAGGCTGGCATATGGGCAAGAGTGAGGCTAATAGAACCAAGGACCCAAGGGAAGTGCACATAAAAGATGGCACTGGGAGCAGAGGCGCAGAGTAGAAGGAGGCAGGTGACTGAGGTGATGGTGCCTAGGTGCCCTTGCAGGATGGGCTAGGTGTGCTATCCAATTTCACACGCTCCGTGTCTCCCCACTAAAGTTTCTCACTATGGGGGCGCCTAGTAGCCAAGCCAGTGACAGTGTAACAGGAGTCCAGACACTAGTGGCCTTTGTATTTGCCTCACCTTTCTGAGAACAGAAGACTGTGGACAAGTCACTTGCTGCCTTGAGCCTCCATTTCCGTAAACATAAAATGGGAATCATAGCACCTGTCCTTCCAATTTCTCAGGGTGGTCACATGGTAAAATAAACCAAGAAGAAAGTACAAAGTAGGTGGTTAGGATCTTCAAATGAATTAGCCAATGCATGAACCACCAGCCCATGGACTATTGGTAAGATAACTCAAATGAACCACCCTCTGAAGGAGAAGTTGGGGTACTTTCACCCCTGATTTGGTGAGAGGACAGCTGTCTCATCTCATAGACCTAAAGATCTTCTGTTTTTAGTTTTAATCCCCTCAGAGTGCTGACATCAACTATGGGGTAAATAGCTGACCTTGTAGCCTTCCTGCACCATGCCGCTTGCCCATGGATATCACAGCTGGTAAAGACAGAAGGACCAAACTCCAAGCTCCTTAGCGAAGAAGATAATGCAACCCACACAACCCTCTTTGCTGGATGGTGGCCTTTGTTTTCTGCCATAAGATGCTGGCCTAGGGGCCCCATCTGCCTGCTGCCCCGTGAAACCCACCCACCTCTGCTCACAATCTCCACCCTACTTTCTGTCTGCTCATCCCTCAGAAATCAAGCTTAATCACCTTCTGTCTGGCTTCTGCATTGCGATAAATAGTTGTGGCGTGCTTCTGAGGAGGAAAAAAATATCCAGCATTTAAAATATTGAGCCACTCAGAAATAATTATTCATGAGGTTTTTGTGCATGCATTAGAGTTTTCCCTCGAGGCTGAGGGCTGCCTGCTGGAATGAACTTAGCCACAACTTGGCTTTTATTTCCTTGTTTTATTTTTTTCTTTCTCATTTTTTCCTCCGTGAGTTTATGATTCCTTGACACATTTGAGAAATTGAAACATTAAAAATGCTCATGAGCATGACATGGGCAGGGCATTTCTGAGCTCATCAACAGAAGAAGCTTATGATGAGGAAGAGGGACCTTAGAGACGTGAGGGTTGCGCACGAGGGCACCCAGTCCAGGGTGGGAGTAGGCAGAGCCCCTGTCTTCAGGGAGCTCCAGTCAGAGAGGAGATGTAGCCCTGTCCCCAGGGAGCCCCAGCCGGAGGGGACCTGTAGCCCCATCGTCAGAAAGCCCTAGTCTGAGGGAGACACAGCCCTGTCCTCAGGGAGCCCCAGTCTGAGGGGAGCCGCAGCCCCGTCCTGAGAAAGCCCCAGTCTGAGGGAGACACAGCCCTGTCCTCAGGGAGCCTCGGTCTGAGGGGAGATGCAGCCCCATCCTCAGGGAGCTCCAGTCTGAGGGGAGACACAGCCCCATCCTCAGGGAGCTCCAGTCTGAGGGAGACACAGCCCTGTCCTCAGGGAGCCCCAGTCTGAGGGCAGCCGCAGCCCCGTCCTCAGCGAGCTCCAGTCTGAGGGAAGACACAGCTCCATCCTCAGGGAGCCCCAGTCTGAGGGGAGACACAGGCCTGTCCTCAGGGAGCCTCAGTCTGAGGGGAGATGCAGCCCCATCTTCAGGGAGTCCCAGTCTGATTGAGGAGACACAGCTCCGTCCTCAAGGAGCCCCAGTCTGAGGGAAGAGCAACCCAAGCTCTCTTGGGACTTCCTGTAAGAAGGGAGATTCTATTCCGTTTTAGAGATGGTGTTCTCAAGCTCAATGACTTTCTGATTGGGAGATGTGTTTGACAGTGTCGTTTTTCAATGGGCAATGGAATTGACTGATTTACTTATTTATTCATTCAACAAATATTTATTGAATACAGATTTAATTCTGTACCAAGTAGTCATAATACTGAGGGATTCACCTGAAAAAAATAAGACACAGTCTTTCGCTCAAGACCACCAGCCTTATTTGGGAGACAGGTAGGTAACAGTTTTCACTGTAAATTGTAATAAGTGCTCTAACAGAGAGGAGCCCACAGGTCTGGGGAGAGAGACAGGCATGGCCCAATGTCTCCATTTTGCTGTGGAGTCTTCCGAAAAGATGGAACAGGAGGAAAACAAGTGTTGAATGTGGAATATCGGAACCTCTCTAAAGGATGTTTTTCACTCACTCATTGATGGATTTATTCAGTAAATATTTTTGGAGGCCCTCTAGATTCCAGTACTATGCCAAATGTAGGGATAGAAGGGGGGTAGGCATGACTCCTCCTCTTCAGCAGCTCATTGACCTGTGGAATCTTCAGCAATTCTTCATTGGCATATTCCAGAACTTTAGAGCAAAAGCCACTTGGAGGCCCTCTGGTTCTGTCCCCCAACTCGAGACACAAGGTTGTGTGGACAGACCGAGTCCCAGCACTTGGCACAGTGCTCAGAGAGGAGCACTCTAAATCCAGGCAAATCCAACTACACTTACCTGATCCCCCCCCTTTTTTTTTGAGACATAGTCTCGCTCTGTCACCCACTGGAGTGCTGTGGCGCCATCTCGGCTCACTGCAAGCTCCGCCTCCCGGGTTCATGCCATTTTCCCATTTCAGCCTCCCAAGTAGCTGGGACTACAGGCGTGCACCACCATGCCTGGCTAATTTTGTTTTTGTAGTTTTAGTAGAGAGGGGGTTTCACCATGTTAGCCAGGATGGTCTCAATCTCCTGACCTCGTGATCCTCCCCCCTCGGCCTCCCAAAGTGCTGGGACTGCAGGCATGAGCCACCACGCCCGGCCACCTGATCCCCACTCTTAAGAGATCTCTGTTTAGGTCTGATCAGCTTTCCTCTATCCCTCTTGCTGCAAACTCATCCCTTTTTTTGTGGGGGCGCCATGGAGGAGCTCTTCGCCCTCCCTGCCCTCCAACCTCCTCTGCCTTCCTGGCTTCGCTACAGCACACTAGCCTAGCCATCTCTGTGGTTTCTGCTCACTGAAAGACCCTGAAGATGATCAGATGATAGGTTTCTATGAGCCCAGAATCAAGATCTTCCCAGGGCAAAGGTGCGCCACCCCATGGGGAGTTTGGCGGCTGGGATGGGGGTAAATCAAGAGCACACTTTGGGAATTGGAGCAATAGCCTTAGGACCTGCTGGGCCTGCCCTGGGAGGCAGGGGCAGGGGCAGGTCTGGGTGAAGTGGTCCCACCTGCTGGGCCTGCCCTGGGAGGTGGGGGCAGGGGCTGGTCTGAGTGAAGTGGTGCCATGTGGGGTATAGCTGCCTTTAGAGCAGGTAGAGTCCTTTAGGATAGCTGAGTTAGGGAACAGGTGAAGCTGCTGTAATAGAGGCTCAAAAGACAGCGGCTGACACAAAGGGGAGTTTACCACTCTCTTTCGTGATAAGCTAGAGGCAGGTGGGTAGTCTGGGTTATCCACCCCAGACTGGGGGTGCTGCTCTGCCACTGTCAGCACAGGCCTTCTGTTGCAGGCTGCATGAGGGCTGCTCCAGTGGTGGCCAATCTCCAGCTGGTGGGAGGTCAGGAAAGAATAAATAGTATTCTCCTTTTTCTTTTTTTAAGGATATGGCCTGGAGATTGCTTCTGCCCACACTTTCACTCACATCCCATTGGCCAGAACTTAGTCACATGGCCAGTTCTCATTGTCGGGGCATCTTGGAAATGTAGTCTGCATCAGGGAAGCTATGAGCTCTGCTAAAGCTTGAGTGATACTAAAAACAAGGAGAGAATGGACACTGGGCATCATTCATGGTTCGTGTCACAGGGATCACCTCAATGCTGCCGAAGATCCACGGCAGCTTTATTTCCCCCAAACACCTCAGCAGCGTTTCTGTTCCCAAGGAATAGCAGGATTCCAGAGAAAAGCCCCCAGGGCAACCAGCTCTGAGGCAGGAAGAAGCCTCTTGGAATTGCTTTCATGTAGACTTTTTGATGCTGCCTAAAAATGAGGTTGGTGATGGGGTCCCTCAGAAGCCAGGCTGAGACCCTCAGTCCACCAGGGCTGGTGCCTAGAGCCTATGCCGCGGCAGCAGGGGCTGAGCACCATGCAGTCGTGGCAACCACAGGGGGCCCCTCTAGGACTCTGGGGGGTTCACCCTGTCCTGACCCAGCAGTTGCATTTGGTGCCCTCCTCTGTCCTCTTAGTGTGCCCTTTTAAATTCTATTTCCAAACGAAATGATGGCTCCTTTGTGAAAGCTCCTGTGCATGCTGCCTGAGGGCTTTCTCTGGTTACTGGAGCATGCCTGTGCCCTCCCACAGGACAGAAGTACCAGGGAATTACCCTGAGGAGTAGCTCCCAAACAATACTAAATGGCAGTTGGTGCATAAATAGCCAGCTCTGGAATGTGTTCTACGCAGTCTCTGAGAGATTCCCAGTGGGACTGAGCCCCAGTTATCCACAACAGTAATCTGCTACCTGTACTGGCTTATTTTCCTGTCTTATTTTCTTTCTTCCCTATAGGTACTTCTTGGGGGTGACTTCCCAAATCAACTATTTGTCCTGACATCATTGTCTCTGACTCTACTTCTGATGAACTCAGACCAAGAAACCTGGGTTGATTGGTTCTCCTTACTGTCTCCAGAGAGAAGATCTGACAACCAAGGCAGAGGACTCCAAACTGGGAAAGAGCAGGAAGCTGCGTCTTATTGTCACTGTAGTTCCAGCACCTGGCATAGTACCACACACGGGACAGGTGGATACGTGCCCAGAAAGTATTCCATTAGATTGAGTTAATTAATTAAAGTGTATTCTCTCATCAACTTGCTGTGTGATTTTGGGCAAGTCACTTTACCTCTCTGAGCCACATTTTCACCATCTCCAAATACATCACCTACTTAGAAGATGCAATGAGATAACAGCTGTGAATGAGCTTTGTGATTCTAACACCTTCTGAATCTTAAGGGGTGAATGATTAGAAAGCTGCCTCTTATTCTTGTTGCTGCTTTTCGAAATGCCCAAATGGGAACATTTTAATGGCTAAAAGGCAGCACCAATTTTCTCATTGAAATTCTTTTATTCGACAAAGTGGATAATCTTAGTGGAAGGAATATACATTATACTTTCTGTAAGATGCATTAAAGTTGTTTTCATTTTGAATTAAACATGCTGTTTCTGAATATTTGTTCTGAATTGGTCTTGTGCCCAAAAAATAAATAAATAAATAAATAAATAAAGAGGAAGGCTGCTCCTCACTAATTTTCTCATTTGATAGCTGAGAAAATGGAGCAGGGAGGACTGTGTCCCTAGGGCTACAGGCTAGTTAGGAATATCCATTCATTCTGCAGATACTACGTGGGCACAGTTATGACCAAGCACTGTGCTGAGTGGGGGCGTGCCTTGGTGAGCCCAAATGGTCACAGTTCTGCCACCATGAAGCTGTCAGTCTCGTGGAGGCTGTGGCTCTAAACAGAACAGTCACACTAAGGGTTGAACAGCAAGTGCTACGACAGAAAGGAACATGTTTCTTCAAGAACTAAAGCAATGGACCTAATCTTGTGGTGGTGGTGAATGGAGAGAGAAGGTACCCAGAGAAAGACTATTTGAACTGAAGTCTGAAGTCTGAGGCATTATCTGGGAGAAAAAGGAAGGGAGAGCCTCCCAGAGGAGATAGCATATGCAAAGATCCTGTGGCCTGAGGTAGTACATACATGGTGGGTTTGAGGAAGTGAAAGAACGTCCTTGTGGCAAGAGTATGGAGCACAAGGTGTGGGCTGATGAGAAATGAGGCTGCAGAGGTGGGCAGGAGGGTCCTCATAGGTCCTTGGAGGGCATGTGTGCTAAGCCAGCTGTGGAATCCAAGTTTTATTCATTTTTTTCTGCCCAAAATTGTCTACAAAAATTTTAAAATACAGAAAAGTTGCACAGTGAACACTCATATACCCACCACTTGGATTCTACAATTTGCATTTTGCTCTCTTTGCTTTATTACATATCTTTCCATCAATCCATCCCTTATTCATCTATTAATCCATCCTATTTTTCATGCTCTTCAAAGTAAGTTATGACATCAATGCAGTTCAGCCCCAAACACTTTGGCCTGTGTATCGTATCACTGGCAAAAGCATACTGCTGTGCAGCCCAGATCCTTATCAAGATACCAAACATTCCATCACTCCAGAAAGTTCCTTTGTGTCCCTTCTCAGTTAATTCCTGCCTTCAACTTTCAGGCAACCACTGTTCTGATGTTTTGCACCATAAATTAAATTTACTTATCCTAGAACTTCATATAAGTGGAATGATTCATTATATCCCTTTTTGGGCAAGGCTTTTTTAGCTCAACATAATGTTTTAGAGATTAATTCGTATTGCATATATCAAGAGTTCCTCCCTTTTTGTTGTAGAATAGCATCCCTTCTATGTATCTGTTAAAATTCGGTCATCCATTCTACTGTTAATACATATTTGGGTTGTTTCCAGTTTGGGGTGATTAAGAATAACACTGCTATGAACATTTTTGTACAAGTCTTTCTGAGGATGTGTGTTTTCATTTCTCTTGGGTAAATACCCAGGAACGGAACTGTTGGGTCATAAGCTTGATGTGTATTTAGTTTTATAAGCAACTTGCAGACTCTTCTCCAAAGTGGCTATACCATTTTCTATTCTCATGAACAGGGTAGAATTCCAGTTGTTCCACATACTCATCAGTACTTTCTGTCATCAGCCTTTTACATTTTTAAATTGGTGAGTGTGTAACGATAGTTCATTATCAATTTAATTTGCATTTCTCTGGTGGTCAGTTGATGCTGAGAACTTTTTCCATATGCTTATGGGCCATTTGCATTGGCTTTTGGTGAACTATCTGTTAAAATCTTTTGTCTACTTTTAAAAAAGAAAATTATTTATCTCCTTATTATTAAGTTTTACGGGTTGTGTGTGTGTGTGTCCTGCATATAAGTCCTTTGTCAGATAGATACAGTAATTATTTTAACCAACAAATGTTAATTGAACAACTGCTAATACAAGGCAATGTGCTAAACTAGACAGCCTGAGGTCTGCCTGTGGAAAGTCACAGTCTAGGTCCCCCGACTAGCAAATCCAAAGCTCTTCCCACTAAACTCACCTTCTCAGAAGAAGAAAGCTTTAGATTCCATATTTTGTCAGGATCCTTGAGCTAGCAGGAGGGGCTTCAAAGGAGGCATCAGATCCCAGCTCAGCCACTTACTTGCTGTGTGATTGGGGGCAAGTCACCTAACTTCTCTGAGCTTTTGTTTACTCATCTAAAAAAAGGGAAGGGAAGGGAAAGAAAAAAAAAGGACCTGCCTCATAGATTTGCTGTGAAGACTAAAGGAGGCAAAAACACCGGGCATACAGTAGGCCCTAAGCCAACGTCAGTTTTCTTTCTTTTTCTTCCCCTGGGACAAGAGTCTGTGCTAACCCTGAGGTGACTTCAGCAAGGCTTGACCTGTCTTTGCAGGGTTCTAATAGAGACAAACTGTGTAGTTTAAAAATTAGATGTTATGATGGTACTAACAAAGTAGTGAGTACTTATTCTCTCCAGGGTTGTGCTCAGTGGCCCCTATTTTCCAGAACTGATGAAATTTCCTGGGTTTGCTACTGGAGTATGTTTTTAATGGGCTTTCTGATTTCTCTCCATCAGCAAAGAGCTGAGAGAGAAGCACGCTGGCCTGGGAGGGAGAGGGCCTGGGTTCCCGGCCTGTCTCAGTCTTAACCAACCATGTGCTCCAGGCAGGTTTCTCTCATTCCTCTTGTGCAGACCCTTTGGAGTAAAATCAAGGAGTGGGGCAAAGCAATTTCTAAGGTCTCTTCCAGTTCAAATATTCTGTGCTTGCAGGTTTCTTGGGTCCCTGATGAATGCTGGACCACGGCTGGGAGACACATTTTCAAGCAGAATTGACTGTTAGATCAGCAAGCATTTATTAAGCACTTTTATATGATCGTATGTTTTGAGACTTGGGGTGGGAGGACAGAGGCCCAAGGGAACTATTAGATGTATCACAACTCAAAGAGTCTCAATCAGACCTAAATTTAAAAATAATTGATAGGAAACATGTTAATGTTCTTGAAAAAGCAAAGACAAAATAACTGCATACCCAGTTACTCAGGCACCTCTGTGTTCAATTTTCCTTTAACCAACTTCTTAACAGCCAATTAATGATTTTCTTTATTTACGCAATTGATGGAACTGGGGACTGTCTTACTACTCCCTTTATTTTTGCCTAAGTAGAAGACATGTATTTGTTGGCTGTAAGGGTTTTGGATGGTTTTTTGTTTGTTTGTTTTTAGATTATATATCAGTGAGATGAAAGCCATATCTCTTCTCTAATTTACTAATTTGGTAAATTCAAAGCTTCCTGGGAGGGATTTGTGTAAACTGTGGTTGACAAGGAAGGCAGCCTGTGCAAATAACAGCAGCCAGGCTGGCAGTGCTTGGAGGGGCTTCCTCCGGCCCCAGCCTGGGGCTCTCCTGAAGTTCACAGCTAAGTGGGGCCAGCCCCAGGAGGCAGCACTGCCGTGCTTCAGAGCAACCAGCTGCCTTTCTCACCGCCTAGGTGGGCACATTACTCTGGCACTCAGTTTCCTCACCTGTATAATGGAGATGGTGGTAATGCCAACCCTGCCAGATTGTTTGAGGAGTACATGGGGTGGTGAGTGTAAAGCACTCAGTACAGTGCCTGGCATATCATAGGCTCCATATCCATGTTATCAATATGAAGGGAATTGTCAGTGTGAAGGGAACAGTGTTGGAGGCCCCTTAGCTTCTAGTCACTTGGATGTAAGGGACCTCTTCAGCAGACATACAGGAGTCAGCCTCTGAATCCTTTCAGTTCTTCTCCCTCAGGGATATGTCTCCTCTGGATTGTCCCCAAGGCTTTATCCTTAAGTCACAATTTTCCCAACATTTTTTTCCTTCTGAAGCTCTTGGTCTCCATTTACATGTAAATTGGACGTCTGAGTTCCTGAGGCCACAGAGTTTGTTGAATCTGGCTTTCACATTTTAAGGGAGGTAAAGAGATACTGCAACAGTGAGGGATGTAATTTTCAACACAGAATAAATCTTCCTCTTCCTAGTCCCTGACAATCTCCCATTCGTAGGTGCTGGGACTAGGAGTGGTGAATTTCCTACTGCAAAGGATCTCCCCAAGGCTATTCCCCAAGGGGCTCATTTAACAGGGCCTCTGTCATAGTCCATCAACACCTCTCAAGGGCTGACACTTTCTACCTCTTTAAACTTTTTCATACCTGCAGCAAACGCTTCCAAGCAACAGGGGTCAGGGTAAAGGCCTGCTTGATTGCCCTTTCCCGTAACACCTCCATCCCCCTCCTCCAGGTTCTGAAGTCCCCCAGACCAGTGTTGTCCTGAACTGGAGCAGGCAGTAGAGGGATAAGTAAATCCTTATAACAAATACTACTGTATAACAGCATATTGGATGCCAGTCCCCACTGGCTAACCAAATGCTTTCCCTGCATCATCTCATTTTATCCTCAAGAACCCTGGTAGCAGATACCATTATTCACTCAACCGAAATCAGGAAGCTGAAGCTCAGAAAGGTTCACCTATTTGCCAGAGACATGAACTTTGCTAATGGTCGATCTGGAATTGGAGTCAGGGGTTCTGACTCCCGAGAGCAGCATGCCATCCTCTGCTGTAGGTGTGATCCTCATGGGAGGGATGAAACCAGGATTTGGCCTTGGGCCTGTCTGACTCCTCAGCCCTGCTCATGCTGCTTAGGAGAGACTCACTGTAGGTATCATACAATGAGTTTTCAAATAAATAAGATTCAGCAAAACCCAGAGAACATCAAAACCCTGTCGGATGCAATTTAATGTCTCTTAGAGATTCAAGGAAGCATATTGTGCTCATTCAGGAATTCAGGACCATGGCTGCTGTGTTGATTGCTCTGAAGATGGGCAGAGCTAGTCAACTGCTAAGGCTTCCAGGGACGGAGAACCAGGTAATGGAAAGGTTTCCTGAACTGTCTTAGTTTATCTTCTTATGAAAATGGTGATTGGATTTTAGAGTCAGGGATGGGTGAAGCTCATAGAGAACTGTTTAGATGTGAAGACAATTTGATCCCACTCACCAGATAGCCTATAATAATGAATAATAGTAGGTACCACTGAATTTATATGCTAAGCAGTTTCTAGACACACACACATATATTTAACATAGTATCTCATTCAAAGTTTATCAACTTATGAGGTGGGTATCTTCCCAGGTTGACAGATGAAGACATGGCCACCCAGAGATGTTAAGTAAGTGACTCAATGTCACACAGCTGGGAATTAGAGGGTTTGAACCTGGGCACTCTGGCTCTAGAATATGTGTTTTAATCATGTTCTATATTCTGTAACTATTTAGTGAGCCCCTGATGAGTGCTTAGCATGATGCTAGGAATATTAAAGTGTTAATCCCCAGACCCCTGCACATCTTCTTCCTTAAAAGGAATCATATGGGGACTGGTCCATGGCTTCCTCCCTAAGGTCATGCATGTTCCATGGGGCAAGATCCCACCCAGGTTGCCCAGCTGCATACTCAGCCGTTGGTAAAGGCTCTGGTACTCGGCATCAATTGAGAGATTGAGACAGTTCAGCTCATCCCACCACAACCAGCCACATGAGCTCCAAGCCCAATGGCTAGCGCTGCAAGAGGACCTGGGGTTGGAGAATGTGTAGCAGGGAGAGTGGAAACTCCAGGGAAAAGAAAGGGCTTCTGTAGCCTAAGGCCCTTCTGTTATAAGTAAGGCCCTGGGTCATTTCTAATAGCATCAGCTTGTCAGTAATGCAGACTCAGACCCATCCCAGTCTTGCTAATCTGAATATGCATTTTAACAAGATCCTCAAGTAATTTGTGTGCACATGGAAATGTGAGAAGCACTGGTGCTATGGCCTCAATATTTGTGTCCCACACCCCAAATTCATATGTTCAAATACTATCCCCTAAAGTGGTGGTGAGGCCTTTGGGAAGTGATTAGGTCATGGGGTTGGAGCTCTTATAAATGGGATAAGCGCACTTATAAAGGAGACCCCAGAGAACTCCCTCATCTCTTCTATCCTGTAAGGGCACAGCCAAAAGGCGCCATCTATGAACCAAGCAGCAGACCCTCACCAGACACCAAATCTGCCAGCTCCTTGATCTTGAACTTCCCAGCCGCCAGAACTGTGATAAATAAATTTATTGTTTATAAATCACCCAGTCTAAGGTATTTTGTTATAGTAGCTTGAACAGACCAAGATGACTGGTATCAGGGGCTATCATCAGAATGGCTGATACGGCTCTAAAACTCTTTGTGGAACTGGCTGACTCCACAGGTTTAGCAGGCAAAGGTCAAGTTCAAAAAGGTCAGCTCTGAGAAGTTAATATGCTAAATACCAGGGGTTAATGTCAGCTGTGGGAAGGTTGGACTTGCAAGCAGGACTGAATGTGATCCCATGACGAAGGTCGCTTGTATCTCTCTCTGTCTTACTTTCTGTGTGTGAACTGCCCTAGGCTTCCCTCTTTGGGGGTAGCCAGGTGTGCAAATGTGCCTGTCCAGGAGAGATGCAAGCGTTGATCCACAGGGTTTGAAGTCACTCTCTAAGTGGAATCAGACTAACCTTACCTCTGCTTGTTGTGGCTGCTGCTGCCCTGATTCTCATTCATGAGTACATAAGTGTATATTCCATGTACAGCTAGAAGTCTGTCCATACACAGGATTCTTGTATCTTACACAGAACACTTTGCAGAACACAGTTCTCTACTGGAATCCCTGTCCACTTATATTAGACTTAAGTATTTAAATTTAATCCATTAGTAGTTCTATATTTAATTTTTTAAAATTAAATAAATTATTCACCTATTAATAAATAATAAAGTTTAACAGCTGTTAATGAGCATTTGAAATAGATAAATTATTACATCCTGTACACAATACCAATATTTACCTGTGAAACAGAAAAGTTGTACCTATAAGAAACTTTACCATTTTGACCTGGTTCTCTTTTACTGTTAGCAAATATGAACTAATTACTCTATTATGTAGCATAAATAAGAAAGGGAGGGGGAGATGAAGGTGATTTACATGCTAAGAGCATGTTTTATTCAACTCTTTTGACTACTCTAGCCCAGCGCATGCTCCCTCCCATCCCCAACAACTAGGGGGAGATGGGGAGTAGCCCATGAGGGTTGCCATTGGTTACATGGTGTTATAAACCATTCAAGAGTAAATTGCCCATCCCTCTCTTGCTGGGTGTTTCCCCAGAGTATTGCTAAAAGAGCCTCATGTAAAACCAGAAGTAGGAGTGAGCTACACACTGAATAAGAAAAGCATCCATGAAAATACTGTTACTTTTATTATATAGGGAATATAAAAGGCATATAAATAAAAATATTTTATTATGCGATTTGAACATTAAATTTCATTGCCATACCCCACATGCTTTGTTATGCAGACTGACGTCTGCTAGGAATGAGACTCTGGCATTGCCTTTCTAGCTTGTGTAATTCTAAGAGGTCCTGAAACAGTGTATTAGAATTTCCATTTATGCAAAAAGCTGTATGTGTGTGTGTGTGTGTGTAGGTGTGGGATGCGCGCATGGAAGTATGTATATATGTATATGCATGTGGATGAAAAAATGTAGATACACTTGCATGTGTAGTCACTCATTCTGTTTGTCAGTTACCTATTTATTAAAATGTCTACTATGTGCTATTTTACATGCTGAGGATTCAGCAATGCACCAAAACAGACAAAATCTCTGTCTTCATGGAGTTAATATTCTCATGGGAGAGGGTATTAGGCCATTCTTGCATTGCTATAAAAGAATACCTGAGACTGGGTAATTTATAAGGAGAAGAGGTTTAATTGGCTCACAGTTCTGCAGGCTGTACAGGAAGCATGGTGCCGGAATCTGCTTGGTTTCTGGGGAGGCCCAAGGAACCTTGCAATCATGGGGGCAGGTGAATGAGGAGCAGGTATCTCACATGGCGGGAGCAGGAGCAAGAGAGAGCAGGGAGGTGCTACACACCTTTTAAACAACCAGACCTCACAGGAACTCACTCACTATCTCCAGGACAGCACCAACGGGATGGTGCTAAACTGTTAGTGAGAACTCTGCCCTCACGATCCAATCACCTCCCACCAGGCCCCACCTCCAACATTGGGGATTACAATTCAACATGAAATTTGATGGGGACACAGATCCAAACCATATCAGAGAGAAACACCATATCCAAACCAACAAACAAGCAAATATTAAGTGAAGAAAACCAATTAGGATGAGTGATCAGGGTGCCACCTACGACAGGGTGACCAGGAAAGGTGTCTTTGAGAGGGTAACATTTAGACAGAGACCTTCATAAGGGGAGGGAATGAGTTGTGCTGGAGGGGCAGGAATCCAGGCGGAGGGTCCAGCTTATGTTAAAGTGTGGACACAAGGGCTCATTTAGAGGTTTGGGGAACACCGAAGAGGGTGTGGAGAACAGTGAGTGAGACGGGGTCTGTGTACCTGATAACAAGCTCCATAAACTAGGGACCATGGCGCCAGACTCGTGGGGTGAAAGTGGCTTCATAGCTCACCTAGCCAAAAACCCTCATTTTCTGGGCAAGTTGGAGCCAGAACTGGGATTTTGCACTTAGGGGTCCTAACCACGAGTTTGGGGGCTCTGCCCTCTCCCTGCCTCCATTCCCTACCCCTAAGTGACTCAGCTTCCCTGGTACAGGCCTAAGCCAAAACAAAAGGGGCTACTTCCTGCTTGTTTATGGACTGATCCTGGTTCTCCTTCCCTGGCTCAGTCAGACTCAGAGCCTCTGGCATTTCCTTAACCTGTCTTCCTATCCCTGACCTTCCAGAAAAGGACTGGCACAGCCTTGTGCCCTGCAGACTCTTGATGAAATCATCATTCATGCTTGTGCCATTCTTTGCACAAACTGTCTAGGGAGGCTTCATCAGGCTTCAGATTTCACGAGGGAGGGAGGTGGGGAGCTACAAGCATTATTTTGGGAGAGGGGTGTTATGGAGATGGAGATATTTGTGTTGAGAAAGACTGAGGCCCAGGGAAGTGACTGAGACAGCTTTCCTGGAAGACAATGACAGGCAGGCCCTGGCTTCCAATGGAAGGTCTTGGATTCAAGGTGGGGCTGTGGGTTATCTCAGCTCAGTCACTCTTTCCAGGGATCTCTGAGCACCAGGGGCCTCAGTACTTTCTGTTTTTGGAGACCTGCTGTATCTGTTAGTATTAGGTTCAGTTGCAGGACAGAAAGGCCAAATATTGAGTAGGCTACTGGCCAATATAATTCAAGTTTGCTCTTCTCTCATGTAAAAGAAGTCTGGGTTGGCAATCCAGGCCTGTCAAGAGGGCTCCTTGGTACCATCCATGTCCCAGCCGCCATGTGTCTTTCTGTTTCTCAAGGTCACCCCATGACTTAAGATGGCCACTAGAATTCCAGCCATCATGTTGACGTTCTAGATAGAAAGTAGGAGAAATTGGGGAAGGCAAAAGGGTATCTATCAGCTGAGAAACCTCCCTTTACAAATCCTTTCCAAAATCCCCACCCAGTGACTTCCCCTTATATTTCACTGGTCACTGCCATCTTCAGGGGAAGCTGAGAAATACTTTTTTGTTTGTTTAGGTGGCATATTTCCACTCTAATGAAAATGTCATTCTGAAAGACCAGACGCTGGATATATGGTATTAAATCTCTGTGACTTATGCCAAAGCTCAAACCAGCTCAGGCCCCTGTCTGAGGTCCCCAAACTCAGGTGGGGGATGGCAGAGAACAGGCATCCCTCGAGGTCTTGGTTGGTTGGAAAGAAGAAAGGGACTCCTGTGCTTAGCTCTCTCTCTTTCTCCAGATGGAATTATTCTCAGTGGATTTGTTGGGGGTAAGAATGAAGGACTTGAATGGAGGCCATCCTTGGAAAGATGGTCCCCCCTCACACTTGAATTTCTGGAACACATGCACATGAGTACGCTGGTCCCTGGACATGATTTCCTGGTTTCTCTTTATAAATGTGATGATACTGTAGTTCATAAGGCTGCAGGGAAGAAGAACAGAGAATATGATGCGGATGTAAAAGTTGAAGCAAAATATTTGTCATATGGTAGGCACTCAGATATAGTAACAGTTTACTATTGTTATATGTGTGTAAGCCACAGATTAGTGTGTTTGTGTGCGTGCACATGTGCTTATATAAACACGTGTGTGTGTAAGCATATGTGTATTCATGATTGTTCATGGAGAGGATGGCACAAAAGACAGAATGAGAGGCTGTGGCAGGCTTTGGTTTTTGTGTGTCCTGTGCCCTGCTCTGCTACCCAGCGGGGCAGGGCAGGGCAGGGCAGTGATGACAGGACCCACATCTCACAGAATTGAGTTTCCATGGGAGGCGCTTTAACACTAAAAATTCCTGCAGTCCAATTTTGAGGGCAACAGGCAGAGATAAGCTGGGTTGCCAAGCAACCAGCCATTAACAGGAAATTAGTCGCTCATCTCTGAATGTCCTGTCCCATTTCCATCGTACCTCCCCGACTTCTGCCAAACAGAAACACTCACATACAGGGACACACAGAGAGCCATACAACTGAGTGTCTCCAGGAGCTTTTAGAGAGAGAATTCACATTGCTGGACTCACATCCAGCTAGCAGGCAGGCCAGAGCATCACTAGTCATTTCCTCCTCTTTCCCCACCCTCTGTTTCTCCTTCCCTACCCATTCCTCTCCAGGCATAGCTCAGCCCTGTGTCCCAGTGGGCCCTAACGGCCTGCATTCATGTATTTTTCCCCTTGAGCTCCCTTAGGGCAGGGTTCTTTCTTCTTCACCAATCTGAAAGCTCCCTACAAGTAGTGGTACCCAGCCTCTCAAATCTCACCCTTAACCTCATCTCTCAAACCCTACTCAAACCCTATCCCAAACCCAAATCCCAAGTCTGATGTTTGGCCTAGGTTTCTTGCTTCAGGAGCTGGGCTGCACCTGTTGTCAAAGGGGCAGAGCCACCTCAACACTCACTTGGGGTGTGTGAGAAATCGATGGCCCATCTGGGGAAAGAAAGCGGAGTGGAGCAGGCTTGCTTGACCTCCCATATTGGCCAGGCCTGGGTCAGGGGTTCAGGCTAGGAGCTGCTTTTGCCTCAACCCCGTCCCGACAGAGAACAGTGAAGTGGGGGCCCCTTCAGGTCACCTGATACCTCTTGTGGAACATGCCCCTTCCTTGGATCTGTTCTGCCCTTGTGGGTAGTACTTGGGGTCTTCATAGACACAAATATATCTGGAGAGAAAGCCGCATACCCAGAATTACCATCTCCAGCCCAAGCCATATTTCTAGCAAGTTGACCTTGAGTCCTGAGGCTCCTTCTCCACCTATTCCTTCCCTCCACACATTCATGGACATGGGCAACTGATCCCCAATTAGCAATGTCAATTGGACTACACACTGAGCTAGACTCTGCTGTAATTCCCCTCTTGGAAAGAGCCCATGGCCCAGGGAAAGAAACAGACATGTAAGTCGTTCTGTGCCCAGCAGAGGCATATGAAGGGTGTGGAGGAGACCCAGGCAAGGAGTAATTCAGTCTGTTGAAGTTGAGGGGGTGGGTGGAGAGAGAAATCAGGGAGCAGGTGATATGCCAGTTGGACTTTGGAGTATGAATAGAAGCTTGCCAGAGAGAAATGTTGGGAACAGTGTTGAGGAGAGGGCATTCCAAGCAGAGGCAACAGCCTGGACATGGGCTATGTATAAATAATCACCTTCCAGAATTAAGGAGCAGTATTTCTGTGTTTTGAAAGTTAATATTTAAAGAACATTGGGATAGGGGCAAGGAGGTTTAGGCCTCAGCTCTGACCCTGACTGGTTGTGCATCCCCAGACAAGTTATGTCATCTCTCTGGACTTCTGTTTTCTCCTCTGTGAAACAGAGGCTTGGGCAATCTCTGGGGTTGTTCTCAAGCCTGACAACCCACGGCTTTGTTTGTGTAGGATGTTCATCTGCGGGGAGGAGGCCCAGGTGGGGGTGTTGCAGGGGCTGTGGTCCAGAGACCTGTCTTCTCATTTCTCTCCACTTCCCTCCCTCCCCACTCTGGGACTGCCTCATTGCCTTCCAAGGGTCTCCTGGCAGCATAGAACTCTGAGCATTACAGTGACCTTTGCAGAAAATTGCTCATTTCAAAAGATTTAACTGCATTTAAAGTTAACGTGGGAGGCTTTTAAGCAGGGATCGGCAGGTATCATGGAGTGTAAGGATGGGCTGTGATGGGTCTTGGAGACCAACAAAGGCTGAGGGAAATAGGAGTTTGCCCATTCAGCACCTTTCCCAAGAGGGGAGCAAACAGCTGAGGTCGGAGCTCCTGGATTACACACTGAGGCCTCCCCTGCCTGAGGAATGCTCTGAGCTGAGAGAACAGGATTAAGACCCGAGCAGCAACTGTTCTCACAAGTTCTGTCCTATAAGAAGCATTATTGTCATGCAGGAGAGGAAGGTAATGAGAGGGGCAGAAAAACAGCTTATCCTGACTCTCCTGGGTCTCCAGCCTCTCCTGTACAGCCCAGTCTACTTACGGGCAGAGCAGGAGGCTGCCTGGATGTCTTTCCTGTCCCAGTGACACCTTCCTTTTTTGACTACAGGAAAATCGCAAGAAGACAAGAAAGGTCACATCATTAACCCACGAGGGTGTTAGCCTGATGGCCTCTTGGGAGGCCACTGAAAGGAAAGAAAGATGAAGTGCCCAAAAGGGAGATGGAAGGACCCCAGACAGGCTTGACGCTATGCTGTAGCTGTGGGGGGCCTCTGGGCAGCCTCTCCACTGCCTGGCAGCAGGGCTTGTGGAACAACTGATTCTGTTTCAGCCTCATGAAATCATGACTTTCAATGCCCTTCAGGGCCCCAGGGAGGAAGACGGTCTCTCAGTGACAGGAGCAGGGAGAGGAAAGCTTGACCTGTTGCTCCTGTTCCCCGGGTGGTCACTGCTTTCTGGCCTGAGGCTTTGAATCTTCAAAGCCTTTTTTAATGTGAAAGAAATGTAATTTCTTTGTCAAATCAAAAGCTCCTTAGCTGTGCAGAGGCTGCTCAGCCCAAACACCCTTGCCTTGGGCAGAGCAGAGGCCTGATGACTTGCCATGGGTGTGCTTGTGCATATTTAATTTAATTCGTATTTATGGAGCTCTGCGCTGTCTGCCTATGTGGGGCCCTGTGTGCTTGAATGCTCCCTTTTGCAGGCATCTCTGTCTGCAGGCACTCATGCATGCCTGTGTATTATGTGTTTGGCATATGTCCATGTGCCCACATGTGTAGGCCTAGCCTAGTGATTCCGGGTGGAGTGCGCTTATGTGAAGACACAAATGGATGCAGTGGTGGGATGGGAAGAAGAGAGCTGCAGAAAGCCTGTGCCTGGAGCATCTCTTGCTAAAGTGCTGAGAACACATCAGCATCTCAGAGAAGCCACTGAAGCCTGGGCCCCAGTGAATGGAGGGCCAGAAAAGCTCAGGTCCACCGAGCTGTCACCTCGCTAGAGGTCTCTGGGGACCTCAAGAGCCTAGTGCCTCTCTGTGACCTGGATCCGGGCAAAGGATTTCCCATCATAGCCCCTCACCCTCTTATTATTAACCACTCAGGAACGTCCCGACCTCCTTTTCCCATCTGAGCAGTGGCTGGCAGGGTGGCTGGCTGGAGAGGGAGGAGGGCATGGATATGAGGACTTTCCTGGGTAAAGTGGGCAGGGGTAGAGGCTGAGGGAAATAGGAGCTTGCCCATTCAGTACCTTTCCCAAGAGGGGAGCAAACAGCTGAGGTTGGAGCTCCTGGATTACACAGCCAAGGCCTGGCCTCCTCCATCTGACTTAGATGCCTGATCTGAAGATGGATCTTGGCTGGAGGATCTGGAGAGGCAAAGCACAGAGACGGTGGGGTGGACGAAAGGGCTAGACATAAAGAGACAGTTCTCATTACTCAGGAGAAAGTTGCATTCTCAGTTTTTATAATGCTCTTGAAGAGAAGAGTAAGTTTTTCTCACTTGCAGCTGGCTGGAAAGCCAGGGCTGGGTCAGGGCTCAGGGAGCAGGGATAGGCACTGAGACCTTTTTGGCTGTGGTGATAGATGGTGCTGATGAACTTGAAAGGATGCTGTGGGTGGAGTTGGGGGAGGGGTTGCCTCATCTCAGGACAGAAGGGGCAGAAGGGGATTATTGTCTGCAAAAAGTGAGGTGGGGGTGGGGAGGCCTGAGGGATCTTTCATCTCTTAGTACCTCTTCCCTCCCTCCCTCCCTCTGTCCCTCCCGAGCTTCCTCTTTGGGGTCCTTTCTCTCCCTGCTTTCTCTATCCAGGCACTCCCCAGCCCAGCTGGTCAGCCTCTCTTCTGGCTCTTGAGGTCTATGAGGGACACTGGCCACTCCGGCGGGACACACAAGACTGTCCTGCGCCTCTCTCTCTGTGATCACACTGAAAGGTTCTTCTGCTTCCTGCCCCTGGGTTGGCTAAGGGGCTGCTAAGTGCTACCTGCAGGTTTGCATCCCAGCTCCCCCTTTCAGGGACTCAGCAGTGGAGGCTGTTAAAGACAGCATGTAATTAACATTCTGGGCTGGTAGGTGTGCACGTACTGCAGGACTCTGAGAGCTGAGAGAGCACCTCACTCGGCATTCCCACCTCTTCATTCTCTCTCCCCAGTTTGCTTGGATTCCCATGTGTGCTCTCTTTCTGCATCTGTCTGCTCTCCTCTCTGTTATCTCCCTGTCTATCCTCTCCATCTCTCCCTGGCTCTGTGTCTCCTTCCAGCTCCTCTGGGCTCCAGATGCCTCTCAGTCTTACATAGTTAAGTGTTTTTTTTCCCACTTCCTGTTTTCCTTCCCAGAGCCTGCCTGCCTCTTTCTTTCTAAGTGCTCTGATCTTACTTTCAGTTCCTCTCCCTGTAGGTCTCCTGCTCTATCAGCCTGTCTCTGTCTCTCTCTTTCTCCGCCCCATGCTCCACCCCACTCTCCTATTTGGAAGGTAAGTGTTCAAATAAATGAAAAAGGTCAAACCCCATGTGCCTGGCAGTAGAAAGCAACTTTGCAACCCTGGGAGCAAGCGTGGCAGAGACTGTGTGGAACAAAAGATCCCCAATTACTGCCTCTCAGTGCCGGGCTTCCTGCTCTAAAAAAAGAAGAATTCAAAGTAGGAGAGGCAGAAGGGCCTTGGTGGGGCTGTGGAGCTGGAGGTATAGCAGGCAGTAGTGGGCGTGAGAGGACTCAGCCCCAAGACACTCCAAGAATTGTTTCTACCTCTCTTATCTGGCTCCAGATTCCAAGCCTTCTCTCCATCTGAGCCACCCTATGGGCCAGCTCCACTGGCCCCACTGCATGTTCATGATGCTCATGCCCACCGGGACCTCACCCCCAGACACACACTTATGCCATTAGAATCCCCATTCTATTGCAGGCCCACAGTTCTCCAGGCCACAGCTCTGTCATGAACAGGTGTCAGGGAAGCCATCCTTACAGGCTTGAGACAGGCTTCAAATTCCCTTCTTACTCCCCTCTTTGAAATCCCCTCAAATTCAATGGGAATCTGTCTCCCAGGAACAGACCTAAATTGCATTTTAACCAATTTCTATTCTTTCCCACTTTCTCTTATCCAGTGGGTAGTGGATTGATCGAGGATGGGGTAAAATTTACTGTTTCATGTTTCCAAAGACCACCTCTGTGAGTTATAGGAAAAGCTGGTGTGATGGTTAACATTATGTGTCAACGTGACTGGGCTAAGGAATGCCCAGATAGCTGGTAAAATGTTCTTTCTGGGTGTGTCGGTGAGGATAAGTCTGGAAGAGACCAGCATTTGAAATGATAGGCCAAGTTAAGAAGATCCGCCCTCCCCAATGCGAATGGGCATCAACCAGTCTATTGATGGTCCAGAGAGGAAAACAAACAAACAAACAAAAAAAGGTGGAGGAAGGGAAAGTTTGCTCCCTGTTTGAGCTGGAACATCCATCTTTTCCTGTCCTTGGACTTCAGTGCTCCTGGCTCTTGGGCCTCAGGATTCAGACCAGGATTTATATCATTGTCTCCCTTGGTTCTCAGGCCTTCAGACTTTAAGCCACTCACTTTAAGCCAATGCATTACACCACTGGCTTGCCTGGTTCTCCAGCTTGCAGATGGGCAGACTGTGGGACTTCTTAGACTCCATAATCGTGTGAGCCAATTCCTGTAATAAATCTCTCTATATCTATACCTATCTATACTTCCTATTGATTCTGTTTCTCCGAAGAACATTCACTAACACAGGTGGTATAAATTTTAGAGTTAGAAGTTCAGAACTCAAATCTAGCTTTCCCTACTTAATAACTTTGTGATCTTGGGCAAGTTATTTAATCTCCTGGAACCTCAGTTTCTCTATCTGTCAAACGTGGGCTCAATAATCCCTATCTTACAGAATAATTATTGTATCTATCTTACAGATAATTCCTATTTCAAGGATCCACTTATTAGGAGCAGGCATAGTTGGCAGTCTATCAGCCCAAAAAAACATAGCAGTATTTGGAACAACAAGTAACTTATCATGGATATCAGTTTCACAGTTCACCCTTGAGTTTATTTAGGAGGTTCAAGTGGATTCCAACAGGTCATGGTGACCTATTTATACTGATTTCTGGATGAAATTCAGAATTTGGGTTCCCCTCAAGGAGGAAAACTCTTACAGTAAGTGCTATGCTATTGCTCCAAGGTCTCTGCAGGACTGGGCCTTAGGAACCAGGTGGTAGCCAGCCTGATCACTCACTCTGTTTTGGTTTCTCCCCTTCCCTGTTCCATGATCCCATTCCTCTTTCAGTGCTTTCTTCACCTCCCAAATAAACGATATTGCACCCACATCATTGCCTCGGGCTCAGCTTCTGCAGGAATCCAAATTGAGATAGCATGATATTGCATAAAGACTCTGGGTTTTAGGATCATGTTCCAATGCTGACATGATTTAGCTGAAGGTTCTTGCCTTATTTCTTAGTCTATTTTCTGCTGCCATAACAGAATACCACAGACTGGGTAACTAAAATAGAAATTTATTTGGCTCATGGCTCTGGAGGCTGGAAAGTCCGAGAGCATGGCACTGGCATCTGGTAAAGGACTTTGTGGTGTGTCATAACATTGTGGAAGACATCACATGGCAAGAAAGTGTGAGAGTGTATCAAACAGAGGGAGAACATTAGAATAGTAAACCCATCCTTTTTATCAGTAACTCACTGTCACAATAATGGCACTGATACATTCATGAGGGTGGATCTCTCATGGCCCAATCACCTCTTAAGTGACCCACCTCTTAATTCTGTCACGATGGCAATTAAATTTCTTTTCTTTCTTTTTTTTTTGAGATGGAGTTTTGCTCTTGTTGCCCAGGCTGGAGTGCAATGGCACGTTCTCAGTTCACTGCAATCTCTGCCTCCTGGGTTCAAGTGATTCTCCTGCCTCAGCCTCCCAAGTAGCTGGGATTACAGGCATATGCCACCACGCCTGGCTAATTTCGTATTTTTAGTAGAGATGGGGTTTCACCATGTTGGCCAGGCTGGTCTCAAACTCTTGACCTCAGGTGATCCACCTGCCCTGGCATCCCAAAGTGCTGGGATTATAGGTGTGAGCCACCGCACCTGGCCAGGCAATTAAATTTCAATGTGAGTTTTGGAGGAGACATTCAAACCATAGTACTTCATAACCAATTTTGATAATAATTTTCGCATCTATGACATGGGGCTACTAAAAATTCCTTTCCTGCCCATCTTAGAGACTATGTTATGATGAGATTAAATGAGATAATGTGAGTAAAAACAATAACAACAAAAAAGCAAACCATAAATCAATATGTACATGTAAGGAGTTACCATTGTCATCAATATTTGATCTTGTACATTCAACTCTCACCATCAAAAGGCATTTTGGGAGTGGAGATTTCAGGGCCATCTTCCCTGGCACAGATTTGGCTGAGCCTGTCCACCAGCCTCTTTTCATTCTTTGTGCACCTTTTGCACTGTGATCACTGAGGGCTCCCACTTATTCTTCACCTGGTTGCCTGACTTTGAAGTTATTTAAAGGAACTGTTATTACTGGCTTTGGAGTTCCTCACAAGGGGATTCTCAGATGCTTTTCCTGGATGTTTGACTTCAAATGTACATCTGACCTGCCATGCACTCTTTTCTTGTAATAAATAATTAATAATAAAATATAAATATATAATATAGATTATATACACTTATAGGATGCCTTTCCCTTTACATCTTTACATGACTTCTTTTTCTCTGCTAGTTAGCAAGGCAGAGGGGTTTTTTTTTTTTTTCCTTTCCAGAAACCAGTCTTTTTGATCCTCAGCACACATTTTTTCCTGGCTTTCAATGAGGATTTTCTTTATTTTTTTAAAATAGTCTATGGGTTTCTTATGCTTTTAAAAATGTTATTTAAAACTTTCTTTTAACCATTCCTTTTGATTTTTTTCTTCAACACATGCTCTCATTTTCTATATTTCTCTCTACAAGAAATGAGCAGTGGCATAATGGGTATTTTCGGCTTTCCCACCAGGGGATTAAACTTCAAGGTGCTGTGGTCTGAAGGAGGCAGAGCTTCACTCATAAATGGGTTTTGGCCAGTTCCTGCCTTTCCCTCTAGAAACACCCCTGCCCCTTCCCCACGCTGCAACCAGCAAGCCTTGTGCCTGTGACAGGGCCCTTATCTCTGTCACCACCAGGGACTCGCTACACAATGCCACTTTATCACTTGCACCAGCTGCCTGAGCTCACTGCACCTCACCCTTAATTAATTACACCCTCTGCCGTAAGGAGCCATCTCCCTCCCGAAGACAGCCTTCAAGACCCGTCAGATGAAGAAGCAAAACCCTTTCATCTTTCCTGATGGCTCCTCTCTTTCTATGTCATTTTTTCCCCTTCCTGCCAACACTGATTCTTTTGTAAATCTGCTTGTGCTCTTGGTCTAGAGCCATCCACGAGGCCTGGACTCCGCAGTGAAATCAAGCTCCAGGAAGCAGGGTGTGAGGCCCATTAAGTATGGCAGGGAGCAGAGGCAGGGTGTTTGGTCTTATGAGACTCCAGAGGCCAGTATTCAAAAATGGTCAGAGGGCATGGGAGCATGGGGCAAGGTGGTGTATGTGTCCCAGGTGGGGGGGCGCAGTGACTGCTGGGGATCAGAGATAGGCTTCAGATATGGTTGTGAAGAATATTCTCCTGTGATATCATGTTTCACTATTGTGTCATAGACAGTGAGAGACCCTGCCAACAGAGGCACAGGCAGCAATGGGTTCTGCAAATCATGACGCAGACAGCGACACTAACAGTGAGAAGCCTCAGCACAGAGTTGCACAGAGAGACTGCCTCTGCATTCATGACACTGACAGCACAGACACCATAACTCCAGCCATGACAGGCTCTGCACACAGGGACCCAGGAAGTGAAGGGCACTGCAGACCATACCTCTGACTGTGACAGACCCCGAACATCCACAGAGACAGTAACATCAGCACTGACAGGCTCAGCAAACAGAGAAATAGGGAGGAATGGGCTCTGTCGACATCATAACACCAACAGACACAGCAACAAGTACTGCAAACAGTGACACAAAGAGTACTAGCCTCTCCCAATAATACCACGCTCTGCAAATAAAACTAAACTCCACAGAATGACAAACAGTGCCACGGTCTACAAATGGTGACACAGGCAATGACAAGCTTTGCAAACAGCTCCAAGCTCTGCAAATAATGACACACAGGGCCAAGCTCTGCAAACAGTGAGTGTAGTTGCACCTGGGGCATGGACAGCCAACCAAGGGCCACGCCTGCTTATTTCAAACACTGGCCCTGAGCGCACCCACCTGCTATCACCGTCTCTAACACTCCCCATCTCCCTCCCACTCTCTCCACTGCTTCAAGTCTCCTTTCATTTGAAAATCCTTCACTTGACCCACTCTTCTTTCCTCTTATCTGTGGGTGTTCTGCCTTTCAGAGCTAAGCCTTTCCCATGAAGAACCAGGCCTAAGGCCTTCTGGAACCCACCCCCTTGGCACCCTGGGAAGTCACGCCCTCCACCAGAACCCTCACCTTCATGCCCTGTGGTTTCTGTAGCTGAGCTGCCCACTCCCCCTCAGATTTCAGACTGACCTTCCTTACCCCTGGTTTCTGGAATCTGCCCCCATCTGCCTGAAATGGGGTGGGGAAGGGAAGGATGATCCCCAGACCATATGAAGCCATGTCTGGTCATCTCTGCTTCCTCCTTCACTATGACCCTGTGAGGTGCAGCGTGTGAGGAGACAGAAGCACACAGAGGAGAATTCACCTGCCAGGGCCATAGAAATCCTGCGCTGCTGTCCAGCACTGGGATTTGTGTCTGCCCAACTCTCAGGTGGATGAGTTACTATTACGAGTGACGTAGCAAAGCAGTTTGGTGTGCAGACCACAGGCAAGAACTGCTTGAATCCTGGCTCTGTGATCTGTGGGAAATATGTAACCTCTCGCCTCCTCAGTTTCCTCATCTGGAAAACGGGGATAATAATTATACTTATCTCAGAGTGTCTGAGTGAGAATTTAATGATACTTAAATGCCTAAAAGGGTTTTTTTGGAAGCTGCAACTGACCTGCTCAGCCCTGCTCTGGTCTCATTTCCTCAGCCTCCCCCCTGTCCCTGCTACTCCACACAGCCTCCTTGCTCTCTTCCAACCAGCTGGACCCCTCCCTGCACGGGTGATACACGCTGTTCCCTGTGGAGTGAGCTTTCCCAGGTGTCCGCCCAGCTCACCCCTCCCCTCCTGCAGGTCTCCAGGCTCAAGTGTCACCTCCACAGAGAGACTTCCCTGACTGCCTTGGGTAAAGCGGCGCTTTCTCTAGCTCCGGCTCCCCTCAGCCTGCTTTAATTCTTCTTTTGTCACCACCTTTATTGCTGAGTCCTGTAGCCTCTGGGAGGGCCGGGAGCTCAGGGGCATGGGTTGCAAATGTAAACAGGGCAATGCGGGGAAGCCAGCATCCGTGGGAGGAGAGGGAGCTGTGCTGTGGCTCCCTGAGGACTTGAAGCCAGGCCAGGAGGATGTCACTGGCTTTTCATAGGGATCCCTCACCTAGGCACGCCTCAGCTGAGGTGGCCTTTCCCCTCCAGCAGCCCTTTGGTAGGAACCGGGAGGCCTGCTGGCAGCAAGGGAGATGACACGCCTGAGCCTTGACACTGACACTTTTCCCCCCAGCAAACAGGCATGAGGGCTGGAAGAGGAGAAAACACAACTGGCTAGGAGAAGGCAACCTTCCCTGCTGTGGTGAGCAACAGTCTGAGCTGTCAGCTCCTCTGGGACATCCTCTCCCTTTCAGTTCCCTGCCTGCAACACAGTTCTCCCTCTCTCCTGCCAGAGGAGGCTTGGGCTGGCAGAGAGAAGAGAAAGAATAACCAGAGAGGGACCAGGCAGAGGGGAGAAGAATCCAGCATGTGCTGGTGGCTTTGAACTACACTGAGCTCAGACACGCAGGCTCTGAGGCTGGAACAGTGCTTCCCTCTTGAGGCTTCCTCCAGGCAGGGCCCGCAGAAGCTGCCGCTGCACTCTCTGAATTCCAACACTCCAGATGTGCAGGGGGCCAGATGCACAAACCGAAGCCTAGAGCCCTGGGTTGAGATGCCTGGGCAACAGAGAGCAAGGACTCTGCCTCATTATGGGATGCAATAAGCAGGTAACTTCTTTCATTGAAAGACTGGATTCTCCTCCAGGTCTTGAGTTGAGATCCTGGGTCTGCAGCAGGTCATCTGAGCATCAAACATAATATTAATCTTCTAGGTATCTTGACTGCTGTGTGCACAAATACTGTGCAGTCAGGAAAATGGCAGCTTAGTTACGGCCCAGTCCTGTTGTTGTGTGGGCTTTGCAGTCCCCTGAGTCCAGGCTTTGGGGGGGCTGCACTGTGCTATCCACAGATCCAGCCTCTTTCTGTCTCCTGTCCCTGCTCCCTGGCTGCACATCCAGGGAATCTTCCTTGAGGTGTGGTGAGTTGCTCTATTACTCGTCTAGCATTTCCAGAACATGTTGGAGGGAATCAAAGCCTTCCTATAGAAACTAATGGGGACAGATTTCATACTCTGGAAGAGTGCTTTAAGCAAACGAATAAGCAAATACCAGGACATGGGAAAAAGCTAGAGGAAGCAAGAGATGAACAAAGCCTCTGTTGGATCGTATGGGGACTGGAAAACAGAGGCGTCAAGGCAGACCAGGATCATGGAGGTGACCCACCTGGTGATGCTGGTCCAGGGCACTGTGACTTTGTCAGTGAGAAGGCCTATTCATTCATTCACTGACTTGCCCACTCATTTATTCATTCAACTGAGCACCTGCCACGTGCCAGCATGGGGCAGCCCTGGGCCTTTGGACGAACAAGAGAGACATGAAACTCACAGTCCAATGGGACTGATTTCAAAGACCCCATGTTTCCTTCCAAGTTTGTGTGGTTTCTATATATTCAGCCCATACTGCACACTGTCAGGGCTGCTGATGAGAGAGTGGGCATCAGAGCAGCATGTGGAGTGGAGCTGTGTGGTTGTGGTCAGAGCCAGTAGCAACTAGGGTATTAAGGATTTAGAATGCCAACCCTGCATTCAGTTCTCTTTATAGATCCTTTTGGTCAACTTCATAAAGTCCAGGGTTAGGGAGCCCCTTTAGGTACAGACGTGCTCTTATCCCTGGAATGGGTAGATAGGGCATGGCTGTTATAGTCAGCTCCTGATATCCTAAATGGGCAGGGTCAGGGGGAGGTCCTGAACCCACCCCCTCCCCCCAAACACACACACACAATTTACACACACAAACTCATACTGACATATGCAAACACACATATACAATTCACATACACTTATACACTCACTCAGGGGCATGGGTTGCAACTGTAAACAGGGGAATGCAGGGAAGCCGTACATGCACAGACTCACGTAGACACACATACAATTCACACACACATACATGCACACATTCACAGACACAGGACACACACACATGTTCTGTCTCTTGCTCTCTGTCTTGCTTTATTTTTCTCCTGCAGACTGCTCCTTTCGGTCTGGCAGTGCTGCAGACAGGAGGCTTAAGAGAGTTAGGGTTAGGAGATGGTCTCTCTGGAGTCAGTTAGCCCTCAATCCTCCTGGGCTTTCTGCTGCTGACTAGCTGTGTATCCTTGGCTAATATTTCTGACCCTCATGTACCTGTTCTGATGAGTGAGGATGACATATCCACCGTCAAGATTTAAATGAGAGAAACAAGAACAAGCATGTGAAGTGGACAGGTGTCTGTCTTTGTGGCCAACCTCACTCTCTCCCTGTGTCTGGAGATTTCTCCCTATGTTGGGACCAGAGTGGGTGGCAGAGCCTACCTTCTACTATGGAAGACTTGGCTCTGCCATTCGGATGCACCTGCCCAAGACTCAAGGGGATCCTAAAGAATTATATCTGGTTTCTGCAACCATTTTAAGAGTTCCCAGGACAGCAGTGGCTGTGCTGCTAATTTGGTGGCCAGCATCCAGCTGGCAAGCTCCAGGCCTAGGGCCAGCCCAGTAGCAGTGGTGTTCAAATATGGACCATTTTTGCAGCAGCATCACTTTGGGTGTTATTCTTGAGTGTGTAGCCCCAAACCTGGTATTTAGGCCCTTTAGAGAGTCTATGAGCAACCAAAGATGTTTTTAGTAAATTATTTTTAGGTTTAAATCAGCCAGAGTTGGTTTCTGTTGCTTGCAGCTCAGAGCCCGGTCTGCTAGAGTGTGTAAAGCATTTGGCCTGGTGCCCAGAACACACATAGCAGGTGCTCAATAAATGTTAGCCACACAGCTTCAGAGATAAATTGGAGAGGGCAGGATGGAGGGAGGGGGCTGTGAGAACAGGATGCAGCTGAAGCCCTCATGGCAGAAGTGATCCAATCTCCTCACCCTCAGTTTCTCCAGCCACAGGGCCCCAGGAGACAGACGGGGAGCCTCTTTCCCTTTTCACTGGTTCCCTGTCACTTGCCTGCTTCCAGCCCAGTCAGGGTTGGGTTTATTTGCACAGCCCAGATTCCCAGGAGGAGTGGGAGTAGTGGGAAGGGCAGCAGGAGAGGCTGGACAGAAATCCAGATAAATGGCTTTAAGTGGAAGCCCCATCAGAGCCTGCCAGATTCCCGGTACCAGTTTATTCCCTTTACTCCCCAAGTAAACGTGCCTATATCTGTTGCTTGGCTTCATCGTTTCCATTTCTGCTCAAACAAATCCCAGATCACTGAGCTTCAGAGAAGAAATACAGGAACACCAGGAAGCCCCTGAAGGCAGAGGACACACAGGGAGGACCATCGGCCAGAGCCTGTGAGATTAGTCTTCTGCCCTGCTCCAAAACCCCCTTAGGTACATGGGCCCTTTCTCTAAACCCCACCTTCCTCCATGGGAGATACATATTACCTTTACCCAGAGGGCTACATACAGTTATATGCCTTTTGAACTGCACAGAGGCATCAGCTGAAAGTAATGGGGTTCCTTGGATCCAGGCTGGGTCCAAATGGGGGAAGGAGCACCTTTGTACCTCCACAAGAGACTACATGCAAGACCATGCTTGTAACACTATTGAGGGGCTTTGAGAGTTTATCACCATGTTACTAGTTTAATGTGGGAGAATCAGCATCCTCTCATTTTCTGTTATTCAGTGCTATGGTTTGAATGTGTCTTCCAAAGTTCATGTGTTGAAAACTTAATTCCCAGTACAACAGTGTTGGGAGGCAGGGCCTAACAAGAGGTGAACAGGCCATCCAATTCTCATGAGTGGATTAATGCCATTATCATGAGAGTAGGCTCATCATAAAAGTGGGTTTGCCCCCCTCTTGCTCTCTTGCCTTTCCACCTTCCACTATAGGATGACACAGCAAGAATGCCCTCACTAGATACAGGTCCTTTAGTCTTGGACTTCCCAGCCTCCAGAACTGTAAGAAATAAATCTGTTCTTTATAAATTATCTAATTTGTGGTATTCTGTTACAATGACACAAAATGGACTAAGACACTCAGAACTATTTCTTAATAATCTCTAGGGGAGAGATTATGGCCTTCAGTTTTCCCAGCTCTCAAGCATGGGGATGTATTTCAGCTCCTGCCTTCCCTCCTCTAGGTCTTTCTGGGGCTGCCATTAATCAGTGGTGACCCCATTTGGTCAGCCGTAGGGACCTCCATGCTCCATTTGGTACTGCTCTGCTTGGCGACATGATGGGGACGGGTTTGTGTCCTTGTCCGGAGTGTCCTCCTCCTCCCCAGGTTCCTCATCAGGTCTACTCTGCAGTACTATGAAGGTGTAGACAGGACACTGTGGGGGCAGGAGGCACATCTTTAAGCACCTTCTCGCAAATGGGATCTGTGCAGACCTTGGGCCCGTGGCACATTTTAGTACTCACTTCCCAAGATGGCAGAACCTGACTAGGTTCCTATTGACACAAGTCTTTCCCTAAAGGGTCAGAGCAGAGAAGGTGGGGAGAAAAGAGGCTGTTCATTCATCAACTCAGTAACTGCTCTCTCTGTTCAAGGGGCAGAAGCTCTTTTCAAATTACATATTTAAAAGTAGTTTCTTCACATGGTTGCCACATCTCCCCAGAGGCCTCTCTCGAGTTTCCTGACCTCCTCCTGCAGTGGCCTCCTCTTTTAAGCCCCCAGGTCATTTTCCCACCTCCTCCATGGAGAGCTGTCTCCCTTCTTCCAGAAGGAAGAGGATATCCCATCCCCAGCCTCAGTCTCCCCTTCTGTCTAGCTAACTTAGCTCTGTCCTCAGAACATCTCCTCTGCTCAAACTATGCCAGTTGAGAGTAGGAAGGGTGCTGTCTGGTTCAGTGAGAGAGGGTGACATGTCTTCTAAGTCTTTTTTTTTTTAAATTTTATTTTATTTACTTTTTAGAGATAGAGATCTCACTCTGTTACCCAAGCTGGAGTGTAGTGGTGTGATCATGGCTCACTACAACCTTGACCTCTTGGGCACAAGCAATCCTCCCACCTCAGCCTCCCCCATAGCTGGGACTACAGGGGTATGCCACCAGCCCTGGCTAATTAAAGAAAAAAATCTATGTCTTCCCACCCTTTTTTTTCCCCTTGTAACTTATCGATGAATTGAATTCCTGTTCTTTGCAGTTTTCCAGTGCTTGGCTTTTTGTTGCTTGCATCTTTATAGTATGGTAGTCTTTAACATATTTCTCTGTCTTCTGTATTTCTACAAATTAGAATCTGGGTCTATAGGCTTCAGCAGATTCAGCTACCTCCCCCTCCACCTCTTTTTCTTCTGGGATTCCAGGTTAGTTCCACCAGTGAGTGCTATGGCTGATTTCCTCACTAGCTATAAAAAATACAAACATACCCCACTAAGGAAACGTTAGTGGTTTTCTCCCAGGAGAGCAAAGTCCAGCCTCATAAGAACAAAAAATATTTCTCCTGGCAACATGACTTCGATTCTGCTCCTTCTGACCCAGGAGCTTTGTGTTCTGGTGCTGAGGAGCACTTGATACCTTCATTAGCCTGGCTGACATCCTGCAGGTCACCTGTGGCTATCAGGGCCTCTCTCAGCTCCTGACAAGGTGGCTGCCGCAGTTTAGGTCTCAATGATTTCTACATCTCCCTGCTGACATGGGAGCAAGGGGTGGTGTCAGGCATTTCAGTTTAGCCCCACCATTCTAGGAAGCTATCCTTTTCTCCTCACCCCTAAAATAGGCTTCTTTCCCTAAAGACATATTCTTTTCCCTTCCCAGCTCTTTCTTTCTCAATCCATTTGGGTGGGAAAGTGTATAAGACTTTCATCAGACAACAGAGCCAAATCCTACAACCAAGGTGTTTATTTGTCACAAGCACGAGGACTAGGAATGAACACAGCCCCAAGAGTTGAGGAAGAGTTTTTTCTACCGCTCCCTGGACCTAAACCTAATCCAACGTGGGTTAGATAATGTTCTACTTTGAGGCAGAAGAAGAGCCTCCATGACATTTTTTTAAAAATCATTTATTTGTTTAAGTCAGAATTTGAATAAGGTCCACACATTTTGAGTGGTTGATATGTCTTTAAGTGTTTATTAATCTATAGTTCCTCCCATCATTTTTTTCCCCCTTGCAACTTATGGATGAAATTGGGATGTTTGTGCCACAGTTTTCCATTTTTTGGTCTTTGCTGGTTGCATTCCTTTGGTGTCCTTTAACATGCTCATCTGTCCTCTGTATTTCCTGTAGACTGCAGCTGGACCCACAGGCTTGAGTAGATTCAGCTTTCTCTCTCTCTCTCTCTCTTTCTCCCTCCCTCTGTCCTTCTTTCTGTTTTTCTTTCTCTTTCTCTCTCCCTCCCTTACTCTCTCCCCCTGATTCTCTCTTGGCAAAACTACTCACTCTCTCATGGGTAGTGGTGTATTCTTAGGTCAAAAGGCACAAAAGTCTGATTGTTTCACTTTTTGTAATGTTAGCAGCTCAATGAGCAATGCCTGAATTCATTAATTCACAGGGGTTGCCAGATGGTGCTATTTTAATTTTATTATTCTTTTTTCATTTATTAGGTGGATTATTTATTTCTTAGCTGATTACATCCGTCAAGAGAAACTTTCCCAAATCTACTTTGTGGACTCCATGGAATAACATATATTGGAAACCTCCATGACTACCTACTCAGCCAGCACACCTGTGTTTCCAGCACAGGGGCATGGGCTGGGGCTCAATGTCCACCCTGCTCATAAGGCAGGAATCGCCATCCTCCATCACGCCAAGTTACTAGTTCAGGTTCAGGGCAGAAAGTGGTCTTTGGCTTGGATCCTGCTCTCAGGGGCTCCGCAGTCTGAGGCACAAATACTATTTTTTTCTTAAGTTGTGTGCCTTCTTGCTGCCACAGTGGGTCACCCACATGGAGGTCTGTTTGCATTACTCGTGGTGGGCATATTGTGTTTATGTTTAACCCCATTTATTCGCTTATTTGCTAAATACAGAAACACACGACCATGTAGTAGCAGAATTTGGAGGTAATGGGGGAGGAAGGGGTGGTGATATCATATCATCAGAAAGCAAGTTACTTAGAATTGGATTTTAAATACCAGTTTTCTTAAGTGCCTCTGTCTGGTCTCCCTGTCCACCACCCCCATGGAACATCCCATCCTCCCAGTGTGCCTTTGAATTACTTCTCTTTGCCTCTCCCTGATCCCTGGCCCCAGCCCTTGTCTCCTGTTCCTGCCCTTTGCTTCCCTCCCCCAGTTTCCCCTAAAACCTCCTGCCTCTGACTTGATGTAGTCTCAGCTTTCAGGGCCTCTCCATTCATACTCACTGTGCTACATCAGGGGATTCTGTTAAACAAAGAGCCATTTGCCTGCAGGGGAATTATGCCCTTCCAGCTGGTAGGATAAAACAGCTATCATCAGTTGGGGTTTTAAATTACTTTATATATTTTTCTTGTAACAATAATGAAGAAAATGAAGCTCAGTTACCTTAAGGACTTTCCAAGGTTTCAAAGGTAGTACGTAAGGCCTGGAGTTGGGATTCAAATATAGATTTTTAAGCTGCAAACCCTAACATATGTCCCTGTCCTCCACTGCTTATCCACCTGTCACAGTAGTTGGTACCTCTCTGCAGGATGAGAACAGATATATAGCTCATCCACGAGTGCTCAGAGAAGGACAGATTTATCTAATGGGAATAGAGGCTCTTATTTCAGCAGTTAAGCTGGACTGTTTATGAGAGCCTTTAAAAGCAAGCTACTTGGGGCATAGTGTGGTGTAGTTAACAGACAAGTGTGTGCTCTGTGAAGTCATGCTGCTTTGGTTCTAATACCAGTTCCACCGATTATTAGCAGTGTGGCCAGAGGCATAGATATTGCTTAGTTTGTTTGTGCCTCAGTGGCATCACAGGGTAATGGAGATTATAATAGTCCCTACCCCATAGGGTTGCTCTGACATAGTGACTTAAATGGTTGCACCATTAGCATTATCTGGGAGTCTGTTAGAAAGGAAAATTCCCAGCCCCCCCGAGTCAGAAACTGGCAGGGCCCAGCAGCAGTCTGTGTTTAATACACCCCCTAGACAATGCTGATGTGCATTAGAATTTGAGAGCCATGGGCTTAACACATGGAAATACTTAGCATAACACCTGGGACATAGGAAGTGCTCAGTAAGTGTCAGTAGCTTATTATTATTGTTGTTACTACCCAGGGCACTCATCACTCCGAGAGTCTTCGGTGAGGAAGTTCAGCCCAGCTGCAGAGGCGAAAGGATGGAGTGCTATTCTTGTGCTTAATTGACCATCTGAATTTTCCAAGGACTGGTCTGTCTTGTCTTGTCCACTGCAGAATTTCCAACCCCAGAGCAGTGCTCAGAACATAGTGTAGACTTAGCAGTTACTCACTGTGTGAAAATGACATCTCACTCTGTCTCATCTGTCAGTCTGGCCCTGAGAAGAGGAGGGATGTTAGGAGCTGAGGAGTTGACTTCAGCTCCTGCTGGAAGCACCCCACATCTAGGGAGCATTCTTTGCTCACCTAGGACTTGATTTCATACTCTCTTGTTTCTGTTAGTCAAATAGAGTGTGGTGTGTCGGGGTGGGTGGGTAGGAGGTTACCAGGCCCCTGTGTTTATATTACAGTGTATTAATAAGAAAAAGACAATTTCAAGAGAAAAATGAAGAAAAGCCTTGTACATTACTTGAAAATGAATAGCCACATGGCCAATACATATGAAAAGGTGCTCACATCATTAGTCTAAAGGAAAATGTCTGTTAAAACCACAGTGGGATGCCGCTACACACTCACCAGGAAGACCAAAGTAAAGGAGATGAAAAATACTGGGTGCTGAGGAAGATGTGGAACAACTGAACTCTTCTATACAGCCGCTGTGATAACACATTGATAAAGCCACTTTGGACAACAGTTTGGAAATATTACCAAAGTATATCCTATGGTCCAATATTTCTACTCCTAGATGTAATATACCAATAGAAGTGTGTCCGCATGATTCTCTGAAAGACAGGTGCTAGAATATTCATAGAAGCACTATATTTAATAGCACCAAACTGGAAACTACCTGAATAAACGTGTCTGTCAAGAGTAGAATAGAAAAATCAAAAGTGGGATATTCACACAAAAGAATACTACACAGCAGTGAGAATTAATGACCTGCAATTACACTCAACAACATGAAAGAATCACATAAACATACTCGAGCAAAAGAAGCCAGGCATGAAGAATATGTATACATTGTTTGATTCCATTTATATAAAGTTCAGTAACAGACAAAACGAATCTATGGCATTAGACGGCAGATGGTGGCTCCCCCGGGAATGTAGTAACTGGATGGCAGCACAATGGGCCTTTTTTTTTTTTTTAGACGAAGTCTCGATCTATCACCAGGCTGGAGTGCAGTGCTGCGATCTTGGCTCACTGCAACCTCTGCCTCCCGGGTTCAAGCGGTTCTCCTGGCAAGTAGCTGGGATTACAGGCATGCGCCACCACAACCATCTAATTTTTGTATTTTTAGTAGAGATGGGGTTTCACCATGTTGGCCAGGATGATCTCAATCTGACCCTGTGATCTGCCGACCTTGGCCTCACAAAGTGCTGGGATTACAGGCGTGAGCCACTGCGCCCGGCCAAGGGGGCTTCTAAGGTGCTGGTAAGGTATGTTCTTATCTTAAGAAGTGCTAGTTACTCTGATGTGTTCAGTTTGTAAACTTTCACTGAGATGAATGCTTCTGATGTGTGCACTTCTCGGTGTGATTACTTCAACAAAAGATTTAAAAATCTTGGCCAAGTGCAGTGGCTCACACCTATAATCCCAGCACTTTGAGAGGCTGAGGCAGGAGAATTGCTTGAGGCCGGGAGTTTGAGATCAGCCTGGGCAACATAGTGAGATTTTGTCTCTACAAAAAAATTAAAAAATTAGCCAGGCATGGTGGTACATGCCTGTAGTCCTAGCTACTAGGGAGGCTGAGGTGTGAGGATTGCTTGAACCCAAGAATTCAAGACTGCAGTGAGCTATAATTGTGCCAATTCATTATAGTATGGGTGACAGAACGAGACCCTGTCTGTTAAAAAAATAAAATCTAAGTGATCATGGAATATCAGGCGCTTCATGCCTCCTACTCCTCCTGAGGAGGCAGCCTTGTGGGAGGGAAAGAAGTCCACGATCCAAGACCTAGACCCCGAGCCCAGGACCTTTAAGCATTCCAAATCTCAGTGCCTATATCAGTCAATTTTGCACTGCTATAAAGGAATACTTGAGATTGGGTAATTTGTAAAGAAAAAGAGATTTATTTGGCTCATAGTTCTGCAGGCTGTACAAGAAGCATGGCACTGGCATCTGCTTCTAGTGTGGGTTTCAGGGAGCTTCCAATCATAATGGAAGGAGAAGGGGAGCCAGTGTGTCACATCACAAGAGACGGAGCAAGAGAGAGGGGTGGAGGTGCCAGGCTCTTTTAAATAACCAGCTCTCCCACGAACTAGTAGAACTCACTCATTACTGTGGGGAGGGCATCAAGTCATTCATGAAGAATCTGTCCCCATGACTCAAACACCTCCCACTAAGCCCCACCTCTTAGTATTAGGGATCACATTTCAACAGAAATTTGGAGGGGACAAGTATCCGAAGTATATCAATGTCCTTATCAATCGATGACAAGGAAACTTAGACCCAAGAGAAGGGAATCTTCCAAGGTTGTATAGGCAGTGGTTGGGAGAATCTTGGCCACATGGAATGAGGTAGTCAAGGCCCTGCCCAAATGCTTTTAGAGTGATGGGATGATGTCTGCAGAGGTGCTGTGTGCTCGATGGGCATGGTAAAGCTCTGCAGACTGCCATTGCCAGCATTCTCTGGGCCAGAGATACATCTAAGTGGATTTCTCCATAACCTCCCAACGCTACGCTCATTCTTTCCAGTGATGCGCTCTTGTTCTTTCTTGAAAGTGATTACAATCCCTAAATGAACACACAAAAATAAACCTCTTCATTAACTAGGGAAAAAATCCACCACCTGAGTGGAACGTGAACCATAATGCAGTAGAAGCACAGCAGCATATGCTGAACTAATTACCCCTGTCTCCACAGATGGATTTGTTCAGCACACTGGTTGTGCTATGGGGTGGGGTGGCTGGAAGCTGCCTTATTTAGGACAGCATTTCCAAAGGGTGTTCTCCAAAACACTAGTCCCATGAGACGTTAACAGTTGCTGGGAAGTGACAATTCCATGCTCAAATACATTTTGGGAACTACAAGGTTGAATGTTATAAGATGTGTCATTTGCTGCAGGACTTCTCAGAGATTTTAATATACTAGTGGGCATAATGAATCACCAAGACAGACATCAAGTAGGTAGCATTTTTAAAAAGTTACTTGATTGCTCAACCCTTTTTGATTTACAGAGCACATCGTGAAAAATGTTCTCTGAAACTCACAGTGAGAAATATTAGCATGGACCCAACCTTGGTCCAAGAGCGAAGGGATCTGGCTTGAAGATCGAGCTCTGTTAACAATCAGCAGGAGGGAGACCTTGGACAAGTCCTTCTCTCTAAGCCTCAGTTAACTGGAAAAAAGGGACTCGAAGAAAAGGAAGAATATGGATTTGCCAGAGGGAGACAATGGTATTCTAACCATTATCTTACCACTTTTTTTCCTTTTTTAATACCATGGTGTTAGGCAATGAGACAAATTTATATATGGGGCAGACACTATTGATAATCTGCCCCATCTAATGGCTGTTACCTTCATTTCTTGCTAAGAGAATCCTGATTTTCTCATTTGGTAATGATCCCAATGACATGGTAAATCTCTTTCGGCTTTCTTTTGTTTACGAATCAGTTGTGGCCAGTAAGATGTCTAAGGGGAAGTTCCCTGGGTATGTCTAAGAAAGGCTTTCTTCTCTGGTAAGACAGAACCACTCAAGGAGAAATGCTCTTTTTTCCTGCCTCCCTTCCTGACAAAAAAGTGGTTATGTAAGGATATGATAGTTAGAGCTGTGGTAGCATCATTTGATCATAAGACAATAAGGATGAAAACCAGGAAGCTGAGGACTCATAGAGGAAGGAAGGAGAGTCTGGGTCTTTGATAACATCATGGACCTGCTGACCTAATAGTTGAACTGCCTAACTCTGACTTCTTGTGAAGTAAACTATAAGTGTCCTCATGGTTTTAGTCACTGTTAGTTTGACTTGCTGTTACTTGCACTCACACAGAAACTTACTGATAATATTTATGTCTGTTTTTATCTTTCACTATTCAATTTTCTTATTTGTAAGGGATCCTCAGTTATAAGGTGCATCATTTCCAGTTGATTTATTAATAAGTTAGGAGGCTCTGATACAATCAGATACTAAAGCTTAAAATCTCAGTGACTTAACACTATAATAGTTTATTCTTCACTCCACCATAGTCCAGTATGGGTTGGATAACCCTATTCCAACTAGTAATAGTGTTGTCTGGAACACATGGTATATTAGTCAAGTTAAGCTAAGCTAGGTTGCAGTAATGAACTCTGAAATTTCAGTAGCTTAATACATAAATGTTTCTTTTTGGTTCATTTAAAGTCTGTTCTTGGTCTATTGGCTCTCCAGAGAAGTCCTCTTCCAACTAATGACTCAGGGATCCAGGATGCATCTTATAGATACAGACTCTAGAACAGGTGACTTCCTGGTGGCTGAAGCAAGAAAGGAGGGAGCTGATGGTCATGCACCAACTCATGTCACTGAAATGTTTTCTAGAACAAAAACCCTAAGAGTAAACTCATTTAGTTCGTTCAATAACTCAAAACAGGTGCTATTTTTTATCATCCACATTTCACAGATTGGGACACTGACGCCTAGAAATTTGACTTGTCTAAGGCCACGGTCAGCATATTCTGAATCAGATTTCAAATCCAAGTTTGTGCTCCTAATACTCATGAAGCCATGTTCAGCCCCAGAGGGGTGAATAATAGCCCTGCTCCTTGCACCTGCCCAGGCTTGAGCCCAGGAGTCCTCTCTGTAGCCTGGAGGTGAGGCAGCTAATGTCTACCCTCCAGAGAAGCGCTTGGCATGTCCAGGCAGTTGCCCTTGCCCACACGGTGTCCACTTCTTCCCATGTGGTTCTCACCCTATCTGGAGGGACTTTGCACCCCAGGAACTTGCTAGAGACTGGAAGTCCCTTGGTGCTTTTGGTATTTTTAGTGCACGTTGAGCTAATGGTGTGAGCAGCAGAACATAACAGTGTGTTTCTGCTTAAGGCAGTGATAATGGAGGCTGATAAGTCAGAACAAGGAGTGATTTCTTTATGAGCCAGCATATTAGGGCTTAGCTGTAAAACTGCCCTTTTCTTTAACGGGCAGCAGCAAGTAAAAAAGCTCCTGACCAGAGGTTTATTAAATGTTGTGGACTTAGATAAGATGATTTAAAGTTCATGCTTCTGTTCCTGATCTGCCTATCACCAAGAAGCTTCAACAAGGACTTATCCCATCTCAGCAATTTGCCTGCATTTGAATAAGACAAATGGGCAATTTCTCGAGGTCTAAGGACTGGAGGGGAACAAATGAGCCTTAAAACAGCATTGGAAAGGCACTGCCATTCCCTTCCAGGGAGGGTCAGAGAAACACTGAACGCTGCTAACTTTGCACATGTCCCCAAAGAACACAGTGCATTTAGTCAGGTATGCATGTGTGTGGCGATGAAGAGTTGGGTGTGGGAGCACCATACATGTGGGACATGTGCAGGGAATGGCATGTGTCCTAGTGGGAACCTGGAAGGTTGAGAGTACAGGTTGCAGAGACACACTAGAATCTGGGCTTTACTATTTACAGTTGGAACCCCCTAATGGGCTTCCTCATCTGTGAAATGGAGATAACAATAACAATGGCACCTATCTTAAAGGGTTCTTGTGAGAGTTAAAGGAAGTTAACACTTACCTTGCCTTTCATATGTTGCCTAACATATTGTAAGCACTTATGATGATGGCTACTTTCATTTCATGTGTTTCTTGTATTTATTTATATGAGCTCCTGTTTGGAATGCGTATGTATGTGTTAATCTGAGTCTGTGTTCAGTTGTGTGTGTGCATAAGGGCAACCACCTGAAAGTGTGCATGAAACCTTAGTGTGATTAAAGACAGGGAACTTCCTGGCTGTTGGGGACTCATCCCTTCCCAGGTGGAATGTGACACCCACACCTTCTAGTGGAAGAGCTCTCCTGGAGCTAGGTAGTGATACAAAGTCCTCCCATTGCTGCAGAGGCCTCCTTTACCTGGGCCTTTATAGGGGAGGACAGGTGGGTAACTGGATGGCCACATTTCAGAGGCAGAGAATGAAAGTTTTGCCTGTCAGTATAATGAAACTCATAGGGTTTAATGAAAATCCAAGGGGCCAGGTATAACTCTGGTTGATTTTTCTCACTATAATTCTTAGACATCAACAAAATAGGTGGGTTTGCTAAATCATCTGACTGCAGGGCCTCTGCTAGCACTCTCTGTCATCAATGTTCTTTGGAGACTGGGGCTTTAGGAAGGGAGAGTCAGTCAAGCATAATGCTGCTGGAATTGCCATGTGCTGCCCGCTACTGGCTGCCATGTTTGGCTTAAGGCCTTATGAGAAAGTTGCCAATTCATCCCCAGTGCTGGGATTCAGGGGGGTAGCTGCTGGTGGTTTTGCCACAAAACTGAGTCTTTAATCAGTGAGATGGCTTCATCAGAGCCTGGTCTCAGCCTTTCTCCATTTGGGTTAATGTCGAGTTGCCATGGGGTAGCTTTATGGAGGGAACCGGCAGCAACACTTTCTTCCAGTCTCAGTAACTTACCTGGCAGAGGCAGTGTCAGGAGTGTGGGGACCCCAATCTCATATCTGCTACTGCATTTCTATGCCTGGCTGAACACTGCCTCAGAGCCATCCAGCCACAGGCTCTCCCATCAGTCCAGCTGTCTTCATCCTGTACCCCCGGGAGTGACACACTGACCACCTGTGAGGACATCTCCCAGCAGTGGGGGTGGAGGACCACACATCCTCTCTGGGCCCCCTTGTGACTGATAACCTATTTGCGAGAAGAGATAGAGAGCTGGGGAGGCCATGGTGAAGGGTGGTGTCAGCTGAGCCACTGAGGACCCTAGAAGCTTGATACAATGGAAGAGACCTGGCCTGGAGGTTAAGAGCTGTTTCTTTATCTGCAAATTGAAGGCTAGAGCCAGGGAACATCGACTTTGGAGACACAAAATTCATCCAGAGAACTTGTTACAGGTAGCTTTCTAACCCCCAGACACTGATGTTCTAATTCAGAAGGTGTACAGATGGGCTTGGGTACTCCATCTTTGTCAAGCATCCCAGGTGATAATGAGGAAGGTGGCCCTCCCAGCTTTTACATTCAGGGGCCTTCAGCCTTGGTTCGCCAGAACATAAGGGCCGTCTCGGGGATGTGAGGTGTGGCGGTGGTTCTTACTGTGCTACTGGAGACCAATAATGTCACATGCCCCACCTGCTCCCGGACCCTGGCACCGTGGTTTATGAGTAGTTCTCTGCCCCTTTCTTCCCTCCTGCAGAGAGTATATCATAGTGAGGAAATACGTTTCTATTCACCCAGATATTTAGGGAAAAATGTTGGCATAATCTTAATTATCTTTTTCTCACAATCTATATCCACGCCATGGCAAATCTTGCCTTTCGAGTCTGTTGCTTACACAGCAGCCAGTGAGATCTTTTTAAAGCATGTAATTCTCCAGGGTGCATATGATTATCATTTCCACTTTATAGAAGCGGAGCCTGAGAGAGTAAGTGACTCGCCCAAGGCCAAACAATGAGGTCAGCCATAGGACCAGGACTCCCAGCATGATGCTCATCTCACCACCAATCACCTCCTGTTCTTGCTATTAAAGGCAGCAAATGGAGGTGAAATATTAAGAACCTAGTGCGGCCATTTTCAAATGTGTGCACTAGAACCTCTGTAGAAGAGACAGTTGGCACAGAGGGGGCCTTTTTATGGTCTTGCATCTCTAATAATCTCTGCCTAGCACAGCATGTGCTTCTAGTCGTATTGCTGTAGAGAAGAACAGTGACAGGAAGGCGAGGTAAACAGTCATTATAGTAACGAAGCTGGCAACCTCTGATGGGCATAGTTCTGTTCCCAGAGATTCCACCTCCAGTGTGTTTGAAAGAAGCTTGAATGCCACCAGGAGGTGGAGGATGCTTTGGGAATGGGGTCCTTCCACCTTCCCTACACCCTCTCCGTCTGCTGAGGGATAAAGATTCTACACTTGATGAGCACATATCTGCACAGGTGATCGTTTGGAAACCTGAACCGAGTGAGCAGCAAGTTGCAGGAAGGTGAGGCTGCTTGTCCAAAAGGCTAGGCACAACACATTTCTGCAGTCCCATTTGACACTCCTAGAAAGATGAGGCCTATCTGCTGTAGAGGTCATGGCCTCTACAGCATTTGCCCTGACAACCAGATGGTCCTGTCCTTCCCCTGACCTCTTCCTTCCTTCCTTGAATGTGATGTGATACCTGGAGCTACAGAAACCATCTTGTGACCATGATACTCCAAGCACAAGGAAGAAAGCCAGCTTTTGGAGGGTGGTGGAATGAATGGTAGGAAAGGCCGAGGTCTCTGGCATCATTGAGTGATAAATCAATACCAGCAACACCTACCTCCAGATTACTTGTTATCAAAGAACAATAACCATCTTTTAATTTAAATTATCTGATTGGGTTTCCTGCTAATTGCAGTTGAATGCATTCCTAATGATATGAGCTTCAGAACAGGGCTTTGCTGTTGAGTGATGTTCTAACTTTATAACTGTGCATGTTGGATACTGTGAGGTCTTTAGGAGGATAGGAGGTGGGGGAAGTTGAGAAGGAAGGGCTTCCAGAAACCCCATCCTGATGGTCAACTGAGAAGTCTCACTTTTATTTTTTTTTATACGTTAGAAATGAGGTTCCCTGGTGTTGGTTGTGCCCCACCTTAAAGGTAATTAATGTTTGCAGAGCTCTTAATCAGTTAAACAACTTTGCTACCATTTGAGTTGGGGAAGAATGTTATTTTCCCCATTTTCAAGGAAACTGGCTCAGAGAAGTGAAGTGTCTTAGCTAAAGTAACACAGCTGTTGGGTGGCAGGGATGGGGTTCAAATTACAGGTTTTCTAATTTCAAATCCTCTGGAGGTGACAGCTCCACCCTTGTGGAGACCCCAAAGATCCCGCATTTAGGGAGCCCCTGGTCAGATAGGAACAAAATAATCTGAAAGGCAGAGACTCAGGCCCAACTTTTGAGGAGTGCAGGGACTTTTGAAAGAATTAAAGGACCCAACAAATCCCTGAGAGAGGAAAGGATGACAAAAGAGGAAATGTATGTGTCTGTGGCAGCCCTACGCAGCCTTATGCAGAACGCGACAGGCAGATGTGGGACAGTAACCCCTGACAGTTGCCTGAACAGGGCAAGCTGGGCCAGTTTCTGAAAGAGGAAAGAAAATGGAGAACAGCATTCTGGGGGTGGAAAGAGGGCTAAGAATAAAGGTTTCTGGCCAATAAGAGTTCCGGAGAAGCTCACCCTTGGCGGGCCACCTGCTCAGGCTGCAAAGTTCTGCTACATTTGGGTCTGTCTGCATCCTCAAAGCTCTTCTCCCTGGTGTGTGGACTGCCCATTCATCTCCAGAGCCAGCCTAGCCTCAGGCTCAGTAGGGCGAAGACAAGGACAAGTGCCAAGTCACCTGTGTCCCTCACAGCTGCACAGCCGGCTCCAGCTGGCTGCAGAGGACACTTTGGCAGAGAACTGAACTCTGAGCTCCCCCATCAGTTGGGTGCTCTTTGAAGATGGGACCTCTGCCTCTCCCATCAGAATGGAAGCTCCTTGGGGGCAGGAGCTCTGTCACCCCCATTAGACTGGAGGTTCTTGAAAGTCAGGGGTTATAATTCTGTCAAATGGGGAGTTCTCTGAGGAGAAAGGCTGCATCTCCCCCATCAGATCAAGGGTTCTCTGATCACAGAGATCGTTTTTCTCTCAGCCTTAGGGATAAAGAAATAAGACAAACAGTACCCTCTGTGGGTGGAAGAGGTGGCTGTGTTAGTCTGGGCTCTGCACTGCTTCCACCAGGCTATGGTTAAGGGACTAGTTACCAGCAGACTGTGTTTTTTTGCTCAAGTCTTCTTTTCTAAAATGGCCTTAGAAAAATTCAACACTTTTGTCTTACCTTCCTCACACCCACCCCGAGTTTCTTGGTGAGGCAGATGGGAACATCACCCTCAGTTTCATGCTCTGATTGGTCTTTAGAGCTCAGAGGAGATTCTCTCTGCCTACTCAGCAGCTCAGGCTACTGCCGGTAGGAATGAAAGCCATGGGACAGCCCAGGTTCTGCCACAGGGTTTCTGGGTAATGTAGTTCCTTACCTTCTTCCTGCTCCTGTTGGAAGGAAATGGCTTCAAATCTTAAAGTAGCTTTTGTGAGGGGGATCCCTTCAGAAGGGAAGGGAGTAATAGTATAATTGGAGTTACAGAAACAGTGGTTTTCTTTTTTATAGATTGACACAGTTTAGAGATTTTCAGAAAGGGCAGGTTGCTCTGATACAGACCTGCAACCTGCAATTGCAATGGTGTGTTTTTTTTGTTTGTTTTTTGTTTTTGAGACTGGGTCTTGCTCTGTCACCCAGGCTGAAGTACAGTGATGTGATCATAGCTCACTGCAGCCTTGACTTCCTGGGCTCAAGTGATCCTCCCACTTCAGCCTCCCAAGTAGCTGGGACTACAGGTCCATGCCACCATGTCCGGCTAATTAAAAAATTTTTTTCTTTTGTAAAGACGGGGTCACTATGTTGCCCAGGCTGGTCTTGAACTCCTAGGCTCAAGTGATCCTCCTGCTTTGCCCCCCAAAGTGCTGGGATTAAAGGCATGAGCCACTGGGCCTAGTTGCAGTGCTGTTTTTGATAAGATCCTGCCCCCTCTCTCCTGATGGAAGTTGCTATTTCCCCACGATTAGGGGTGGGGCTGAGGCTGGGTGGGCCAGTGGGATTTGGTAACTGAGAAGTGCTTCTGCTTCCTGTGGAGATCCCATAGTGGGCACCACAGTGCTTTGTTTCCAAGTATTGATCCAGGCTGGTGGTTATTCATTCACAATGAAGCTTTACCAGTCCACAGGGAAATGAGAAAATAAGAAAAATGTAACTTGTTTGTTGTAAAGGTAAACATATTTAATTTAAAGGACTGTCCTTTGGTTCGATTCTTTTTTTACTTTTTAATATAAAAATGTGATAGAGACATGGGAGAGGGCCCAGCAGGGAATGAGAGGGAAGAGGTTACCCCACGTGGCGGGTCTCAACATGATTGCTTATGTGTTGGGATATTCATAAATGCAATATTCATAAGTGCAGATATACTGTGAGTTATCTGCAAATTCTGAATTGTCTATGCTGAAGTAAGGGAGAAGTAGAGATTATATAGAGAATTGTTCAATACTGGAGGTGAAGCAAGGAAGGAAAATAAAATTTATTGAGGACGAATTTGGAAAAGATAATTGACTTGCCCAAGGTCACCCTGATAGTTAACATGAGAACTGGGACTAGAATCTGTGTCTCCTAATGCCCAGCCTGGAGGATACCGGATTATAGTAATAATGATTATGTTAATAGTGAACATCCATTGAGCTCATGCTAAGCACTTCACAAGCAGTATCTCTCTCGTCTCATGACAGCCCGGTGAGTAGGCTCAGGGATTAGACTATTTACAGATGGATGATTCAAAGATGACTTCAGTTCAATTCAAGACACATCCACTGAGCCCCCATTAGGTCCCATTCCAGGTGCTGTAATAGGGTTGGGACATGGGAACATTAATAAGAGGGGGTTTCTGCCCTGAACCAGCTCAGTGGGGAAACATGTGCAATGAAATGATTTCAGTGAAATGTGCTGAGTCTCATGAGCAATTTTTATATGGGAGTATGTTGGGGCAGGTGGCCAGATTTCAGGGTAGGGGGAATTTGTAGAGAGAGTGGCTTGTGGAAGGCTTCCTGGAGGAGCTGATCCATGTCTTCTACAGGGAGGGGAGCCTGCCAGGTGAGGAAGGGTGAGGGTGGAGATGGGAGGTACTTTGGGCAGAAAGCCTGGCAAAGGCCCCAGGCCTGACAACAGCATGGTGTGCTGTTGCAGGGCTGGTGGAAGGTAGTGAGAGAGGTGGGAAGAGGTTACATGCATGGTTGTTGTAAAGGTAAACATATTTAATTTAAAGGACTGTCCTTTGGTTCGATTCTTTTTTCACTTTTTAATATAAAAATGTGATAGAGACATGGGAGAGGGCCCCGCAGGTGTGCCCTGCCCCTGCCCTAAACCATTGGGCCAAAGGACAGTGACATATGACATTCACTGGAAGTTTTTAAACAGGAAGTGGTATGATCCCATTTATAAATTATAATGCGCTCCGTGGGAGCTAAATAATAAGTAGAAGGAAGGGGCTTTCCAGTTCTAGACCAGAAGTGGTGAGATTTGAGCTGGGATCATGGCAGTGAAGAAGAGGGATGGGTTCAGCAATATTTGGGAAATGGAGTGACAGGACCAGGGGACTGGCTGTGTGTGGGGGCGAGAGGGAGGGGGGTGGTGTTAGAGAGCAGGAGGTTCCTCATTTGGATAGCCAGATGGGTGGTGAACTGAACTGAGATGGGGACTCTATAGGAGGTCTCGTGGGTGTGTGGATTTCAGGCTCAGGGTGGGGCAAGCTGAATCTCAGTGGCTAATGGCACTGTCACCCATCACCTTCTCCCTGTGATTTGTGTAAATCCCAACTCTGCCTCCATCTCTGCAGTGAAGCGTGTGGGTGAGAGAAGGGGCAGATGGCTGGTCATGTCTCATGGGACTTGGTGAGCCCATAAACAGTATAGTCCATGAGGAATTACCTGAGACTTGGGTACTTAGGAAAAATGAAAAGGTGTGCCCTGCCTCTGCGCTAAACCATTGGCCCAAAGGACAGTGAAAGGACACATGACCTCCCTCTCCCTGTGTGCACAGAGTCTCAGTAAGGGCCCTTCATAGAGGACACGTTTCCTGGACTCTTTTCCCACATTTCTGCCTGGGAGACAGCACAGAAGTGCCTCATCTCACCAATGGGTCATCATTTTGGGGCATTTATCACTCTCCTGTGATGACTCAGAATGATGCTTCAAATAATTATCATTACATGTCATTCATTTGTTCTCTCCTGCAAAGGCCTTGCTCATCGTTGTCCTTGGTGTTGTGCTAGACACAAGACAGATTCCTAAGACAGACCTCGCCCTCAAGGAGCTCACAGATGATCAGGGGAGACAGGGGACTCATGGCCTCTCAAATAAGGTGAGCAATGCTTCTGTAGAGGAACCTTTGGATCTGCACCCCATGGGTGTTCTTTGTGTGGAGGAGCCTTGGGGATTGCTTAAGGGCACAGGCTCTGGAACTGCATGGCTGTGGTTGAATCCTTGCTCCTTTCCATTTATGAGCTGCATGACTATGGGCAAGTCACTTAACCTCTCTGGGCCTCCATTTTCTATCTATGAAATGAAGATAATGATGGCACTCATCTCCTTGGGTTGTTATGAGAATTAAACAAGGTAATACTTGAAAAGTGCCTGGCACAGAGTGAGCATTCCTCAGTGTTAGCTCTTACTACTTTTATCATTATCCTCATCTTCATCACAAACTCAGAAGGAGTCTTCAGGGGAGGAGTTGCCACACAGAGGAGAAGCTTCGTAAGGCATATGACATTTGAATTGGGCAGGAAAGGTGACATTTTGCCAAGGGGAATAATCAGGAGAAGGAAAGCTGGAGCACCACCATAGGCGAGGAAGTATGGCAATGCAAGGCACACCCAGTATAACAGCCAGGCCTCTGAGGTCTCTGGAGTGCAGAGAATGTGGGGAGAGACAGGACCCTGGGAGGCAGGTTGGGGCCAGCTTGGGAAAGTCAAATTAAGCAATCTGAACTTTACTTCCCAGGAAAAAGTGGTCCTGAAAGAGTTTAAGAGAGGTGACATGATGAGCTTTGCCTTGGGAAGAATTATGGGGCAGGAGGCTGCTCAGAGGGGCCACATGAAAGATGGCCAGGGTTTGAGCTAAGGCAGTGGCTGTGTGCAGGCATTTAGACACTGTGAAACTTCAGGGACAGAGGGGAAACTGGACCGCTGTCCCTGTTAATAACCAGAAACGTGTTAGAAGCATGAGGTGAGATGATTGGGCTTCCAGCTGCCTTAAGCAAAGGCCTCTAGGCAGATGGAACCAGAGCCATGGGGTCCCCCCACCCAATGTTATCCACTTTAGAGTCACCCCTCCGCCTGCCATTGGTGAGCTGTGGCCCTAGCCTCACCCGGGCGCAGCACCGTGGTGATGGCTCTGCACTGGGGGACAGGGCATAGATGTCACTTCAAGAGTGATGGGTTTTGGAAGCTTGGTTTCCAGGTCTGACTGGGCAACTCACACCTAGCCGTGTGAGCCTACCAAGTCTCTCTGAGCCTTGGTTCCCCTCTTTTGTAATACGAGGACAATAGTAGCTACTTCAGAGGCTTATTATAAGGATTTAACATCATAATGAATAAAAGTGCCTAGCTTAGGGCCTGGTGCCTAGGACATTCTCAGTAAGGGTAAGTGTTGGTTGTTATTATATCCCCAGCAGCACTGACCTTGTGTTCTCCTCATCCCACCCATCCCCAACCCACACGGTTGAGAGCTCCCTCTGTCCTAGCCTTTCCTCATCATATCGTGTAAAAATCCAGAACTCCAAGACAGATTTCTGGCTGGCACAGGGGAGAGGTTTCTTCCAACCCTTGCACCAATCCAGATTCCTTTTCCATTTAATCCTCTTATTTTATTGAGATATGTGATGACCTGCACTTTACTGTTTAGGGTGTCTCATTATCCAAATGGAGTCAAAAGAGTGGCCACACTGGAATCTTTGAAGTTTTTCTTGGAGACAGAGGGATGACAAAATGCCCCAAGGTGCCCGGCCCCTCAGCCTTTGCCTAAGTGTCTCAGTGCCCTTCTCTCTTGCCTGCTGGCTTTTAGCCTGGACCTAGAAACAGATTCTGCTGCATAAGGTGAGAAAGCCACTGCTGTATATTGCCCCCATGTTTATTTCTAATCAGCTTATGGCACCGGGGAGGCCGTGGCTGGATGCTCTGCATCCCTGCAGCCCATCTCCTGCTGCTGCACAGATCCTCTGAGATGATTGAAATGTGATGTGTGGGCTTAGGAAGGAGAGAGGGAAAATAGCGACTCAGACCACAGCAGTTGTCCTGGTTCATTGCCTATGCTTCCCACCCTCCACCAGGCACCCTGTCCCCTCCCATGCTAGGCTGCCATACTAGACATAACCCTTCCACCCAGCCCATACTTGGGAACAAAGCCAAGTGTCTTCTTTTCTTCTCATTCTCACCCACTCCTGCAACTTCCCTAGTTGCAGGGAAGCAACTAGGGGCTCAGAACACTGGGAAGGGGAAATGGTGCAAAGGCCTTACTTCTCATGAAGCTGTCTCCAGATTCACACCCCATGATGCCAGGAGGAAGCTCCATGTGGGAACCACAGCCAAAGCCCCAGCTAGAATTCTGTCAGGCAGCTTTGTGTAGATCCTTGTGCCTTGTAACTCTCTTTCTCTTCTGGTCAGCAGCCCTGGCTGAGGCCCCTACCCAGGAGATATGCCATGGAAGTGGGAAGTCTGTGTGGGCAGAGATCTTTGGATGGTTTACCCCGTATTACTTGTACTTAATAAAGTAATGGAAAGGGGGAATCTACAGGGTAAGGATAAAACAGTGAAGGTTATTTTCTTGGGGAAGGGAGGTTTAAAAGACTGAAAAAATCGAAGTAGATTTGGGCAGTTGGAAGAATAGGCAAGAGACTTAGCTACAAAGTTTATTCATTCATTCTGTTACTCACTCACTCATTCAAGTGTTCATTGGATACTTAGTGTGTCCAGGTAGTTTAGGAGTACGATGGGGTTCCATGGTAAGCCAGCAGACACAGCCTTTGCCCTCATGGAACACTCAGATCAGAAGGGAGTAGACACAAGCAAACCAGCCCTTACAATTCAGGATGAATAAGGATGCCTTAGGGGAAGGACAGGGAGCTGATGATAGAGAAGGCCCATGTCAGTTAGGAAAAACCAGGAAAACAAAAATCACATAGTGTATTTATAACTGAAGCGACTTAATGCTGGAAATTGGCTCACAGGTGATGGAGGGGGCTGGTTGTCTTAGAAATTAACAACTCCAGGAAGCAGTTACTGTATCTCAGCTAGAGCCACAAGGATAGGAAGCAGTGTAACGAGATCATAGAGTCCCCTAGTGGAAAGTAGAGCCACAGTGGTTGTGTCCAGTGGGAGCCTGGATGAGACACTGCTGCTGATATCCCCTGAGGCAGAGAAAGAGGAAAGAAATATCCTCTCTTTTCCTTTTCTCCTACCTCTGCCTCTTGTCTGCCAGTGCCTGTCACCAGCTGAACCCAGCCAGGAGCCCTGTGACAGAGGAGGCTGGGAATTGCCACCTACAGGGGTCAGCCAGGCCCTCCCCACCCCCCACAGCACAGAGCAGACCAGGGAGAGTGCAAAATGAATCTGAGGGCCAAGAGGTTCAATCTAGACTTGGGCCTGGGGGATGGAGGGGGGGTGGGAATGGTGGGGAGATGGGCGCTGATGCTTAAGAGAGCATGTTTGCTGCAGGAAGTCGGAAGAGTTATTTTATGAAGCATGAAGAATTAAGGCTGGGGTCCAGGGGAAATGAGTTGAGAGAGAAGGCTTGGAGGGAAGTAGGAGGAATGTCATGAGGGTCCTTGAAAGCAAGTCAGGAAGACTGGACATTAATGCCAAAGCCATGGGGAGCCACTGACTGTCATTAAGCAGTGAGGTGATCAGATCTGGGTTTCAGGAAGACCATTGCAGCTGTAGGGATAGATATGGGCAAGGGAGGAAGGGACATTAAAGGCAACAGATGAGTAAGGAGACTACTGCAGTAATCTCCACAAGCGAGGATGATGGAGGTAGAGAGACTGGGAGAGGTGCATGCGTTTGGGGAGTATTTAGGAAGGAGAGCTGGTGAGTGATTGGTTAAGGAGGGGGCGGGGGAGGGAGGAGGGATGACTCCCATGACTGTGGCTTGGACAACTGAGCCAATGCAAACACTTTTTGATAAGACAGAAAGCACACAGTGAAGAGCATTTGGAGGACATTCGTGTCGATCCGAGTGTTAGGTGCTCATGAGACATTCTTGGCAGCAATATATTTGTGTTTTGTTTTTTTTTTTTTTTTCCTAGACATGCCCGTGTTTATCTAGAGAGTCTCTATGAGGAAGCCTTCCACATCAGCTCAGTACTCCAAGAGCATGCCTTCTGTAGGCTAGGCCAGCATGCTTTCTTCCTCAGGTGTCATGTTCTTCTGTCCCTTCCCATTTTAACCCCGTGTCCAACCTCAGCCTTTGCTGTGACCCCTGGCCTCTAAGGAAGCAGTATTCAGGCTGTTTCTTCCCAGTCCCATTTCTCGTACAGACTGAGTCATACCCAGACCCAGGAGCTCTACTTTTAATCTCCGGTGTGAGCTGGGATGCTGAAAGTTTTGGAAAATGCCCTTTTCTTACTTTGTCTCTCATCATGAATCATTGTTTAGCAATTTACTCTAATATGTGCAAGCCAGAATCACATAGCATAGACTAAGAGTGGGCAAGAGTCCACACATGGAACAACTGCACACATGCAGTGAAGAGGCACTGCATCACAGACGGGGAGAAGCTAAAGCAGGATGCTTCTCTTCTCTGAGCCTATTTTTTTTTCACTTTTCAAATGTGTATATTAGACTCAGCAACCTGATAGTCACTCCCTAATTTTTTTGTAGTCTGTAGAACCTGTTTTTGTCCTGGAAGCAACGAGCTCAGCCTCACAAGATGAGCCACGACTGACCGTGGCAATACCACTCTCTTTTTTACCAATGGGTGATTTACCGATAGTTGTGGACATGTAACTCAGTTTTAGCAGAAGGGGCATGGATTAGTTTTCTAGGGCTGCCATAACAAAGTAGCACAACCTGGGTGACTTAAAACAACAGAAATGTATTCTCTCAGGTATAGAGGCTAGAAGTGTAAAAAAGGTGTCTGTGAGGCCATTCTTTCTTGGAGGCTTTAAGGGAGAATCTGTCCTATCTCTTTCTCTTAGCTTCTGGTGTCTCTGGAAATCCTTGGCAGTTCTTGGCTTGCTGCTGCAGAACTCCAGCCTCTGCCTCTTTGTCATGTGGTGTTCTCCCTGTGTTTCTCCGTCTTCACATGGCCATCTCCTCTCTGTGTCTCTCTCTTCTTCTTATAAGGACACCAGTCATATTGGATTAGGGACCCACCCTACACCAGTATGGCTTCCTCTTAACTCCTCATTATATCTGTGATGAATGATCCTATTTCCAAATAACATCACATTGTGAGGCACTTCCACATTTCCTTTTGGGGGACAAAATCCCACCCATAATAGAACATGAGAGTGTTTGGGAAAAACTTTCCTCTCTGTTAAGGAGCATCATCAAAGAGAGCCCACCACTCTGCCTCCTGTGTTTGCCCCATGGTGCGAGGATCTGATACTGAGAGAGGTGGCTCTCACAGTGGTTGGCAGCAAAGGACAATGGAAAAGTGACACTGCTGAACCATTACCTCAAAACTACAACTTCCTATCTCTGTATTGTTTATTAAGTGGGATAAATGTGCAGAAGTCACCTTTTATTCAGGATTCTATTACTGTCTTTGTTCATTTTTGCAGATATAACAAAATACACTGAGGCTTAGTAATTCATAAAGAACAGACATTTATTTTCTCAGAATTCTGGAGGAATTCTGTGGGAAGTCCAAGATCAAGGCACTGGCAGGTGTGGGTGTCTGGTGAGGACTGCTCTCTGCTTCCAAGATGGCACTTTTTTTGCTATATCCTCTGGAGGGGAAGGACACTGATCTTCACATGGCAGAAGGGACTGAAAGGGTGGAAATGGATGAACTCCCTCCATCAAGCTCTTGTATAAATATACCTAATCTCATTCATAAGGGTAGAGCCCTTGTGATCCAATCATCTCCTAAAGGCCACACCTCTTAATACTGTTGCACTGGGGATAAAGTTCTGACATAAATTTTGGATCGAACACCATCATTTCAACCATAGCAGTTACTCATGGTCAAACACATCATAACTCATCTAGTGACCCCCAATTTCCCTGCTCAGTGTTTAGGGAAATGTAAGAACCACAAGATTTAAGAGCTGGATGAGATATTGAGAGTCATCTAATCCAAATTCTTTACTGAATGAATGAAGAAACTGAGGCTCAAGAGGGGAAGGGACTCACTTAGGGCCATGGCACAGATTAGGGTCACAGGCTGGACCCACACTAGGCTCTCCAAACTTCTAATCTCCCATTATGTTTTTCTGGCTTCCTGTACTCTTTCTGTAAGGAACAGAGGGTGCTATTTGAAAGGAGGGCTCACTGGGTGGGCTGCTGCTGAGCCGTCAGAGGGAAGGAAATGAGTGGTGGGACGGGAGATAAGAAGAATTACAAGGGGAGTGTGCAGGAGCTTGCCATGCTGCAGAGCCGTGTTCAGCCTCAGGGACACACATTTATTCTAATCACATGCTCTGTGCAGGACTTGCTGCTCTGAATTATGCACCTCGAAAGGGCCTTTCATCTCGCCGAGGTTTTGATGCCAGCCTGCATCAAATAGCCTCCAGAGCAATTCAGGGCAAGGAGGTAGGAGGAAGGTAAATGGAAACACCTGGGACTTTCCCTTTCCCGAGGACTCTGCCTGCCCTACTTCCTTCCTTCCACCAGTGCTGGTATGGTGGGGCAGCATGGCTAGCAGAGAGGAAGGCAGAGATTCACCTTTCACCTCCATCAAGAAGGGACTCAGATAATTGTGTACCTGGCAGCTTTCCAAGAATGTAGAGAAATCTAACTTCATGACCTTAATTGAATTAAGATCTGGTAATTTTTTTTTTTTTAACCTAGAACTCTAGCATGCTGGATAAAAGGCACCAGAGGCATCTCCCAATCTAGGCTGCTCATTTTACAGGAGTGGAAACCAAGGCCCCAGGAGGGTTTGAAAAGACATACCCTAGAGGCAGAAGTAGAATCAGAACCCCAAACATCAACGTCTCCACCTTGCCCACTTTCATCTAAAGCAGAGCTGCCTCTTGGATATTTGAGCCCTGTGGTCAGCAGCTTCTGACATAGGCCTCTAATTTCACCTCCTGGTATCCATGCCCTTGTGTAAACCCCTCCCTTAAGTGTGAGCAGAACCTAGAGAATGGCTTGCTTCTAACTAATAGAATATGACAAAAGTGATGGGGTGTTAATTCCATGATTCAGTTACAAAATAATTATGACTTTCTTCTTGTTTGCATTCTCTCACTCTTCCTGGGTCTTTATGAACTTGCTATGATGAAGTGAGCTATTAGGGCCCATGTGGGAAGAAGCCGAGAGCCACCACCAGACAATGGGCGCAAGGAGCTGAGGCCCTCAGTCCAACAGCCATGAAAAAACAGAATCCTGCCAATAACCACAGAGTGAACTTGGAATCAGGTCCTTTCTCAATTGAGCCTTCAGATGAGACCACAGCCCTGGCTAACATCTTGATTACATACTGTGAGAGACCATGAGCAGAAGACCAGGTTAAGCTGGACTTGCATTCCTGGCCTACAACAACTGTAGGAAAATAAATGTGTGTTGTTTTAAGTTGCTGAATTTTGTTATGTAGCAGTAATAGCAATATCCAAATTTCAGGATAATATTTAGGATGCCTACCACATTCTAGTTTCAGGTATGAAAGTAAATAGTTACTATGGATTTACAGGAGTTTGTAGTTTGATGAGCTAAGATATAGCATGTGAAATGATAATAACTAACATTTTCCTGAGTGTTTCCTCTGTTCCAGGATGGTGCTAAACTTTTAGATGTACTATATATTTTTTTAATTTTCTTAATCCTCACAACAACCCTGTGAGGCCTCTTATTATCCCCTGTAACACAGGTGAGAAGACAGAGGTGCAGAGAGGTGAATAACCTGCCCAGGTTCAAACAGTTAGCAAGTGGTAGAAGGACTTGAACCCAGGTAGTCTGGCTTCAGAGGGAAACAAGACCACATTCATTTATTTAAAAGGCACTTAAATGTTTCCTATGTGCTTACTGTTGTTAGTTTCTGGGCATATAAATATATACACCTGTTCTGAAGGGGTTAGTGGCTCTGCCTTTTGCTAGCAGTAATCTTGTGTGATATACTTAAACTTGGTTTTCTCATAGGTAAAGGGAATAAGGAGGACTATAACCCACATATGGTTGTAATGAGATTAAACGAGTTAATGTTTATAAAGAACATGTAATAGTGCCTGCTACATAGTAAATATTATATGTCTGTTAAATAAAAATAAATAAGTGGCAATGTCAGCAGAAAGGTACAAAAGCCTGTGGAAACTGCAGGGACCCCATCTGTTCAGGGTGCAATGGGAGCTCAGGGGAAGTAATGTCCTTCACCTCCCAACTTTTGTGCATGTATTTTTAAGTCCTGGGCTAAGTGATGGGCTTTCCATGCAACCTGTGGCTTTTTGAAATATTTCTTATTTCTTCATTAAGATAATTAGTAGTTCTAAGGTCATCCTTCTTCTTTTTATTTTATTTTATTTTATTTTATTTTTTTCTTTTTATTTTATTATTATTATACTTTAAGTTTTAGGGTACATGTGCACAATGTTCAGGTTAGTTACATATGTATACATGTGCCATGCTGGTGTGCTGCACCCATCAACTCGTCATTTAGCATTAAGTATATCTCCTAATGCTATCCCTTCCCCCTTCCCCCACCCCACAACAGTCCCCAGAGTGTGATGTTCCCCTTCCTGTGTCCATGTGTTCTCATTGTTCACTTCCCACCTATGAGTGAGAACATGTGGTGTTTGGTTTTTTGTCCTTGCGATAGTTTACTGAGAATGATGATTTCCAATTTCATCCATGTCCCTACAAAGAACATGAACTCATCATTTTTTATGGCTGCATAGTATTCCTTGTTGTATATACAAAAATTAATTCAAGATGGATTAAAGACTTAAACGTTAGAGGTCATCATTCTTCTGTGGAAATGCCCAATTCTCTTTACTGGTGTAAAGTTTTTTAGCCTAAGCTTCTCAGGATAACGAACGTTTGAAAACAACCTCTTCAAAGCTCCCAGGTCCACTTACTTGCACCTCCTCTGGCTCTCCATTTTGGCGATACGCAAATGCTCAGAAGTCACAGAGCTCACTCCCTAGGTGCCCATCCCTCCCACCTTTCTGATACATTCATCTCTTTTGGTAAGAAAAACAGTACCTCTTGCTACTTTGCCCCAAATCCATGAGATTAAATTATTATCAATAGAAGAAATGTAAAGACTGAAAATGCTTAATGAACTACAAGTGCCAAAATGTACCCCACAGATAATGAGAACTGTTAATGGCAGGTCAAGGGGATCAGTGCAGAAAGATTTGGTTGAATACTTCAAGGAGGGGCTGAGGTTTCAGCCAGGCATTAAAGAGTAGTGACGATGGGGAGAATGGAGAGGACAGGGGATTGCCACGTAGGGAGCAGCAAGCATAGCACAGGTGGCATAAAGAGGTTCGTAGATGTTACTAGTGTTTATCTATACCCAGCTTTTCTCTATTTTGGGGCACTTGAGAGAAGTACTTCCCCCACTCCCACACTTGCTATCATGTGGGGTGATATGAGTACATGTGGCCAACAGGTTCCAATTGGAAGTGATGTGTGTCACCTACAGGCTGAAGCATTTGATTGGCAGTGCAAGTGTCTTCGGTGCTTTTTTCTGCAGCCATGACCACTATGGAAGTGTGGGCTGAGAGGAAGGATCAAGGACATTGAGCTATCATGTGGAGAACAGCTGCCCTGGAAAGTTGTTGAACCCACAGTGGACTTTGGGTGAGTGATGAATCAATCTTTGTCTTTAAGACAATGAAATCTTGGTGGTTTTTGTTCTTGCAGATTACATAGCCTTCCCTGATGTCTGTGGAAAAATGTGTGTTGAGTATTGGGACGTGAGGTTGGATTAGCTAAGGAGTGGCAGAGGCAGCCTCATGTGGGACACAAGAATCATCTGAAGGGACTTCAAACCACCACAAAAAGTCAAATTCAGTTGTGTAGGGTTCAAGCATGAATATTTTTTAAGCTGTTTAGGTGATCCCAAAATGCCACCAGGTTTAAGAGCCATAGACATGCCTATTTTTACCCTTTAACTGGTTTATTTTCTAAGCCCTATTTTTAAGGCTGAAAAAGGGGAATATTGTAGGACCGATAGGGCCTGCAATGGTCTGAATGTGTCCCTCCCAAATTCATATATTGAAATCTAATCCCCAGTGTCATAGTATTAAGAGGGGTTTCTTTAGGGGATGATTAGATCAGAAGGGCTCTGCCCTCATGAATGGGGTGAGTGCCCTCATAAAAAAAGGCCTGAGGGAGCTTGTTTACCCCTTCCAACCATGTGAGGACAGATAGAAGATGCCGTCTGTGGAGCGGAGAGCCAGCCCTCACCAGACATTGAATCTGCTCACACTTTGATCTTGGACTACCTGGCCTCTAGATCTGTGAGCAATAAACTTCTCTTGTTTATAAACGAACTATCCAATTTTAGGTATTTTGTTATAGCAGCACGAAAGGACTAAGACAGGGCCCAAAGCTGACATTTCACATGATGTATGTGAAAGGGCTTTATAAACTAAAAGGCAGAACAAAAGAAAAGCAATTTGCTTCTTGATGATATTGAAAGCCTAGATTGTCAGGAGGTCATACTTGACCCAGTGGATTTTTCACTTTGAGAATGTCTGTGGTTCCTGTTTCTAGGCTGGAGTCAGCTTCTCTGGATGCTGCTCTGTCATGGTCGGGCAGGACCAGCTGTGAGATTCTCATTACCTCTCACTAGGACTGTGGCAAGGGCACCCAGCTGGTCTCCCTCTTCTGACGCTGCTTTGATATATTATCCACTGATTGGTTAACAACATGGCACCTATTGTCCTCCAGGTAGCAAAGACTTGACGGCGTCTTCCTTTCATGAACGAACACATTCATTTTAATTTTAATCACAGTTTTATATATATTTAAGTCAAATAGATTTCGAATGTAAAAGGCCAGTGCCCAGCTGCAACCTTCCCGTCCAGAATTCTCCTCCTCAGGAGCAACCCTTCCACTCTTAGCTCCTTCCCCTGGTATTCATTTCCATGTTATTGGCGCTTTCTTGATTTTTTACTTTCAGACCTTATCTGATGATTGCCTACCATGGCATTTGAGCTTTTAGCATTCTTATATCAGTCCTCCTATCATGCCTCTGACAACATAAGTGTGCTTCCCAAGAGTCTCCCAATATGGCTTTATCACAATTTTTGTGATTGAAAAAATTAGTATTTAATGTTCACTTTAGCATTTATGATTACATAAATACTGTTTAGAAAAGAGCCATAGATGATAACATTTCCTTTTTTGGACGATTTTTAATTCCATAGAGTTAATAATTATCTCTGTTTTGTTTATGTCTTCCTTTACTCACATTTTAGACTTTTGAGAGAGATCAGAGCTAAAAAATGAATGTGTTCCATTTGCCACGTTCAGCTGAAAACTATAGCATCATTTTCCATCATTTTCTGCTATGTGAAAGTGTAATACTTACAAATGAGTCCTTAAGATTTTCCCTGAAACTTTAGAAGGAGTATTCTAGATGTCTTTTCCAGCTTTTCACCCTTCTCTTCTAGCTAAGGTTAGATAGAAATATAATCTAAGATTTATAAAAGTCTAATATAAGATTAATAGAAATCTTTTCCCTGTTGCACACAGAAAAATGTGTCTTCAGAGTCTAGGGGAATAGGTTCTGTGTTTCTTTCTTTAGAATAGGAGCCTCCTGAGGAAAGGAGTTTTATCTCTTAACAGACTGGGGATCCCTGAGTTTGGGACTGTGTGTCCCCTCAGACTGGGGCTCCCTGAGGAAAAGGCTGTGTCTCCCCTCAGACTGGGGCCCCCTGAGGATGGGGCTGTGTCTTCCCTCAGACTGGGGCTCCCTGAGGACGGAGCTGCATCTCCCTCAGACTGAGGACCCCTGAAGACGGGGCTGTGTCTCCCTCAGACTGGGGCTCCCTGAGGACAGGGTTGCATCTCCCTATAGCTGCCCAAGGGGTTCACCTTGCCCAGACAGAACCAATTTATCAAGACAAGGGAATTGCAATGGAAAAAGAGTAATTCACTCAGAGCCGGCTGTGCGGCAGGCCAGAATTATATTATTACTCAAATAAGTCTCCCCTAGCATTCAGGGATCAGAGTCTTTAAAGATAATTTGGTGGGTAGGGGCTTGGAAAGTGGGGAGTGCTGATTGGTCAGGTTGGAGATAGAATCATAAGGGGTTGAAATGAAGTTTTATTGCTGTCTTCTGTTCCTGGGTGGGATGGCAGAACTGGTTGTCAACTGATTCATTGAGTGCGGGGTCTGCAAAGTATCTCAAGCACTGATCTTAGGTTTTACAATAGCAGTGTTATCCCCAGGAGCAATTTGGGGAGGTTCAGACTCTTGGAGCCAGAGGCTGAAGGACCCCTAAATTATAATTTCTAATCTTGTAGCTAATTTGTTAGTTCTGCAAAAGTGGTCCCCAGGCAAGAAGGGGGTCTTTTCCGGAAAGGGCTGTTTTCAATTTTGTTTCAGAGTCAAACCATGAACTGAACTCCTTCCCAAAGTTAGTTCGGCCTACGCCCAGGGATGAACAAGGGCAGCTTAAAGGCTAGAAGCAAGATGGAGTCAGTTAGGGGTGATTTCTTTCACTGTCATAATTTCCTCAGTTATAATTTTGCAAAGTTTTTTTCATTCCCTCAGACTGGGGCTTCCTTAGGATGGGGCTGTGCCTCCCCTCAGGCTGGGGCTCCCTGAGGACGGGGTTGCATCTCCACTCAAACTGGGGCTGTCTGAGGATGGGACTGTGTCTCCCCTTGGACCGGGGCTCCATAGATTGGAGCTGGTGGACAAGAAATATAAACAGGGAGGAGACAGTCCCACAGAGTGTGGTAGAAATCAGGTAGACTGGGAGACTGTGGGAGTCTGTGGGTCTGTCTCCTCCCTATTTATACTTCTTGTCCACCAGCCCCACCTCAGTATCTAGGAAGGGGTCTTCACGTGGGAGCTGTAGTGATGTCACAGGTCAGGGAGGCTTAATCGACCTAGCCTGGTTCTGAGATCCCCCAGGAGCTCTTCAGGCTCCAGGAGCTGCTTCCCTCCCTGATTCTTCTGCTGATGACCTTGGGTCTCAAAAAAACAAAGAACAGAAACTCCTCCGAGACACTTGAAGGGCTCTGTCAGGTCAGTGGCCCCTGCCGAGCATCTGTCCTGGTCTCCATGCCTTCAGAAGATATTAGCTCTCAGGCCCTGCTTGGTTCCAAGGATGGCCTTCCCCTCTCTTTTTCTTTGCATATAGCTTTTCTTTCCTTTTGAGGTTGTCTGTGGAGAAAGACTGTGGATGGCATGAATAATAGATTATTAATTTGGAACCTCTCCAGTGAGTGAGACTTGCCACCAGTGAAGACGCATGTTATGTAACCAGCAAATTGCATTGGCATCAGAGGCAGCATGTCTGCCAGAGAGCATAAGATCAGAGATGTGAGAGAAGCAGGGAGGGAGGCCCCCTTGCAGGAGGGTCTGTGGGGAGTCCAGCTCTTAGCTGGTTATTTTCAGCTGCCTTCTCCCATTTAAGCCTTACAGTGACCAGTGAGGAGGCACTGAAACCTCCCTGTGGAGACAGGATAGGCAGGTCGCAGCAGGAGCTGACTGATGCTGAGGCCTGCTGAGTTCTCAGCACCCGGACCCTGATATTTTCCCATCGTGGTAAACTGATTGGGCCTGTGCCACAGAAAACCTGACAGAAAGGTCTCCTAAAGGAAACTTGAAAACAGAACCCAGGCCTAGGGACCATCCTCTCTGGAGGCAGAAGCCCCAGCCATCCCCTGGGGTGACACTGAGTTTTTCTAGTGAGGCCCTTGGAGGCTGACCTGTGGCCAGAAACAGATGGCCCAGTGTGTTCATCCTATCTCTAGCATTGATGCCTGGTGGTGCCTCAGGGAGGGAGTCTCAGGCCACCTCACTTTACAGGGCACTGGAGGTAGGGAGTGTGTTGGTTGACAAAACTTCTGAGATGGGCTTCTCAGAGGCAGGGGTCTGGCTTGTGGCAGTTATGAAATTGCACCTCCCAGATCTTCTGCAGGGAGCATAACTGCCTGACAGCCCCAGCTGCTGAGCTCTGAACCCACTGCCATGTTGGAGCTAAGGCCATGCTTCTCCCCGGCTGCTTCCAGCCACTGACTGAATGGGACAATGGCTAGAAACTTAAGGCAGACCCATTCCTGCCAGATGGGGAAGGGGAGACTTTGGCTTTGGTTTAACTCTCTCCCCCGACAACTCACACTGGCCTTACCCCACTAGTCTAACTTTCTTCAAACTGCATTGAGACTAAGATTTTTTTCACTCAATCTTCCTTCCTTCCCACTCTCCTCTACAGGAGTCAGACCAGCACTGTAATTTGACAGTTCTCCCAGCGTCTTCCAGCCTTTTCCCTATTTTTACTCACAGGCATATCTTCTGTCTTGTATTCCTGGCATATATTTCTCGGGGGGACATAGACTAATCCCGTCCCTTATTCTCCAACCCCTGGATCAGGCAGAGATGCTCACTGTCTAGGCATTGTCCAAGATGGAGGTGACTGGCAGCAAACGTGTGTTTATAACTCATGATGATCGTAACTTGATTGCCAGGTCCCTGTCCTAAAGAATGCAAAGACCCTGAGGCTGGAGTGGGTCTGACCCATGGAATTAAGGCAAAGAGTCATAGTAGCTGAGTTCAGAGAGTTGAAGGGGCCAGATCCTGTAGGGTCTTGTGGCAATCCTGGGACATCATTCTCAGCCTAAAGCACAGTAGTCTTTCCTGGAGGCCAGGACTCAGCCTTTTCATGGTTTTCTTCTTATTGCTCCTCCTTCTTGCCCATCAGAAGCAGGATTTAGCCCTTGTTGGTTAATTTCTCCAAGGCTGTAACACCAGAAGTGGCTTGTTTCCTCCTAAGACCCCTTCCGATGCTTCTTAATGAGCATTGCCCAACTGCTCTATCCTAGAAGATAAGGAAGTGTCATGGCCATTAGAGTTCCAGACCAGGAGTCCAAACTCAGAATTCATAGCCCTGCTTGCCCATTGATTAGCCCTGGAACCTTGGACAAGTTAATTAGCCTCTTGAAGCCTTAGTTTCCACATCTGTACAAAGGTGATGCTAATAATGGTAGTGATAGTAGCTAACACTAATTGAATGCCAACTCTGTGCTAAGCACTGTTCTGAGTGCTTTACATGTATTATGCAATCCACATCTATGTTATTCTGTTATATATTCTTGGCATCTGTTTCTCAAAGGACATAGACTAAGCTGGTTCCTTATTCTTTAACCCTGGATCAGGTAGAAACACCCACTGTCTAGGTGTTGTCCAAGGTGGAAGGGACTGGTGGCAAAGGTGTGTTTATAACACATCATGGTCATAACTTGATTGCCCTGGGTCCCTGTCCTAAAGAATGCAGAGACCCTGAGGCTGAAGTGGGTCTGGCCCATGAAATTAAGGCAAATCTATTATTATTCCCATTTGTACAGATGGAGCAATCAAGGTACAGAGAAATTTAAAAACTTCCCCAAGATCACAAGCTGGTGAGGAGAAAAAGTGAGCTCCAGATCCAGGTAGTCTTGCTTCTTACCCTTCCACTGCCTTGCCTTTGAGTGCCCATCTTACAGAGCTGTTGGGAGAACCCTATGAGATAATTCAGCATTCTTTAGGAAATTTATCTAGCCCTGACAGACATGTGAGTTCTGAGTCCTGAGTCCTCTATGACAGTGTGTGTGTCTGGAGCACTTCATTCTTTCATTTGTCCATTTAGCAGACAGTTACTGGGGACCCCTTTGTGCCAGAGAGTGTGACAGGTGCTGAGATATGGCAGTGAGCAGGCCAGTCTTGTCCGTGTCTGCCCAAACTTTATAGCCCAGAGGGGAAGATAGATGCTAAATAGACAATTATGCAGATGATTAATTACGGTTGGGGTCTGTACTATAAAAAGAGAAGTCATGCAGTGAGAAAATGTGACAAGGTGAACTGCCCTGTGTGGGAGGGAGTGACCCTGAGACTCTGACCCTGCCAGTCTTGGTAGTACGATCCTTGTCTGAGCGGGGAGACACTCCCTGGCCTCAGGGAGAGTCTAGTCTCACCCCACCCAGTCTGAGAGGGGAGAACTAGCCTGTGCCGATCTGATGGAGGATGTACAGCCTCATTATCTAGTCTGATGAGGGAGATCAAGCCCAGGTGCCTGCTTATATAATAAAAGAAGAGATATGCAGGGTCCTAGTTCTGAGAGTACAGCTGAGGTCAGTGAGCAGGACACCAGACAAAGCAGAGACCATGGTCAAAGCTGAAGCAGCTTTGGAAGATAGGCTAGGGTTGGCATTTTTGGGTTCTATTCAGACAGGGCTGAGCATACCCTTAGGGGGTCTGTTTGCAGTGATCTGATGGTAAGGAGGGCACAGGCAGAGGTTGAAGGGAGAGCAGGTAATGAATTTAAGTGACCCAGCCCAGCACCTGGCCCAGGTGGGCGCTAAATAAATGATAGTTGTTATTGAGTGAGGATCATGCTGTCAGTAAATAACACAGAGAAGCATCAAAGCCATTAACTGTGCTGACTGCTCCATTATCAAAGGTCCCATTGCAGGAGCTTCCAGAAAGATTTGTCTCCATTTCGGTAGCGGGCTTTTCAGAGTTGGAAATTAAAGTGAAACTGAGGTGCACAACCCGGGGCTATAGCAAGGGACTTTGCGTGGAAATGGGCACTTATTTGGAGTATTAAAAGGAAAAGCTAAGGCTAGCTCAGCTGCTGGCTGCACAGAAAAGGGATTTTTTTTTTTTTAAAGAGAAGTAGTTGGAGAAAAATTTCTAATGAATCCTATCCAACCATAAAATCATGTAGAAAATGAATCCTATCTGACAATAAAATAAAAGTGAAACAAATTACTAGGTTCTCATATTTGTAGGACAAATTAATTTCATGTTTAGAATACTAATTGCTTGCTGAGGGTCTGCAACTGCGTGCTGCCTGAATTTAGCACAAGCCTTCAAGTTTGGAGGGCTGCAGAGGAGGTCGCGGGTGGGGGCGGGGGTGCAGGCCTGGCCCTGAGTCCTCCGCTTGGACCCTGCCTTTGTCATATCTCTCTCCAGTGCCCACGGCTCAGTGGGCTCACGTCGCTTGGCCTCAGAATGGGGCTCCCTGAGGGCAGGGCTGTGTTTCCCCCTCAGGCTAGGGCTCCCTGATGCAGGGCTGTGTCTTCTTTGCTTGGGCTGAGGATTCCCTGAGGATGAGGAGTCTTCAGGAAAGCTACAGACTGTCTTCAGAAAAATGAACAGAAAGACAACATATCCTTTTGGGGATCCACAGACCCTGCACCATGCCTTCTTGGCTCTTTGGGAGATGGAGGCTAGAAAGCTGGAGTATAGAGATGATACAGGTGAGAATGTGCTGTGCAAATTGGAAACTGAAGGGCATGATGTTTCTTTTCCTCTTGCATTTTTCACTTTTTATGCCTCATGCTGGGAAATGTGAGTTCATTCCCAGTTATCCTCAAGCAAATGATTGCATTTGTGAATTATCCGGTAGAAAAAAAAGAAACAAAAGAAAAATGCAGAGAGTCTGCCCACTGTCTGTGAAACTCCTGGGTCACCTGTTCCAGCTTGAGTGGTGCCTATTCAGAAGATGCTTGGCTCTTTTCCTAGCAGCCCAAGGTGATAACTGCCATGATACCTTTTATCAGTCTCCTTGTGTGGGTCAGCACCATACCCACAGCTCTTCACACACCCTAATCCTCATGCCTTCTGGAGATAATAGGGTTTATTATGCCCATTTTACAAATGAGGCAAACAAGGCTCAAAATGTTTAGTAACTTGCACAAGATTGCACAGCAACTAAGAGTTTGAAATGAGAATTGGATCCAAATCTGTTGAGTTCTCCCTCTTCCACGCTTCCATGTGCTCTGCACCATAAGTGAGGTCAATCTTTCCCACCCCACTCCCCCAAAAACGTAGTCATATTTTTCAAAGATCTCTCTGTCTCTCTCTCTCTCTCACACACACACACACACACACACACACACACACACACACACACACGCGTGCGCGCAGGCAGAGGATTGAGGACTAGGTATGTGCATTTTCCTTTAACGTCTGTATGCTCTCTATGCCACAGTTTCTGGTTCCAGGTCTGCCTCCAAGCATGTAGCTAGGTTGGCCCGGGAGGTGGCCTGGCTCAGACACTCTCCTTATGCCCTGTAAGCTCTGAGTGAGCACCTGCTATGTGCCTGGCATCCTGCCAGGTGCTGGGCACATATGTGAACCTGGTCTTCCTGGGCATCTGAGAAGTATATTATTGTGGACAATATCTTCTGTGTGATGTTGCCCCTTAATTCTTCTCTGTAGGGCTTGTCCTGATTGATCTCGGTTAGGTCATAGACCAGCTGTGTGGCTTTGTGTCAACCTCTCTCTGGGTTCAGTCTTCTAAGACATTTGGACTAACCCAGTGGTTTTGAAGGCCTTCTAGGTCTGACACCCTGCGATCTGCACACCTCTCTGTCTTAGGATGAATGGTTCTAAGGAACCATCTTGTCCTGTCCACCCTTATGCCTCCCACAACTGTCATTCTCTGATGACCTTTGCACCCTAGCAATGCTGAGGACATGTGTCTGTCTCAGGGAGATAGACTAGAGACCAAGGCTGTATGCAGGTGCTATGGTCTTGGGTTCATTTGCAGCGTTAGCCCCAGTGCCTTACACAGTGCTTGGCACGTTGCTCATGTATAACAAACAGTTGATGAATGAATAAATAAATGGATGAATGAATGAATGCATATGATCAGGACTCACAGCTCCTCTGGAGACTCTACTCCAAGTCTGATTTCTTTTACTACCCTGACCCGATTTCTCATTCCAACCCCCTAATCTGAAAAACAACAGCCTCCCCTTCTGGCTTGTGTCCTGTTGTGTTGGCTGTTGAAAACATTTTACCAATAATAACATTCTGCCCCCATTTTCACGCCACAAGCGGGTTCCATTTCTCCCCACTTTTTGCCACTGTCATCTAAAAAGAATACTTTCCCCATCACCACACTTTGATCCCATTATCTCCACTCCTTCTATAGTTCTTGCATTTCCTAATTAAGAAGGAGAGTTCTCAGGTAGGGAGAAATGGTCTTTAGGAGAAGGGTGCTCTGGCATCTTGCTTCCACTTAGGGACTTAGGAGGAAAGGGATACCTGAGCAGGTGTATCAGATGAGTCCTCCAGAGGACAGCCCACTGAGGTTTCCCCTGAGCCAGTGCTATAGAAGGATTACCTTCCATTAGTATGGTATCTCATATACAGAACAGGACCCGCATTACTTTACTTTAAATAATTAACTGCTGAGAGGACAGAGTGCTGGAAAGGAGCTTAGGCTGCAGCTGAGTGTTTCATGTTTTAATTAAAGCCTCTCTGATAAATGTTTACCAGTTGCTTCTGATTCTTCCTGGGAAAGAAATAATAAAAAGAGAAAGAAGGTAGGATGATGGGAAGAAGAAGAAGGCGGGGGGAGAAAGGGATGGAGAGAAGGAGAAAGGAAGGAAGAGGGAGAGAAGGAGGAACACATAGTCAGAAGGAGATAGAAGAGGAACATGAAAGAAACAACTCTTCAGGCTCCAAAGAAGCGTAGCCAAGCCCCCTGGAATACTCACACACGCTCTCAGGCCCTTTCTTCCCTCTGAGCTGTGGAGCAGTAAACTAGAGTTTGAAAACAGGAATCTCTTTTACACCCTGCTGTGTGTTCCTGTGTTACTAATTCCTGTCTTTCCTGGCCTGCCCACATCTACTTGAGGCTCCATTCCCCAGTCCCTTGTCTCCCATCCCTTTCTGCCCTCCAAGACTCACTCCAACCAGTCACCAACACTCTCACCCCCAAGGCTGCAGGGCTCATGGGCAGACCACCTGGGGTGGCCTTCCTGGGGCAGGGACTGTAGTTTTTTCCCCGTGGGCATCTCCTTGTCTTAAAGACCCGGTTCTCAGAGTCTTCTGAAGTGCTGGTCCACAAGTGACAGATTGTGGCCACTGAAATTATCATGCGACCACTATAACAGGTTGGGTGAGAAGGTTTAGAGCCAAAGTGGATTTGGATGGGGAAGGGGTTTCAATCTGGGAGCAGGAGTCTAAGCTGCCTTTTTGTGACTCTTCTTTGGGAGTCTAGCCATCAGCTCTGTTCAGGGCAGCTGACTGTTAATCTCCAGCCAGTTTGTGTGAGCGTGTGTGATTTGTGTGTGTGTGTATGTATTCTCAGGTCTAGTGTCAGCATCCCTGCTCTGCCCTCTCTGCTGCCACCCCTCTTTGCTAGCCTTAATTACAACAATTTAGGAGGCACGCTTAAGATGGCAGAATAAACCTATCAATATTTTACTTAAGAACGGATTTCTGTCGGATAATATCAGAGACCTACAAATGAGAAATATGAGACTTTTTCTCAGTAGCCTTAGACACACAGAGACACGCACACACAGACACACCAAAGACCTCTGATGAATTATTAACACATGATTTCCTTTCTGTCTCAAACATTGAGAAAAGCTGAGGACTTTATTCAGCTGCACTCAGAGATGAGCATTTCTATTGAAGCTATTTGCCTAAAACATATTAAAATAAACATGATAAAACTGTGTGTTTCAGGGTTTCCGGTTGGTGAGAAGCCAGGAGATGCTGCTGCTCTGTGTGCCTCCCTCCTCTGGGTTTGTTGGGGGAGGAAGATGCTGGGCCAGGTGTCCTGGATCTGAGTCATTTCCCCCAGTCAAGAAGGCAGGGTCACTGCGGGGCCGAAAAGACACAGTGCCTACATCTAGGTGGAGAAAGGCCCTTGGGCTCAGGATCCCTCTGGCTCCCCTGCCCTTGTCTTCCTCTCAAACCCTGTGGATGGAGAGCCACAGGATCTCACTTCTCCACCAGGCTTCATCAACTTCACTGTCTGTAAGTGGGTTGCTATAAAGAACATGGCTGTGCTTTGCTGAAGGATAGGCCAAGGTAAACATCCAGAGTGACTCAGCAAGTTTAGAGCACAGGTGTGGAACTCCACTTGTTATCACAGCCATGTTGCCATAACGCGGCAAGGCCATCCCTTGGCTCTGTGCCATTATTGTCTGTAGAAGGTGTAACTGCCCTGCTGACGCTGTGCAAGGGGCTCAGTTCGGCACTGTAGGGCATGGCATGGCACGGCTCATGTGCGTGCCCAGAGAGAATAACACTACTAACCCCTGTAAGGGAGAGCCTGTTGCCTTGAAGGCGGGGCAGGGGGGAGCCAGGAACTGGCCTGTGCCCAGATAGAAAGAGTTAAGCTGCAGACCCTGACAGAGCTGGCCTTGCAAGCCAGGGAGTGCAGCTGAAGGTGTGGGGGCAGCAGGAGCCGCAGAGCCGGCTGCTGAGAGGAGGCGCACAGTTGAGACAAGGCGGACAGTGTGAGAGAGCTAGTGCGCATAAGCTGCTGATGAGAGAGCTGCTGGATAAAACTACATTTCATGTGCTTACAGCCCGCGGAGTGTTCTTTCAGCTATCTGCCCGACCACCCACTCCCATTGAACCTCAGCATGGGCTGGAACCTGACCACAAGCAGGACATTTGGTGTCGTTGTGAACGTGACAGCTGCTCATTGCTTTACCTCTTAGTGTTCAAAATAGTGGGTCATAGCAGAACAAACATGGCCTGAGACAGTCGTGAGTCATCGGCTAATTCTGTGGTCCTGGGCAGGTCACAACTTCTCCGAACCTCAGTTTCCCCAATTCCAAATGGGGAACAATTGTGCCTATGCCACTGAGTAATATTATCAATAGTAAATATAAAATCCCCATTCAGTGGAATGTCCACAATAGTCACTTGTATGGTAGTGATGACAGAGGTGATTTCTCAGTGTGGCTGGTTGGGTGCCATGCCTTGAAATTGACTCAGCCAATTTAATTTGCCCAGAAAGAGGTGAGTAGGTGCTGAACAGTTGGAAAACCTTGGACATATAGGATCAAATAAAAGGGACTGGAAGTATTTAACTTGGAGAAGTTAAATCTCAGTATGATATACTTGCTTTCTTTAAGTAACCTCCTTGAAGAAGGATCAGATGTATTATGTGAAGCCCCAGAGGGAGAAGTAGAAATTGTAGGAACAATTTAGATTAACATAAGGAACATTTTAACCAACATAACTGTGTGAAGATAGAAAGGGCTACTTTGGATGGTGCTGAGTCTCCATCACTGACGATTTTCAAGAGAGGTTGAGGAGCCAGTTGGCAGAGATGCTGTAGAGGTGATTTTGCACTCCCAGCAAGAGACTCTAGGGTTTCATATTACCCTGTCACTGGATCGAAGTGGAGGGGCCTCCATCAGAGCAACAATCTTCTCCTTCTTCATTGCTTCCCTCATGGCCATCCTAGGGAGAAAGTGACTTGTCTGAGTGGAAATTTGGGAGAGGATCTGAGTGTACTCCACTCTGGAGATCTCTCTGCTGACAGAAGGCACGTATTTTCTGCTCCTCCCCACCACAGGGCTGGGACTGCTGACTTCTAGCCCTGCCTGAGACTTAATGAACCTGTCAAATTCAGGAATAAGGTGTTAGCAAGCCCACCTGGCTGAGAGACCCTAATGCCAGATTCTCCACTGTTTCAATAGGCTAAAGGTAATATTTTGGTCTCTGTCTGCCTGACTGCTCAATCCATTTCTTAGAAAGACCTGAACTAGGTGTGGAAAAAGGAGTGTTAGTCACTGACCCTCTGAGATCCCAACATAGTTCAACTTCCCAAGGCTGGAACATATGGTAGTCAATGCCTCTTTGCTTTAAGAATCTATTCCCTGCTGACTTAGTCCCTGAGTGTTGCTCTAACAGAATACCACAGAGTGGGTAATTTATGACCAATAGAAATTTATTTCTCACAGTTCTGGAGGTTGGGAAGTCCAAGATCAAAGAACCGGTAGGTTGATTGTCTAGTAAGAGTTTGGTTTCTGTTTCCAAGATGGCTCCTTTAACACCGTATCCTCCAGAGAGGAGGAACACTATCCTCATGTGGCAGAAGGTGGAAGGGCAAGAGAGATAAACTCCCTTTGTCAAGTCCTTTTATAAGGGCACCTAATGCCATTCACAAGGGTGAAGCCCTCCTGACTCAACCCCTCCCAAAGGCCACACCTCCCAATAATGTTGCACTGGAGATTAAGTTTCAACTGGAATTTTGTAGAGAACAAAAACATTCAAACCATAGTACCTGCCCTTCTGCACACTACATTTCCCAGCCTTCCTTGCCAACTGACTTCTTGCCAGGGTCAGATAATGAGAGAAATAATGGGAGATTGCAGGGAAGAAAAGGTGAGAAGCTAGAGTATTTCTCCCATTGTCTTCCTGCTTTAATGAGTGTTTTCAAGGTGGCTGAGTACCCAACACAGTTCCAGCTTCTGCCAAACAGACTTGGCATCTGGCTTCTGGAAACAGTACCTCCTATTGTCCCTCTAGCCAGCCCTAAGGGTCACATTGACTTTCTGTTCTTGCTAACAGCTGGTTGCTTTGCTGTCCCTTTTTGGCTTCTCAGCTCTTCCACCACTTGGGTAACCAATTTCCTATATTAAATTATTACTGTTGGAAATATCTAGAGTGGTTTATGTTTTCATGACTGGGTCAGAACACAGTCTCTATTTGGGGAATTTATGTGACTGATTCCCTGGATGGTAAATATCTCAAAGGCCACCATAGAATTCAAGAGTTCCCTGGGGATCTCTGCAAACCTCAAGCTCCTGAACTCTGTGGCTCTGAGTCCTGAGTGTCTCAAGGAGGGACAAAGTCATGGAGACAGTGGGGGGTATGATTCAGTCTTCCCAGGGCGGGGTGTAACAGCCTTTGCTTCAGGCCCAGGCTTTTCCTGCCCCAAGAAGCCAGTCACAGGGTGCTCCTATAGTAGGGCAAGTATCAACAGTCCATTGTCAGGGGCAGCTTTGACCTGGTTTCAGCGTCCTTTTCCTCAGGCGTTGTGTTAATGACAGACTTCCCTGGAAGCCTCAGTCTTGTGCATCCCAGGTTGTCAGCCCTACCTTCACTCCTGGCTGCTCATTTGCATTCAGCTCCTCAAAACCTCTTGCATCTTGGCTTCTGAGTTCTCTGGTCTAGCCTATCAGCAGAGTGTGCCCCTACCCAATGAGTCAGCTTCAGCCGCGGGGCTCCAGGTCCTTTATCTTGTGTCCATCCTTGTCCATAGCTGCATATGACAGGCCTTGTCAGAGACAGGCCTCTTGAGTCTCCCCAGGTGCCTCACAGTTATCAGCACCCATCAGTGAGTGCCTGAAGGCACTGCCAGAAATTCAGTCGCCACCTGCATCTCCTTTCATGGGCCTGGAAATGGGGCAAGTGTGGAGCTGCAGATGTGGAAGTAGGCTCCACAGGAGATCTGTCATACCAGCTTAATTTTGCATTACTGTCTGCCTGTGAGCAACGTGAGAAAGTTGATTTAGAATTTCCTTGCCTGAAGAAAGAAGTAGAATAACCTAATAAACTCTGAGATTATTCCATGAACACTGTGAAAGGATCTTAAGAATTTCAATCTATAAATGAAATTTTTGATAATCGACACTATTGTCATCCCCATCACTGTGATAGCCACAAATTCTATTACCACCATCCCCACCATCACTCCCACTGCCACCACAACCACCAGCAGTGGCATCACCGTCACCATTGTTACCATCATCCTTAACGCATCCCCCCATCACTATCACTGCCACTATTGAAGTGATCACTACCGCTATGGCCACTGTCACTGAAATCAACGCTAAAAATACCATCAACCTCAACATCTTACACATCATCTAATGCCCTCCTTACCCTTCTGGAAGGCTCTGACTGGGCCAAGGACTACAGGATGAGAGCAACATAGGGGCTGTCACTGGAGACAGTCATACTGACATAGGGAGTACAGCAGCAGAGAAGCAACGTGAAATCAGGACTGAAAGGAACAGACAGAGGCTGTCTCCTTTGCACAGGACATGTCTTTTTTTTTTTTAAGATGGAGTTTCACTCTTGTTGCCCAGGCTGGAGTGCAATGGCGCGATCTTGGCTCACTGCAACCTCCACCTCCCAGGTTCAAGTGATTCTCCTGCCTCAAACTCCTGAGTAGCTGGGATTACAGGCGCCCGCCACCACTCCCGGCTAATTTTTGTATTTTTAGTAGAGATGGGGTTTTGCCATGTTGGCCAGGCTGCTCTCGAACTCCTGACCTCAGATGATCCACCCGCTTCGGACTCCCAAAGTGTTGGGATTACAGGTGTGAGACACCTGCCTGGCCCTAGGACATGTCTTTGAGTGGGAAGAGCAGTGAATACAGAGGTGGGTGGGGAATACATCACTGAGAAGGGAGCAGACCTCATGCTTGGTATTGGTGGAGGAACACCTGGAGCTACACAGGGAATCAGAGTAGCTGGGAGGCAGGAGATAAAAGGTAAGTTTTATTGGATGTTGTCCCTCCTTTGGACAGTGCACTAACAGCCCAATTTCCCTGGGCAGGGAAACAATAGGGTGGTGAGGAAGAGAAAAGCAGCCCCTGACGTCCACGAGCTGGCCATGGCATTCTCCTGTTGAACATAAACAACTTCATAGTAAAACATCAACATCAGACAAAGCCACCTGTGACAAGAATGGATCAAGACAGAAACAAATCTATTCCATAATCATGTCTGAACACAGGCAAAACATGAACATTGTTTAAACCGTAAAATACCAACCGGCCCCTCCTCCAGCTAATGTGAGTGACTGCCACCTCTCTACCGATTGCAGTGTTAGCCTCACTCTAGTCGGTCCTCCCCACAGATCAAACTTATTGAGATACCCAATCACAGACTTGTCCCTGCTTTCTGACAGCACTCAATCCAGGGCAGACATCTGCTTTCTTGGACTCTCCCCAAGTCAGCTAACCAAAGCCAGATCCTATAATAGCTTCTTCCTAGCTCTAGCCTCTTACTGAGATGTCTCATGAGTCTCCATTTTTCATGTTCTGAATGCATCAAGTAATACACCCAACTTGTCTAACTGTAGGTTCCTGGGGGGCTTTGGCTGTAAGGCATTGACAGAAGTGTAGGAAGGCGTTACCTCTGGTGTATCAGGAATGGTTAATGTTACCCCAGAGGGGTCTCTCTCTCCTGGGAAGACATATGGGGTGACCAGAGTATGGTGCAGCTAGGCAGTCTCAGAACCTGTTTTAGGGCCCAGCTTCTCTAGCTGGTCACCCTGCTAAGGGAACAAGCCTGTGGAGGACCCAGGCTTTTTCTCAAGTGCCAGTCGGCAGTGGGGCATAAAATCTCCCTGAACTGCTTGTCGAAATGCAGAATCCTGGACCTCACTCCTGGAGATCTCAAGACAAAAGCCTTGATGTCTATTATTATAACAAGCTCCTCTGGTGGTGCTTATGTTTGAAAACCACAGATTGAGGGGCTTGCCACTCTGAGGGCCTTCATGGTCACCATTTACTCAAGGCTAGGGTTGGCAGAGCTGGACTCTAAATGCTTTCCAGAGATAAATTAAAAACTTCCCCCACCCTGGAAGCCATATGTCTATGGGCTCAGATTCCTAGGGTGTCTCCCTCTATTCTGGAAAGATCTATAGGGTCAGGTCCCTCCCAGCCCCCCTAGTTGGGTCTATACCTTCTTCCAGAGATCACAGCACAGAGCTGTCCAGTAACATTCAAGGTAAAGGCACCTGCCTCCAGCAAGATGTTTCTCAAAAGTGGCCCACATTCCTTATCTTGAACTGAATGAAAATGTTTATCAGTAGATCTATTGCCCTGGCCCCTGGGTCTTTGAGGTGCACACACAGGGAATGCAAACTGATTATAGCATTTAAACACACAGACACACACACACACACACACACACACACACACACACACACACACGACTGCTCCCATAGGGAGGCAGAGCAGACAGTTCTTTTATACCCAAAGCCTTGCACAACTTGTCTGTCCTCATCCTCATAGCTTCTCATCCTACCCTGTCCTCACTAACTTGGTCCTCCTCGATGAGGATAGTACTAGCCCAGTGAGATCTTGGGGTCAGGCCATTTACTTTGGGGACATCCTTGCCAGTCCCACCCAAGGGTTAGACTCTACTTTATGGAGCTTCAGCCTTGTGAGACCCCTCAGCCCCCTTTTGACTGCTTCTCCATCTTTACCCATCCTTAGCCATTTGGAGCCCTGGTCACAAGGCTGCAGCTTAGAGTTGGTACTGGAATGGGTTAAGACTTTTGGACTGTTGGGATGGGGGTAAATGTATTTTGCCTGTGACATGAATTTGGGGGTTCCAGAGGGTGGAACACTGAGGTGGATTACATCCCCCCAAAATTCATATGCTGAAGCCCTAACCCCCAGTACCTCAGAATGTCACTAGACTAGCAAATAGGGTCCTTAGAGAGGTGATTAAGTTAAACTGAGGCTGTTAGTGTGGGGCCTAATCCAATTTGATTTCCTTATAAGAAGAGGAGCTTAAGAGGACACAGAGAGATACCAGGAGCCCACGTTCACAGTGAGACAACCCTCACTGTGAAGAAGCAGTGAGAGAGTGGCATCTGTAAGCCAAGGAGAGAGGCCTCAGAGGGAACCAGCCCTGCTGGCACCTTGGTCTTGAACTTTCAGCCTCCAGAACTGTAAGAAAATAAATTTCTGTTTTTTAAACAGAAAGCTATCTCCCTATAGCATTTTGTTATGGCTGCCTGAGAACACTAATACAACCTTCTTCCTGTTTGATTTCTCTTCACCTTTTTCTGTCCTCAGAAACTTGGGGTCCACATCACATCCCTGCAGCTCATCTTTGGGGGTGTAGAAGCTACTTCACCACAGATGTGAGGGCTTGGTGGGACAACCTCATACATATTTGCATTTCATACACAGTTGCTGGCCCCTTGCAAGTGGCGTCCAACACTCATGCTCATGGTTGACTGGTAGATGCTGGCATGAGCCCAGATACCACGAAGAAGGACGAGTGATCTACCACCATGAACACTCTTAGCCTTTATTTTTAACTTGACTTTAATTCATGGTCCTAAAACCACTGAGCACCTCAGTTTGTTAAAGTAGAGCACAGGGATATGAAAGCCAAGATGACTATCTGTTACTCAGATATTTCAAGCTTGCATCTGGAGAAGATGAATGTGGACACTTGCAGGTGGGGCTTTCCATGTGCCTGTCCTTGGGTGAAGGTGCCAATACAACCCTTTCACTTATCCCACCTGCCTCTGGCCCCAGACGGGAAAAGCACATGCACCTTGGATGGCGGAATATAAGGATGAGTGAGATTATTGAGTCTGTGGTGACCCTTGAATTATTTACCTAACGGAGAGAGAGGAATTCTAAGGGCAAGAGGTCTTGGTCTTAGGGCTCCCTAGGTTGAAGGCTGTGGGTACTTCTCCCCTATCCGAGGCTTGATAAAGCTGCTGTGGGAGTCTTAGTACTGTTAGAAGGACAGATCCCTACTCTATCCCCTCGTTTACACTGCTGGCCTCAGGCAACTTCTTCACTCCTCTGAGCCTCAGTTTCTTCATCTCAGTTTCTTACCATCACACATGGTAACAGATGAAAGTTAGTGGATGCACATAGCAGGTCTTTGATAAATAGTAGTTGGTGAGGTCCTTAAACTCTCCGGTGTAAGCAATAAATGACCCACTCCCATCATTCCCACACCCAGGCAGGGGTGGGCCTGAGCCTGGCCTGGGAGCAGAACTACAGCATGTCAGGGACCACTCTCCTTCCCCAGGCTAGCAGATCTGGATGGTGGTTCCAGTTTGGTACCTTGCAGTTTGCTGAGCCCTGCAGTTTTGACAGGCAGCCCTGGGAACCCAGCAGCTCCACGTGGAAGGAGCCTAATTAATCACTGTAGTAATGGTTCCGGCAGCCCCACCGCTCTGGGCCATGTGTCCTCCTGCAGCTGCTCACTCACCACCGTCTACCAGAAAGCTCATGTGCACTCACCCTGCACCTCTGCCCCCCAGGCAGCTCGACTGGGGTCATACCAGACCAGGAAATGGACACCTGAATGCCTCTGACTTCTAGAGATATGGATGCCCCTATGCCCCCTCCTATTGGGCCTGCCTCCCTCGGCTCTTCACTTGTGAGCTGAGAGCTCTTCTTCCCCAGATAAAAACCCAAATGCAAGCAGGGATCGCACACACAACACAGTGAAGGCTGTGGAAGAGCACTGGATTTGGAGTTGAGAGACCATGGCCGGAGAGTCTGTGCTACCCTTACTGGCTGTGTGCACCTGGTAAGCCTCTCCACCTGTCTAAGTCTCAGTTTCCTTACCTGTGAAATGGGGAAAGTAAGAGCCATCCTGACTAGCATGTAGGACAGAAGCAAAAGCTTCTGCTTCATAGATGCAAACTGCTGTAGGAGCCATACCAAACAATCAATAACTAGAGATTTCACTGCATTTCATAGAGATCCCTCCCTGCATGATGGATAGAGATGGGGTACCCTCTGGCTCCTTTCTGTGGACCTTTCTGAGAAGTACATCACCTCAGCTGTGCCCACATTCTCTTGTGGATGAGCCTTGGGGGGTCCTGTGGATGTGGAGGTGGGGTCTGGAGGGCAGGGCTGCCTGGTTTCATTGTGAGAACGCAATGTGCGTTTGCGTCCCATCAGGGAAGACAGGACACTCCTAGTCTCAGGGCAGGTTCCCATGATTCACAGCATCTGAATCACTTCCCACACCCCCTCCCAGTCTGACGGGAGCCCTCTCGGCAGAGCCAATTTTGAGGGCAAAGAGGCCCACAGACACCTGGAGATCCTGCTCTAGCCGTGGGACCTTCCAGTTTGGTTGGAGAGTATGGCACAGCCTCTGAACCTTCCAGCCCAGGTGGGGAGGCTCCAGGTGCAGCATGGACCCTCACATCAGTCCAGTGAACAAAGCACCTGGAGATACCTACCAGGCGGTGAGAGCAAATGGACCTTTAGGGGCAGAGCGGCTGCCTGGAAGAGGGTCTATTCTTAGCCTGGCTTGGCCTCTTGTCAACTTACCCCAGGAGCCCCTCTGGAGGAAACCTGATCCCACACCCCTTCCTGAGCCATAGGTATAAACAGAGGCTTGCTCCCTGAATTTGAGTTGCTCAAGATCAAGGGGCACCGATCGCCCTGTGTGTTCAGCAGAAGGCACTCCCTGCTTCTCTGGTTCAATTTATCTTTGAGGATACTTCTTTCCTCCGCGGATCGTTTTTCCAACCTCTCTAGAGCCAGTCTCAGCTCTTCCTTTTGTGAAATGGAGGGAGATTATTTGGTCTCCCTTTGTCCTGAGAACCAAAAGCTTTAAGGACAAATAATGATCAATAAAATACAACCTCTATCAAGGAAAGGTACTGGGAAACTGAATAAATCCCTCCTTTTAATAGGGATAGTTGACACATACAGCACTTACCATCTGCCAGGATTTGTCCTAAAAGCTTTTCATATATTAACTCACATCCGCCATATGAGGTAGATACTCTTAATATCCCCATTTTATAGAAGGGGAAGTTGAGGCACAGAAAAGACTAGCCTGAAGTCCCACGATTAATAAGTAGTAAGACTGAGATTCAAACCCAGACAGCCTGACTCCAGAATCTGGGCTCTTGACCTCCAGGCTGCTCCATCTCTAGCAGCTGAGGCTGTGTTCTGGCATGGCTGTTTCTGTCTCCATCTCCCATGCTAGACTGTGCAGGGACCCAGCATATTCCTCTTTGTCCTCCTAGCCCCAGGCATAGTTCCTGAACATATTTGCAACATAAATAAATAAATAAATAAATAAATAAATAAATAAATAAATAAATAAATAAATGGGAGGCATAGTGACAGCTGCCACTGAAAAGGCATATTATCTGGGTCTAATCCAGGGGGATCCTGGATGCCTGGTGGTGAGAAGAGAGCAGGAAAGGCCCCACTGGGGGTGTATTTGCTCTCTCAACACTGTGGTTGGACACGTTCTGCATTGGAGTCATGAGACATCTGCAGGATTCACCTGAGATCCAACCACATTTTTGTGCCTTTAGAACCTTTCCCACCTGCTCCTCTCCCTCCTCTGCCCTCCCTCCCACTGCAGGAAGGTCCATTGCAGCCACATCTTTATGGTCCAGTGAGGCTGTCTGTGACACTCAGCACCCCCACCCACCATCAGCCACTGAGTATTCTGAGACCCATTTTAATTTCTATTGTTATGGTCGCTGGTATTATTTCTAATCCTCGAACTTTATTTTTTCCCTGGGGGAAAAGTTGTTTTACATGCTGAGGCTGGAAAGCTAAGTGTTCTGGAAGGAATTGGAAATAATCATGAGAACAAGCAGGTGGTGGTATGTGAGGCTCGCAGTAGGTGGATGAGGAAAAGACCCCTCTCCCCTGAGAAATGGTCCTGTTCCCAAAGCCCCTGGTGGAGTGTGAGGCTTAGAGAATGGGGTGTCTGCAGGCTGGGGAAACAGTGGAGGAGACAGATGGGGAGGGTGGAGTTGGGGCAGGAAGGCCCTCCACTGGGGCTTGCTAGGGACACTTCTCTGCAGGTTGTGGGAGAAGGGGGATAAATATCACTGTGGTTTGTGTCGGTGGGGGAGATGGGCAGGCCTGCAGTATAAGATACAATGAGTTAAAAGAATCATTCACTGAGTAAAGAGAAATATCAGGAATCCAATTGCAGGGACAATTTCAAGCAATCATAAAGGGTTTTTCAAATATATTCACTGCTAAGAGCTACAGATGTCAGGAGAGAAAATTCGTTCACTTACCAATAATAGTCGCGGAGGCTGGGGGAGCAGGATGCAGACGTGGAAAGTACTTAACCAGCTTCCCCACCTCCTTCTCTCCTGGGATGCTTGGGTATAAGGGAGAAGGGCTGAGTTCTGGGTGGGGAAGTGGCTCCTCCATTCACCAAAAAGGGTGGGGGAAATGGGTATGACTTGCCCCTGGGGAGTGAGGTGGCCGGGGCAGGCTGAACTGGAGGGAGGAAAAGCTTGGAGGGGAGAGAGAAGGACACTGTGGCCCCAACAGCCCAGCCCCAGCACGACTCCCTCTTCCTCGCCAACCCATCCACAGGTTATGTGACTTAAGGTCAGGCACCATGCTTGGCATTGAGTAGGAGTCTTGCTGTTGTTGTCACGGAGAATTTATTGATGATTTGTGATGAGCAGAGCACTCTGCCAGTTGTATGACAGACTGGAGACCCTCAGAGACCTGGTACCTGCCCTGGGCTTGCAACCTAATTAGGGCGATGAAAGCAGCATCCCAAGGGAAGTGAGAAAAATTTTCGGCACGACGCTGGAAGATGTGGAGATATTGTGATGGGAGATGAGCGTCATCAGTGGCCACCTCAGGCAGCCCAGTCAGGAAAACCTTCAGGGACACTCAGATATTAGCCCTGTCTATATAAGTTCTGCCAAAATGCCGCCTCTTCGTTTCAGGGGCCCACCTGGTGCAACAGGAAGTATTAACCATTGCACAGACTCTACCTTCCCCTGCCAGGACAAAGTCTAGGGCAATCATATCATCTAAAATGACCCTGGGCAATGAGTTGAAGCGGACTTGAATGACTCTGAGGGCAGAGGCAGTGTTATTTATCAGAGACTTTCCTAAAGTCAGGGACAAATTTAATCCTACCTTATCTAATATACTCCTCATACCAATTCCCCAAACGAGCCTCAATCCCCACAGGATGATGTGAAAAGGATCGGGTGCCATCTGCAGTGGGTTAGGTTATAGGAAAGAAACCCAAGCTTGGAGAATCTGAATCTTGCATGACAGAAAATAAGCATGCCTCCCCTTTGCTTCAGAAGAGACAATGGTTTATAAACTGGATAGTAAGTACATCCACCTTCTGCTGCAAAGGGAAATACTATCTCTAGCTTTCAAGGATGTTTTTGTAGCAAACATCCTGCAAAGGATAAATCAGAATGAGATGTGCAGAATTTCAAAAGGCCATGGATAATTGCCCCCCAACATTAACAAACTCTGCAGTGCACTTATTTATTATGCTTATTGTTTATGTCTATCGTTCTCTGCTGGAATGGATGCTCCATGAGGGCCAGGATTGATGCTTCTTTTGTTCACTGATGTATCATCAATAACTAGAACACTGCCTCGCATATAGTAGGTGCTCAAAAAGTATTTGTTGAATGACTAATTCAACAAATGTTGAATGACTGCATGAGGAAGAAGAAAGCCTCTGCTTGGCGTCTCGCCACCAAGGAAGTTCCATTAAGGAATCCACAACGTGCTGTGGGGAGAAGGAATCTTGATGCTAAAAAGGTAACCTTTTCCTGTGTGCCTTGAGTTGGCATATGCCACATCTCTTCTGTGTGCTCTCCTATCTCTCTGCTGATGCCAACTATCAGGGCTCATGAGGCAGGGAAGGTTCCCAGGGAAGAGTTGGCTAGTTTTGACTTTGTTTCTGCAGCAGGCCACCTGTGTGTATCACCAGGCCACATGTGTGCATCACCAGGCAACAGGTGTGTATCACTAGGCAACATGTGTGTGTCACCAGGCAACATGCATGCATTATCAGGTTCCAGGCATCTCTCCTGGGCCTCTCACCTCTCCCCTGCCTTTCTCAGGCTGGTAATTAAAAGTATCAAAGCAAAGTAGGGCTGTCTCATTACATGTCCTGTTTATGTGACTCTAAGGTACTTAGAGATGATTTGAAGGGCTAGGAAATCAGCAGCAGAAGTTCCTTCACCTCCAGCCTGAAGCTGGCAACCCTGAGGTAAGGACATCAGGACTGGGGTATGAATTAGTTTTAACATAAACCAATAAATGCATTCATGTAGGTGAGGAATTAAAAATAACTGAGATGCTGCACATTTCCCTTATTAATTAGCTGTTCTAGTTAACTTTGCTGCTTGTAGAGACAAATCATGGGTCCTAATAGTGGGACAATTTCCTCCTGATCTCTGTGGCACTGGAATGTGGCACCATGCCTCAGTCAGCCCCTGTGGCCCAGCAGAAACCATGTGCAGTGGGGCTGCATCCTACGGGGAGGCTTCTACAGCCACTTAGGAAGTTACCTCTGGGCTCTCTCTTGAAGCATAGAAGCGGTCCACAGTGGGGAGGGAAGGACAGGGGTTGGAACCAGCTGGCTCAGAACCCCTCATATGGAAGTGTTTGGTGATTTGACTCCTAAGGACAGGAAGCTGGGAGGGGAAGGTGAGGTTTTGTGACTGTGCCAGCCACCTGGAGCTCATCACATATGGTCCTGAGCTTTTGCTATTTCATTCATTCATTCATTCAACAAATATTTATTTAGCCTCTTTTAGGTACTAGGTGCTTTGCTAGCAGCAGGGATACCAAAACAACGAAGAATGACAACTTATGACCTCTATGAGAAGAAACTCCTAGCCTGGTACTGGAATAGAGCCGCTCTCACCATGAGGTGGAGGCCTCTGTCCCTATCACAGGCATTTTGGAGGTTAGGGTCCAGAAGAGGGAGGCAGATGGGCTGTATTCACCAAAATATGCAGGTTTCTGCCCACACACTCCCACCACAGCCTGGATTTGGACACAGTAGGACTTTTTTTTTTTTTTTTTTTTTTTTTTTTAAATTTGAGGATAACAGAAAAACTGTCTTTTTCCAGGGAAGTTTTTCTACACAAACTTGCAAAGAAGTTTGGTGCACTGGGCCAGGGACTCAGGAAACTCAACTCTCGCTTCTGGTCTGCTGCAGACTTGCTGCATGGTCTAGGACAAATCACCGCCCAGTCCCAGACATGGCTTTTGTTCACTTGTAAATTCTGTGGTTCCAGGATGCGGTCTGTCCTCCACCTTGCTTTTGTCTTCAGATAGAATTCCTTCACTCCGTGGCTGTGCCAGAGAGTGAGACTCAGGATGGTTCCAGAAGGTATGTAAGGGAGGCCAGGCTCCCCACAGCTCATGCAGAGAAGGCAGGAAAGAAGGGCTCTCCAGGGGGCTGTGGGGTTCCCAGGAAACTGAGTATGGATGACAGGAACAACTGTCCCAGGGACTCAAACTCAGGGCCAATAGGGGCCAGGCAGGAATGTAGAATGAAGTGGGCTCAGGAGAGACTGTTGAACAGAAAGATCCATGCCCCAGCTGAAAGGGGCAAGTGCTATTCAGCTTCTTCCAGGTTTTCTGGGCTGAAATTGGAGGCCCAAGGGTGTCAGATCTTCCATCATTTTAGAAGTCATAATTCAAATTTTTATGTTTAAAAAATTATGTTCATTTAAAAATGCTGGGCTTGAATTTAAAATATTTAAATGTTACTGTGTAGGCAAACAAAATATACCTGGGGACTAGGTTTAGTCCATGAATATGTCAACTAGAATTAGGTTTAGCCTGTAGTAATGGAAAACAAACAAATGAGCAAAATAGCTGTGGCTTAAATAGGATAGAAGTTTATTTCTCTCTCACTTCTAAGAAATACAGAAGGAGTCAATTCTAGACCGCTGAAGTGTTACAGTGGTATTCAAGCTCCATCTATCTTGTTCCTCCACCATCCGTGGCCTCTATTTTCAACATTACCTCATCATGCAAGATGGTGGCTGGAGCCCCATCCATTATGTCTACCTTCTATCTAGCAAGTCGAGGGAAGGGAAGAAGAAGAGCATGCTCTCTTTCTTTTAAAGACATTTTCCAGAAGTTGCACACTTTATTTCTACTCACATCCCATTGACCAAAACTTGATCACAAAGTTCATACCTAGTTTCAATAAAGGCCAAGAAAGATGGATTTATTTATTTATTTATTTATTTATTTATTTATTTTGGGATGGAGTCTTGCTCTGTCACCCAGGCTGGAGTGCAATGGTGCTATCTCGGCTCACTGCAACCTCCAGCTCCCACGTTCAAGCGATTCTCCTGCCTCAGCCTTCTGAGTGGCTGGGATTACAGGTGCCCGCCACCACGCCCAGCTAATTTTTTTTTTTTTGTATTTTTAGTAGAGATGGGATTTCACTATGTTGGCCAGGCTGGTCTTGAACTCCTGACCTCAGGTGATCCACCCACCTCGGCCTCCCAAAGTGCTTGGATTACAGGTGTGAGCCACTGCGCCCAGCCCGGAAAAATGGTTTTTATTTTGAATTTATAAAGATCATGTATCCAATTAAGGAGCAAAAGTATTAGAACAATGGGAAAGGGGGAGAGTGAATTTTAAGTGACACTAATAGTTTCAGCCCCAGTTTGCCTTCAGTTTGAGACCTCGCTGACCCAGTCTGTTCTTCATGGTAGGGACAGGAAACGGGGTGTGGTATCTGTGCACTTGGAGACTGCCTAGTGAAAGGGGCAGGGCTGCTTTGGAGAAAGGTCTGCTCTCTTGTAGCAGACTCAGGTAGGACTGGCTCTGCTGAAATAATTCAATTTCCCTGGAAGCATGGCTCAAGGAGACCCTTTAGGGTTATTTATTCTTCAGTGTTTTATAGGAACAGAATTTTTTTTTTCCCAACAAGTATCTCCCAGTCACTGATAGTTAATATTCAGACAGTGCCACAGCATCCTCAGTCACACATTGGAAGAGCAGGGGTGATGCCTCAATCCAGCCCCTGCACCAGCATAGGGGCTCCAGAGAAAGGTGAGTGCTACTGCCTTATCTCCACCATGGAATGGGAGCGCAGAGAAATTTCAATTTCAGTTAGAGTGATTCAGGTAAAAAATCAAGATATCTAAACTGAGTCATTAAAGAATAGAACCAGCCACTAGAAGAGGGGGTGACACTTCTTTTACTTGTGAAGATGAGGCTCTGCGAGCTACCTGTCTGGAACAAGGTCTTGTATGCATCCAGAAAGCATGCACTGTGTGCTAGTTATCAGATTCAGCTTGGGATGGGGTAGGGGGCACCAAGAGGAATGAGACATGGGTCATGTCCCTGGGGGACTCACCAAGAAAATTGGAACCCAGGAGGGAAGCACATGCCCCTCCAAGCTGCACCAGGAATCCCTTTACTTTCTGAGCCTGGTACAAAAACTACCATCCAGGCCTCCCTGTCCTTGGTGTCCAATTGGGAAGCTTGGCAGGAAATCAAAGGGCAGGGGAGACAGCAGTGGGGGTATTTCTTCCCAGCTCCCTCCCTGCTTCAGCAGAGCATCTTTGGCAGTGGCTGGCCCTAGGCTCTTTTTCCTGGCTCTATAACCCAATGCCTCCAGCAATGCTATTTCCCCCTTCCCTTTTCCCTCTGGACACAGGTGTAGTAACCACTTCCTGTTGTTGCCAGTACATGGATACTTCACTCTTCCTTACTAATTCTCTTAATCCTGCCCATCCCTCTGTAAATTTCTTCATTAATGTCTCTTCATTTGAAACAAAGAAAGGCAGAAAAAGGGAGAAGAAATACCTAAAATTTGATCCTTCTCTGGAAATGAGTGGTAGATATTTATGCCTTCCCCATAGCTGTCATAGAAAGACAATGATGAAAACTACTTGTCCACAACCTGCTCCTTGCTATGTATCAATCATCACCACAGAGAATCTTCATCATTGCTTATATCATCATCATCATCTTCACCATCACATCATCATTATAACCATCATCATTGTCATTTTCACCATCACCATCGACATTACCATCATCATCATTTTCATCTTCATCATCACTGTAACCATCATTATTACTATCATCGTCTTCATCATCACCATCAGTATAATTATTACCATCATCTTCAACTCACCATCATCATCATCATCTTCACCATCACCATCACTACAACCATCATCATTGTCATCTTCACCATCACCATCACTATTGCCATCATCATCATCTTCACCATCATCACTATCATTACCACCATCATTATTATAATCTTTACCATCACTATTACCATCATTATCTTCACCATCATCATCACCATCACAATTACCATCATCATCATCTTCACCATCACCATCAGTATAATTATTACCATCATCATCATCTTCTTCACCATCACCATCATCATCACTATAACCGTCATCATTGTCATCTTCACCATCACCATCACTATTAACATCATCATGATCTTCACCATCATCATCACTATCATTATTACCAGCATCATCATTATCATCTTTACCATCACTATCACCATCATTACCATTGTCGTCTTCACTGTCATCATCACCATCACTATTACCATCATCATCATCATCTTCACCATCACCACCACCATAATTATTACAGTCATCATCACCATCATCATCACTGTCACTGTGGAGACTATTATCACCATTGCAACCACTTTTTACAGCATCATCACTGTCTTCATTATTACCAAAAACTACACATGCACTTTTGCAAAAGGCTCAACAGAGAAAGTGACCCTGCCCCTGTCTGTGGGAAAACTTGTCATTGATGATTATAACATATAATCTTTGCTGAGAATTTACCACATGCCAGGCGCTGTTCTAACCACTTTACCTATATTAACCCTTTTAATCCTTGAACAAACCATTATGTAGAGATTATCATTATTTTAATTTTATAGATAAAGAAACTAAGGCACTGATAGGAAGACTCTGAGAGAATAGCATGGAATGAATGCATTATCATAGGGAAAATGCCAACCATGTCTGAGCTGCTGGTGAGTGTGCTAGTCTGGAAGTTGAGGGGAGTTGCCTCCCACCCAGAACAGGGCTAAGGGGAGGTGTCTGTTAATATCTCCATTAACTGATCCACAATGATTTGGAGAGCTTTGCTGTCCTGACACACCTTCAGGGCCCAGACTCTGCACAAGGGCCTAAGATCAGCCTCTCCCCTGTGATGAGTTCAGCTTCCCAGGCTCACCCACCCTAACATGTCTCTGTTCCCAAAGGGAGAAGATGGCCCCTGGCCCCCGGCCTACAGTAGACAGGTAAACAACTGATATTTTCCCAAGTCAGTGAGTTGGATTATTCTAGTTCTTTCTGGAAATACAAGCCTGCACATCCTTCTCCTAGGCAGCTTCCCTCACACTTTGGACACAGTGGGCTCTCTTCTTGTGCTCTTCTGTGGCTCCTTTTACATTTCTTGTGTAAAATACTTAGTGCACTTGTGATCACCTGTTTAAACTGTGTCTTTTCACTTCAAACGGTCACCGCAAGAGAGCAAGAACTAGGCCTCTGATTCATGCCATGGTCCAGTATCATGCCTGCAACATGTAGCTGCTGAATGAATGAACAATGAAAATCCTGATTGCTCTCGGATACTACTACTACAGGTCTCAGCATCTTCCAGACTCTCAGCTTTCCCCTCTGAAAAATGGAAATAATACTCCAAATTTTGCTACGAATATTAAAAAAAACAAATTCTTCCTACCAGGTGAGTATATAGCTATGCAAGTTATTTTATTCTTGTAACAGCTTTTTAAAACTTCCATGGAATGCAGACTTGTCTCCAGCTTAGAGTGAGAGAGTGGAAATACTGAGTTAGTAAGTGCCTTATAAAGAACTCTGGTCCCTTCCTAGCTCCTTATGGCTCCCAGCCTCAAAGGCCTGTCTAAAGGACCATATGACCCTCCTCTCTACCTGCCACAGAAGTGCAGAAGCTCCTAGGGTCCAAGTAGGAGTAGGAGGAAATGAAGGAAAACATGGGGTTCTGGCATCTCCCTGAGAGGTGAGTGTGAATTTGCTCTTCCTTACCGAGCTCCCATCCTGACTCACCCATCCTTCAGAAACCCAGTGGGTCTTCTACCTATTTGAACTGACCCTCCTGTAGGGACATTCCTCAACATCCCTGGGCTGTGGGCCTGGGTTCTAATCCTGACTCAGCTATACATTCCATGCAGGGAATGTCTCCAACATGTCACTGATGACCATGCCAGGATTACCATGGCCATGGTATGATGGAGAAGATGAGGTCTGGAGAGATAAAACATTCTGCTTAGTTCTGGCAGGGCTAGGAGTAAAACTCCATCACCTGACTCCCAATTCAAGTCCCTTTTCAGTATATTAGAGCTAAAATCTTGGTAGAAAAGTTTTAGAGGAGTCGATGTATGAAAGTTTTTCTTCATTAAATTATTTAAAACTTTCCAACAAAAAGAATTGGTAGACACAATCTCCATAGTCCAACACTAGGTACGAAAACCAAGTTTAATGCGTTCTAATCAGGTAGTTCATGATGAAGGGTCAATCCATTCTGATAGGACCATAGAATCCCTGAAGATAAATGACTCAGAGTCCTCCATCAGACTGGGGCTCCCTGAGTCAGGGCTGTGTCTCCCCTCAGAATGGGGCCCCCCAAAGATGGGGCTGTGTCTTCCCTCAGACTGGGGGTCCCCAAGGAACGGGCTATGTCTCCCTTCATACTGGGGCTCCCTGAGGATGGGGCTATATCTCCCCTCAGGCTGGGGTTCCTTGAGGACAAGGCTATGTCTCCACTAAGACTTGGAGACCTTCTTGGGTACAGCTGTGTCTCTCTAGTATGGGGGGTACTTCTCAAGGCGGGGTTGTTTTTCCTCACCAGACTGAAGAATTTTCTGACAAAGAGACCACCCCTCTACTTTTAAGTAAAAACTTCAAAGGGAAACTGAGACTTTCTTGGATGAGCTACATAATTGTACTAAATCTCAATCTCCTCATTTATCTATGGAGCATAATAATGTTTAACTTGCAGGATTATTCTGAGTGGCTGTGACTGTAAAGCATGCATGTCAACTCTTTGACACTCCTTCCTTCAGGAGGTAGAGTCTCATTCCCCTTGACTATCCATTGACCTGTATGACTTGCATCTGATCAAACAAATGTGGCCGGGGTGACACTGCCTGAGTTCCAAGGCTGGGCAATAAAAGGTGACCTGACAGAACTTCCACGTGACCCCTCTCTCTGCCTGTTTCTGTCCCTCTTTCTCTCTGTCTCTGTCTCTTTTTGGTCACTTGTTCTTGGAACCTGGATGCCATGCTGTGAGGAAGCCAAGGAGTGTGAAAAGGCCACACGTAAATGTTCCCACTGTTGGCCCTAATAGAGGTCAGATGGCAGCTGGCATCGACTGTCAGGACTGTGACTGAGACGCTTCTGAGATGATTCCATTTGACTGTCACTAATGAGAGACCCTGAGCAAGAACCGCCCAACTGAGTCCAGTCAGTTCTCAGATTTGTGTGAAAAATAAATAACTGTTACTGTTTTGAGCCAGTGTTTGGAGGTGGTTTGTTAGACAGCAGAAGGTAACTGGAACAGTATTAAATGAAGTCAGTCACTTTATACCAAATGCCTAGCACCATGTCTGGCACATTGTCAGTGTGCTAACACATAGCCATTCTGCAGTGCCCTGAGGTCAGAGCTGTGCACAGCAGGGTGGGTGTGCACACACTCTCAGGGATGCCTGACTCACACCTGGTGTTTGAAGATGCAGTGGGAGAAGATGGGCCTGGGTAGAGAAGGCTGGAGGAAGAACCTGGGGAGGGAATCAAAGACCACACAGGAGCTAACCTTGTCTGACAGTCGACAGGCATTGTACTAGGCATTCTGCAACATCACGTCTCTTAATACTCACAACCGCACTCCAAGATAGGTTTCATCTCAACTTACAGAAGAGAAAACTGAGGCTTGAAGATGTGAGATGTGATTTGGTGCCTCCTCCATGATCTTGGGGCCAGTGAGCATACAAGCCAGGCAGTGTCCACTGTCCTGTGCCCTTCCCCACCACACCTCACTTTTCATCCACCCCCACAATGCCTCCCTCTTGCTCTCGGCCAATCAATAAACAAGTAATTAGCAAGAGCCTTATCAGCACTGTGGTGCCAGGAAGTCCTTCCTGATGCCTGCATCCATTTCCACTGCTGAAATTTCCTTAGTTTGTTGGAGACCAAGAAAATCAGCTCATTTTTCTTTAATAAATCTCCAGAGACCGAATAATTCTTGCTGAGCTCCATGTTGCTCCCCATTTGCTGTCAGTTCCCTATGCCCCAATCCTCTAATGGAAGAACAGACTTCCTCTGGCCTCCCCTGGGCTGGGCTCAGGGCTTTCTCTCCTGGAACCCATTGACCCACAGCAGGATACCTTGACAAGGGTATTATTGCCCTAGTGGGGGAAAAATTGTTTTTTCAGTGGGAGGAGGAGGAATGATCTCAGCTATTATGATGATATATGGACCTCCACAGAGATATAGTGCATCTGTGGTATTAAAATTACAAGGGAGACAATTAGGAAAAAATATCTTAAAAGGCTTATTGGGGGCAACAATGAAGAAAAAAGCTTGCAAACACTGCCCTAGATCCCTCACCCCACACGGATCTGCAGGCCCATGGCCGTTCCTTGAGGTAAGGGTGAAGGGTGGCAGGGGCTTGGGGGCCTCCTGGAGTTGGGGATGAGGCTCCTATTGGCTCTGATTCCCTGGTCCTGTGATGGTCTGTGGGAGGGATGGGGTGACCACACAGGTGCCAGCTCAGAGGCTGGGACTCAAGTGATTTCCTTCTCTAGGATTCCAACCCCCAACACTTGTTTCTTATGCTAGAGTGCACATGGGAGGATTTTCTTTAGAAAATCAACTCTGATCGATAATTTATTCTGCTGGAAATGAATAGATCTGGTCACCTGGGTCAGAGGCTAACTGAAACGCTGGGCCACATCTGGGAGTTTAGACGTCTGCATTTTCAACCCTCCACCCTCATACCCCTACCTCACCTCCAGCCCCATGGCCAGCCTTGGCCAGGGTAAAGGTTCTCCTCACACCAGAAAGATGACCACCACCCAACCCCAGTCCATGTCCTTCATTTCAACAGGAAGAGATGGCCACAGGGAGCCTCTCCCAGCCTCTGCACAAGCAGTTAGTGCCCCAAGGGAGCAGAAAAAGACATAGGGATAGTGAATGTCAGAGACTCCTAAATCGCATGAGTGTCTGCAGGCTTTGTTCTGGGAATCATGAGGGGAGGATCCTCCGTGTCTCTGTGTAGGGGTAGAGTGTGTGCTGTGAGCTGGCCTCCCCTGGGGTGGGGAATGCATCTGTGGGTCAATATATGTGATATGTGTTGTGTCTGGTTACTCACACCCATCTCTCTGAGTGTTTTCTCATGTGTCTGTGGATGTCTACCTGCATGAGCTCCTTCTCTGGGCTGTTATGCTAGTCTGACCGTGTCCAAGGGTGCACATGTGCACAGGATCCTATGTCAAATAACAGGCAGGGAAATTTGCATGCAAGGTGCAGGCTGCCCTTATTGCCTTGGGAGAGAGGGTTGGTTTTTATGAGAGCAAATTAACTCATTTTTAAAGGAGTTTAAAATACCTCTGCTCTCTTAGTTTCTCTAGACATTTAGGGCAGTGAGAAGTACAGGGACTGGGGACTATGAGAGGGCTGCTTGGAGGGTCCCAGGGCTTGTCTCCCAGTGTGAGAGTGGGGCTGTGGAGTTAGAGGAAAGTAGGACTCGAGATTGAGATATTAATAAACCTAGGCAGAGATGATGGGAGGGGGACACACGGCCAGGGAGAGAGACAGAAGGTGAGAGGAAGCCTGGATGGTGTTGGAATCCCAGCTCTGTCACTGCGTCAGGGCAGGTCTCATCCCCGCTCTGAGCCTTCATGTCTCCCCTCTAGAATGGATGAATCACTTCTCAGCCATAGGCTACCTGGAAAGACATAGGAGAAAGCACATGTCAAGTGCTCAGTACAGTAGCTGGCCCATGGAGACTCTTCGGGGAGGGCAAGCTGACAAAATAAAGACAGCTCCAGGTCAGAGGCTCCTAAATCCTATGAGTGTCTGCAGGCTTTATTCTGGGAATCACAAAACAAAAAAACCAGGCTCAGAAGCGGGCTCTACTGTTCTTGAAGGCACTTGCCCTTTTTGAATCCCAGAGATGACAGATTCCCTGACCCCTTTCTGTTCTAGAGGCTCTGGGTGGGCAGTGTGCTTGGGACCCCAGCCTCCACCACAGTAGCCACAATCAAAGCACAGTTGGTGGCAAGCCCCTGCTGTGCGACATGCTTTGCACACGTCACCCGTATGAGGTCCTCACAACAGTTCTAGGAGGCATCTCCCTGAGGCTTGCTTTCCTTATTTGCAAAGCAGGAAGAGCTACCAAACCTGCTTACATGATATGCCAAAAACTCTTAGGGCGATGCCTGGGACATGGGAGGCACTGAGTCAATATTACTTATTATCATTCCCATGTTACAGATGATGAAATCGAGGCATAGAGAGAGCAAGCAGCTTGCCCAAGGGCACACAGGTAGGATTTGGACCTGGATCTCTGGCTCCAGAGACTGTGTCCTTCCTCCAGTAGGACTAGAGCTTGTCTTGTTTTTTTTCAGAACCTGGCCCAGAGACCAGAATCATTCCCATTTACTATCCCTGCGGTGCTGGCAGGCAGCCTGCCGATACTGACCGTCTGCTGGCCAATTCCCCTAGATTCCCAAGAGTCCCCTATGTACCCCGGTCTCCCATTGCCACTTTTTTCCTGCCTGTCGGACTTGTCATTCCTTTAGCACAGAATCCCAGCTTGCTTTCTGCCTACCATATTTCTATTGTGGGGAAAAAATTAGAAACAGCTGTAATTATTACCTCTATTTAAGTTGCCCCCAAAGCTTCCATGGTCTGGGAAGGCAGGGGCCACAACCTGAGGTCCAGGGCAACAAAATTCCAGGTCCCTGAGAGTCTCTCCAGGTAGGTGGTGGTTACTCAAAGTTAAACTGCATTGTATCATCCGTCAATGTTGGGTTTTCTCTATCTTGTCTGTTTAGTTTTTAAATTCCTTTTTGCTTTCATTTGTTAATTCTTTGGCTTGCATTTGCTGGCTCTTCAAACTTGCTGAGGAGGAATTTTGCTATTGTGAGGAAGATGACCACAAGCCTTCCTTTGAGTTTTCCTTCGGCTTTGTCCTATTGTCTAAATACCAAGAATCTTCTTCTGAGATCCTTTCCCAGAAATGCAGGCAGCACTAACCCTTTGTTCCATGTTTCTGACCATTTCCCTTTCTTCATGATTTGGTGGTCTGTTGTTACATTTGCACTAAGGGGTTGGGAGTGCAGACCATATTGCCTCCCAACAACATCTCAGCTCTTGTGCCCTCCCTGACTAGGGAGCACTCCTCAGCACAGAACATGTACATGGGTGTACATGTACACATCCATGCATGGTATATATTCAAGTAAGGAGTATTTATCGCATGCACACACAGCACTGTTCTAGGTGCTGGGATGCATTGGTCAAAAAGACAAAGGATGCTGCTTCTGTGGATCTTACACATACACACATACACACACACACACACACACACTTACACCACCTCCGCTCACACACCATTCTCTCTGTCCATACCTTCCTTAGGAGGAAAGGACAGAAATTGTGAAAACTTCTGAATACCTTGACCACAGTCTGATTTTTCTCATTAGGGTAGATGTCACTGCCTTTGGGCAAAGTGTTCCCTGCCATGTAGATGTGGGAGGTTCTCAGCCAGGGGTTCTTGTGGCATCCTTGCTTCATTCACCCTTCCTCCCCTTGTGAAAGTGATGGCATACATTTTCTACCCAGGCATTCTCCTGGGTATGTACCTAGGATCTCTCCCATGTGTGCACAAGGAGATGTGAGTGTGAATGTTAATTGTGGCTTTGCTTGTAATAGCAACAACTGGAGAAAACCAAAATGTCCATCTACACAGCAGAGAAAATGATTGAATCAGAGCTACCTGGATCATCATGAATACATCTCAAACATGTAACGTTGAATAAAGAAAAAGCAAGGTTCAGGAGGTGCAGTGAATATGCCATTTGTATAAAGCTTTAAAAAATACAAACCAATGCTTTCTATTATTTATGGATACCTATATCCTGGGCAAGCATGAAAACCTGTATAGAAAGGGGCATGACAAACACTAGATTCAGGAATGTGGGGAGTCTGGGAAGAGTTTATAAGGGCTTTCAATTCAAACTATAATGTTTAATTTTATAAAATGGTCGATGGGTTCATAATGTTCATAATATTATTAGCTATAGTTTTTATGTCTAAAATATTTTATTTTAAAAGACACAACATCGAAAGAGAAACTAAGAAGTGTGTTTAACCAGAATTCCTCTGGGGTAAGAGTTAGACTCACAATGAAGCCTTTATTTCTTTATTTGATTTGTCTTCAAGTTGCAGCGAGTTTTATTCAGGTAAGAATTCTCCATTTAGAGAAAATGACTGGAGTTTCTTTTGAAAGATGGCAATAACTGTGAAGTGGCTGGATCTTTTTACTCCCATTTTGGTTTTCTGTTTACTTTCTATTGCCAATCCTGCACTGAGGGCTGTGACAGTGCCTATCTTCCTACCCTATTGCAGTGTGTGGACTGTGAAGTGTATGAGGATGAGTGACAGGTAGCTTTCCCTGTAGCTGGTCCGCTGGTGAAGGAAATGGGTTGACCCTCCTCGAAACTGAACCTACAAAGACTTTTCCATCTCTGAGAGGCTTGCTTCATCACACAGGGTACTAAAGCCTGCAACCTGACTCATGTCCCACCTTGCTACCGCTATTCAAAGCTATCCTTTCTACCCAGGCATTCTCCTCCTGGGTATGTACCTAGGATCTCTCCCATGTGTGCACAAGGAGATGTGAGTGTGAATGTTAATTGTGTATTTGCTTGCAATAGCAACAACTGGAGAAAACCAAAATGTCCATCTATACAGCAGAGAAAATGATTGAATCAGAGCTACATGGATCATCATGAATACACCTTGAACATGTAACGTTGAATAAAGAAAAAGCAAGTTTCAGGAGATGCGGTGAATATGCCATTTGTATAAAGCTTTAAAAAGTACAAACCAATGCTTTCTATTCCATCAGTGTTCTGTTCTCTACCAGGTAACCTGGTGGACTGATCCTAATTCAGGAGTCTTGGATGACACCTTCCAAAAGATACACTTTGATCTTAGGCAGCCTTAAAGAAAGAGTAGTACCTAGATGTTCTGGGTGCCTCTTGTCCTGCAAGGGGAGTCTGGTGAAGATGAGGGCTGGGAATGTGGGCTGGGAATGTCAGCTGGGAATGCCCAGGCAGGATGGGCATGAGCAGGGGGTGGTGGGGAGAGGCACATCAATAGGGGCCCTGATCAGAACAGAGCAATTTCTGCTCTTCCCAGGCCCACTTGCTCATCCATACCATCTCATCCCACTGCCAACAGCAGTCATCTATCTTCAGGAGCCGCTCAGATTTGTGTTATCAGCGAGAATCAAATCTGGCAAAATGGCAGGAGAAGTGCTTGCATGGGGCTTTTCAGCAAAACTCAATTAAAGTGGGGAATTGGACTTGAAAATGAGCCACTGTACTTACTGTTCTACTCAGAATATCCCCTCCCCTTCTACATGTGCCGGATGCTTTCATGGGTTAACCTGTGACGGGTCAGTAAGAGAAGCCCTGGCTACCCATCGTTCAGTGCTTGCGTTATCACCAAATCCCACAGACTCCTGTCCCAACTTCCAGATGGGGGAAACTGAGGCATATAACCTTTAAATATATTTCCCAAGACTCTAAAGCTGGTCAGTGGCAGGGCTGCATTAAAAATCCTAGTATTCTTGTTCCCAAACATGACCTGTTTTACTACCCTATGCTGGCCTGATGAAGTCCTACCCAGATCCTCTAGAATCTTCTCTAAGCTAAGCTTCCTCTGTCAATCAGAGCAATGCAGCCACAGACTCAGCCCCACTGCAGAATCTGCCTCCGAAAGACATGAAACATTTTCTTCCATCGTGCATGCCATCTAGAGCCACTACTGCTCAGCCTAGATGTCTCAGTGGACACAGCCACCCGCTTCTGTGGAGCTGCCTCCGCACTAAGGAATTGGAAGAGTTCTGTTAGAAATCACCTTGCTTATCCCAGGCCAGGTTGGAGCCCGAGTACTAGTAATGGCTGTCATTTCCCTAACCCCTACTCCAAGCTCCTTTCATTCTCGCCGGTTTAGATGTTACTGTCCTGTTTTTACTCTTGAGTACATGGAAGCTCAGAGAAGGCAAGTGGAGTGCCCAGCGTCACACAGCAAATGTGGATTAGCAATTTAAAGCCTATATCTGTCAGTCTTGGAACCCCTGAACCGCAACTGCCTCTTGTTCCCATGGTCAGGCTTTGGGGGACTGCCCCCCACCAAGGAGTTGGCTCATATTCTGTGCAGCCTCTCTTGTCCTTTTCAAGGTACCATTCTCCTGTCCTTTCTACACACCCAGTGCCTCACAGGGCCTTGTGGAAGAAGCTTCTTAATGTTCTGCCTGTCATTATCTCCACTTGGAACTAAAGGAAAGCAAGCAAGTGTCAACCTGTGCATGGGAGAGTTCTCTGTAATGTCTGTAAGACATTAATGGAATGTTGTCTCCCTGGCAAAAAAAATAAGTCATATGCTTGTATTTAGAGTTAGATAGTGAATATATTTTGATTTAAAATGTGCAATGAATCAGAGTTAATTGCGTTTCAGTCACTGAGACCTGACCTGGAGAATACTTTCATTTCTCAGTTATCAGTACGGTGGTCTTTCTAAGTGTGGGAAAGTGGTTGCTTCCATACTCATTGGATCCCCTTGCTTTATACCTCATCTTGGGAGAAAATAAACCAGTGAGAGTTGTTCTCGGTAAGATCTGTTAGGCAGCAAGTAACCAAGTATCTGAACAAAAGTGGTTTCAGTAATAGGGGTTTACTCGGGTGCAAAAGAGGTAATTCCAGGCTTGGGGCAGTTCAATGAGGTCATCCAAGCCCCAGGCTTTTCCTGCCTGTCTGCTCTGCCAGGCCACCAGGTCGTTATCCCTCAAGTTGCTAGATGGCTGCCCACCTCCCAAGTGGCAAGGTGGGAAAGACATTCCTCTTTGGGAGGATAAGTTTTCTCAGTACCTCCCCACCTCCTGTAGGCTTTCTTGTCATCTCATTGGCCAGAATGGAGTTACATGCCCAGTCCTAGAATAGTCACTGGCAACAGAGAATGGAGTTATCACAACCAAATTAGACCAAGCAGGTTTTAGTCTCATCATGCCTTATCCGCCACCATGATATTCCACACATCATTGCTTATGGCCAAGGAACTCACTTCACAGCTGAAGAAGTGTGGCAATGAGCTTGGCATAGTCCCATCCACCCCAAATAAGTGTTCTGTTACAAGGGAGAAGGCAATAGCTGTTAGATAGCCACAAACAGCGGGGTGTACCTCAAGAAGTCAACATCTGCTTCCGAAGTAGCCAGTAAAAGAGCTGCTCTTGAAATAATAGGCGAGGGCTACGGTAGGCCTGAGGGAACAGAGGGCTGGCAGAGACACCAAAGAGTTTCTGGTCATAGCAGGGTCTGATGTCTGTGATGTGATATAATCTCTCTGTTCAGATGATACCCTGAGATCCAACCCTACTCTGGAGTATCCCCAAGATAGAACAGATGGGGACCCTTGCCAAGACGTCAGATTCCAGGGAGATAAAATGTTATGCTTGTTGTATGGTGTGGTGATTAAGAGCATGGGCTATGGAGTCATACGGACTGGGTTTGAATGGGCTGTTGATCCTGCACATGTTACTTAGTTGCTCTGTGCCTCAATTGCTTTGTCTGAAAAATGGGAACAATGGTACATCCTCATGAGGTTTTGGTGAAGATTTTAAGCATGTAGCATGCTTAAAGCACTGTCTGGCACATAGTAAGTGTTACGCAAAAGGCTAATATTATTATAATGATTATTTATTATTGTCTGCTGTAAATCACATCCAGATCAGTGAGATGAAAGCCTGGGCACTGAGAGGCTTGTGTTGAGACTGGGGGAAGAATTGGGGAATAAGATCATTGTAGGTACAATTTCCTAGGACACTCCTTTTCTTTTAAAGTTCTCCATTCCAGAGAAGCATGTGCATCAGTGAGGAGAGATGTGAATATTCTAGTTTGAGAGGCATTCTGTGACAGGAACAGAGAACAAGATGTCGTGGAGGTGAACAAGATCAGCTCAGCATTTCTCTAAGCCCAGCAACATTTATTCTCATGGGGTGGGGCACCCCAGGCTCAGCACTTCCTGTTTTTACTCCCTGTTCACCTGTGTTCTAGTCCTCCCCTCTATTCCTCTTCGAATGTCATTGTAGTTGCATTGGGGATCATGGGCAAGTGGATCCAGGTTCTACCCAGAGACTGGACATAGCAATACAAAGCAGGTGCTGAGACTGTATGTTTTAGAGCCGCATTAGTCAGGATGAGCCAGATTTTGCTGCAGAAACAAATGACCCCAATATCTCAGCAGTTTCATGCAAAGGGGGTTTTTCTTCATTGCTCATGTTACATATTCGACACAAGTTGGAAGCAATGTCTGCTTGCTGAGTCACTCAGAGACTAGGCTGAGAGAGGCATCACCTGGACACAAGCTTCTAAGATTCCTAATGCAAAAAAAACAAACAAACAAACAAAAAAGGAAAATTGAAGTCAAGTGTTGGCAATTAAGCATGCCTACATTTCATTGCAAGTCACATGCAAGCTGCAGACAAATCACACGCCCATGCCCAACTTTAAGGCACAGGGACATGCATCCTACCATGTGCCAGGAAAGAGAAAGAACCAAAATATTTGTGAACACCACTAATGACAGGGCCTTTGAGGCTTCAGGGGACACAAACATTTGACAGGATTAGAGTATGTATTTCCTCCTGGAGATGATGTTGGCCCAGACACACTCTCCTTGAGGCCTGTGTCTCTCCTCCTTTGCAGACCCAAGAGGGTAACAACCTGGTTTGGAATTGTTGCTTCTTATTGCAGAACCCATGGCAGTAGGTGTCACTGCTTACAGAACACCTTGTCAAATAATTTTCTCACAGTGAGTCACCTTTTTTTCAGACTGCTGAGAGTCAAGCTTGCACAACCCTCCTCTTGCAGGAAGCCTTCCTGGATTGCCTCGTGAAGGTGCATTTAATACCTCCCAAGACCTAATCCGGATATGGGTCCATCAACTTTATTTCCTTTCTTCCTCATCACTCAGATGCTCTCCGCTCCCCCGGTGGTACCTGGGAACAGCTCACATTTGGATAATCCCTTGCAGTTTTAGAAAATGTGTCCATATACATTCACATTTAATCCTTACAACAACCTTGTGAGGTAGGAATAAGTTCATACAAGAAACCAAAACCTGAATAAATAAAGTATCTGGTTTAAGTTCTGGACTTGGAATTAGGTGGAAATCAAATTCAATTCTCTGAGTCCAGTAATAGTTATGAAAATAATAATAGCTGTTTGCAATATGCTAGGCACTGGTCTATTATCTTATTAACTCTCACAACATACCTAGGAGGCATATTGCTATATTAGCCCCATTGTACAGTTGAGAAAACCGAGGCACACCGAAGTTAAGGGAGCCGCCTGGAGTCTTACAACTTGTTAACTCTAAAGCCAGGATTCAAACCCAGTGCGTTTGGTCCCTGAGAGCATGTGCTTCAGCACCATGCTACATCCCAAGTCCACTGCGCCACCATTCCAAGTTGTGGAGGACCTCTGCTTCTCTATTATCAGCCACTTCATCTCTAACTCCAGGAGCAAAGGTGCCCCCTTGCCCTCAGGTGCTGCATATTGTTAGTTACTCATGGGTCAGCTCACGTTCCCGACCTCTCATGACTTATCTCTTGACTCCTAGTCTACTCTCATTCTCATCTTTGATGTATTCAGTAATTATTCTCCTAAAAAAAGCATGGCCAAGATTACCATCAATCTGATCCAAATGTCAGTACAGCATGCTACTAAGAACCTCCTTCCTAAAACCCCAGTCTTCCCTGTAACTCAGATTGTGAGGACTGAGGGGCCACCCCTAGGTAATCCTTGTCCACCATCATTTCCAGAAACACTTAGGATGCTCCCCACCATCCTTGGCCTGGCCCAGGGGCAGACCCACAGCCAGAAGGGCCTCCAGAGAGTTTCAGCCTTGTCCTAATGGCTTGAGCAGTGATCTCTGCTTACCTATACCTGGGAATGGGCGTGTGAAGGCTGTGCCCAGTCTGCCTGACATAGCAGGGAGACCCTCAGCTCTGGGGAAAGGTGGTAGAGTGGAGGCCAGCTCACACATCACTCTTGTCTTTGCTCAGACCCTGACATGCTCACAGTTACCCCTTCCGGCAGGCCCTGCATGCTTCCCTTGTTCTCGGAGCACACAGCTAGCACACAGCTCTCTGGGAGAAGATATACACAGCAGAGAAAATCTGAGCCAGTCTCCACTCTCCAAGGTCAGCCTGAAAGGCGAGTTGAGTGCGGGAGGATGAAGGGGTCTCTCTTTCACTCTCAGCCCTGCCACCTCCTCCCCAAGCAGCCTGGTTTTGGCCGGCGCCTTCTCTCGCCTGCCTCACAGCTTGTTGAGAAGAATGAGCTGCTTGAAGGACACTTTACAACTCCATAAATAATCACGATGTTGAGCACACAAGATGAGAGGCACGCCCTCCGAGGTGGGCGGAGGGGGCTGGGAGCTGGCTGGAGTTCTCATCCCAGGGCCCATTGTCCTGGCTCTGTTCTCTCCAAGGAGCTGCTTTTAGCTCGGCCTCAGTGGTGTCAGCCTCTCCTCCCACCCCTGAGTGATTTTTTTCCTGGAGGGGCGGAAGCCAGCAAACCACAGAGCTGTTGCTGCAAGAGAGCAAGAGGTCCAGGCCTAGTGGGGAAGCAGCAGCTTTAGAGAGTTTTTCTGCAGACACAGAGATGGATGACCAGGAATCGATCCCTCTGAAGATGAATCACGGCAAGATGCACAAAGAAAACCCCTTTGGTCTGAACAGGCAGATAATGTTCCTGACAGGGCCTCTGCTCCTTGTCAATTTGTTGTGATTGGTGGGAGAAAGAGCAAGAAGGAGGGAGGAGAGAGGGAGATGGAGGTGGGGGTAGGGGGGTCACACAGAAAGATGATGGAGACACAGAGGTGCACACAGAGATGAACAGGCACAGAGACCCAGAGATTGAGATGCAGAGACTCAGAGGCATATGCAAATGGAGAGACACTGAGGCAGAGAGAAAATGCAACAGCCATGGAGAAATTCAGGAAGAGAGGGCAGAGATGTTTTCTTCCTTTGATCTCGTTGGGCTAGGGGGAGTTAAAGGCAGGGAGACTGGCATTTTGCTGGACATTAAACATTAACCAAGCATTCAGGTCAAATTAGGCTTTGGCTTGTTGCTAAAAATTAATCAAAATATATATTTGTATATATATACTTCAAAACATCATGTTGTACACAATAAATACATACAATTAATGTTATCTGTTAAATTTAAAAATTAAAAAATGGCCAAATGTTTGGCCAACTCTCAATTACCGATGAATTGTTTCTATGTGTGGCTTCTCCTTGAGCTCTTGGAGGTCCCCTTTCTATTACAGATGTGTGTGTGTGTGTGTGTGTGTGTGTGTGTGTGTGTGTGTGTTTGAGAGAGAGAGAGAGAGAGTCATGTTACGTTTGATGTCCAGCCAGATTAGATTTGGATTTATCTTTTCATTTCAAATTAGCAATGCTTGCCTATATCAATTCAGGTAATTAAAAGGTAACCATGAGGGAATTCATAGCATGCTCTGCATATCCTTAATGCACCTCAAGATCAGGCTTTCTCTAATTATAACCTCAGAGTCATAAACTCTCAGAACATGGTTCATCAGAGTTGGGTGGAAACCTTATAGGTCTCTCAGTCCAGTCCCTTCCATTGTAGATGGAAAAACGGAGGAACAAAGGCCACGGGGGCCTGATCAAAGGCACACATGTAGATGCAGCCTGCCAGGTGTCTTCAGCTTCTGCTTGCACAAGAAGAGAAAAGATGGAGGGATCCATGTCCCCAGGGCAGAGGGGCCCCATAGCCAGGCTTTGCTGACTCAGAATCCTTCTCAATGATTCTGCTTCTCACTGACCAGTACTAGAGCTTTTTACTCCTAGTCTATATCAGACTTTGCAGGGGTGTTTGGGGAGTGGACAACAGAGGCAGAAGAAAAGCATTCACCCTTGATGTTTATACAAATTCTCTCTCTCGGTACTTCTAGAAATGGATCATCAGACATGGGGACAGAGAGTGGGATACACATTGAGGCTAGTTGTGAGGCAGGTCCTTCAAGATGCAGGAAGGCAGAGTAACTATTTCTAAAACTCATTCCAGGAAGCAGGTAGCCCTAGCCTTCTGGAGCAGCGGTTTTCAACCAGGGGCAATTTTGGCAATGTCTAGAGACATTTTTGGTTATCACACTGGTGATTCTACTGGCATCTAGTGGGTAGAGGCCTAGGGTGCTGCGAAACATCCTATAGTGCACAGGAAGGCCCCGCAACAACAAAGAATTGTCTGGCACAAAATGTCAGCAGTGCCAAGGTTGAGAAACTGTCTCCTAGAGGAAGCAATCCATCTTGTTCATTTTCCATCTGTACCACTCACATTCAAGTGTGGAAATGCTCATTGTTTTGCCTATATAGACATGGGCCTTATTCCCAATGGCTCAGAGGGGATAGACTCACTGGTAGGTGAGGTGGGGAGACATGGATGAGCTGGAGGCATATTTAATAATGTGAGTGGGTCTCAATAGACTTTCCCTTTCTACTTCAGTTCAGGAAGAAGGAGAAAGAGAAGACAACCTCCACTTGTTTTCTTCTTACCTCCTTTCTTCTTCTTCCTTACCTTGCACAGTCTCTGCCTGCTTCCTTCTCCCTTATTCAGTTTCTGTTCCAACCCCATCTTGTCTAGGACCTTGCCCTTTCACTTTCTTGATGTCTCTCTTCTGTTCAAAGCTAAATATTACATAGAACAAAGCACAAGTTTTCACCTTTTCCCCTTGGAACCTAGACCCACTGCTACCCAAAGATGATTACCACAAGCCTCACTCCCTGTACATTGGTGTATTGTAGCAATGCCACCCCAGAATGGCTCAGGGTCTCCAGAGGATCCCCCAGGGTGGCCTGATGGTACTGACCCTTCACCCTGACCACTGCACCTGTTGGCAAATAAATTGATTATAGTACCTGCTTAAGGACTCTGATAGAACAGAGGCTATAAACATGAAATATGTGGATCAATGTTTGTACTATTTACTGGCATGTGTGACTCAGGCAGCAAGAGTGTGAACATTTGTCACATGGAGTACAAGGGGCTGGCTGGAGGGGAGTAGTTTTTCTTCCGTTTTTGTGAATTACGAAGTCCCCTGACTTTGGTGAGCATGGAAGAGTTGAGGTTCCCACAGTTGTAGATCCATGCACTCATTCTTTCTTATTTTTATTCTGATCAGGGTTATGTGATTCCAGAGAAATATCATG